>NC_064636.1:145010263-146210263 GCF_023864275.1 Schistocerca cancellata | reverse complement strand
TATTGAACATGCCTGGGATAGATTGAAAAGGGCAGTTTATGGACAATGTGACCCACCAACCACTCTATGGGATCTACGCCGAATCGCCGTTGAGGAGTGGGACGTTCTGTACCGACAGTGCCTTGATGAACTTGTGGATAGTATGCCACTATGTGTACAGGCATGCATCAGTGCAAGAGGACGTGCTACTGGATATTAGAGGCACCTTTGTACGTGTGCAGCAATCTGGGCCACCACCTCTGAGGGTCTCGGTACAACATGCAAATATGTGGTTTTCATGAGCAATAAAAAGGGCGGAAATGATGTTTGTGTTGCTCTCTATTCCAGTTTTCTGTATTGGTTCCAGAACTCTCGGAACTGAGGTGATGCAAAACTTTTTTTGATGTGTGTATTATTTTTTTGTGATCGTTTGTGATTTTATTGATGGTAATTGTTGTTTTGTGGAAAGCTGAGCTTAGTGAGGAGAGTCTTGGTGAAAGAGACTCTCACTTTCATCCCATGAATGAAATGAAGAGCTTAAATGTTGGACTCAATAAGTCCATTGACTTTTGACTTGTGTTTAACTCTGCATGGTAATTCTCAGTTGTTTGACTTGATCTTGCAGGCAAAACCATGTGTGCAGCCAGCTGGAAGCCCACGTCCTGAGCTAATGTTCCAAGGTCTAGATGTGATTATGGGCTGATGTGATATTAGCTCGAAGATGGAATGCGCAAGTTGGTTCAGGAGGAATATTGTTGTTCTAACTCCAAACCTTACAGGAAACACGGTTATAGGAAACAAGCTACTATTTATTTCATCATGGCATGACAGCATCATATAGGCTGTTCGATAGAGTTAATGACAGATACAAAAGAGACTGGCCAGAACCAGTGCATGACAATAGTGGAGGTGCCTGGAGACGCTGAGCAGCATGGTACTCAAATACTCAAATATAAGGCGCACCAGAGCAATGTCAACGTTGGTGTACTAAGGCGTGGCTACCACAGTTATTTTGTTGAGACAGTTTCAGTTGTTGCTTGACTGTTGACAATTGGTTTTCTACATCTACATTTACATGTACATGGTTACTCTGCAATTCATACTTAAGTGCCTGGCAGAGGGTTCATCGAGCCATTTTCATACTACATCTCTACCATTCCACTCTAGAATGGCACATGCGAAAAAGGAACACCTAAATCTTTCCGTTTGAGCTCTGATTTCTCTTATTTTATTATGATGATCATTTCTCCCTGCATAGGTGGGTGTCAAAAAATATTTTTGCATTCAGAAGAGAAAGTTGGTGACTGAAATTTCGTAAATAGATCTCACCGCAAAGAAAACCACCTTTGTTTCAGTGACTGCCACCCCAACTTGCGTATAATATCAGTGACACTCTTACCCCTATTGCATGATAACACGAAACGAGCTGCCCTTCTTTGCACTTTTTCGATGACCTTCGTCAATCCTACCTGGTAAGGATCTCACACCACGCAGCAATATTCCAGCAGAGGACGGACAAGTGTAATGTAGGCTGTCTCCTTAGTGGGTTTGTCGCATCCTCTAAGTGTTCTGTCAACAAAGCACAGTCTTTGTTTTGCCTTCCCCACAATATTATCTATGTGGTCTGTCTAATTTAAGTTGCTCGTAATTGTAATTCCTAGGTATTTAGTCGAATTGACAGCCCATAGATTTGTGCAATTTATCATATATCCAAAATTTATCGAGTTTCTTTTAGTACCCACGTGGATGACCTCGCACTTTTCTTTGTTTAGTGCCAATTGCCACTTTTCGCACCTTACAGAAATTCTCTCTAGATCATTTTGTAATTGGAATTGACTGTCTGATGATTTTACTAGATGGTAGATTACAGCGTCGTCTCCATCTCTAATGGGGCTGCTCATAAATCAGGAACAGCAGAGGGCCTATGACACTACCTTGCAGAACGCCAGATATCACTTCTGTTCTACTCGATGATTTACCATCTATCACTATGAACTGTGACCTCTCTGAGAGGAAATCATGAATCCAGTAACACAATTGAGATGATACTCAATATACATGCAATTTGATTATCAGTCCCTTGTGAGGAATGGTATCAAAAGCCTTATGGAAATCTAGGAATATAGAATCGATCAGAGATCCCTTGTCAACAGCACTCATTACTTCATAGGAATAAAGAGCTAGCTGCGTTGCACAAGAATGATATTTTCTGAATCTGTGTTGGTGATTCATGATATTTGAGTACAGTATATGCTCCAAAATCCTACTGCAAATTGAGGTCAGTGCTTTGGTTCTGTAATTCAATGGGTTACTCCTATTTTCTTTCTTGAATATTGGTGTGACCTGTACTACTTTCCAATCTTTAGGAACAGACCTTTTTTCAAGTGAGCGGTTGTATGTGATTGCTAAGAAAGGCGCTATTGTGTCTGCATACTCTGAAAGGAACCTGATTGGTATACCATCTGGACCGCAAGACTTGCTTTTCTTAAGTGATTTGAGTTGTTTCGCAACACCTAAAGTATCTACTTTTATGCACTCATGCTAACAGCTGTTCTGGTTTCGAATCCTGAAATATTTACTTCATCTTCTTTCGTGAAGGAATTATGGAAAACTGTATTTAGTAACTCCGGTTTAGTGGCACCATCAACGGTAACATTTCAATCGCTATCGAACAGTGACGGTATTGACTGTTTTTAGCCACCGGTGTACTTTACATACGACCACAATCTCTTTGGGTTTTCTACCATATTTTGAGATAACCTTTGATTGTGGAAACTATTAAAAGCATCTCGCATTGACGTCCACACTAAATTTCGAGCTCCTGTGAAACTTAGCCAGTCTTGGGGATTTTGCATTTTTCTGGATTTAGCATACTTTTTTCGTTGCTTCTGCAACAGTGTTCTGACGTGTTTTGTGTACCATGGTGGATCAGTCGTGTCCCTTATTAACTTTGTCATACAGAGAAATTTGTTCAGCTGTGGTGGAGCTAGGATAAATGGGGATTACCAGGTGTTTAAATTAAGATAGGGAACATCATCTTTCAGATGTGTCAAGTATCATGAGGGAAAGTGAATAGCAGAAATTTGGTTCTGCAGAGCAGCCATTTTTGGGAAAGAACCCAATAGATTGGCTATGAAGAGCAATTGTATGTTCAGGTAAATGAGGTAGTTATGAGCTGAACCTTCAGGCATTTCCAGTAGAACACAAGTACTAATTACAAAATAATTTTACTGGTACTTATGGAACGATATTGGAAAGAAATAGAGTATTTTGGAGTGAGGTTAGAGAAAGAATAGGGTTTTTCAGTGTTTGGTTGAATAGATATGGGACGGAAATATAATTGTGCAAGAGTTTATTTTTCATTCTCTTTTACATTGAACTGAAGCTCTTAGTGTTCCCTGTGTAGAGTATTAGGAAGTGCTTTAAGTCTTGGATTGATTGTGGATGGGATGCAGAGGAAAATTTAATTCCCATTATCCATTGGGTATTCGAAACCAAAGTAAAAGAAAACATAAACTCCACTTATAATTTATTAAAATATTTAAGCTCAGTGGTGTATGTTCCACTTATATCTAATGTTTGCGCTAGCGTAAGTAACTTTTGTCTTTGGTAGTTTATTGACAGTTGAGAAATTTTCTGTGTGTACATTAACCTTTTGTTTGAAGTACTAGATAAAAGAAGTACCTTCCTATGGTAGAAGGAGAATAATGATACTTTTCAAAGTGTCTTATTTTTCTATAGTATACTTTTACACACACACACACACACACACACACAGAGAGAGAGAGAGAGAGAGAGAGAGAGAGAGAGAGAGAGAGAGAGAGAGAGAAATAGAGAGAGAGAGAAAGAACACATAAATGAAAAATTCAAAAAATTCATGAATATATTCAAGTTCAGATTTGAGGAAACATTTCCTAAAGTAGTACATTCTGTTGGGGGATCTAGTAGGAAGTCTTGGGTAACAAAAGGTATCAGAAAATCCTCCGAAAGACTCAAATATCTGAGATCTGTGAAAAATGATAATGGAGACCCAGCCTTCTTACTGTTTTTTCTCAGGTACAAGAGGACATACAAAAAACTGTTGCAGGAAGCAAAGAGAATCCAAAATGAAAAGACCATACAGAACTCAAACAATAAAAGCAGAGCCATTTGGAATATAGTAAAACAAGAAACTGGTAACTCAAAATCAAAGCAGATGAACATAAAAATTAGAAATAAAGGTAGTTTAATAGATAATCTTAAGGACCTGGCAAACTTTATAAACAACTACTTTAGTAATAGAGCAACAAAACTGCAAGAAAAGCTTTCTAAAACACAACACACAATGGCAGCAACAAAGCTGCAAGAAAAGCTTTCGAAAACACTATGGCAAAGAACTATGTATCTCACACAATGCTACTGCTACCCACCAATGGAGAGGAAATCAGTAGCATTGTATATAAATTCAAGAGTAATCATTCACAGGCTTAGATGAAGTTCCAATGTGTATACTAAAAGACTGCATTAGCAGCATAAAAGAACCCTTAACAAACATTATAAAATGAGTCGTTCTCATCAGGTTGCTTCCCTAATTATCTAAAGCACGCAAAAATTCTTCACATACACAAAAAATGTGATCAGAAGATATAGAGAATTACAGATCAGTTTCATTGCTGTCTTCTTATTCAAAAATAATGGAAACTGTTATGAAAAAAAGACTTATGGACTACTTAAATAAATACCAACTCCTATGCAAATAACAGTTTGACTTCAGGACTGGAAAGGGAACAGAAGCAGCTATAGAAAAATTTACAAGAGTAGTTCTAGAAGCCCTAGATGAAGGAGAACAAGTACAGGCATTTTCCTAGATCTCAGTAAAGCATTTGATACAGTTGACCATGAAATACTACTAGGTAAACTTGAAGCCCTAGGAATCAAGGGGGTTGTAAATAAATGGTTTAGAACTTACCTTGCGGACAGAGTGCAGAGTGTGGAGATATCTCAAATTTCAAGTAGCTCAAATTATTTAGTGAAACATCTTTCAGATGAAGAATAATTGAACATTTGAGCACCTAAGGGAGTGTGTTAGGCCCAGTACTATTTCGTATTTATATTAATGACTTCCCACAGTCGGTAACACGAGATGAAACAGTGTTATTTGCTGATGACAGCAATATAATAATTACAGACAGGACACCAGAAATGTTAAATGTAAAAGCTGAAAAGCCACTTATGGCAGTTCACTACTGGTCAAATAACAACAAACTAACCCTTAATGTAAAAAAGACTAATAACATAAACTTCTATATAAAGAAAATACCGAATATGACGAAGCTTAATGTTAAAAATGAAACCATAGAGTGTGTAGCCAGCACAACATTTTTGGGTATGTATGTTGATCAACAATTAGAATGGGATGAATATATTAGGATGCTTGGGAAAAAATTAGCACAGCATGCTATGCCTTACAAATATTAGTCACTGTGTGCAATAGTTCATGCCAGAGAATGACATACTTTGCACACATACATTCTATAATGAGTTACGGCATAACATTTTTGGGTGCAAATGCCCAAAATGTGAAATATGTGTTCAGATGGCAAAAATGAGCTATCAGAATAATGAGCAAGAATCACAAAAGAGCACACTGCAGTGAGATATTTAAAAAATGAGGTATTCTGACAATCCTAAGTGAATATACCTTGCAAACTACAGTTTTTATTCACAAAAATATCCTAAGTGAATATACCTTGCAAACTACAGTTTTTATTCACAAAAATATTGAGCAATAGTTAGCAAACAGCTGCATACAGGACCACCAAACCAGAAACAGTAATTGCTTGTACCTAGACAGAATGAATAAAACTAAAACCCAAATCACTATGTTTTACCAAGGTGTCAAGATATACAATAATGTGCCAAAAGAAATAAAAAACATAAAGGAACTCTAAATTTAAAGCATTCCTTAAAGAATATTGATTAAAAACTAGTTTTTACGTGATTAGAGAATTCATGCAACATAAAATTGGCATAGATAAATAATCAGGTTAATCAATTATAAAGTGGATATTCTAGATTGTAATTTGCCCATACAAGTATTAGAGGAGTCTTGTGATCTATTATTATGATTGAAGCAGGTTCTTCTGCATCATTATGTAATTCAATGATAAATTGTGTGTGTAATATATATATATATATATATACCTAAAAACAAAGATGATGTGACTTACCAAATGAAAGTGCTGGCAGGTCGACAGACACACAAACGAACACAAACATACACACAAAATTCAAGCTTTCGCAACAAAATGTTGCCTCATCAGGAAAGAGGGAAGGAGAGGGAAAGACGAAAGGATGTGGGTTTTAAGGGAGAGGGTAAGGAGTCATTCCAGTCCCGGGAGCGGAAAGACTTACCTTAGGGGGAAAAAAGGACGGGTATACACTCGCGCACACACACATATCCATCCACACATGGAATGTTTCCCTCTATTATATATATATATATATATAGAGGGAAACATTCCACGTGGGAAAAATATATTTAAAAAGGAAGATGATGAGACTTACCAAACAAAAGCGCTGGCAGGTCGATAGACACACAAACAAACACAAACATACACACAAAATCTAGCTTTCGCAACCAACGGTTGCCTCGTCAGGAAAGAGGGAAGGAGAAGGAAAGACAAAAGGATATGGGTTTTAAGGGAGAGGGTAAGGAGTCATTCCAATCCCGGGAGCGGAAAGACTTACCTTAGGGGGAAAAAAGGACAGGTATACACTCGCACACACACACATATCCATCCATACATACAAGACACAAGCAGACATTTGTAAAGGCAAAGAGTTTGAGCAGAGATGTCAGTCGGGACGGAAGTATAGAGACAAAGATGATGTTGAAAGACAGGTGAGGTATGAGCGGCGGCAGATTGAAATTAGGAATTAGCGGAGATTGAGGCCTGGCGGATAGCGAGAAGAGAGGATATGCTGAAGGGCAAGTTCCCATCTCCGGAGTTCTGACAGGTTGGTGTTAGTGGGAAGTATCCAGATGACCCGGACAGTGTAACACTGTGCCAAGATGTGCTGGCCGTGCACCAAGGCATGTTTAGCCACAGGGTGATCCTCATTACCAACAAACACTGTCTGCCTGTGTCCATTCATGCGAATGGACAGTTTGTTGCTGGTCATTCCCACATAGAACGCTTCACAGTGTAGGCAGGTCAGTTGGTAAATCACATGGGTGCTTTCACACGTGGCTCTGCCTTTGATCGTGTACACCTTCCGGGTTACAGGACTGGAATAGGTGGTGGTGGGAGGGTGCATGCACAGAAGAGAGTTATCAGGATTATGAGTAGAGTGCATCCTAGATCTTCTTGCAGAAATTTATTCAAACAGCTGGGGATCCTCACCATGCCTTGTCAATATAAAAAGGGAGATATGGACTCACCTTCCAGTTACAGACCAATCTCCATAGTCCCAGCTTTTTCTAAAATACTGGAATGTGTAATTTACCAACAGCTATCTGTCTATTTTGAAAAATTAGGAATAATTAGTGAATCTCAGTATGGTTTTAGGAAAAAGTTGTCTACTTTGTAGTCAAATACTTACATCAAGTGTTTGAGGATAAGGGCTATGCTCAACTCACATTTTGTGATCCAAGCAAAGCTTTTGACTGTGTAAAGCATAAGCCACTCCTAGAAAAACTGGAATTCTATGGCATTAGACATAACAGCCTTAAATTAATAAAATCATATCTTCAGAATTGTAAGCAAGTTGTTTGTGTAGGGAGAGAAATGTCGAATATAGAGCAAGTCAAGGTAGGTGTTCCGCAGGGATCTGTGCTGGGCCCCTTTTTGTTCCTGATAATGATAAATGATCTGCCGTCATTTATCAAGTCCACCACTGTGTTGTATGCAGATGATACAACATTTCTTCATGCTAGTGAGGATTTCAATAGCCTTAAAACTTGTGCAGAAAAGACAATTGACCAAGCATCCTATTGGTTCAAGGCAAATGGATTCCTGCTGAATGAAAACAAAACACAGCAGATGGTCTGTAGTCTTAGAGACAAGCTTCTGTCAGATGATCCAAGTTATGTCAAATTTTTGGGGGTATACATTGATGATAAATTATCTTGCGGTCAACACGTACAATATATTAGTGGTAAATTGTCAAGAGTTATTTACCTGTTAAGGTGACTTATGGATTGTGTTCCTGAAAAATATGTTAGAACATCCTATTTTTCATTCTTTCAAAGTATAATAACATATGGAATTATTTTGTGGGGGAACTCTAGCTGTGTACATGACATATTAATACTGCAAAAAAAAGCTATTAGGATAATTACTGGTTCTGCATATAAGGCACACTGTAAACCATTGTTCTGTGAACAGAAAATCATGACTGTTATAAACTTGTACATATACTATGTTCTAATTTATACGAAGAAGAAATTACCAGAAACATAAACCAGAGAAAATGTACACAGCCACAATACAAGAAGGAATAGGTGCCTCTATATTCCTTACCACAGATTGTCAAAGTCACTCAACAGCTACGAAATCATGGGGTACAAATTATGTAATAATCTTCCTCAATCTGTTCAAGAATTACCTGAACAATTATTCAAACAAACAATTCATGACTGGCTAGTCCTCCACCCATTCTATGACATAAGAGAATTTATCAACTGTAATATAATACTGTAATGTTAACAAGAAACCTGTTGTTTCTTTCAAACTATTAATTGTATTTTAGTATGTATATGACGTTGTCTATTGCTGTAATGGCCGAATGACAATAAAATTATTATTATTATTATTATTATTATTATACATCTTGTCACTAATGTGTTTCATGAACAAAAATTATGCAATTTACAAAATGAATAGTGCATACCATGATCACAATACAAGAAGAAAACATGATCTTCACAAAGATTTAAAAAATCTCAGCTTGGTACAGAAAGGAGTTCATTATTCAAGTATAAAAGTGATCAATAAGCATCCTCTCCATATCAAATCAGTCATTGGGGATATTACTAAAAACAAAGCAGAGCTAAAACTTTATCTTTTGGATAATTCTTTCTATTCTTTACAGGAATTCTTTGATAATGTGTAATACTTCTTGAATTTGTGTTTAATTTCATGCATTTCTAATAGAACTGGTTATGTAGATTAGTATATCACTTGTTGGCAGAATATTTTTTTGAGGAATTACTTTAAATTCGTTTACATAATCATCTATGTCATTACTGCACTATTATTTATGCTATCATCTATGTCATTACTGTACTATTATCTGTGTTGTTATCTGAATGTTTGTGTGTAATTATTTGACACGTGGATGTCCTTTTTCATGTATTTGCTTATATATGTTAAATTGGTTGCCCCATGATCATCAGCATGTGGCTATTACGGTAATAATCTGACATGTTCTACATCTTAGCGATACATTCGCGTCAAGGATCCACGGAACTCGAAAATAAATAAATAAAATAAATAAAAATAAAAAGATAGCATCTTTCAGCTTCTTCCACAGAAAAAAGTCTTAAATCTATGGAACAGCCCAGCCAAGGTACAGATCCAATCCAACGATCAGGAAACAATTTGTAAAGACATGCTATAGTACTTCATGCACTATGGGTGAGGCTGCCATCATGTTCATGCCACAGGTTCCTGCTAGTCTGCAGAAGAATTCTTCTATACTTCAGTCATCATAAGAACAAACCTGATGTAAGCAAACACAAGTGTGATGATTGGTCAGCAAATGTAACTCTCGTACACTGGTGGTATTCCACTCTTGGAAGTAGATACAACTTATTTATTAGATATCTTATTACTTTGTCATTGTAAATGAAACATTGATACATTCTGGTGTATTAAGAGCAATCAACGTTTTTCTTAATCACACTTTAGCTATGTACTTTTCATTTCAGAAAACATGTACAGTCATTGTCTCCACAAATTCTATAGTGCTCCAATAATGTTGCTGTTAACACAGGCTGTGGAAAGGGATCGCATGGCTTCCTATTTTGTAGTGAACGTGTGCACGGAACACCATTAATGGTGAGAAATGAGTTGTTATTAATGTTTTTCACAAGTGTACAGAGAAAAATCAGCTCTGACGTTTTCCAAGAAAGTTTGCAATAAATAGTACGTATTTTACAAACTATATGCGTGATGTAATTTGTAGTGTAGTAACATATTACTCACGTATGCTTTGGAGCAGCAGTTCAAATATCGTCATGGACTATAACTTTTTTTGGTTTGAATACCTATCTCATGTAAATATGAAAGTCATTAAGTATATGTTAATTAACTTATACTTAACCATAATATTTCGAGAAAATTGATGTCTTCCAGTTCCTATGATTGGTAAATGTGGCTTCAACACTAAACAAGATAATGATACACCTGGAGTGTCCTGTCTCAATTCCCATGTACAGAAGTTAACACAATTCTCATAATTGTGTCCCTGCAGCTCTTGATTGAGAGAGATGTGACAGGGGTGGAACATATGTCAATGGAGAATGCATAGGATACTTGCCTGACTCGTATAACTTCCTCATGTGATTGCACAGAAGCTAACATGCTGATCAACTGCAACAGCAGCAAGAACATTTATTTCTCCCTCTTTTGTAATTACTTGTTTCCTTCTGTTACATTGTCTAGGTCTTACACTACCATTTTGAAGTACTGTAACTCATTGCAGAGGTTTATAGGTAACTGTTTGATATCTTTCTGCATACACACCATACAACAGCAAATTGCATTCTTCTAACACCAAGAGCATGTTGACTTTTTCTGCATTGGTAAATCCCATCATCCACTTATGATCTACTGCTTGGACTCTCACACACTGACACACAATGCACTCAAGGAACACACAAGCACACTGTAAACAAATGTAACAACATGCCATAAAGGTAAGAGTATATACTCCCTGTTGAGGGATTCATGAGATCTATGTGCCATTGATTCTCAGAAAATTTGACAAAGAGTGTGAAGTTCAGCTGTGTGCCTTGAGACAGTTACACTGCAAAAGGGCAGTTTCTCTTTTTCTGAGATAAAAAAAGTCTCCTTTATTATTCTCGTCAGATAATTTTACCAAATGACTCAGATTGTGCATTAAAATATCATGTGAGTTAACAACAAATGAGAGATGCATTCAAAAGCCCTTTTGTATAAAGAAAGAGGCATGAAAGAACTGAGAGGACCTGTAAATCAGGTAACAAATTTATTTATTTTATTGTAGAAATCAAGGAAGGACTTAAGAATACTCACCAGTTTATGTTTAAATTGCAATTTGTCATCAACAGACCTAGTTATGAAAGTGGATGTGTATAAAAAGATTTCTTAATGGAATAAGAGTGTAGAATTCAATTGTATCAAAAGGAAAATTCACTCGAGTAATGAGCCATTACAAAGCTCATAAGGATACTCATCCTGACTTTGCATTGGGTTAATTACTCAGGTGTGACAAGATATTAGGTTAATTTTGACTTTATGTTGTTGCCACAAGAATAGTATGATTGTTCAGAGCAGAAAATAATGGCTTAGTGTAATGTGAGAACTGAGTGTAACATTAACTGAAGTCATATTAAGAGTTGGATCTTCAGAAAGTACCTACTTTTTGTACTGAAAAACATGCTTGTTGATTGAATCTAAGTTCTTGCACATTCTGAAATATCTAGCACAGCCAACATGCCATTTTTTGTATTTCACCTGGCTCCACAACCTTGTCTTTAGTTCACCATCAAAAGCACCCACCTCGCCTTTGAGATGTGGAAAAGAATAACCACTGCAAATCCACTTCACAAACTTTCTTCACTTAATGAAAATTGATTAAAATACATTTGTTTTAAATTGGGAAGTACAGTCATCTGAATGTATTGTCACCTTGAGGAGGCATGGGATGGTTGGCTTTCGATCAGCTATAATTTCACATAAGAACACAGCAATGGAAACCTTTTCATGCAGTATATAATCACTAATAATAGGATAAGAACAATTTTTATCAGTAGTTCAAGCACAAGCTCTAAAAAGTAATTTGCTTGTTTGAGTATTTAGCACTCTGTTTGGTCTTGATTTTCTGTGCAGTCTGTAGCACTGTAGTTTCATGAGATCCATGTTGCTCTCTTGTATAAAGTTCAGCATGTCATAAACTTTTAATGATACAATAAATATAAATAGTCACGTGACTACGGCCTCCCGTCGGGTAGACCGTTTGCCGAGTGCAAGTCTTTCGATTTGACGCCACGTCGGTGACTCGCGTGTTGATGGGGATGAAATGATGATGATTAGGACACCGCAACACCCAGTCCCTGAGTGGAGAAAATCTGTAACCCAGCTGGGAATGAAACCCGGGTCCTTAGGATTGACATTCTGTCATGCTGACCACTCAGCTACTGGTGGTGGACAATGATGCAATCAAATTTATAGTTAATAATTTGATTCTCAGTTTCTAACAGGACATAAACAGTGGCATCCTTAACGTCTGCAGGATTTCCTTTTTTAATGACACCAATCTATTATTTCCATTTCACTTCTATATCATACTTGACTTTCATCATTTAACCTGGACTGTAGCTGAGGCCCACAAGTTTTACACATTGCATGTGTAGCATTCACCTTTCAAATTTTAAACTCCATACCCCCTGAAAAAATTCTTTTTTCACTGTTATTTTTCAGTACATTTATGATGTAATCAAAGTTAGCATGATACTTACAGGCAAATAACATTTTAAGATGTTTCAGAAACCAACAAAATATGTTAAGATTTACATATAAAATATTCTTTTTATGTGTTCCATTTTAAATGCTGCCAAAAACTGTGTATAAGCTTCCTTAGTTGAGAGTACTATGTAATTTTTCTGCAAAACTGCCATCTTTGTCTCAGGGTCCTCAACTGTTTTTGCATCACTTTTGCCAGGTTTGCCACTTTGCTTATGGCATATCTGTTGTAAAAAGGAAAGAAAAAATCTGTTCCTTTATTAGAAACTTTGATATTCAATTCTCTTTTTTGTGTTTCCTTAAACATTTCGGCATTGTAGCAGTTAATTTCTTCACTACAGCATAGCTATTAATTGAACTGTCTGCAGGTAGTTTCTTTGCTCGTTTCACTGCCTTTCCTACAGTTTCTGGAAGTTTGTATGGCCCTAAATAAGGTTCTGATATACTCTTGGATTTTCACCCACAAACTTAATGGTGCACAATACCTCTCTTATAGTATCAGTCACTAGTTTTCTGAGCACCTTCATAAAGCTCTCCTGCTTACTAAGTGATTCTGTGATAAAATGCACTGCTCTTCTTTGGATGTTGACTACCCGTTATCCTAATAAAACTGGACAATGCTACATGACTACTGTGCTGTACTCAGGAATAGGTCAAATATGTGGTTTGTAAACCTACTTCTTTTTTGATGAATTACATTCCTTAACATTATTGCAATAAATCTGCCCGTAATATGCCTTTTATGTTATTTTAGCTGTTAGTTCTACTTTAGATCACTGTGTGTGGTTATTCTAACGAGTTTTGTGGTTGTTTCTGTTTACAATGTTGTTCTGGTGGACGTGTGTATAGGGTGCTCAACAGCAATTACTGATAGTGTAATCAGGTAGTAATTGATCTTTGTATGTTTTTGTGAATGACAGTACTGTTAGGTATGTTCAGGTTGAACTGAGAGCCCCTGCACCAACCATAAATTCTCTGCAGATCTGTGATGATGAGCATAGACAGTTCATATTTAAAGATGTTGCATACACAGAAGTTGGTGGTATAAGAGAGGCACTCTCAGCAAACATTACATCGCCGAGCATTTTAGAGGATGGGAAGCATCCTAAAACATAGGGGAGTGCGAAGTGGTTAACATGTTTCTACCATGGAATTCACTTGGATGAACGTGGTATACCTTATAAAGTTATGGTGACATCGCTTCAATTATTTGACCACACAGATACCATAATTTAGGTCAAAGGTGAGGAGAAGATCACATGGATGCACTGAATCTTCAAGTTTGCTGCTACTCAAGACCCGAAATTCTATGGGACTCCCGTCCTTCATCGACTTGAGAAGATGTGTGAAAATAGTGTCGTGCCTGCTTATGAGAATGTAAAAATTACTTTTAAGCCGAATGAAAAATAAATAAATTTTTACCTGACAATCTGTGTACTTTTCTGTCACACTTTGTTAGCATATAACTTTACTCACGTGTCACATTGTGGTTCTCCTAACCCAAATTAGATATGATTTTACACATGCATGCTATGTCTCTGGAAGCAGACATGGTCACTTGTTACCTGCTTCCATAATGAAATACATGTGCAATCCCATGCAGCCATTACATATATTTTTTTTAGTCTCCATCTTAAACTTCACCTCCTTAATACTGTCATTTGTGTCTTGCATATCTTTTACACACACACACACACACACACAACTGGGATAGGACTTCTGTAAACAACAACAAAGATGTAAGGTAATGAATTTTTCATTTATTCCATTATCACAGATACACTTGCTTTTTGAGACAGTTGCTATTTGAAATACAATTTAGCTCTTGAAGTACAAATTAGTTCTTGAGGTACAAGATAGTTCTTGAGCTAAAATTTGATTCTTGAGATACAATTTGGTTCTAATATTTTCAATGCAGAGATACTTTAAACTTGTGCACTATTACTATTATTAATAACTATTATTAAGAAAAACAGCTTCTATAGTTCACGCAACAGTACAAGCACTGCTTCAAAGTATTTACAGTTTTCAATTGCACTGGCTCAGAATACTTTTTACAATTTTCCAGGGTGCAGACGCACTGATTGATAGTATTTGCAATTGAAACTCCCTGGCAGATTAAAACTGTGTGCCCGACCTTGACGGGTTCTCCATTCAAAGTAATATTCCCATTGATCCCTTTGTTTCTTCCAAATACCATTACTTCACTCTTATCTTTATTTGTTTTTAATCCATACCTTCTCATTATTTCCTTCCACGCATCAATTTATAATTGCACGTTGACCTCTTTAATGCCCCATATTACCATATCATCTGCACAAATCATCTTTTTGTCTTTTTCTTGTACTATATCTTTAACTGTCCAATTCATTCCCTCCATCACAACATTAAAAAGTGCAGGAGATAGAATACTTCCTTGTTTTAAGTCCTTGTCTTATTCTGAAGTATCAGGGTTCCCCAATGGTGTTCTAATTCTACAATTGTGTCCTCTGCACACTGTCTTTATTACATTAATGTATCCATCTTCTGTACCTATCTTCTTCATTTCTTCCCAGAGTCTTTCCCTGTTAACTGAGTCATATGCCTTTTCTATGTCTCTAAAAACCATTATCACCCTTTTCTTATACTCCCAACTTTTTTCCATCAGTTGATGGATGGAAAATATCAGGACAATCATGCTTCTTCCTTTCCTAAACCCATGCTGTTCTTCACTCAGCCCCTTTTCTGTCTTTTCACTTATTCAATTTAGTAAAATTCTTTCAAAAATCTTGGCTGTATGATTCATAAGAGTTATTCCTCTGTGGTTTTTACAAAGTCTTTTACTGCCTTTTTGGAAGATGGGAACAATGTTTTCTCTTTTCCAATCATCAGCTATTGTACTATTTGTCCACACACTTTACAGTATGCTATACAGCCATTGCATTCCCACTGGACCTGCTGCTCTTATCATGTCCACTGATACCTTATCAGGTCAGGGGCTTTCCCCCCATCCACCTTCTTCACAGCTATTTCCATTTCTTCTCATGTAATTTGTCCTAATTCTGCTTCCCAACTTCTCTCAATTTCTCCATTATTTGTCGTTTCCTCGTGTACCTGCTACTCAGCACTTAACAGTTTCTGAAATGTTCTCTCCAGAGATCTTTTATATTCCCTGGATCTTCAATCACAGTAACATCCCCTTTTTCCATTTTTACTGGTACTTCAGAAGCCTTCCTTTTATTTTTCATCATTTTATAGAACATTTTCTTATTGCTCCCCACATCTTCTTCATTTTTTTTTTTTTTTTTTTTTTTTTTTTTTTTTTTTTTTTTTTGCCTTGTTGTTTTTAGTTTTCCACCACTTTCTCCACGCTCCATTTTTTCTTCTAACTGCTTCGATTGTGGTACCATCCTACCAACTTGTCTGCCTTACTTTTTCCTTTCCAGATGTTCTACTACATACTTTTTGTGCTGCTTCAACTAAAGTGTCTTGAATATATTCCATTCTTTTTCTACATTTCAGAAAACTTCTTTTGGAAATTTTTGTGTGATTAGTTCTCTATACTTCTCAGCACTTTCACTCTCCTTCAGTTTCTAATCCTGTATCCTCATCACTTTCTTCTATTTTGTATTTTGCACACACTGATTCATTTTCCATTGGCCCACCAGTAATCTATGGTCTCCCTCTGTACTCATACTTTCAATTATCTTCACACTTGTTACTTTCTCCCCCCAGTCCCTATCTACTAGAATATAATACATTACACTCTTGGTTCTTCCATCCCAACTGTATTGGGTGATAACATGAGTTTCTATCTTCATAAACCAGTTGTTTTCTGTTTTCATTCCATTCCTCTAGCACAAATCTAGGAGTCTTTCCCCTTCTTCATTTCAGCCTCCATATCCAAAACATTCCAATACTTGCTCAAATCCCTTTCTGTCTTTGCCTACCTGTTCATTAAAATCTCCCATCACTATATTAGCACTCTCTATATGGTTCTCGAACTCCTTTTCAAAGTCCATCGTCTCTTCTTCACTACATTCGACTTGAGGTGCATAAATCTGGATAACTTTTAGTGTTACTTTTTGGAATCTCAGGTTTAAATTTATGAACCTGTCTGATATATATCTCACACTTTCAATACAGCTTTGCTCATTCTTATTCACCATCACTGCCACACCATTTCTTCCAAACCTGTTATTCCCACTCCAGTACAGCTTTACTCCTCCTCTCAAATTCTTCTCACCTTTTCCCTTCCACTTCATTTCACTTAATCCCAAAATATCTGACTTTCTCTCCATTAGTACATCTGTCATTTCTTCCATTTTTCCATTGAGGTTAATATATTAAGGGTGCCAATATTTTGGTTATTTTTAAGTCCATTTGGTTTCATCTTTTTAGTAATTTGCATTTTTGTTCAGTACTGTTAAAGAAGATTATGATTATTCTGTTGTTATGTCTATCTTGTATCTTCTGTACATACCTGTACAGTAATTTGCTGTAGGTAGGCGAAAATCTGCTTATGGACAACTACTGTATAGCAGGCAGTTATTCCCAGACAAACCATAACCTTTTCACTGGATGTTTGGTTTTCATTTCTCAGCATCATAGAACACGAACAGATGAAGCTGCTGAGGTACTGTGCTCACTGCCGTAGCCGTGAATCCTCAAGTAAGCACACAACTAATACAACAAAAAGTTGGTACTTCAAAAACAAGCGCACATCACATTCTGCAACATTATAAATTCTATTCTCACCACGTTCATTTACACCAAGAACTTCCTGGGAATGACTTCAACAACCGAAGTTGATAGTTGCTGGTTGGAGAGACAGCATCACTGTTATGGGTAGTCTGCAAGAACCAGTTGTAGATGCTGTCCACAGATGGATTGTCTAAATGGAGCCTTGGGAGAGCCAGTCCTCACAAAACTCTACCATCTGGTGAGCAAAATGTATGAGACAGGAGAAATACCCTCAGACTACAAGAAGAATATAACAATTCCAATCCCAAAGAAAGCAGGTGTTGACATCCACTCAGCATCAGCTAAGGCCTGAAGGTGGTGCCCTGAAGCACCAAAACTGACAGCCATATAATATATGCCATCATAAGGATGGCTATAGGAGTTCCATTTTATTGTGTAAGTGAACAGCCAAAGTCCCTCAGACCTCCAATGCAAGGATAGACACACAAAAATGTGGATTACTGGCCCATCAAATTTCATGATGGCTACAACAGTTAAACCATCAATGTCTGTTGAATGTTAATATTTATATTATTCTTTGCAAGTGTCAACTAAAACTGCAGACAATATTCCCAATTTGTAAGACACACACTTCCCATTCTCTTAGACACCGTACTCTGAATCAGAGGATGTTCATGTGGTATCAGCATGATGGAGTCCCTGCTCATAATGCCATACAAGTACTAATTCTGGACCATAAATAGAAGAAGATGAATTGGGAGATATGATACTGCATGAAGAGTTTGATAGAGCGCTGAAAGACCTAAGTCAAAACAAGGCCCTGGGAGTAGACAACATTCCATTAGAACTACTGACAGCCTTGGGAGAGCCAGTCCTCACAAAACTCTACCATCTGGTGAGCAAAATGTATGAGACAGGCGAAATACCCTCAGACTTCAAGAAGAATATAACAATTCCAATCCCAAAGAAAGCAGGTGTTGACAGATGTGAAAATTACCGAACTATCAGTTTAATAAGTCACAGCTGCAAAATACTAACACAAATTATTTACAGATGAATGGAAAAACTGGTAGAAGCCGACCTCGGGGAAAATCAGTTTGGATTCCGTAGAAATGTTGGAACACATGAGGCAGTACTGACCTTATGACTTATCTTAGAAGAAAGATTAAGGAAAGGCAAATCTATGTTTCTAGCATTTCTAGACTTAGAGAAAGCTTTTGACAATGTTGATTGGAATACTCTCTTTCAAATTCTGAAGGTGGCAGGGATAAAATACAGGGAGCAAATTTACAATTTGTACAGAAACCAGATGGCAGTTATAAGAGTCGAGGGGCACGAAAGGGAAGCAGTGGTTGAGAAGGGAGTGAGACAGGGTTGTAGCCTATCTCTGATGTTATTGAATCTGTATATTGAGCAAGCAGTAAAGGAAACAAAAGAAAAATTCGGAGTAGGTATTAAAGTCCATGGAGAAGAAATAAAAACTTTGAAGTTTGCCGATGACATTGTAATTCTGTCAGAGACAGCAAAGGACTTGGAAGAGCAGTTGAACAGAATGGATAGTGTCTTGAAAGGAGGATATGAGATGGACATCAACAAAAGCAAAGCAAGGATAATGGAATGTAGTCAAATTAAGTCAGGTGTTGCTGAGGGAATTAGATTAGGAAATGAGACACTTAAAGTAGTAAAGGAGTTTTGCTATTTGTGGAGCAAAATAACTGACGATGGTCAAAGTAGAGAGGATATAAAATGTAGACTGGCAATGGCAAGGAAAGCGTTTCTGAAGAAGAGAAATTTGTTAACATCGAGTGTAGATTTTAGTGTCAGGAAGTCGTTTCTGAAAGTATTTGTATGGAGTGTAGCCATGTATAGAAGTGAAACATGGGCAATAAATAGTTTGGACAAGAAGAGAATAGAAGATTTCGAAATGTGGTGCTACAGAAGAATGCTGAAGATTAGATGGGTAGATCACATAACTAATGAGGAAGTACTGAATAGGATTGGGGAGAAGAGGAGTTTGTGACACAACTTGATTAGAAGAAGGGATCGGTTGGTAGGACATGTTCTGAGGCATCAAGGGATCACCAATTTAGTATTGGAGGGCTGCGTGCAGGGTAAAAATTGTAGAGGGAGACCAAGAGATGAATACACTAAGCAGATTCAGAGGGATGTAGGTTGCAGTAGGTACTGGGAGATGAAGGAGCTTGCACAGGATAGAGTAGCATGGAGAGCTGCATCAAACCAGTCTCAGGACTGAAGACCACAACAACAACAAATACCCTGGTAGGTGGGCTGGACACAGTGGGCCAGTTAGCTGGCCTGCCTGATCTCTGGACTTTACACCACTGGACTTTTTTTCTGTGGGGATCAGTTGAGGATGCTGTCTACAAAAATGTTCCAATGAAACAAGAGGACATGCAGCAACACATTACTAAAGCTTTTACAGCCATAAAAGACAAATAAACAGTGCTATATAGGGCATTATTCTTCCACAGGCAGACCCCATGTCTGAATGCCAGTGGTCACCATTTTGAGCATGCAATGTAAATGCTCTCTTTTTCATGTAGTGGTAATATCACAGTAAAAGTTACTACAAAGGGCCATGTTACTTCTGCATCATCATAAGTACTGTAATATAGTACCATACAATGACAAGATCCAGTTGTTGTGCAGTGCAGTGTTGCTTCATTCAAAGTTTAACACTCATTGAAGAGGTTAAATCATTTAGTTAATGAAATGCACTGAAGTGATGTATCATTTACTCATTTATCATTTCCGTAGCTATTCGTTTCATCAGTAAGATAGTACAGTGTGATATATTTCTGACTAGCTCTTGGAGAGTGTACATGGATCCATTTAAAAAATTTAACCTCTACTCTGTATCTCCTACTTCTGTGGGGATACATAAAATGTTTATCCTTGGCAAGAACTACCCAATAATGTTAAAAATCATTGGTTGAAACAATTTTTCATTTAACATCTCAGGAAGAATTTTTCTGGATGAGCAAGATAAATTGGGCACTATATACATAATGAACACTTAGTACACAATAAATCACACATGTTATGCAGATATATTCACATGTGCACATAGCACACAACCAACTACACACAGTGTAGATATGTACATTTTTTCACACACACACACACACACAGAGAGAGAGAGAGAGAGAGAGAGAGAGAGAGAGAAGAGAAATATATTTATACTATGACAAACAAGCGATACTATTCTACATACATACATGCTCTCAGTCTCATTCACACACCACTCTCATCAAGCGAATCATGCAAACACAGGTGAGTTTTAATGCAGTCATCACAAATGACTCATTTATCATCATGATCCAACAGACCGATTCTTGACTGCAGCACAATGTACACCTCATGTCCTTGAGACCAAATACTAGTTCGCTACACTATGTGCAGTGCCTGTAGTGGAGTACCACTGATGTTGCAATTTGCAAAGTGCAAATAGCCTTTAATTTCGAGAGCACTTAATGCTGCAAGAAACACACCCTTTTCCTGCCTCTGGGTTGCAATTTCCAAAGAACAATATGCCTACATCTTGTATTCTAGACCCACAAACTCCACAACTGGCTCCCATTTGCCTCGTCTTTTGTTAGGCCAATGACTTTGTTCCATGGAACAATAACATAAGAATTATGGAGCACATATGATGATGTGTCGAATTCTTCTCTGTGGCAACTCATTACTTTATATGGATCCCAGTTCTTCACCCAATAGATAAAGCTATCTATATCCATATAAAGTAACTTAGGATCAGCAAAACGAAGTTTCATAAACTCATAATGGAGTCAGTAAATATGGAATTTTGAACAGGTGTAGTATGGACATCCTCACATAAACAGGTTTCATGAACTATACTGCAGTCTTCAACATGTCCACAGCAACTGAGTTCGTGTTGAAGATAATGATCCATTTGAAATTTGTTTTGGCAGTATACTTCTTATGCCAGAATGCCAGGAGTTTACAGCGACATGTGCAGCAATCTCCACTGTAACATTGACTGATGTAGTTGTGGGGACCACTTGTCATTCTGTTATGTGTATAACTGACAATGGTGAACATTTTAAACATTTAAAGTAACCATGTGCTAAAATGAAGGTTTTACAGCATATGTGATCAATTATTAAATGTAAAATAAACACATAAGTAATACTTTTAGTTCCTTAAAGTGCATTTTTCTGGTGGGCTCTGTATGTCATGCATTGTTTTTGCACATCCCAGTAGATATTAACAACTGTATCAATAACCTATGCTGGAATCTTAAAAGGTGGTTTATTGTGCTGTAAGATCTGTTTTATTAAATTTTGTTTTATTAAATTGCTCAGTTTTTAGGCCTATGCTATAGGTTCACTGCCTTGCAAATTTTTTTGTGAACACATAAAATTCTGCTAACTAGTCACTGACATTCTTTAAGAAATTATGTCTACTGGATCTTGAGAGGTATTTGAATCTTCGAGATGTGGTATTTACTGGTTCTAAGGAAAACGTAGATGGTAACACAGCCTATTTACTTAACAATATGGTTTTCTTTACAAATTAACAAATTTGTGAAATGAATAAGCTTTTAGAAGAGAAATCAAAATAAGAACCACATGACAATAATTACAAGGGCCCAGAACTGCAGGTGAAACAGCAGTGTTTACTGCCACACTGGACACAGTTTCTCTTATTAAATGCCCTTCTGCGACACATGAAAACATATAGGTAATATTGATGAATCTTATTCTGACTAAAGCCCTGGTGACAGTGCCAGTTGGCTGTTAATATGCCAAAAGTTGAATTGCTTCTCATTTATGAAGGCTGCTCTGAAGGAACACTTTAAAACATTACGTGTGAGCACTTATTACAAGAGAACTCATTCGGCAGAACCACATAATCCAGTTAAAAATACACCAATAATGACCCAGTCTTTCAAAAACAGGAATGCACAGCTTATTACAACAGATAGTTCAGGTTATCTCAAATACAATTACAATCAAGGAATTGAACCAGTTAACATCTAAATCTAACCACAAGACCCCTGTTTGTATAATGGCAAACTGTCCCTTGGTACAATTGTTCCGACTGTATTTATGACCAGGAATTGATTCATTAAAACATTAATGATTTATAAACTAGAAATGAAGGGCAATATAATATAAGATCAAATTTTCAAATGACAGCTAGTGTCTAGTACAACTCTACGGTCTATATTTACAACCAAAGAGCTGACCGAGTAAAACTCTGAGGGTCAGGTACAAACCAGAAAATAATAAAGAGGTCGGGTAGACAATGACACCAATCACTACAAGGATTACATAATGTTACTCCCCTTTATCAGCAAGCAGCTACACGGTTCCATGGTGCATCACGGCGGCTACCGAGTGGTG
The DNA here is from genome assembly GCF_023864275.1 of Schistocerca cancellata. Classification (NCBI taxonomy): domain Eukaryota; kingdom Metazoa; phylum Arthropoda; class Insecta; order Orthoptera; family Acrididae; genus Schistocerca; species Schistocerca cancellata. The sequence goes on along the minus strand of NC_064636.1, from coordinate 146,187,498 downwards.
TCGAGGACAGCGAGGTAGAAGGGGTCAGCCAGGCCGTGAGCAGTCATCTGACAAAAATGTTGCCAACTAACTGACTGGTGAAGTACTCTGGTATCTTTACTCTGCACAGGCACTCCTTGCGTAGGTTACAGCTTCAGCTGCTTGGACTTCGTGACCGCTTCTTATCACCAATCCCCAAGCTTGGTGCCTCCACTCACCTGGGCCAGCGCACCCATATACAGGGGTGTTTCAAAAATGACCGGTATATTTGAAACGGCAATAAAAACTAAACAAGCAGCGATAGAAATACACCGTTTGTTGCAATATGCTTGAACAGTACATTTTCAGGCAGACAAACTTTTGAAATCACAGTAGTTACAATTTTCAACAACAGATGGCGCTGCGGTCTGGGAAACTCCATAGTATGATATTTTCCACATATCCACCATGCGTAGCAATAATATGGCGTAGTCTCTGAATGAAATTACCCGAAACCTTTGACAACGTGTCTGGCGGAATGGCTTCACATGCAGATGAGATGTACTGCTTCAGCTGTTCAATTGTTTCTGGATTCTGGCGGTACACCTGGTCTTTCAAGTGTCCCCACAGAAAGAAGTCACAGGGGTTCATGTCTGGCGAATAGGGAGGCCAATCCACGCCGCCTCCTGTATGTTTCGGATAGCCCAAAGCAATCACACGATCATCGAAATATTCATTCAGGAAATTAAAGACGTCGGCCGTGCGATGTGGCCGGGCACCATCTTGCATAAACCACGAAATGTTCGCAGTGTCGTCTAAGGCAGTTTGTACCACCACAAATTCACGAAGAATGTCCAGATAGCGTGATGCAGTAATCGTTTCGGATCTGCTAAATGGGCCAATGATTCCTTTGGAAGAAATGGCGGCCCAGACCAGTACTTTTTGAGGATGCAGGGACGATGGGACTGCAACATGGGGCTTTTTGGTTCCCCATATGCGCCAGTTCTGTTTATTGACGAAGCCGTCCAGGTAAAAATAAGCTTCGTCAGTAAACCAAATGCTGCCCACATACATATCGCCGTCATCAATCCTGTGCACTATATCGTTAGCGAATGTCTCTCGTGCAGTAATGGTAGTGGCGCTGAGGGGTTGCCACGTTTGAATTTTGTATGGATAGAGGTGTAAACTCTGGTGCATGAGACGATACGTGGATGTTGGCGTCATTTGGACCGCAGCTGCAATACGGTGAATGGAAACCCGAGGCCGCTGTTGGATCACCTGCTGCACTAGCTGCGCGTGGCCCTCTGTGGTTGCTGTACGCGGTCGCCCTACCTTTCCAGCATGTTCATCCGTCACGTTCCAAGTCCGTTGAAATTTTTCAAACAGATCCTTTATTGTATCGCTTTTCGGTCCTTTGGTTACATTAAACCCCCGTTGAAAACTTCGTCTTGTTGCATCAACACTGTGTTCTAGGTGGTGGAATTCCAACACCAGAAAAATCCTCTGTTCTAAGGAATAAACCATGTTGTCTACAGCACACTTGCACGTTGTGAACAGCACACGCTTACAGCAGAAAGACGACGTACAGAATGGCGCACCCACAGACTGCATTGTCTTCTATATCTTTCATATCACTTGCAGCGCCATCTGTTGCTGAAAATTGTAACTACTGTAATTTCGAAAGTTTGTCCACCTGAAAATGTACTGTTGTCTTGCCGTTTCAAATATACCGGTCATTTTTGAAACACCCTGTATATATCTGCAAGCAAAGAGCATCTGAGAACACAACCCACAGATACAAACTCTTCCTCATAGATACTGGCAATGGGGCCACAAGAGGGATAGTCGATACTAACCTTGAGCTAGTGGCGCCACACAGAAAAGTCTACTAACTTAATGGTGACATGACTCAACCTTAATTGTTTATAACTTATGGGGGTGAGAGCCGGTGCTTTTGTTTAGTTATTCTAATGGGAACGAGCCCATTAGTTTTTTGTAAACAATTTTAAGCGTTTTAAAGTAGGCTATAGTCCACACATAAGAAATGTAAATTGTAAATCAAGTTCTCAGCTACTTTACTGTCAGAAGCCGGTTAACTTCTCTTAAAATTAGACATCATCGATGAATGTAATCTAAATGTTTGTGGGCTGAGGCAGAGATGTTTTTGTAAGAGTCTATTTTGCTGAATCTTAAAGTGATAGTGGCTGGTAGTTCTAAGGAGCAGAAGCTCACTGCATGTGTGTAACTCTCTGGACAGACATTGTAATGGTACTTGAATTATGCAACCATTACGGCACCTCACCTGAACCTCTCGATACCAGCTATATCCTACTGTGTTTCTGCAAAGTAGTTGACATATTTCTGAGACAACATTCAGATTTGATTTCATTTGTGATACATCGATATGTTTATATTGCAATGATATTATTCTTATGTGTATTCTTTCTTTTGTCGCTATGATCTTTGACATACTTGTAACTCTGATTTTTGGGTGCGTAAGCGATTATTAGTTAGTTGTTAACTTGTTAGAGAGTCGGAGCTTGAAAAGGTCAAGTGTTGGACATCATGTTGGAAAGATGCATATTGTAGTTGACTTATAAAATGTGAGGAAGATGTTTTCAAGTATGTTTTGTATTGTGAAGTGATGTTTAGTGTGTCGCGTGATATTGCAATAAAAGCAATTAAAAGGAAGTGTAACTTAAATTCGGAGTGCTGATTGCTTTTTTTACATCACCATTGTCCTGCAAAAGTGTAATCTTCAAGAATAATTTGTGAAGCGCATCTACAAAACTTTTGAATATAGCAGAATAAAACCTAGGCCTTTTTGCATCAGAGCTTGGAATCATAACCACCTAGATTTTCAATGATTGAGCCATGATTTTACGACGAGACCAGCGTGGGAAACTCAAAAAGATGAGTGCCTAGTTTTTCGATTATTACACGAAATGACTTTATTAACTGTGCTCTAATGACACCTGCCACATAATATGCCCAAAATTGCAGTATTTAGCAGTGTGAGCAACACCACAATCGTTATTAAATGCTGGCCTTTGTTGTGGTAGGGTTGTTAGAACATCCACCGAATATCTAAAATTAGTTGTTATACAATTGTCATAACTAATGGAGTCATGAACCCAAGTATATGCTCAGGTAGCAAAGAATGTGAAATATGTATTTAGTTATTTCCCCTGCAAATAAAATTTTGTGAATAAATATTTGAGAAAAAGATTTTAAGGAAAATTTATGGCCCAATATACAACATAGAAACTGCAAGATGGGAAAGAAAGCACACTGAAGATCTGTATTGGCGGTTTAAGACATTTGTATTGGGACAGTGATTGCAAGAAGAAGGCAACAGTGGCCAGGACATGTTCTACAAGCAGAGGGCACTCTTCCTAACAGAATATTGCTACGTCACCCAACTGGTAGACATCCAAGAGGTCACCCACGATCAAGGTGGGGAGACAGGACCTTAGTGACCCCGGATGAAGCAGACACGATGTTCAATATCGAAGATTCGAGAGACAGAAATAAATGGGCAAATATATGTAATAAATTTCTGTGATGTTACAGCTATTTTGTCATGATTTGTGGACTTATGTTAATCATTTCATTATGTTCTATGTATGTCTCGTATTTGTACATTTTTGTCTTCTGCCACGGGCCTAAATGGCTTGTGTATGTGCAGTGAATGACAATAATGGTGACGAAATAAATGTTCAGTGGCTTACCACTTAAGCACCTATATCAAAGCAAACCTGCTCTGTTGTTAAACTATTACCAACTCCATATCAGTGGTAGAAGTGAGCATAGTTCTTCCTCGTGTGTATGCATACATAGGGACTGAGCAATTAAGAGAAATTAGTAGCAGGTGGGTTAGGTATTTGTATGATTTTTACCTCTTCATTGTAACATCTTCCTTTGTGTTTGGATCATCCTCTAGCATGGGAGTAAGAACCATTTTTGGTGTGAAATACCTAAGGAAAGACAAGATCAAACAATACAAAATCGAGTATGGAATAACGACAATATTATGAATAGGGTAACAGCTACTCACAATGTAAAGGAGTTGCTGAGTTGCAGAAAAGCATAACAAAAAGATTGCAAACAAAGCTTTCAGCCAAAGCTGGAGACTGTGGTCATGTGCGTGTGTGAGTTGCTTTTGTGTGACTGTGTGCATATGTTGTCTAATTATGATGAAGGCCTGTCTGACAGTCTTTTTTGTGCCAATCCACAACCCAACAACTCTGCTATGTGGTGAGACATAACTTGCAATATAAGCCATAACTTCTAGGGGAGATGGACAAGGGCAGCATGGCTGAGTTGTGCTGTAACATACCCTCTCTGTTACGTTATCGTTGTTTTGTGTTATTTAGTTGTAGAGATATGAAATTATTGTAGCGGTTTGCTTAGTCAGCTGTACTTCGGAATTTTTGACATTAAATGGAGCCTGAAACTTGCGTAATAAATACTTTGTGTGAAATGCGATTTGCAGCTTAAACAAAAATTAATTGTGGAGATGTAATCCACTGAATATTAACAGAAAAGCTTTAGAACAATGCGCACAACTGACTAGACACATTCAGAGGGTACGTACATTCACGTGCGAGTGGTTGCGATCTGATGAGAAAGACCTATCTTAATTCTTTTTTGTAAAACAATTATGTTGTAACACACTCGGAGATTTCGAATGTACAATCAGGGTAGAGGCACGTACATTCTATCATTCCCTGTGGCCTCGGTAAAAGAATTGCAATTATTTAAACTTAAGAATATTTCTTTTTCAATCAGACTCCTATTTGTATACAAAAAGCAAGATTGCAGGTTCTGAACGTCTCGGCAGAAGCGCATCAAAATTAATCTTCACATTGAAATTAATCGCAGCGGCCACCAAAGGAGAGTAGTGAGCACAATCACGTAACTCTATTGTTGAGCAGCGCCGTTGTAAAGATCGTCGCCTCCATCAAAAATTCGCCTTCTCGAATTAACAGAATAATTTGTACTCCATTGGTATGGGATGTAGGCTTGATCTTGACAGAAGTCATAAAACACATTTTTCATCATTTAACACCTTCATTTAACACACACATAGACATGAAATTATACAGTACGTCTTTACGCCAGCACATCAGAATGAAAAGTAGTTAATACTAGAAGTAATAAAAGAATCTCGAAATTAGTCCTTTGTCTATCAAGGATAAAACAGTTTTTCAGAGTATTCCTCTGGTATGACAGACAAACAAATTTTCTTCTTGTGTCTTTGAGATTAAATTACAACATTTTTAGTTCCTTTTCAGTGCCAATAGCTACGGCACATGTCAGATTTGCTGGTTACCACAAGAGAGGTGATGGATTGCTCGCAGTGCTCCATGAAAGTGTTCTCAGTGAGGCCTTGGTGACATGTGGACAAAAGGATCTAACTGATCATTATTTTTATAAGGTGCAAGGCTGCCAATGAGACATTGGCTGATTATGTTGACTGGATGTGGATAGTAATGGTTGCCCTACATGCAGACATCCCAGAAAGCGAAGCACTGGTGAGCTTTCTGGCAGGCATTCGACTACAACACCAATTGCAGGTAATGTTTACTGACAAGGAGCATTCATTTTCTGACCTGGATCTAATGGCAATCAGTGTGAAGAATGTTAAGCATGAGCATGAGAAATGGACAGATGGATGGCTACCCGAGAAAGATAGAGTGAATTGCGAGCTAGAGGTTGTGAAACCCAGGGAATGTGGGACATTGCAGCACGTGTGGTTTTGATGCGGGAGGGAACGACATTAGAGACTGCACGGAACTGTGGCAATGGAGCACAAACAGCTGATGCCAGAGGAGGACACGTGCTACACAGCTGCTATGTGTGTGTGGTTAGCATAACATGTTTGCCACTTGTGTATGTGGCTTTAGGTTCAGAATCAGTATGTCAATTGGTCGATTCAGGTTGCAGCATATCCTTGTTCGAACATGAGTCGTATAGTACGAATACGTGTATTGGCAGTTTGCCACAGCTACAGCTGGTAAGGAGAATTGCGAGTCCATTTTGAATGGGACCTTAGAGATCACTGGGCAGGTTTGCTGCAAAATCAGATTAGGAAAGTGAGCACAGCTGTAGGGGTATACACCTGACAAAGAAAATGTTACTGGGGTGTGATTTCTTGATTTCTTCTCAGTGTGTACTTGATTACATCCAAAATGAGTCCTGATTTAAATTTTGTTTAAGTTTTGTCCTACCAAAAGGTTTAAGCTCTGTGGGCATCAAGGTCCCCCCCCCCAAATGTGTGTCACGAGCGAGGTGAGGGGCTGGTGTTTGAAGGTGGGCATTTCCTGGAATCTCAGACAAAGCAGCTGATGGAACCGCTGTGCCCGTTGCAGGACCGCCCAGCACGCCATGTCATGCTGGGTGGCTTCAGTGCCCGCAACACATTGATGTCACCAGCAGTTGCCACAAGCTGCTCTCCCTACTGTCGATAAGGAGTGATGTTTGTCCTCAGTACCTCATAAACTGAAGTAATTGGGATGTATGCATTACGTATTCTTCACTATGCTGGCTGCGTGACCATGTAATACCGTAGTACTGGGGAAAACTACAATGGACAGTTCATTAATAATGCACAGGTTGGTATTAATGTTGCATCAGATGTAGTTGGAAGATTGAGGAAAAGCACGTGTTTTTGTTTTCTTGCTGGATACTCTAACATAAATCTGGGGTCGGGGATACTGTGACTGTTGAAGACCAGAGATCGTACATCAAGATCGAAACTTCATGCAGCAAAAGCCCAACAGAAATCCACACATGAAGTTTGTGGTGGGTTTACAGCGGACAATAGTACAGTTTCACATTGGGTTAATCATTTTTGTGGTGGTTGTATGGGCACAGACGATAATCCAAGACCCACAAGGAAAAAGATGCAAATGAATGAATGAAATATGAAACTTGTGGCAAATGCTCTTTAGGAAGATCAGATTGTGATTTGTGAAGTACTCTCTGAAGCCACAGGAAACCTCAAAACGCCAATATTCCATATTCTGACAAATAATTTGAAGAAGAGAAAAACTTATGTGAGACAGGTGCCAAACTGTTTGACTGCTGAAGACAAGCAGAAACACCTGGATGTTGCAACATTGCTCAAACAACAATATGGCTGTCAGCGTTCTGATGTCGATTTGTTGCTACTGATGAAAAGTCAATTACAGACTTTGAACTGGAGCTGAAATAATTATTGTTTCAGTGACAATTGCAGAAAGAAGCCACCTTACCAGGGCTATGAGCGACAGTGCACCTGCACGCATCGAGCAGCTGCAAGCCTTCCGCACTGTACTTACAGACTTTCCATCACCAAAGACATCCTCTTCAGTTTCCTTACTACTAATGCATACAAATTATAAAAATGTATGTTTTTATGTTCTGCATATCTTCCTGAAACACTGGGTCCATTCCAACCCAATTGAACACACATATCATGCGCCGTCTGGTAAGAAGCATTATGAAGATAAGAACTACCCATAGATCAATAGTTCAGGTGTGGGGTTAAAAGCAGAGCATGGGCAGCTCCAGACATTCTGAAATGTATTAATGGGTGTTCCATCACTTAAGACAACCTCTTCCCTTTCCTTACCACTAAAACATACAAATTATAAATATGTATGTTTGTATGTTCCACATGTCCTCATAAAACATAGGATCCACTAACACCTAACTTGTTATGGATATTATTTTCCACGAGAAGGAATCACTGCTAGGGTAAGTACTACACACCAATCACTGCTGTTGGACTCAGGATAAAAAATCATGATAACCTGAGCGACTGCTTGCCATCTGCACTGGTATGCAGACATGTCATGACATAAGACATCCTATTCACTTTTCTTCCAACTAATCCATGCAAATTATAAAAATCTACATTTGTATGTTCTCCATATCCTCCTGAAACAGTGGGTCCATGACAACCCAACTGGACACACATATCATGTATCGTAGGGTAAGAAGCACTGTGAATGTGAGAACTACCCATCTATCAATGGGTCAGGTGTGGGGATAAAAACAGAGTCCAAGCAGCTCCACACATTCTGAACTGCATTAGTGAGTGTGCCATCACATAAGGCCTCCTCTTAACTTTCCTTACTACTAATCCATACAAATTATAAAAATTAAAATTAAAAGGAAGGTCAGCGTTGGCCATAATATTAATGTTTTATTGATAGCAAAATCGATTTTCAATCACATAGTGATCATCTTCAGTGCTGTGGTGTACAAATTAAACTCAGACACTGGTGTCAATTCATCAGTAACCAAAACTGAGAAGCGATCACAATAGCACATCTGAAGATGATCACTATATGATTGAAAATCAATTTTGCTATCAATAAAACATCAATATTACGGCCAATGCTGACCTTCCTTTTAATTTAACATATCTGGTCGTTCTGCACACAGCACTCCATGGAGTCACCAATCAATAAATTATAAAAATGTATGTTTGTATGTTCTCCATAACGTAGTGAAACAGTGGGTTCATTACAACAGAACTAGACACACATATCATGTACCATCTGGTAAAAAGTGCTGTGCAGGTATTTTTTTTAGACAACATAGTTGTATGGAGATAAAGAGGGATTAATTTACGTATAATCAATCATTCAAACTGACAGTCACAATCACATTATTTATTTTGCCACCAACTGGTTTCAACCTACGATGGGGTCAATTTCAGGGCAATTTACACCATTTGGTCACTCGCTGGAGTCGTCACCCTGCCAGTGCATGGTTGATATATATATATATATATATATATATATATATATATATATATATATAAAACAAAGATAATGTGACTTACCGAACGAAAGCGCTGGCAGGTCGATAGACACACAAACAAACACAAACATACACACAAAATTCAAGCTTTCGCAACAAACCGTTGCCTCATCAGGAAAGAGGGAAGGAGAGGGAAAGACGAAAGGATGCAGGTTTTAAGGGAGAGGGTAAGGAGTCATTCCAATCCTGGGAGCGGAAAGACTTACCCTAGGGCGAAAAAAGGACGGGTATACACTCGCGCACACACACACATATCCATCCACACATATACAGACACAAGCAGAAATATTTAAAGACAAAGAGTTTGGGCAGAGATGTCAGTTGAGGCGGAAGTGAAGAGGCAAAGATGATGTTGAATGACAGGTGAGGTATGAGTGGCGGCAACTTGAAATTAGCGGAGATTGAGGCCTGGTGGGTAACGGGAAGAGAGGATATATTGAAGAGCAAGTTCCCATCTCCGGAGGTTGGATAGGTTGGTGTTGGTGGGAAGTATCCAGATAACCTGGACGGTGTAACACTGTGCCAAGATGTGCTGGCCGTGCACCGAGGCATGTTTAGCCACAGGGTGATCCTCATTACCAACAAACACTGTCTGCCTGTGTCCATTCATGCGAATGGACAGTTTGTTGCTGGTCATTCCCACATAGAATGCATCACAGTGTAGGCAGGTCAGTTGGTAAATCACGTGGGTGCTTTCACATGTGGCTCTGCCTTTGATCGTGTACACCTTCCGGGTTAAAGGACTGGAGTAGGTGGTGGTGGGAGGGTGCACGGGACAGGTTTTACACCGGGGGCGGTTACAAGGATAGGAGCCAGAGGGTAGGGAAGATGGTTTCGGGATTTCATGGGAATGAAACCTTCGTAACCTGTTAGTTACAAATGTCTGCTTGTGTCTGTGTATGTGCGGATGGATATGTGTGTAAGATGTAACCATCTATCGGTGGGGTGGGGGTTATTTTAGCCCATTATGAGAGAATGGCTGTACTTTAGTTATTCAATATTTGAGAATGGGAGCACTTAGAGGCCTGCAACAAACTTTATACATACTTTCTTACCTTTATCACACTTTTTCTCTCTGATGCCCCCTATCAAATGTGGGTTACTGCATTTTCACTGTTCATTCAGTAAACTGCCATAGGAAACATGAACATTTATTAGTTCTTTATTTCTTACTAACTTTTTTCGTGACACATTTTGCAGACAGTACTCACACATGCAGCTGATCACATGTAGAAAACATATCATCATTCTACACACATTTCAGGAGTTATGTATGGCTTCTGTCAGGAACTGCCGCATTGTACATAATGTTTTAATTTATTACTTCTTCACTACTGACTCTTTTCTAATACCTTTTGCAGACAGTAGCCACATATACCACTGATTGTACCTGCAAAATTATGTCATTGTACAGCATATACAGGGTGTTTCGCAATTCATGTTACAAACTTCTGGAGATTGTAAAGGGTAGTTAGTAGATCAAGTTTACATAGAAAGTCATGTCCAGAAACGTCATCTAACAACATTACAGAGCATCTAAGGTATAGGTACAGTGCCTATAAATGTATGAATACATAAGGTGATTTTGTGATGATGTTACAGACCTTCAGGGATGACAGAGAATGATAAATATATGAGTTTGAGGTAACGGTCCATATACCGGAAATGAACGAGTTGAAAGTTATCTCTGACGGTGGAATACATTTGCCGGGACAGTTGTTGCTAAGATTGTAGTTCAGGAAACTTTCAGAGGTGGCAGCATAGACCAAAACAAGAAACATGTCTAGTATGTCTAGTAAACATGGCTCTAAAATGCATACCTTAACGTCTATGAGCACCTGTTCAATAGAGGAGATGTGTTTAACACTATAAAAGATGATCAAGTGCTCCTAGTTCATCAGGTATGCATTTCTGAGCCCATGTTTGACAGACTTTCTTTTCTTGTCTACCACCTCTGAAAGTTGCTTACCCTCCTTTCTTAACAACAAGAGTATTGGTTCATTCCACTGTCAGAGGTATTAAAATGACTTTCACCTGTAATTTTCAAGTAGTTTGATTTGAAACATAACAGTCTAATTGAAGTCCATTTAAACATTAACCATAAACAGTAATTTCTGACATAGAGATGTATGCAAATAGGTACTTGTGCAAAAGTTACAAAGAAAATAATTATGGAAACTTAATTACATTAATCTGTAAAAGTTCATTAATTGGTAGGAACATTTTATATGGTATGATATTTTGTAGCAAGGAAATTATCTATCTTAAACGAAACAGTTAATACAAATCATAGAATTGTAAGGTTGTAAATACGATATTGGACAGGTCGAGAGAATATATTTGCAAGTAATTTTTAATAAATTAATTTTACATTGTTTTGTAATGAGGAAGTTAGCTATCTTTAACAAAACAGTAAATACAAATGTTTTATGGTAAAATACAAACAACCAATACAAATGTAATAGTAAAGTAGTCCAGTGTATTTCATAGGCATGCACAGTATATAATAATCCAGTATATTTCATAGGCATGCACAATATATAATTTTCAGACCTAATTGAACATTTATCATAAAATTGTTTACAATTTTAACCCCTTTCAAAAAAAATGATCAACTGCATAAAAGCATTGGTCCAAGAGATATTTTTTTAACTTGTGTGTGAAGGCTCTTGGGTTCTTTGTTGCTTTGATTTCATTTGGTAAATTATTATACATTTGTATTCCAATATTTAAAACACTCTTTTGGTAGCAGGTAGTTCTAGACTGAATCATATGTAGGTCGTTACAGCAAATCGCTGCTTTTCAATGTATATATGTAAATCGATCAGGTTTCTAAGCATTGTAACTTGAGATTTCCATAGACAAATGTTAGCTTACAATCTGATTCTTAATGAAAACTGGTTAAATTTCTCCATTATCTTATTGAAAATACTCTGATGACCACTAACAGTTCATATGTAATGGGTAGCAAAGGAAAAACTAAAGATTGAGGATTTGTATTCATGGTATAGTTATGGTTCTTGCAGACATCTACTATAAATTGAAGTCTAGTTGATTCATTAATACGTAACTGATGAGGAAATTTATATTTATCATAGCTTTAGAATGGCTGAGCTAACCATTTTATTCCTATTTTGACCCATTCATATGTATCAGTGGTACTTTACCCATTGCCTTAAGCTGTGTTGGAATTTACCTTACCTATGCCCAGTTTTTTAAGCTGTCAGATCTGATGATCCTGCATTACGTCAAATGTGATGATGATCAATGGGGAATTTGTCAAGTAGTTGTTGAGCAGTATGTGTTCTGGAAGTAACCTGCTGATACTCAATTTACCAATGTAAATTGAACTCTACAGTTACATGTGACCATGTTGACTAACAGTTACCACTGAAAAAGCGTGAAAATTTGGAATGACTACATCTAAGCTATGAGAACATGATGCCTTTGACAGTTGTTGTGGGCAAATCTTTCTGTTCATCCTTGTGGTTTCCTGACCTGAAATGTTCATGTCAATTCAGTTACTCTGAGATCCGAGTTTGACTTATAAATAAGTAAGAACTTTTGATCCTGCAAATGGTACAGTCATTAAGTCTTGATGTATTTCAGCAGTTGAAAACTGACTTAATTTTTCTGAAAGACTAACAATTACTCTTTCTTGTAAGTTACCTGACAATCACTTTCACCTGATACGATGCACACTGCAGTCATTTTGATTAATCTGATCTATCTAGACTTAATATAATCAAATACGATTACATGCAATATAATTCTTTTCAACCACCCATTGTCAATGCGTTCTCGAGCTGCTGCTCGTAGTATCTTCCACCTATACTTAATACAATGTTATACTCTTCCGTGCAACATCATGGTTCTCAGTAACCACTCATTATCAAATGCTCTTTTTCCTTTCGAAAGAAAAATATTTACTTTAATTATATCTTTTACTTATGAGAACGAAGTTAGAACTAGCAATGTACTGACATATATTATACCATGATGTGCTGTCACATGGAACCTAATTCTCTGTAATTATTCATTATCCGAGAGGTAAACTGCTTTCTTGTGGCATACAGCCTACCCCAGCTATTATTAAAAGCAATATAATAACTATAATTCATTCTATCACTCTGCTAATGACTGTTTATTTATACATAATGCCACATGAAAAACATAAAAATCTTTTATCTTTGCTTTATATAAAAAATTTTAACATTATAAAGACATGAAATATGTCCTTGAACTTAAAGTAAGACATATATGCCTTCTCAATTGGAAAGGGAACTTATATATCACTTGGCTGAGATTCCAGTAACTTTAATTTTATATCTCAGACCTGCCTCCTGCTTAATTTTGAAAGTGTAACAAAAATTTCTTTTGTAATTATCACACTTGACTTTGTGGTGTTTAATAAATATATTAAATGAAAGCGCTGGCAGGTTGATAGATACACAAACATACACACAAAATTCAAGCTTTCGCAACCAACGGTTGCTTCGTCAGGAAAGAGGGAAGGAGAGGGAAAGACGAAAGGATGTGGGTTTTAAGGGAGAGGGTATTTATTTATTTATTTATTTATTTATTTTATCCATCTTTCAGCATTAACATGCAATCGATGTCGTCAGAAAGGAGTCATTCCAATCCCGGGAGCGGAAAGACTTACCTAAGCGGGACAAAAGGACAGGTATACACTTGCACACACACACATATCCATCCGCACACACACAGACACAAGCAGAAATGTTTCCCTCTATTATATTTAACAAATATATTGATGCATAAGAAAGTACTTCGCCTAATGTGAACATTGTAACACTTGGATGATCTGTCCAATGAGGCAGTCAACTTTGTTTATTTATTGATATGAGATATGCTGTAATTCGATGCATTTGGCTACCTTATTTCTATATTTTCATGTTTATGTACTAATTTATGTTATTGCAGCAACAGATATCAGTACACAGTAATTCTGTACCTTACTTTAGTATTTTCATGTTTATGTCTCAGATATGTCACAGATTTCAATATTTCATGTTTATGTAATTGATTATGTTTGGGCATACCCAGATACTAGAGGTACTGCTTGTAAGTAAGCTGGTAGTAATTAGCATTTGTTACACGAATTAACCAATACAGCATTTTATATGTCATTTACTCTGTCCTGCAGAATGCTAATTGTTCACCCTTCGTTCATCAGTCAGTAGGAAGTGTTGGGGTTAATTTTTGGGGACTGGGAAGGTGAAGCTGTGGCAAGTTCATTCTGCAGGGAATGCCGAACACTCTTCTCCCTCTGCTGCCACAGTGAAGTACTAGATCAGCGGGGGTCATGTGTAGGGAGGTAGGGGGGTTTCCTGTCTTTGGGGACTGTCATCTTTTCTTCTTCAACTCCAACATTCCAAATCTTCTATTTCATTTCTTACTTCTCATAAGAGTACCAAGCTATCCTTCCCTTTGTCCATATGCAAATGTGTCTATTGCTGAGACCCATCTAATTTACCATGTCAGCTTTATTAAGTGACTAAAGCCTACTGGGGAACAAGCTAGCATTTCTGTATTAATAAATGTAACTATACACTGCCATACTACATTATTTATCTATGTCTGACTTTCTGACTTGGTTGTGTATTGTCACCAAAATGTTGAACATCTACTTATGCATTTTTTTTTCTTTTTCCTTTTTGCTATATACCAGCACTCAAAGTTGTGAACACTTTCTTATATGCAAGTATGGTCTGTAATGTTGTTAATTATTGCGAGGAATGACTCACTTACTATACTCTGTACTACCATGCATAATGTTTGTTAATCATCGTGGGGATGGCTCACTTACACTACTCTCTATCACATAACTATATTTCATGACTGTTGTGGGGTACGATACCACTATACGTTAACACTTACTGTGAAGGAAGAGGCAATTATTGTAATTGCATAAATATTCATAAAAATAGTTATTATATGTTTTGTAAAGATGGAAATGAAGCATCGGAAGTGTCTCGACAAATGAAAAATGGAAAGATTGGACAATGTTCAGACATTTCATTCTATGCATGTAGGGTGAATTATGCTAACTGTTGAGGAACTATGCTCCAAGAATTTAACTGTACTATATGATAATAATGTATTTTGTTATTCAATACTATATGTAAATTTCAATATAAATTGCTGAGAATAGTGCCATAGCACTTAAAAATTTTGTACTAATATTAGTGATATGTTATCAAAGAACAAGTTAAAATTGCAATATGAGATTTAAGACAGTAAATCCATCCTTCCCACCCCTCCACAGTGGTATTTTGTTCCCCACTGAATGTTAACCATATACTCATCCATCCCTACACAACCCCCGCTCCCAACCATTTACCTAATGGCCCATATCCCTGTAGTAGACCTAGATGCAAGACCTGTTCCACCACCACCTACTTCAGTACAGTCACACACAGCAGCTGTCCCACCAAAGGCAAGGCTACCTGTGAAACCAGTGATGTAATCTACAAGGTAAGCTGCAACCACTGTGCTGCATTCAACGTGGGCATGACAACCGACAAGCTGTCTGTCCACATGAATGGCCACCGACCAACTGTGCCCGAGAAACAACTGGACCACCCTGTTGCAGAGTTCGTTGCTCAACACAACACCCTTAATTTCAGTGACTGTTTCACAGCCTGTACCATACAGATCCTTCCTAAAAACGCCAGCTTCTCTGAATTGCATAGGTGGAAACACTCACTGCAATATATCCTACATTCCCATAATCCTCCTATCCTTAGCATTCGTTGGTCATTTTTCTCACCCATCCAGCCCTTTCCTTGTTCCCATTCCAGCATTACACAGATCCCATTCCACCAAAGCACCCAGTCTGTTTACTTCTCTCCTTTTCCGCTACCCTCCATCCCCCACCCCTCCCCTGCCCACCATGTAACCTCCAAACTGCACCTAGCTGCCCTACCCTCGTGTGTGTGTGTGTGTGTCACATCTATTTTTGACAAAGGCTTTTTTGACTGAAAGCTTACACTGTGACAGCCTTTTTTTGTTGTATCTATCTGCAAATCAACATGTCCACTAAATGGTGAGTAGCAACTTTCTTTTCATAATCCTGTTACAGCCCAGCCTGGATTTTCCATTGTTTAAATATGTGTGAAATACATCTGACGTGTGTACGCAAGCAAAGCCACACGTGAAACTTTCATCCTATACCCCTGGAACAATTTCAATCGAATTTGGTGCGGTTATTAGTTAGCATCTGGAATGAAATACAGTAGTGGTAAGAACCACCAGGCCCTCATTGGGGTGAGAGTGATAATGTGAAAAGAGAAAGAAAGATGAGGAGATGGACAAACAGCAATGGGAAAGGAAGAGATGGGCAGAGAGAGGAAGAGGAGATAGGCAGAGATAGGGGATGGGGAGTGGACAGACAGAGAAGCAGAAGGAGATGGACAGAGAGTTGGGGTGGAGGATATTTTCTACATTTTCAGTTATTAAGTTGTGTATTTTGAATTCATCAAAATCATTGTCATTAATCTCCTCTCCCACTAACATTTCTTTGCTTTATATACAGTAAAGATTTGCTGAATATTATGGATCCAGTTCTATTTCCATCGCATGAGTAGCCTTTCTTTGATATTTTTTGAACATATTTACATTCACAGCTCTCCAAAATTCCCAATCAATATGTAATCGATTAGTCCCATACACATTTTTTATTCTAATTATATTCTGTTGCCAGTATGGGTTAAAATTTTCTCTTCTCTCAAAATTACTGTTAAAATAGTTTGTCTGACTTCTCCTGTTCCTTCTCACCCCAAATGGATAAGGTCCCATTAGCATATCCATTAGTTTACCAGATGATTACCTCTATTTTTAAATCTATTATAGTTAAATAGTCTGTTATTTCCTTTCCAAGGTCTGGGCTTTACTGTCTTGTGGCCTGTTATCATTCCTTTTCCTGTTATTCCATTGTTGTTTTCTGTGGTTACCCTCGTTCATGAAAATTCACTCCCTATCTTCTTACAATGGTAACAGTGTCATAGTTTTGATTCCACCTGCCATTCTGATTGGTGCTAAATACATACTGATTGGATTTATATCTGCCATTTCTTTCCAGTGCTCTAATTTATCAGCATATTTAAAAACAGTTCTATTGAATGATCTAGTCCATAAACAAAACACCACTGCATTTATCTGGTAAAACTCTCTTTGATTCATCTCTTTGCATAATCGTATCAAACAGTTTGTCTAAATGCAATAATTCCCTTAGTTTGCTTTTCACAAAAACTTTTCTACCTCCACCTGTTTTGTTAACACATACACCATTTACGAAATCATTTTTAATTCTAGATTATTCCGTTCCTGATCAAAATTTATTCAAAAAGCTTTTCTCAAAGGCAATGAAAGTCTCGTTTACATTAAAATACCAAAAAAAGTGCTGCCCCACCCAAAAACATATTTTACAAACTTAATCATAAGCAAAGCATTCACGCCATTAATGAAATTATCTAGACAGTGTTATAGAAAATCGTCACAGTGAGTCAGAATCAGAATTTTTATTATCCCATAACATGCAATGTCAAATCACAGATCTGATGTACTGGGGACTCTTCAACAGTACATGAAGTTTATGGGTCAACAGGAAAACTTCTGACTGGTACTTTAGCCGATATTCCACTGCAGTTACTGTTAAAATTTTTAGTAGCAAACTATTCCTCTAATTCAGCTGACTTTTGGAAAAATTTCTCACGTTATTCTTTCATGCACTGACATTACAAGTTACAACTTTTTCTACTTCAACCACTTTGTTATCAGTTGCTACTAACTGGCTTTCTGTTTTGTTTTCCAAACGGTACCTGTTTGTGCATTGATTCATTTGTGTTCTGATTTTATAACTGATTTACAATTATTGAAATCTGCTTCTGCTTTGTTAACTTTAATGTTAGTGTTTGAATTTCCAACCTTAATTCTTTTATTTCAGTATTTTTAGCCTCGATTTCAGTGCTCAGTTGTTTGTTGATTCTTCAATTGTATTGCCTGAGTTGTTGCTCAGTTCACTATTCGGTATTTCGATTCTTGTTTCTTAAACTGCTGCTGCATAAATGTCAGTATTGGTATGTGTTGCACAAGATTTTTATAAATATTAATATTTGGTCACAAACGTTCCCTGTGATCAAAACCCCTATGAACAGACTGCAAGCACTGTTAGCATCATTGTCTACTGTTTCTGTTGAATCCTGCCTAGTTGTCTATTGTGGATCATCTAGGAAACCTGCTTTCTTGGACTGCTAGACAAACAATTCAAAGTAATTGTATTAATGAGTTTTATTACAAAAGGAAAAAAAATACAATACTTAACTTTAAGTTAAAAAGATGTGTCGCAAGCAAAAGTTGACAGATAAAATAAGAAATCTCTTCAGCATACAATTTCAAGTTTGAGCTACATAAATGTACAAGCAACATTATGAACTGTGACACTTCTATTCAGGTTGCTTGTCTTTTGTGGCAGAGCAGATGGATTTTCTGCACACACATGACACTGTGACATCACCTGTTCTGTTTGGGTGTCCACACCCTGCCAAATACAGCATTGACACACTAACTGTTTCATACAAACAAACCCCCAGTGTCCTTGGTGAAGTAACTGCAATACTTCATTTTGCAAAGCTTTAGGGATCAACACACTTTCTTGTGTTCTTCTGCACAGTTAATGTTTGCTTCTTATTGTGAAGGATGTCCATTTGTTTTCATTTAGGAATCTGAAATTTAGCATTCTGTGATGTGTACATGCCTGAAACTCAGAAGTAATTAACAAGATTGTCCATGCTCAGTCCAGCATATTGTAGCATAACTGCGTTGCTGAACAATGAAAGTTAAGACTCACCTTAGATTCTTGGTACTGAAATCAGATGTATCTCTTCCCAGCAAATATCTTCAAATTTAAGAAAGTCTAGATTCGCCATAAATTCAGAATCTCTGTGTTTTAATTAATAAATTCTATGAAATGATGTAGTAAAACAGTTAATTACTTTAGAGTAGTTGTTTATTCACATCAAAAAGTTACGTAGGTTTCATGTCCGAATGAGGATACAACACTGACTCTCTACAGCTATTAGTGCCATTGCTTATATACTTCACAATCATGTAAATCTGAGTACAAGCATTGCTTACAATGCTATTTTCGTATTTTACAATTAAAAGTTGAATATTTTCCATGAAAATTTGCAGATTTTTAGTTGTAAATCATGACAGTTACTTTACAATAATAAATGTGATAAAATAAAACATTTATCATTGTCAAAATGTTTATAATACCTCTTTACAATATGCAATAGCCTACTTAATTTGCAAAATGTAATACATATTTAACTACATGTTGGATTTTCTTGCTAGCATATTTGCTAGGTCATTTGATTAAGTTGAATAGTATATAGCTTCAAAAAGAATCTACATTTCAGTACATTTTAGCTATAAATCATCATACTTGTGTTTTGTGTATGCAGAAAACGTTAAATGATCCATTCAGCCCAAGTACAATATGTGCTCATAGAGTTTTCCTACTATGCATGTAAAATGGAAAGAATAGTCAAATGGTTCGGTTGACTGGGGATCATGGTTTTCATTCAGAGTTTGCCCTTGTGCTACTTTACAAGGGATAAAATACAGGAAATAAAGGTTTTCTATAATGGAAACCAGACTGCATTTAAAGGCCAAACAACATGAAAGATAGAAAGTATTTGAGATTAAATGATAAAGATTTTATGTAAATAAAGCAGTAAAACAAACCAAGGAAAAGTACGAAAAGTGAATTTAAGCTTAGAGAGAAGAAATAAAAACTTAGAGTTTTGCAAGTGATGTATTTATGTTGGAGATTGCAAAGTACTTCAAACACTAGTTATTTAAAAACAGTAGAAAGTTGAATGTGAACAAGACTAAAATGTGGGTAATACATTACACTCAAATAAAGTCCAGTGATGCTGGGAATGAGAGTAAACAAATAATTGTAAAGATAGAAGTCAGACTTTGCACTTTACATAATAAAATAACTGTTGATGGCTAAAGCAAAGATGATGTATAATGCAGACCAGCAACATCAAAAACAAGGAACTTGTTAATACTGAATGTAGATGTAGGAGTTGGGGAGACTTTTCAGGAAGTATTTCTTTGGAATGTAATACTGGATGAAAGTGAAATATAAAGACATATACTTGGGATGAGAAGAGAATTGCTTTTGAAACATGATGGCTACTGCGGAACACTGACTATTCTATGGGTAGTTCAGATATTTAATGAAGAGATAGTGAATCAAGTTAGGAAGAATAGCATTTGTTGCACAAGTTGGCTAAGTAAAGAGATAGGTTAGTAGGACACACCCCGAGATATCTAAGAATAGTTTATTTGGTAATGGAGGGAAGTGTGTATGATAAGAATTGTAGGAGAAAACCTAGGCATGATTAAAGTGATCAGGTTCAAGTAGGTATGGGCTGCATTAATTACACGGAGATGACTAGACTTATAGAGAATAACTGTTGTTTAGAGCTGCATCAACCTAGTCTTTGGACTGGAAACAACAACAAAATTGCCACATGGTGTGGTAAGGGGGGAAGGGGTGTAGCATGTCGTTATGACTTCTGTAGTCCCTTCAGGGATGTACAAAGAGAGTGGCATGTAAAAATAAGTTATTTATTTGAAATCAACACTCTTGATTTCATTAGACTGATTGGTTCTAATGCTGGTGACACATAAAACCTAATGTTGGAGATGCCATTTACATAACTGTGAAGCACATGGAGCAGCCTCAGTATACCTTGGTACACAAATGTGTTACTATTCTCGGCTGGGGGAACACTCTGATACTAAGGCACCTGAAACATTCTGAATGGGGTTACTGGTAGGACGGAATGAAAGCATAACTCTGTACAAATATCCGCCAAAATTAGTACGTATACGACAGTCTGTTAAGTACTGTGGAACATATTTTAGATTGCCATATTTCTACTAAAGATAAATTTTTATTTGCTCAATAGTGGGTTCACACGGAACTACATTTATGTTTGCAACCTGGAGAGGGTACTGTAAATATTGTTTATAGTCTAGTTTTTTGTTGAATTATTATGAATTTGTAGAAGACTTACTTTTATACTGGATTTACACTTTAAAAAACATGCAGGCTAATTATTCAGCTCTGTATTTTTTAGGGTGTGATGAGTGAGAAGGTAACATTCCTTAAATCTACAGTTATTTGGGATGAAACTTGATTGGCTAACACAATGAGTGCAATGGCAGTGTACTGAATGCTTGTTGCGAAAACACCTGAAAATACAGTCTGTGAAAGAATAGTCATCATGTTTGCTGGGAATAATGTACGGTGTCCGTAACAGACTTTCTGACTCCAGACAAGCCTGTGAACACCGACCATACTGAGTGTTACATAGAGAAGATTTGTGCAGTTACTCAAAACGAGGACAATCAAAGGGGACATTTTTGTTGCGTAATGCTAGTGCATAAGCCTCTGTGTGATAAATAATTTCATTATTGCAGAAGGTATAAAATGCCATTTGCACAAGTTCGAGAGAGTTTTTGTTAACCACGTATATAGCATACCTACAAAATATGATACACTTCCATGCAAAATATTTGGAAAAAAAGGTGTTCTGAAGTGAAGTGATGTGTTTGGAAAGGATACACAAGATTAAAATGTTACCACATTTGCCGCATCCACTCACATTTCGTAAATGTGAACATCATTGTGGAAGTGAAGTAGCCCAGTACATTTTTTACTTAAATAAGGCACACTGTAAGATAAATTTGAAAATAACACAGAGGAGGCTGGGGCAGGGAGGGGGAGGGACAGTAGGGCAGGGGTGGCAGACAGTGAAGTGCTTCAGGTTACACAAAGGACATGGGAGAGGTGGGGAGGGGGGTGGGGGATAGCCTCCTCCTTTTCCCAACCCAGTCACCACTCACATCATGCACTGGTGCTGTTGCTCACAGTGTGGCTACAGTTGCCTAAGACTGCAGTCATGTGTGTGTGTGTGTGTGTGTGTGTGTGTGTGTGTGTGTGTCATCTGTCTTTGACAAAGGCCTTACTGACCTAAAGCTTTATTTGTGACAGTCTTTTTGTTGCGCCTATCTACGACTCAGCATCTCAGCTATAGAGTGAGTAGCAACTTTACTTTCCATAAAAATAAAGGAAAGTTCTATGTATAATGTGTAAGCATAAAAGTTGAACCCTGTTGTCCTCTTTTTTTTCCAGACACAGAATATTCAGGCTTACAAATTATACTTATAGGTGTCAGTGCTCTATAATATTTCAGAATTTGCTGCTAGGGGAGAAAATCCCAAACACAACACCAGAGCTAAAGCTAATTTACATATACCAAGGAGCATGTTAACAACAACGGGAAAGAAACTTCCTGGAAGATTAAAACTGTGTGCTGGACCGAGACTCGAACTCAGGACCCTTGCCTTTCGCAGACAAGTGCTCTACCATCTGAGCTACCCAAGCATGCCTCACACCCCGTCCTCACAGCTTTACATCCACCAGTACTTCGTCTCCTACTTTCCAAACTTCACAGGAGTACTAGTTCTGCAAGGTTTGCAGGAGATCTTCTGTGAAGTTTGGAAAGTAGGAGACGAGGTACTGGTGGAAGTAAAGCTGCGAGGATGGGGTGTGAGTCGTGCTTGGGTAGCTCAGATGATAGAGCACTTTCCCCCCCAAAGGCATAGGTCCCGAGTTCGAGTCTCGGCCTGGGACACAGTTTTAATCTGCCAGGAGGTTTCATATCAGAGCAGACTCTGCTGCAGAGTGAAAATCTCATTCTGGAAACATCCCCCAGCTTGTGGCTAAGCCATGTCTCCGCTATATCCTTTCTTTCAGGAGTGCTAGTTCTGCAAGGTTCGCAGGAGAGCTTCTGTAAAGTTTGGAAAGTATAAAAAAACAACCCACTCACCCATAAACAGTCAGCCACTAGATTCTCCACATGTGATAGCACTTCGCCACTAATTACAATGTTGACTTGTGCTTCAGTCTTCACTGGACTCATTTGGTTACCTACAGTGCCCAAGATCTTGATGTTGCACGAGCATCATTAGAATTTCTCTGTCCTCCTTCCACTGATTACTGTTTCCACAGGAAATCAAACTCATATCTGAACCACTGTTATTTGCCTTCAATTAAGCTATTGTATGAATTGCTTTCCCTATAGCTGCTATGGCGACAACTTCCCCACTGCTAGCAAAGGCAGTGACAACAGTTGGTATGCAATTTTTTTCTCTGCATATGCTATACAAACCAGTACCTCTGCTCCCTACCACTGATATCGGTCAATCACAAAGCTATTTTAATCGAACTGCATGTAATGTGTATCAGGTCACTATATCGTGTACCAGCCTCTGGACTAATATTGGACATTTTGGTGCACCAAATGTAAAAAACCTTTCGCCAGTGCTTTCAAATAATAATAGTGCTATTCTTTGACATTGTCAGTGGGGAAACATGTGGTTTGTTGATTTAAAATGTGTGCGGAAAAAAATATTTTTTACTGATCACAAGATTTGGCTCGTTATCAAGCCATCTTCAGATTAATCTACAATGTCATTCATGCATAACCCTTATTACAGGATACTATATTTTTCACAGCTAAGTCTCCCTAGTTAAATAAAGAATCATAAAGTGAAAAATCTTTATTGGTTATTTAAAGTGACAACATTAATCACTAATCAAATTTTGTTATAGTGGTCATTTTTCTACAAATATGTACAAACTACTGATGGCAATGATAGTTGAATTGCCCATGAGTTTATGCAAACAAGATATCATTTCTAAGATCCATATCAGGAACAAGGACACTTACAACTGTAAACCACACGTCTTATAAATGTAGTGGTTGACGAGTGTGATCAGGTGTACTGCCGTGGCATATCGCCATTGTGACAACTATTCTCCGTCCGTCGTAAGAATAAATCTCGTGTAAGTAAACATTACACTATGTCTTCTTCTCTGTTTGCTGGAACCTCATTGGATTTCGTTTCATGTGGAGCGGAAGCTGAGCTGTCTTGAATACACTCGAGTGCGATAATACGTATTTGTTTTGTGCTCTGCATCATGCATACGTCGGCTCAGCGATGATATGGGGTGACAGGTTTCAGTGCGTTTAACTTGGACAGCACTGACCAGACAAGTGATCCATCTAACCCGCAGTGAAGTAACAGTTGCAGTAAAGACATAAAGAGAGATGAGCAAAGAAACAATATAGCTTTGAATGTCATTTAATTTTTAAACAAAAGGAAGTAATATATGGCAAAACTCAGGTGATACGCTTCTTAGGTGAGCAGACGGAAAACGTGACATGCTCTCGATGTTAGCTAACATAGACACGGGTTCCCAGGTAGGTGCCGTGTTTCTCGACTTCCGCAAGGCGTTCGATACAGTTCCCCACAGTCGTTTAATGAACAAAGTAAGAGCGTATGGACTATCAGACCAATTGTGTGATTGGACTGAAGAGTTCGTAGATAACAGAACGCAGCATGTCATTCTCAATGGAGAGAAGTCTTCTGAAGTAAGAGTGATTTCAGCTGTGCCGCAGGGGAGTGTCGTAGGACCGTTGCTATTCACAATATACATAAATGACCTTGTGGATGACATCAGAAGTTCACTGAGGCCTTTTGCAGATGATGCTGTGGTGTATCGAGAGGTTGTAACGTTGGAAAATTGTACTGAAATGCAGGAGGATCTGCAGTGAATTGCCGCATGGTGCAGGGAATGGCAATTTAATCTCAATGTAGACAAGTGTAATGTGCTGCGAATACATAGAAAGAAAGATCCCTTATCATTTAGCTACAATATAGCAGGTCAGCAACTGGAAGCAGTTAATTCCATAAATTATCTGGGGGTACGCATTAGGAGTGATTTAAAATGGAATGATCATATAAAGTTGATCGTTGGTAAAGCAGCGCCAGACTGAGATTCATTGGAAGAATCCTAAGGAAATGCAATCCGAAAACAAAGGAAGTAGGTTACAGTACACTTGTTCGCCCACTACTTGAGTATTGCTCGGCAGTGTGGGATCCGTACCAGATAGGGCTGATAGAAGAGAGAGAGAAGATCCAACGGAGAGCAGCGCGCTTCGTTACAGGATCATTTAGTAATCGCGAAAGCGTTACGGAGATGATAGATAAACTCCAGTGGAAGACTCTGCAAGAGAGACGCTCAGTAGCTCGGTACGGGCTTTTGTTGAAGTTTCGAGAACATACCTTCACCGAGGAGTCGAGCAGTAGATTTCTCCCTCCTACGTATATCTCGCAAAGAGACTGTGAGGATAAAATCAGAGATATTAGAGCCCACACAGAGGCATACCGACAATCCTTCTTTCCACGAACAATACGAGACTGGAATAGAAGGGAGAACTGATAGAGGTACTCAAGGTACCCTCCGCCACACACCATCAGGTGGCTTGCGGAGTATGAATGTAGATGTAGAACATAACGTTGTAATTAAAAACAAGAGTGATGAAAATTACTGACTTCAACAAGTGTAATTTTTTTTCACGAGCTATGTGTGGCATAAAAGCGCACTGGTAATTTCCCATGTAGTTAAATATTGATGCCACCGAGGGTATTACAGTCAGTCATCTGGTAATCTCTGGACTCCTTCCACATTGTACTCCGAGCAATACGGTACATTTTGGAAGTTTACGTTGATAACGAGATGATCAGCAACAGAATCCCAAGCCACCAAAAACACATTTCTTCCTCCTCCTCTTTTATGACGTACTGTTCTGCATTTCGCCATTGTTCTGCAGTGATGTGTTTCAAAGCTTCGTGCATTATTTCCAGGACATTTGGCAGTTTGTTATTTCTCTCGACAAATCACTTAACTTGGCTCCAGATCAATTCTGTTGGGTTCAGTTGCAGTATTATGTGAAAACAGTAAAAATGCCGCATTTGCAGTGTGCTTGACGCTGTGAACATTATAGTTCTCCATTTTTCTACATTCTTATTACTCTGGCTCATATGAGACCACATCTGTCCTACAAAACAATGTGCATATTCAAATAAAGAGTATTTGATTTTTAAGTTTTCTCCAAAAAATTTAGCTGTGTAATGTTTTCTTAACTTCAACAATCTCTGATAATCCTTTATGAAATATTAATAATTAAGAATATGTAATTGCAATGAAAACCAGAATTTTGCTTGCAATATGTAGTTAGAAACTAGCAGACGTGAATTTTTCTTGAAAAGTATGCCTTAATTAACATATATTTGATGAATATCACATTTAAACGATTTAGGTATTCAAACAGGAAAAAATCATAGACAACAACGTGTTTTGAACCGCCGCCTGCCAGCATACACAATTGTCGTTCAGTGACACTATTGTTTATGCCATGCATGTAATTGGAATTCTTTCCCTTATATTTATTTCTTAGGTTTTCTCAAAAATATAAAAGCTGCTTTTTCTGTACAATCTTGTGAAAAACATTAAGAACAACTTGTTTCTCACCATTAATGGCGTTACACGAGAATTTCACTACGAAGCAGTGTCATCAATTTTCACAGTACATATGAACAATAAGACAATCAGAGCACAAGTAGCATTTACAGAGATTTGTGACAGTACACGATTTTTTAAATAAAAATTATGTAACGAAAGTATGATTAAGAAAAACTTTGATGGCTGTTAATACGTCAGAAATTCTTAAAGGTTCTTTTACAGTAACATAGTAGTATCGGGCCACGGAGTACGTCCGGCGACACGGCCTGTTCGATTGTGTCCTCTTCTCGGATCCGGTCGGTGCCCTTCAAAGTCTCTCTGCACCGTACACTGCCCATCCCTCAGTGCAGCGGGTCCAGGAAAACTGTCACTGGCTCACTCTCGGTGGACCACTGTGACTTTTCTGTGGGTCCCCGGTCACGTCGGTCTGCCAGGACGCGAGGTTGCCGACGCTGCTGGCGAGGCTGCAGTCCTCGTACCTACGCCCGCTAATTCCCGTATTCCCTCCGACGATCTCTGTGTTGCCGTCTGTCAGGAGGTGGTGCCCCTTTGGCATTGCCAACAGTCCTCTCTACACGGGAATAAGGTCCGGCTCACGAAACCTCTCACAGCGGCTCGGACGACCTCCTCTCGGCCCTCTCGCCGGGAGGAGGTCATTTTAACTGGGCTACGTATTGGGCACTCCCTTCTTAGCTATCGTCTTTTGGTAAGTGGTGCTACCTCACCATTTTGTAAACATTGCGCTCAAGTTTTATTTGTTCGCCACTTCCTGACCGAATGCCCGTTTTTTTAACTGTCTATTTTCCCACTCGGGTTTGCTGTCTGCCGTTTCAGCAAATGATGTGCGACTGTGCTTTACTTTTTATCTGCCGAAACAATATGGCAGAGGCCATTTAATTTTTGGTTTTGGACTCCTATTTATGTATGGTGTCTTTTTCAACCCTTCCTCCACTTGCCTGTTTTTAGCTGCCTTCTCTTATGTCAATTGGGACTGACATATAGTTGTTTTTTAGCTCCTCTGTTTCTTCATGTTCTGTAGTTTTGACTTGGGTGCGTACGATCCCAGTTGTTTTTTCTGCCTTAAAGTAAAACAAAACAAAAACCGATGCCTCCCTCCTCAATCTGAATTGCCGTCACTCCTCTGCCCACTCGGTACTACCTGTAAACTCGAGCAGTGCTGCGGAGACCGCCCGACTCTGTCGGAATAGCGCCTCGGCGTTGAACGAAATGGGGGATCTCGCCAGTACCCCAGATGTGGGTGCATTAATAAAATGAAACTATTTGCTTCCAGAGATAGTTTCACGTGTCAAACACCTGTAATGTATATATGCAGACTGCAGTGCTGTTAAAGTTTAGGAGAATACCAAATGCGCTGAGGCACGAATGGAAATTTGAATTGGGGACGGACGGTGTCCTGGGTCAGTCAGTGTTGTCGTGCAAACCCACTGTGCCAGATTGGCGTATCGGTCGGCACGACTGCCTAGTGAGCGGAAGACACGGGTCGGAATTCCGGCCTCGGTACAAATTTTCATTTGTAACTTCAGTTTGCGTATAAAATTTTTATTAGTTGTGGCAAATTCGTCTCGAGTTCTCAGTGACTCGGTACAATATGGAAAGTCGTATTCCTGCCACTCGGAGAATTTTCGTAACTGGTGGCGGAGTGAGGCCACAGTGTAATGCAGCTGGCTACAGTCTCGTAAGGTAAAACACGTTTCCGAGTAACGAGGGCTGACTGCAGAATGAATGTCACGTTACAGTAAACATACAAGTACAGCACATTAACAAGTGTTCTTTCCAAAATAAATTATTCAGTTTTCGAAATGCAGTTCCGTCGAGGTCGATATTGGTGTGGTCTGTGATAAGAGTCAAGTGTATCAGCATTTCATCTGCGTAATGCACTGAGCAGAAAGTAATGTGCCAGGATTACAGAAGTGCTTTCGCTAAGTGGGCACAAAAAATGCAGACGTGTGAAAATCGTAATCCGAATAATAATGGAGATACACTGTAGCCGTTGTAGTGCTAAGAAAGGACTGTGGTGGCATTTAGATTCAAATTGATGTTCTAGTGGCTGATCCTCAGATGAGGACACCACGTGCTGGTTGTTAGGCAGTGTAGGCTTCGGGCTCACGAGGAGCAGGTATGCGAATACGAGTCAGTAATTTTCCGAATAAAGATTACGATAATGTGCACAGTGTGCAGACCCGGTGTCACTGCCTCTGTCACACTAGCCCGAATAATTACGGTCTTTTCGAGATTCGTCAGTGTGAGCCGAGGAAGACTGACATTCGGTGCAGTTGTCGGCGTCGGCCGGTGAAACACGTTTTCCGTTGACAGTTCACCACGTGCCGGCGGAATCCTGTGGTGGGTGTCAGCTCAGCTACATGTATGTGTGCACCAGTTAGTGTGTGCTTGCCTTTAGCTTTTACAGTATTGTATCGCTTATGTTAAGTGGAAGCAGTGATCCTTTAGAATGACTTTCAGTGCCGACCGGTAAACACCCAATTCTTCAAAGAATTGCACTGAAATGTATAAAACAGCTTCAAAAACCTTATTACTTTACAAATGAGTTAATGTGTTAAATATTTGCTTCTTAGCATGTAAGCGAGAAAAAGTTTAGGAAAGGTTTGAAATTATGCTTAAAGTCTGTTTTGTCTCCTGAACTTGGTGTCGTACAATGATGTAACATTAAAGGTACTTTCATTGTTATATTTGGACACTGTCTGCAAACTGTGTAGCGAATAAGTCCATAGTAAAGAAGTAATAAATTAAAACGTCATGTTTGCACCTGAATTTTGACCACACAAACAGTGAATGTGTAGTGAGTGATAAACTTCTTCTACTTTCATCTTTTTGCAGGGAGTGAAAGTGAGTTGGTTAGTGTTGTTTAACGTCCCGTCGACAACGAGGTCATTAGAGACGGAGCGCAAGCTCGGGTTAGGGAAGGATGGGGAAGGAAATCGGCCGTGCCCTTTCAAAGGAACCATCCCGGCATTTGCCTGAAACGATTTAGGGAAATCACGGAAAACCTAAATCAGGATGGCTGGAGACGGGATTGAACCGTCGTCCTCCCGAATGCGAGTCCAGTGTGCTAACCACTGCGCCACCTCGCTCGGTGTGAAAGTGAGAACACGCTTCATAAAGTTTTGAAATTGTGCGTAAACTTTACAGCAAGTCCCTAGGTGCTCTCCTTGTCAAACACTGGACGAATGAAGTTGTGGGATCTGCACACTGTCAGTTTGACTGCCTCGAGACGGCCTCACAGTTTGAAACTGTAATATTTGTCTTAAAACTTACTGCACCTCTTACTGAGTGGATTATGACAGCAATTTGATCAATAATAATGTGAAATATTGTATATCGAATGTTTGTTGCCCCTAGGCTGTAGCTGATAACTGGCTCATGTGTAGCATTTTAGTAATATTGATAGTTGTAATGCAGTAGCAGACCCCGAGAGTTTCTACTCAGAGTTCTTGTCTACTGTTTTGCAAAGTATAATCAAGTTTCAACACTTTGAGCCTCCTATTTTAACTACATACCCGTCAATTAATTCAACGCGAACTCCCTCTACTCAAAACTCTGATCAATTTTAGCCACTTTCACTGGAAGAGCATTCTTTTTGTAAAATAATGTTGCTATCTGTTTGTCTATAATGAGACTGTTCATTACGATTTACCCTGTGACAGTAAATTGTCTTCCTCCGTTACGAATTGTGCGATCTCTCATTTTTTTCCTGTAAAATTATAGACTGAAACGGAAGGTGTCAACTACTTAGAAGGAAATTCAGGAATCCCAGTACCTTTTAGTGATGTATTCATCTACATTTACATCTACATACATACTGTACAAACCGTTACAACGTCTGTTACGGAGGGAACTCGGTGTGGTATCACGTGAGACTGTCTCTGTCAGGTCCAGTCAAATGTGGAGTGCTGGAAGAATGAGTGCTTAAATGCCTCAGTGACTGCTTCAGTGAGTCCAATCTTCTCTTTGCGGTCCCCGTGTCAGCTGTATGTAGGGGGTAGAACGATATCTGGAAATTCTTCATTACTACTG
Organism: Schistocerca cancellata; assembly: GCF_023864275.1. NCBI lineage: Eukaryota > Metazoa > Arthropoda > Insecta > Orthoptera > Acrididae > Schistocerca > Schistocerca cancellata. The sequence continues at coordinate 146,157,188 of NC_064636.1, read as the reverse complement.
ATTCTGGAAATATTGTGGGAAGGCTTCCGTAGGATAACTTGAGCGTATCTCGGAGTGTCCGCCACTCTGTTTTATGTGAGGCTCTCCTGTCAGTCTGACAAACATTCATCCAATTGTGCTGCCCTTCCTTATAACTCCAGTGTCCAATGTTAGTCCTTTATAGCACGGTTCGTACACACATTTGAGCAATGTTCTGGGACGGGTTGCACGAGTGTTTTGTAGACAAGTTCCTTTGTATGGTGCATTAGGAAAGTTACTATGCACCGAACTACAGACTATAGATGTAGATTATGCTGGAAATTCAAAACAAATTTGATGGAACTGTCTTTTCATGTGCTTTTTAATTATAAAATAATTTAACTTTTTTAACTTAATGTCTTTATTTAAAAAAAACTTTTTGGTAACCACGTTAGCTGTTAGCAGTTCCTTTATTACAGGATCACACACAACCGGTTTCAGAACTATTCAGTCGGATCCTCAGGTGCATACATCATACAGAAAAATATAATATGAACTAGAAGATACAATAATGGTAAAAAATAAGGCAATTAACCAGAAACTAATTTATATTTGGTTTGTTAAAGTATACAGTCTCACATTATTCGGACGGCATTCGAATTGCCAGAACTGCCTAAATTGGATAGTTACAAGATGAAACATCAGAAATTCCAGTGGGTAGCAGGTGCGGGCAGTGTATACGAGCTCTGTGAGCTGCGGGTACGGACCTAAAAAAGGAGTCGAAATAAGATGCCGGAGGAGAACTGTATGGAACAAACCCTTGTGTGGATAGAAAAATACACTCCTGGAAATTGAAATAAGAACACCGTGAATTCATTGTCCCAGGAAGGGGAAACTTTATTGACACATTCCTGGGGTCAGATACATCACATGATCACACTGACAGAACCACAGGCACATAGACACAGGCAACAGAGCATGCACAATGTCGGCACTAGTACAGTGTATCCACCTTTCGCAGCAATGCAGGCTGCTATTCCCCAATGGAGACGATCGTAGAGATGCTGGATGTAGTCCTGTGGAACGGCTTGCCATGCCATTTCCACCTGGCGCCTCAGTTGGACCAGCGTTCGTGCTGGACGTGCAGACCACGTGAGACGACGCTTCATCCAGTCCCAAACATGCTCAATGGGGGACAGATCCGGAGATCTTGCTGGCCAGGGTAGTTGACTTACACCTTCTAGAGCACGTTGGGTGGCACGGGATACATGCGGACGTGCATTGTCCTGTTGGAACAGCAAGTTCCCTTGCCGGTCTAGGAATGGTAGAACGATGGGTTCGATGACGGTTTGGATGTACCGTGCACTATTCAGTGTCCCCTCGACGATCACCAGTGGTGTACGGCCAGTGTAGGAGATCACTCCCCACACCATGATGCCGGGTGTTGGCCCTGTGTGCCTCGGTCGTATGCAGTCCTGATTGTGGCGCTCACCTGCACGGCGCCAAACACGCATACGACCATCATTGGCACCAAGGCAGAAGCGACTCTCATCGCTGAAGACGACACGTCTCCATTCGTCCCTCCATTCACGCCTGTCGCGACACCACTGGAGGCGGGCTGCACGATGTTGGGGCATGAGTGGAAGATGGCCTAACGGTGTGCGGGACCATAGCCCAGCTTCATGGAGACGGTTGCGAATGGTCCTCGCCGATCCCCCAGGAGCAACAGTGTCCCTAATTTGCTGGGAAGTGGCGGTGCGGTCCCCTACGGCACTGCGTAGGATCCTACAGTCTTGGCGTGCATCCGTGCGTCGCTGCGGTCCGGTCCCAGGTCGACAGGTACGTGCACCTTCCGCCGACCACTGGCGACAACATCGATGTACTGTGGAGACCTCACGCCCCACGTGTTGAGCAATTCGGCGGTATGTCCACCCGGCCTCCCGCATGCCCACTATACGCCCTCGCTCAAAGTCCGTCAACTGCACATATGGTTCACGTCCACGCTGTCGCAGCATGCTACCAGTGTTAAAGACTGCGATGGAGCTCCGTATGCCACGGCAAACTGGCTGACACTGACGGCGGCGGTGCACAAATGCTGCGCAGCTAGCGCCATTCGATGGGCAACACCGCGGTTCCCGGTGTGTCCGCTGCGCCGTGCGTGTGATCATTGCTTGTACAGCACTCTCGCAGTGTCCGGAGCAAGTATGGTGGGTCTGACACACCGGTGTCAATGTGTTCTTTTTTCCATTTCCAGGAGTGTATATTCACGTTGCTGAGCGTGCTCACACAGCCAGCCTCTTCGTTTGTATCTTTAATATTCATTGGTCTGCAAGCGCTGCCAACGGCAGGATACCCGTAAACGCGAAGTTTAACTGCACAAATAGTCACGGGTAATGACGTCAGCACTGCAGGAAGCATCTGACGCTGCCTTCCACTCGCCCCACACCGCCCCATCCCCTCGTAAACCTTTCGTTTCCCACAAACACCGTGCGATTCGTCGACAGGCAGTAGAGGGAGGACTGAAGCGAAGGGAGGATGAGTGACGTAGCGCCGATGTGATGGGAGAGGGAGAGGGGAAGAGAGTGAGTGAACTAGAAAAAAGTGTGGAGTGTGCTATCTGTGAAGACTTTGAAGTACCAGTTCACTGGAGTGAAGCGTTCATTTGAACGACTCATTCACGAGCTCCCCATCACTAAGTGCAGTGCATACAGAGAGGCGCTGAAGCGTAAGCAAGACAAGAGCAGGGCACAGCACGACATCCCACACCTGAGGCCAGCGCCGAAGCCAGTAAGGAGGAGGATGCTAAGTTCACCCAACCTGGATATGATGTGACGTCATTATGACGTATATACACTTTAGTCGATTAACACACCTATCGACTTTTACGAACGTTCGAGATTCTAAACTGTCGTCAGTTAGTGGTTTGTTTTGACACGTTCGATTCTGATAACAGCTCAGTGTGGCAGCGTATATGTATTTCGCCAAAATAAAAGTAAAAGAGCTGGATATTAATAGAAATATTCCTGACCGTGGCCTTGAAAACACCACAGACAACACGTGTCGTAAAAAAGTGTAGTCTTCTTATGTCCCGACCAGATTAGATTGTGTGATTGTTGTATTGAACGCTTACGCCGAAAATAATATTTATTTATTATCAATACTTTAGTATGGTTTCATACAATTGGTCTTGTCAGTACATATTAGATTGTGGCAGCATACTCTTGCTGACTTTTTTTCTTAATTTATATAGCTGAAAGAGAACTCGTGCAAGTTTGATAGCTAAGTAATTTATATGTCCATCCCAAGATAGTCTTTTATCAACTATAATTCAAAGTAATTTTACACTCCGACCGCAGAGACATGTACCTTAGTGTCCAGTAATGACTGGTGTGTAGAATGATTGAATTTCGAACTTAAAAAGAAAAATATGAGGCATTGTTGAAGAAAAATCGTCAACCGGAGATGAAATACGAGGGGAAGTGGATTTCTCAATGTAATCTTAATGAAAGGTTAGTGTCTTGACGCATCTAAAGATTTTGGCTGCTGAGTGCTTCTTCTCACCGAGTACGAATAACCGACGCACTTCAGCTGGGTCAGAAGTACATCAATTTCTGCTTGAGATTCACAATAACCACGCAATTGCCCGTCGTCATCGATGCTGAACTCTTTTCAGCTTTTCTCTCATTAGTCTCTCGAATGCCGAACACATAATTAGAGACGAGCAACGAAAAACAACGCACAGGACACACACACAGTACAATACACGATTTAAACGCAAGGAACGCAAAACACATCTAAACGAATGGCCCAGAGCACAGCGCTACCCTGTCACAACCTCTCGAAAGTTCACAAAAGTCGAATAGTCGATATACGGTTTCTATCGTTTTCGATGTAGCGTGTATACGTCATAATGACGTCACATCGTATCCAAGTCCGGTGAACTCAGCATCCTCCCAGTAAGGAGCGGCGTGACGTCTGCCACGGTCGCACGGCCTGGCGGAACGGCACAGGCCGAGCAACCTCGGCGCCCTTCGCACGCACGCGAAACAACCGCTGCAGCAGCTACACAACAGCCACAGGCAACACCTGAAAACCAACAAGCATCGGTGCCGACACCTACGACCCCAAACAACACGACCCCACTCCCGGAAATCACGTGCTGCAAAGAAACGCACGATATACAGGAAAACACATCCACACAAGAACCCCCCGAACTCCAAGCCCAGAGGAGGAATAGACATACACGTAAACACAGGGCGGGGAACACGAAATCACCACAACAGGCCACGCAGCAACAACAGAACAGCAACACACAGGAAAACAGTCAACAAGACACCGAGACTGTAACTCACACTACCGTCCCCCTCACCACAGAAGTAATACAGGCGCCACAACCTCTGTCACAAAACATAAACACAAATGCCACTCCTAACAACACACCAAATGAAGCAGGCAAAAAGGAATACAAACGTCTCAAAAATGAGATCGACAGGAAGTGCAAAATGGCTAAGCAGGGATGGCTAGAGGACAAATGTAAGGATGTAGAGGCTTATCTCACTAGGGGTAAGATAGATATTGCCTACAGGAAAATTAACGAGACCTTTGGAGATAAGAGAACCACATGTATGAACATCAAGAGCTCAGATGGAAACCCAGTTCTAAGCAAAGAAGGGAAAGCAGAAAGGTGGAAGGAGTATATAGAGGGTCTATACAAGGGCGATGTACTTGAGGACAATATTATGGAAATGGAAGAAGATGTAGATGAAGATGAAATGGGAGATACGATACTGCGTGAAGAGTTTGACAGAGCACTGAAAGACCTCAGCCAAAACAAGGCCCCCGGAGTAGACAACATTCCACTGGAACTACGGATGGCCTTGGGAGAGCCAGTCCTGACAAAACTCTACCATCTGGTGAGCAAAATGTATGAAACAGGCGAAATACCCTCAGACTTCAAGAAGAATATAATAATTCCAATCCCAAAGAAAGCAGATGTTGACAGATGTGAAAATTACCGAACAATCAGTTTAATAAGCCACAGCTGCAAAATACTAACACGTATTCTTTACAGACGAATAGAAAAACTAGTAGAAGCCGACCTCGGGGAAGATCAGTTTGGATTCCGTAGAAATACTGGAACACGTGAGGCAATACTGACCTTACGACTTATCTTAGAAGAAACATTAAGGAAACGCAAACCTACGTTTCTAGCATTTGTAGACTTAGAGAAAGCTTTTGACAATGTTGACTGGAATATTCTCTTTCAAATTCTAAAGGTGGCAGGGGTAAAATACAGGGAGCGAAAGGCTATTTACAATTTGTGTAGAAAGCAGATGGCAGTTATAAGAGTCGAGGGACATGAAAGGGAAGCAGCGGTTGGGAAGGGAGTAAGACAGGGTTGTAGCCTCTCCCCGATGTTATTCAATCTGTATATTGAGCAAGCAGTAAAGGAAACAAAAGAAAAATTCGGAGTAGGTATTAAAATCCATGGAGAAGAAATAAAAACTTTGAGGTTCGCCGATGACATTGTAATTCTGTCAGAGACAGCAAAGGACTTGGAAGAGCAGTTGAATGGAATAGATGGTGTCTTGAAGGGAGGATATAAGATGAACATCAACAAAAGCAAAACGAGGATAATGGAATGTAGTCGAATTAAGTCGGGTGATGTTGAGGGTATTAGATTAGGAAATGAGACACTTAAAGTAGTAAAGGAGTTTTGCTATTTCGGGAGCAAAATAACTGATGATGGTCGAAGTAGAGAGGATATAAAATGTAGACTGGCAATGGCAACGAAAGCGTTTCTGAAGAAGAGCAATTTGTTAACATCGAGTATAGATTTAAGTGTCAGGAAGTCATTTCTGAAAGTATTTGTATGGAGTGCAGCCATGTATGGAAGTGAAACATGGACGGTAAATAGTTTGGACAAGAAGAGAATAGAAGCTTTCGAAATGTGGTGCTACAGAAGAATGCTGAAGAATAGATGGGTAGATCACATAACTAATGAGGAAGTATCGAATAGGATTGGGGAGAAGAGACGTTTGTGGCACAACTTGACCAGAAGAAGGGATCGGCTGGTAGGACATGTTCTGAGGCATCAAGGGATCACCAATTTAGTATTGGAGGGCAGCGTGGAGGGTAAAAATCGTAGGGGGAGACCAAGAGATGAATACACTAAGCAGATTCAAAAGGATGTAGGTTGCAGTAGGTACTGGGAGATGAAGAAGCTTGCACAGGGTAGAGTAGCACGGAGAGCTGCATCAAACCAGTCTCAGGACTGAAGACCACAACAACAACAACAACAACAACACACCAATACCCGCGCAAGCGGCCGCTAACTCCACAACAGCACCTTAGGCTGCCACACCCAACACCAACACATCACCTGGGGGAGTACTGGAAACACTATTACCTCGACACACGCCCGTTCAAATCCTTACCGAGGTGCTGACGGCCGTCACTACACTCATCACCCAGCTCATGAGCGCCGAACCCGGGCAATACTGGGCTGTCATACACACTGCCATCGCAACACTGCTTCACACTCTTACATGAATAATATGCCACACCCGGCCCGTAACGCAGACCCGCACACACTATCACAGATCCTGTTCCGGAATGCAGACTCGATCCGCAACAAAAGGGCAGATGGAGCGCATGGAGCGCAAGGGAATCCTTGTCGCGCTACTGAGCGAGACTAAAGCCGTCGGCACATGGACCGTGCAGTCGAGCGTTAACGTTGAGCGTGCCAAGTTCAACGTGCTGCTGAACGCTCAGGAACGATGGGACTTGTGCGTACGGTACTTGGGCCCCAACGTGGTATACGCGATCGCAACGCACTCCAGCGATAGTTTAGGGATGTTTCTAGTTCGTAAATCACACTGTTTACTCAACGGTTGCGCGTAATTCCCACGTTAGCTCTAATAAAACGCACATTTCTTCCATCGTCCACGAAAAGGAAAGTACCATGTCCAATCAGTAAGGACACAGGCTTATAAAAGTTCCGTTACAGACAGTGCCTTACAAATTTGGAATACTTCTCCGCATAAGATAAACGTTATTTCATGATTCCCACATTTTAGTTAAACCCCAAGGTCAGTCTTACTTGATCACTGTTGCTACCCAGTAGCAGAATCTTTGCAACATGTGAATTACGAAGCGTAAAGAAGAAGGAGTAAAATAGTTTTAAACAAGTAGCGCAAGCTGTCCTTTAGATTAAGCCAATCGAAGAAAGTCACCCCCCAAAGAAAGGTGAACTTGTATTTACATAACATCAAATATTATAGTCTACACTTGTATTAAACTAATAATAAAGTATCGGAACCTAATAAAAACGTGAATGTTAAGAAAAAAAAAATTCGTTGTGTCAGGACGCGAACCACCGCCCCAACAAAAAGAACTCTTTACAGATCACTGACGCTCTTCATTACGCTATCCAACATCTCACATTTTGGCACTAATCATAGTGTCTTACCGCACGCTAAACATATTAATCGTAGATATGTTACTAACTGAAATTTAATTATAACAAATTGTACCAAGAACAATGCGTTTTTGGTGGATCTTCAGTGTGTCGCTGCCTTCAAATAGCCTACTCTCATTATACGCAAGTTACAATAATTCTTTTGCCGCGAATATGATGTTTCTCATTATTTTATTGGAATGAATCACACAGTTAACAACGGGTTTTGCAGTGATTCTCAATTTGCTGGTGCTCGGAACGGCATATATACATATAGACTTGAAATGAATGCCAATATGGCGCTTCACAACTCTGTACTGAAGGGAAACGGCGGGCTTGTGACGTAGGCGGCGTTGGCCCATCTCATTGGTCAACGCTCAGACGCACGCTCAGAATATCTGACATGCCAAATATTCCTCTGCACGTTCAGAAAGACTCCCGAGCGTGCTATTCCATGCTGTGACGTCAGAAACTCGGCACGCTCAACGCTCAACGTTCGGATGCACGGTCTGTGTGCCGACAGCTTAAGCTTAAACCGCACAAACAATTAAACTTTCCTGGCTACTGCGTCTATCGTACCGACCGACCGGGCGACGCCGTGGCAGGTGGAACTGCAATCGGCATACACAAAGACACTGAGCACACAAACTTAGAGCTCCCTGAACTGGAAAAAATCGAGGCTACGGGCGTCACAGTCAAGTTCGATGGAGCCTACACCACACTGATATCGATATACAACAGCCCTGTAGGCATTGAGAGAATTATCGCACAATCAGCTTAACAACTCATGCATCGAAGCTGCTTACAAGAATAATATACAGAAGAATGGAAAAGAAAATTGAGAATGCGCTAGGTGACGATCAGTTTGGCTTTAGGAAAAGTAAAGGGACGAGAGAGGCAATTCTGACGTTACGGCTAATAATGGAAGCGAGGCTAAAGAAAAATCAAGACACTTTCATAGGGTTTGTCGACCTGGAAAAAGCGTTCGACAATATAAAATGGTGCAAGCTGTTCGAGATTCTGAAAAAAGTAGGGGTACGCTATAGGGAGAGACGGGTCATATACAATATGTACAACAACCAAGAGGGAATAATAAGAGTGGACGATCAAGAACGAAGTGCTCGTATTAAGAAGGGTGTAAGACAAGGCTGTAGCCTTTCGCCCCTAGTCTTCAATCTGTACATCGAGGAAGCAATGATGGAAATAAAAGAAAGGTTCAGGAGTGGAATTAAAATACAAGCTGAAAGGATATCAATGATACGATTCGCTGATGACATTGCTATCCTGAGTGAAAGTGAAGAAGAATTAAATGATCTGCTGAACGGAATGAACAGTCTAATGAGTACACAGTATGGTTTGAGAGTAAATAGGAGAAAGACAAAGGTAGTGAGAAGTAGTAGAAGTGAGAACAGCGACAAACTTAACATCAGGATTGATGGTCACGAAGTCAAAGAAGTTAAGGAATTCTGCTACCTAGGCAGTAAAATAACCAATGACGGACGGAGCAACGAGGACATCAAAAGCAGTCTCGCTATGGCAAAAAAGGCATTTCTGGCCAAGAGAAGTCTACTAATATCAAATACCGGCCTTAATTTGAGGAAGAAATTTTTGAGGATGTACATCTGCAGTACAGCATTGTATGGTAGTGAAACGTGGACTGTGGGAAAACCGGAACAGAAGAGAATCGAAGCATTTGAGATGTGATGCTATAGACGAATGTTGAAAATTAGGTGGACTGATAAGGTAAGGAATGAGGAGGTTCTACGCAGAATCGGAGAGGAAAGGAATATGTGGAAAACACTGATAAGGAGAATGGACAGGATGATAGGACATCTGCTGAGACATGAGGGAATGACTTCCATGGTACTAGAGGGAGCTGTAGAGGGCAAAAATTGTGGAGGAAGACAGAGATTGGAATACGTCAAGCAAATAATTGAGGACGTAGGTTGCAAGTGCTACTCTGAGATGAAGAGGTTAGCACAGGAAAGGAATTCGTGGTGGGCCGCATCAAACCAGTCAGTAGACCGATGATTTAAAAAAAAAAAAAAAAAAAAAAACATTTCGACATTTCGATACGCGATATCAGCACATTACTCAACATTTCACCGCGAGTAATAGTCGCTGGAGATCTGAACACAAAACACCCAGAATGGAATTCACGCATACGAAATCCCAACGGCAAAAAACTGTACGAACACTCACTATGCAGAAACTACATCACACTAGCGGTGACTGAACTGACACACATTCCCTATCAGAGGGGACACAGGCCAGGCGTGTTAGGCATGGCCCTCATCAAGGGCATCACATCGACACTCAACGTTGCCGTTGAAAACGATCTGCCCTCAAACCACCAACCTCCTGTAATACTATACATTGAGGAAACACTGCAGCACATGGAGCAACGCAAGATGTTGGACTACGGGCGTGCGAATTGGACATTGTTCAAGGAAACGCTTGGTAGCCACATCCCAACCGTACACGAAATTAATGAAACAGCACAAATTGACGAGGCGGTAGAAACCCTCACTAACGCCGTCCAGGACGCAATGGCGGGCACCATACCTGATCGCACCTCACAACAACACAGTGCGGCCCTGTCCCAGGAAATCCTGGGCCCAATCTCAATGAGGAATCGCCTCAGGAGACAATGGCAGCGCATCAGGCGTCCGTACTTCAAACGGCACATTAACAGACTACAGGACATCATACACAACAAAATACGAACACATAGAACACAACAGTGGAACCAAAAACTCGAAGGGCTGGATACCACGCGACCTGGCGTGTGGCAACTAGCCCGACACTTCACCTGGGAGAAAATGTACACCCCAACGCTTCAAGGGCCTGACAGACCTGCACACTCAGCGGAAGAGAAAGCAGAACTAATGGCCCGAACACTCGCAGCGTCATTCACAACGAACCTGGTACCATCAGATCCAGTGTTCACACTTGCTACTGACCAAGAGGTTACACGCATTCTAGCCCAACCATCGCGCGACGACATTCGACATGCTAGTATAGCCAAAGTCTCCTGGGCTATAATGCATTCCGCTGCTAGGAAAGCCCCTGGTTATGATGGCATTCAAAACCGTGTCGTCCAGGAGTTCACGGATAAAGCAACTGAGTACCTAACACACATAACGAATGCCATACTAAAACACCAACACTTTCTACCGTATCTTCCTTCACCGTCGGCGTTGTCGTTGTTACCGTGAGACACCGTTATACCAAGAGAAAAGGCGCGTCGATCTTAGAGCATGAGATATGATGACCTTAAGCCATTGACAACACACAACGGTCATGGTAGCACCTGATTCCAGAATATCTGCAGTAGTTAAGATCTACGAACTATCCCCTGTTGACCAGGTCCCCAAAACTTAACTCGTAACGAGATCCCTTCAAAGCAAATGGTCATAACGATCGTCTATAAGAGCTTCGCACAACGAGAAGAAATGTTACGGTTTATGGAATAATAACAGATACGACCAAACTGTCTTGTCTCTTCTGCTTTATTTAACATAACTTCGTTCACAGTTTCATTTCGCATTCACCACTCATTCACCGAAACCCTTTGTAGAACAGTTTTGGTTGCTTAACACCAACAGTCAATGATAATTATACAGCTTTTCTCCTTTTTATAAATTGAAACCCGCTCTTCGTGATATAATTAAAAAAAAAAAAAAAAAAAAAACGGTCTCAAATACCGCGTCCCTCGTGAGATGCGAATAGACTTATCCCGGAATTGACCGCCCTGTAGGTGTACTCAATTTAATGACCACACTTCGCTGTCCGCTATTTCGTGTAACTGAATGTCCATTTGTTAGTCTGATTATACACTGTAGCTATTTAAAATTCGCCCCTATATTTTTCACAACGCACAATTAGCACTTCGTTACTTGTCTTTTTTTTAATTTTTTTTTCTAAGAGTAAACGAAAAAAAAGACGCCGTATCATCGGCTTAGTCAACATAAAGCAAAACACTTTAATATGCCCAATTTCACCTCTTCTTATAGGATCGGCTACCTTACTCATTAATTTACTACATATTATTTCCAGTAACACTAAACAGGAATCGTCGTTATATTTTAATTGTATTCAAAAGCATGTTACTACTATTATGACCAACCAAATCGTCACAAATCGCGCGGCGTGCGTTTTTAATGATAACTTTACGCTATTCAATTTCCGTTACAGCTATCTTGACTAGTAATGTTACAACTTCCCCGCCTTTTGGAAGATGGCCAAGGTCCTGATGTTGAGGGAGCCGTGGAAAGACCACAGCCTCCCACAAAATTACCGACCCATCAGCCTTCTGAGCTCGCTCAGTAAGATTATTGAGAAGGTGATTCTCAAACGCATCACTAGGCACTGCATAACAAATGACATCCTGAGGCCGGAGCAATTCGGCTTCAGGAATCACCACTCCACAACACAACAACTCCTACGGGTCGTTGAACATATAACACATGGCTTCAACATAAACAAAGCTACAGGGGCAGTGTTCCTGGACATCGAAAAGGCTTTCGACCGTCTACGGCACAACGGCCTCATCCGCAAACTCAGCGACGCCGGATTCCCCGACTGGCTGCTGCGTCTAATACACTCATACCTCAAAGACATGAGTTTCAACACTGACGTGCAGGGAAAACAATCAACACGACACGGTATACACGCGGGAGTACCCCAGGGAAGCATCCTAGGGCCCCTACTGTTTAACCTCTACATAAACGATCTCCCAACCACACACAACAAAACGATGGCAATCTACGTGGATGACACAGCCATCCTCGCGCAAGACTGGAAACCATCAAACATTACGTCACGCCTGCAGACTGCACTCAGAGTGGCCGAGCCTTGGTTGGAGAAATGGCGTGTTAGAGTAAACGTCGACAAGTGCGAAGCCGTTCTGTTCACTAGAAGACCGAAGCAACTGCGCAAACACCGCTACTGCAGACCAATAACTCTACATGCACGCCCAATGCGTTTCCGCGAGAAAGTCAAATACCTCGGTGTCTGGCTGGACCGGAAATTAGTCTGGGGGGACCACATACAACACGTGACCAACCAAGCTAGCGCGAGGCTCAAACAGCTCTATCCTATACTCAACAGGCGTAGCACACTGAACAGAAGGGTGTCGAGGTCCATGTACGTGACACTTATCTGACCCCTGATGACGTACGCAGCTCCTGTCTGGGGATACGCTGCGCCGTCTGCAGCTCATACAGAACAAAATACTCAAAAATCATAAGCAATGCTCCACGATACACACGCATCGCGGACCTACACCGGGAATACCGACTTGAGACTCTCACGGAGGTAATCCACAAACTCACCACAAGACTATACAGAAACTCCAGACATTCGCAGAACCCGTTTATTCTGAATCTGGGGAACTACGACCACAACCATAGATGGAAACATAAAAGACCAAAAGATATACTTGTAAGGACCTAACACCTATGGCCAAGCATACGCAAACATAACGGTACAGGCGAGCCCCTGTTAATCAGACGCCATTACTGGATATCCAGCTGGAATACACTGCCGAATAACTGGCACCACGCAGGGAAGCTGTACCGTACACTGCATGCAGACAAGCTCCACACACACCCCACACAGTGAGATGATCTATGGCCGATCTCCCACTACTGTATAACGATCTCGATTGTTCCAGGAATGTGGTAGCTGCAGCAACCGGGATATATCGCCATCGCTTGCCACGGTAATGATGTATGATACTATACTAACAAATCCAACCTTGCATGAACTATCGCAGCTAGTAAGCCACTACTGCTCTTACTACCCATCTCACTGTGCCAGAGGTTTTTTTCCCACGGCACGAGCCATTGTACTTTTTTCCCTCTGCTCTTCAAATAGCTACCTTCACTCGCGTTTCTTCCACTATCTGTCACCTGATGGACCGTGTTAATGCGTAGTCTTACCCAGACGCACGGATAACATCACAGCCCAGCATCCTGTGATCCACTTACTAGATAACTAACATGTTGATGGAGGTGACAGTAGAACTTTTGGTTTGGTCACCACGTTGGTGTGGGTGTGGAGGGGCCTCATCTCTTTTTTAAATGGTAAATGCCAAACGACGCCTTGCTCGGTGAAAGGAGCGTAAACATTCGACGATTAAACAGTGGAAAAACGTTGTGTGAACTGACGGATACGGTACCAAATGAGGCGATCCAGCGGTTTGGTGCGGGTATTGCAAATGCCCAGTGAACGTCATCTGCCAGGGTGTGTAGTGCCGACAGTAAAATTCGGAAGCGGTGGTGTTGTGGTGTGGTCGTGTTTTTCATGCAAAGGGCTTGCACCCCTTGTTGTTTTGCGTGGCACTATCACAGCACAGGCCTAAATTGATGTTTTAAGCACCTTCTTGCTTCCCACTGTTGAAAAGCAATTCGGGGATGGCGACTGGATCTTTCAACACGATCGAGCACCTGTTGATAATGCACGGCCCGTGGCAAAGTGGTTACACGACAATAACACCCCTGTAATGGACTGGCCTGCACAGAGTCCTGACCTGAATTCTATAGAACACTTTTGGGATGTTTAGGAACGCCGACTCCGTGCCAGCTTTGACCGACCGACATCGATGTCTCTCCTCAGTGCAGCACTCCGTGAAGAATGGGCTGCCATTCCCCAAGAAACCTTGCAGCACCTCGTTGAACTTATGCCTGTGTCAGTGGAAGCTTCCGTGAAGGGAGACAAGAACTTGTAAGTCATTTTCAGCCAAATGTGTGGATACTTTTGATCACATAGTGTACCTATTCCGGTGCTCCTGGTGGTCGTGTCGAGGTCAGGAACTGTCGCAGTAGACACCTGACCTCCTCGGCACTTTCGTGCACAACTTTGGCCGAGTGCAGCAGTGGCAGAAGGCCAAAGTCGCCGTGCTGGTCCGGTAGCAGGTGGAAGGACCAGCAGGTCAGCACCAGTGATGGGCTCAGACACATCTTCTACATCTACATCTACATTTATACTCCGCAAGCCACCCAACGGTGTGTGGCGGAGGGCACTGTACGTGCCACTGTCATTACCTCCCTTTCCTGTTCCAGTCGCGTACGGTTCGCGGGAAGAACGACTGTCTGAAAGCCTCCGTGCGCGCTCTAATCTCTCTAATTTTACATTCGTGATCTCCTCGGGAGGTATAAGTAGGGGGAAGCAATATATTCGATACCTCATCCAGAAACGCACCCTCTCGAAACCTGGCGAGCAAGCTACAACGCGATGCAGAGCGCCTCTCTTGCAGAATCTGCCACTCGAGTTTGTTAAACATCTCCGTAACGCTATCACGGTTACCAAATAACCCTGTGACGAGACGTGCCGCTCTTCTTTGGATCTTCTCTATCTCCTCCGTCAACCGCATCTGGTACGGATCCCACACTGATGAGCAATACTCGAGTATAGGTCGAACAAGTGTTTTGTAAGCCACCTCCTTTGTTGATGGACTACATTTTCTAAGGACTCTCCCAATGAATCTCAACCTGGTACCCGCCTTACCGACAATTAATTTTATATGATCATTCTACTTCAAATTGTTCCGCACGCATACTCCCAGATATTTTACAGAAGTAACTGCTACCAGTGTTTGTTCCGCTATCATATAATCGTACAATAAAGGATCCTTCTTCCTATGTATTCGCAATACATTACATTTGTCTATGTTAAGGGTCAGTTGCCACTCCCTGCACCAAGTGCCATTCCGCTGCAGGTCTTCCTGCATTTTGCTACACTTTTCTAATGCTGCAACTTCTCTGTATACTACAGCATCATCCGCGAAACTTCGGACACTATCTACTAGGTCATTTATATATATATTGTGAAAAGCAATGGTCCCATAACACTCCCCTGTGGCACGCCAGAGGTTACTTTAACGTCTGTAGACGTCTCTCCATTGATAACAACATGCTGTGTTCTGTTTGCTAAAAACTCTTCAATCCAGCCACACAGCTGGTCTGATATTCCGTAGGCTCTTACTTTGTTTATGAGGCGGCAGTGCGGAACTGTATCGAACGCCTTCCGGAAGTCAAGAAAAATAGCATCTACCTGGGAGCCTGTATCTAATATTTTCTGGGTCTCATGAACAAATAAAGCGAGTTGGGTCTCACACGATCGCTGTTTCCGGAATCCATGTTGATTTGTACATACACTCCTGGAAATGGAAAAAAGAACACATTGACACCGGTGTGTCAGACCCACCATACTTGCTCCAGACACTGCGAGAGGGCTATACAAGCAATGATCACACGCACGGCACAGCGGACACACCAGAAACCGCGGTGTTGGCCGTCGAATGGCGCTAGCTGCGCAGCATTTGTGCACCACCGCCGTCAGTGTCATCCAGTTTGCCGTCGCATACGGAGCTCCATCGCAGTCTTTAACACTGGTAGCATGCCGCGACAGCGTGGACGTGAACCGTATGTGCAGTTGATGGACTTTGAGCGAGGGCATATAGTGGGCATGCGGGAGGCCGGGTGGACCTACCGCCGAATTGCTCAACACGTGGGGCGTGAGGTCTCCACAGTACATCGATGTTGTCGCCAGTGGTCGGCGGAAGGTGCACGTGCCCGTCGACCTGGGACCGGACCGCAGCAACGCACGGATGCACGCCAGGACCGTAGGATCCTAAGCAGTGCCGTAGGGGACCGCACCGCCACTTCCCAGCAAATTAGGGACACTGTTGCTCCTGGGGTATCAGCAAGGACCATTCGCAACCGTCTCCATGAAGCTGGGCTACGGTCCCGCACACCGTTAGGCCGTCTTCCGCTCACGCCCCAACATCGTGCAGCCCGCCTCCAGTGGTGTCGCGACAGGCGTGAATGGAGGGACGAATGGAGACGTGTCGTCTTCAGCGATGAGAGTCGCTTCTGCCTTGGTGCCAATGATGGTCGTATGCGTGTTTGGCGCCATGCAGGTGAGCGCCACAATCAGGACTGCATACGACCGAGGCACACAGGGCCAACACCCGGCATCATGGTGTGGGGAGCGATCTCCTACACTGGCCGTACACCACTGGTGATCGTCGAGGGGACACTGAATAGTGCATGGTACATCCAAACCGTCATCGAACCCATCGTTCTACCATTCCTAGACCGGCAAGGGAACTTGCTGTTCCAACAGGACAATGCACGTCCGCATGTATCCCGTGCCACCCAACGTGCTCTAGAAGGTGTAAGTCAACTACCCTGGCCAGCAAGATCTCCGGATCTGTCCCCCATTGAGCATGTTTGGGACTGGATGAAGCGTCGTCTCACGCGGTCTGCACGTCCAGCACGAACGCTGGTCCAACTGAGGCGCCAGGTGGAAATGGCATGGCAAGCCGTTCCACAGGACTACATCCAGCATCTCTACGATCGTCTCCATGGGAGAATAGCAGCCTGCATTGCTGCGAAAGGTGGATATACACTGTACTAGTGCCGACATTGTGCATGCTCTGTTGCCTGTGTCTATGTGCCTGTGGTTCTGTCAGTGTGATCATGTGATGTATCTGACCCCAGGAATGTGTCAATAAAGTTTCCCCTTCCTGGGACAATGAATTCACGGTGTTCTTATTTCAATTTCCAGGAGTGTAGTAGATTCTGGGTTTCCAAAAACGACATGATACTCGAGCAAAAAACATGTTGTAAAATTCTACAACAGATCGACGTCAGAGATACAGGTCTATAGTTTTGCGCATCTGCTCGACGACCCCCCCTGAAGACTGGGACCACCTGCGCTCCCTTCCAATCACTCGGGACCTTCCTTTCCTCTAGAGACTTGCGGTACACGGCTGTTAGAAGGGGGGCAAGTTCTTTCGCGTACTATGTGTAGAATCGAATTGGTATCCCGTCAGGTCCAGTGGACTTTCCTCTGTTGAGTGATTCCAGTTGCTTTTCTATTCTTCAATTGTAAGACCCCTTACAAACACTTGGCGCAGCTCCAGATCTAATTTCGAGTGTCGGTTGTCACGGGTCAGTACTGAAGACTTGTTCAGAGCAGACAGATGGAATTGGGTTGCCGGTTTATGACAATGTAGCAGTCTTTGGGGAAAAATACACACGTCCGACTGGATATCCACCATATATTCATAGCCCCACTTCCAATCACCGATATAAAGGTGCCGAGACAATGCTCGGCAACTGGAGGCCGCACCCACTTCTGACTGCTGCTGGCATTTAAATACGTGCACGGCGATGTGCACTCGTGTGCCCGGTCTCTGAATCTTTTGTGATACTGGCAGACCGAGTACTGTTCTCGTGCGGACGTTTACGAGGTACGGGAGGAACGACTTCCGGACCTCCTGCACTACCAGTTTCTGCCACCGCCGCTGTTGTGCCGGGATAGGAATCGCCGGTTTGCTCGGTGGGAGGCTCGATCTCCACTGCCGGGTTGTGACAGTCTGTCCTCGCGACCCATGTCGGCAGCTGGTGTCCCAGTCGGGGTGGAGAACATTGTCGACCGTACCGGATCACTCGACATCGTCAGCAACTTGTTACACACGGTGACCGACGCACCGACTGGCGCCGGAACTGCGGTGGCTGCCATCCTGTCGGCCACCGCATCCGCAACACGTTGTCCGGCAGGGTTCCAGTGCCCACCTTGTAGCACAAATGCCATAAAAATTGCGAATGTCTTTGGTCCCCTATATCCTCCTCTGTTGACACTTGCCAGAGGTGTTCCCATTGTGACATCCGCTAAATTTGAATGTTTGTTACAGTACCAGAGGACTGTTATACCACCTGAGTGTAAGATACGATCACCACACCACCTGTCCGCCCCCGGTAGCTGAGTGGCCAGCGCGACAGACTGTCAATCCTAAAGGCCCGGGTTCGATTCCCGGCTGGGTCGGAGATTTTCTCCGCTCAGGGACTGGGTGTCGTGTTGTCCTAATCTTCATCATTTCATCCCCATCGACGCGCGAGTCGCCGAAGTGGCGTCAAATCGAAAGACCTGCACCAGGCGAGCGGTCTACCTGACAGGAGGCCCTCGTCACACTACGTTATTATTATCACCCCACCACCTGGAGCTGATATGTATGAAAAGCTAAAATCAGAAGTGAAACGTTCAATTTCCGGCACATACAGGCTAGACGACAAGTTGGCGGATAGCGAATCTAGCAGTACGACCGCGGTGGTGGCCGTTACACCACATCTGTCGCAGTCACACCTCCCGTCGTTTCGCAGGTTAGATCACATCGGGGTCACCGCCGTGGTCGTACTGCTAGATTCGCTATCCGCCGACTCGTCGTCTAGACTGTATGTGCTTGAGATGACTTATCACTTCGTATGTAAATGGTCTCTTTATTGCATTTGCCTAAGTAGTTATGCTCTTTACAAGGAAATTGTAAGTTTACGGGTGGATGACATACAGTCTTAGTACAGAAAAAAATGAAATGTATCTGAAGTAAAATCATTTCTTGTTGCTAAGGAACAGAAAAGCAGAAACAAGATATAAAAACCGTAAAACTCTCTGACAGCTCAGAATAAATTCACCATCAATTCCAGCGCTCCCGCTGGCTGACACATTCTCACACACACAACACAGCTCGACACTGCTATGCATTAAATTGCGACAGAAGTGAAGCTCGGTCACTACATCCACTGATAGGTGTGCAGATTCTTTGGCTCACGTAGTGTACTTGGCAGAGGTCCCACACATATGAACAGCATTCTAGTTTGGGTCACACAAGTGATCTGTAAACAGCCTCCAGTCAGTCTACAAAACAGACTGTTTGCAAATAACCAGTGTGACCCAACCTAGAATACTGCTCAAATGTGGGTGACTCATACCAAGTAAGATAACAGAGGCTATTGAACGTACGCAGAGGAGGGCTCCTCGAATAGTCACAGATGTGTCTGGACTGTGGGAGTGTAATATGGAGATAATGAACAAAAAGAACTGACAGATCCTTGAAAAGAGATGCAAACTATCACAAGAAATCCTACTTACAAAATTTCAGAAACCAGGTTTTAGTGATCAATCTATGAACATGAGGACGATTACTGGGTTGGTTGCACCAATAATCACACCCATTTAGCAATAGTCATTTATTAACCTTAACATATACAAGGATAACAAAGAACTGAACTGAACATGGCAGAACAGTCAATGCTTAGAGTCCAAAGACGAATGCATATTGCTGTTGGTGTCGATTTCATCGGCGCCACAACTATGTTATGACCCCCTGTGTATGACTCCTGTAGGGGTCCCACGGACAATCATTCTTCTCCGGATTCCTTGTGTGAATGAAACGGGATCGAGCTCTAATATCTGATACAGTGGGAAGTACCTGCTGCCATGCACTTCACAGTCATTTCCCGTGCACAGGTGTAGATAATACTTCCATCAAAATCAAGGAACAATCATTGTGGTGCAAAAAAATTGCACAAAATGTAAAACAGAAGAGTTTTTTTTATGTTTATGAAGAGGTAACTCCAGTACCATACTTGGCATACTTTCTTTTACATAAAACTGCTTTTACAGGAACTAAATTGGACAAGTCATTTCTAGCTGCTTGATCTATCGTGTAGCCAGAACAGAATGTCAAAAATAACCTTGGTACAGAGCAGTTTGAACTATAGTTTGAAACTGCTCTATAATAGTCCAGTGAATTCAAATGCCATGCAGAGGCAACAGAACACTTGTTTGGCAACTGTATGTTCCATATGTCAATTAGTTTGACAGATTAATGATATGAATATAATAGAGGGAAACATTCCACGTGGGAAAAATATATCTAAAAACAAAGATGATGTGACTTACCAAACGAAAGCGCTGGCATGTTGATAGACACAGAATAATATTTAGTATAGTATTGAAATATGGCTAAAATGTATAAGGGCAGTCTTATGTAACATACGGTATTCAGTACATCTCTGCAAAAGGAACTGTTCCTGATAGACTAAAACCAGCTGTAGTGTCTATCAACATTCCAGCGCTTTCGTTTGGTAAGTCACATCATCTTTGTTTTTAGGTATAGTTTGACAGATTTGTTAGATTTTGTTCAGTTAAACTCTAAAGTTAAACTGTGATCTGACATGAATGGAGAGATTAGTTCTATTTTATAATGACTCATGAAACAGAAACTAAGAAATCAAGATACAAAATAAAAACATCTGGAATATAATAACGAAGGAAAGCAGCAGAAAAAAACATAACATACATAGAAATTTAAAACGGTAACAGTTTTGTAGAGAACCCTTAAAAGAGTTGCAGAAATATTAGACACACATTTTTTGACAGCAGAAAAGAGGACTGGCTGTAAAGGATCTCTGGATGAAGCACTGGTCCTTTACAGAAAGCTATTAGCAAAAGGTGTTACAGTAATGAGACTGAAAGAGTAATTATGGCAATTAAAAATAAAAATCTGTCAATGTGAATAATATTTAGTATAGTATTGAAATATGGCTAAAATGTATAAGGGCAGTCTTATGTAACATACGGTATTCAGTACGTCTCTGCAAAAGGAACTGTTCCTGATAGACTAAAACCAGCTGTAGTAATAGCACTGTTTAAAAAAAGTAATAAATGTAATGTCACAAACTATTGCCCAGCCTCTATTTTAACTATCTTTCCAAAATTTCTTGAAAGACTTGTGTACAGAATAATTTTTGACCATCTATACTTACACAATATCCTCAGCAATAATCCGTTTGGGTTTCTTGTTGGTCTTTCAATCAAACAAGCATTTTTTTTTAACAGTCAAGTTTTGGAAGCCATCTACAAAACATGTCACCAGTAGGTATTTTTTGTGATCTCTCAAAAGCTCTATTTTAGGTCCACAGCTATTTCTTATTTTCGTGAATGACTTTCCTCTTTGTTCCAAAACAAAGACTGAATTTATCCTTTACTACAATCCTTATTGATGAAGTGTCAGAAAATAGCTTTGAACAAACTGCCAACAAAGCTTTCACTGAAATCTTAAAATGGTTTTCTCCAAATTGTCTCTCACTCAATGCAGTTAAAACCCATTATACACATATTAAAAAAAAATGTATTGCATCATCCCAGTTCCCAGAACTCCTGAAGATAGGCATTAACTGTGGGTACTGTATCACAGACACGTTCCCTTTGACTGTTCAGAAACTAAACTCGCCCAAAGATGTAAACAGCCATAAATGAGCAGCGCCTGTTATACGGAGGAGGTCCGACAGCCGATCAGTTCCAGACATTCCACCATGAAGAAGGTACACGGCTCGTGTTGTCTGTAGTTCAACAATGCCTAGACGGTCAATACCGTGGTTCGACCGTGTCCGCATTGTTACTTTGTGCCAGGAAGGGCTCTCAACAAGGGAAGTGTCCAGGCGTCTCGGAGTGAAGCAAAGTGATGTTGTTCGGACATGGAGGAGATACAGAGAGACAGGAACTGTCGATGACATTCCTCGCTCAGGCTGCCCAAGGGCTACTACTGCAGTGGATGACCACTACCTACAGATTTTAGTTTGGAGGAACCCTGACATCAATGCCACCATGTTGAATAACGCTTTTCGTGCAGCCACAGGACGTTCTGTTATGACTCAAACTGTGCGCAATAGGCTGCATTATGTGCAACTTCACTCTCTATGTCCATGCGAGGTCCATCTTGGCAACCACAACACCATGCAGTGCAGTACAGATGGGCCCAACAACATGCCGAATGGATCGCTCAGGATTGGCATCACATTCTCTTCACCAATGACTGTCGCATATTCCTTCAACCAGACAACACTCGGAGACGTGTTTGGAGGCAACCCATTCTAGCTGAACACCTTAAACACACTGTCCAGCGAGTGGAGGTTCCCTGCTGTTTTGGGTGGCGTTATGTGGGGCCAACGTATACAGCTGTAGGTTGTGGAAGGTGCCGTAACTGCTGTACGATACATGAATTCCATCCTCCAATAGATAGTGCAATCATATCGGCAGCATATTGGGGAGGCATTCATTTTCATGGACGACAATTCACGCTCCCATTGTGCACATCTTGTGAATGACTTCCTTCGGGATAATGACATCGCTAGACTAGAGTGACCAGCATGTTCTCCAGACATGAATCCAGCAAACATGCCTGGGATGGCATGTATAGTATGCTACGATGAATACAGGCATGCATCAATGCAAGAGGACATACTACTGGGTATTAGAGGTCCAGTGTCTCCAGCATTTCGCGCCCCCATCATGCACATCTTGCACCACATCTGAAGGTCTCGCTGTATGGTGGTGTAACATGCAATGTGCGGTTTTCGTGAGCAATAAAAAGGGCAGCAATGATGTTTATGTTGATCTCTATTCCAGTTTTCTGTACAGGTTCCAAAACTCTCAGAACTGAGGTATGCAAACCTTTTTTTTATGTGTGTATGAGTGTCCACACATCACAAAGAAAGTATGAAGAAACTGGAATAAAGTGTAGAGATTAAAATTCCTTGGCGTTTATATAGAAAGCAAATACAACTGGTGAACCTACAGCTTTCATCTTTTTAAAAGACTTAGCTGACCAACATTTGCACTAAAGATTATCACTTCAGTGGCTGAATCAAATACCATAAAGGCTTTCTACTCTGGCTACTTTGTATGTACTAATGTTTTGAAGTATGGGGTCCTTACCACCGCTTGACAGTACATTTTTTCCATGTTGACTCTTGACTGTAATAACTTTTCTCTGTATATAAACAACAGCAAATATTATGACTACAACACAAAACCAGAAACAGTCTGCATCTTCTTCTTCTTTATTGTTGCCTTGTCCCACGTCACGTAGGGTCAGCGTTGCTCTTCTGGATCCTTCTCCTCCATGATACTCTATTCATTGCCTCTTCCTTCTTCCATCCTTTCTCCCTTAAGTCCCCAGATATCTTACCCTTCCACCTCATCTTCGATCTTCATCTTCTTCTCGCTCCTGCAATCTTTATATCTTCAACTCTGTTTCCGATATTCTCTTCCCCTTTTCTCTGTAAGTGTCCGTACCAACTTAGTCTGCTCTCTTGTATCTTTTTCCCCGTGGGTCTCATTTTCACAGCTCCTCTAACAAATTCATTTCTAATCCTGTCCTTCCTTGTTACCCTACACATCCACCTCAGCATCCTTATTTCTGCCATCTTCCTTTCCTGGGCTACTGTGATTGGCCATGTCTCCCCCTGTATATCATAGCAGGTCTTACCACCAACTTGTACACTTTCCCTTTCAACCCAATGCTCACCTTCTTGTCACGCAACACTCCACTCATTTTCCTCCAGTTGTTCCAACTGCAACTTATTCGGTGTTGTATCTCGCTTTGCAGTCCTCCGTCCCTCTGTATGTATGACCCCAGGTATTTAAATTTGCAGACCAATTTCAGCTCATCATCCTGGATCTTGCAAGACCTCATCTGCACATGCTTCAGTGCTAAATATTCTGACTTTGTCCCGCTAATTTCCATCCCTCTTTCTTCTAGTGCCTTCCTCCAATCCTCCAGCTTTTCCTCAAGACTGTCGATGCTATGCTCACAAAGAACCACATCATCCGCAAACATCATATTCAACGGCGCTTCCTTCTTCACACCTTTCACCAGCACATCCATAATCAGGTCGAAAAGGTAGGGACTAAGTGCAGACCCTTGATGTAACTCTACTTTTACTGGAAACTCCTTTGTCATATTGGACCAAAAATCCTTGATCAGGTTCAAGAACGAGTTTATTTGTCCAGCATTAAGCTCTTTACGTGCTCCCATTACATAGTATGTGTCTTCATAAACAACTGCCAATATTCAAATAATTCTCAAAGAGTACCTAACACTCCCCATGAACCATGGACCTTGCCGTTGGTGGGGAGGCTTGTGTGCCTCAGCGATACAGATGGCTGTACCGTAGGTACAACCACAACGGAGGGGTATCTGTTGAGAGGCCAGACAAACGTGTGGTTCCTGAAGAGGGGCAGCAGCCTTTTCAGTAGTTGCAGGGGCAACAGTCTTGATGATTGACTGATCTGGCCTTGTAACAATAACCAAAACGGCCTTGCTGTGCTGGTACTGCGAACGGCTGAAAGCAAGGGGAAACTACAGCCGTAATTTTTCCCCAGGGCATGCAGTTTTTCTGTATGATTACTTGATGAGGGCGTCCTCTTGTGTAAAATATTCCAGAGGTAAAATAGTCCCCCACTCGGATCTCCGGGCGGGGACTACTCAAGAGGATGTCGTTATCAGGAGAAAGAAAACTGGCGTTATACGGATCGGAGCGTGGAATGTCAGATCCCTTAATCAGGCAGGCAGGTTAGAAAATTTAAAAAGGGAAATGGATAGGTTGAAGTTAGATACAGTGGGAATTAGTGAAGTTCGGTGGCAGGAGGAACAAGACTTCTGGTCAGGTGACTACAGGGTTATAAACACAAAATCAAATAGGGGTAATGCAGGAGTAGGTTTAATAATGAATAGGAAAATAGGAATGCGGGTAAGCTACTACAAACAGCATAGTGAACGCATTATTGTTGCCAAGATAGATACAAAGCCCACACCTACTACAGTAGTACAAGTTTATATGCCAACTAGCTCTGCAGATGACGAAGAAATTGAAGAAATGTATGAGGAAATAAAAGAAATTATTCAGATTATGAAGGGAGACGAAAATTTAATAGTCATGGGTGACTGGAATTCGAGTGTAGGAAAAGGGAGAGAAGGAAACATAGTAGGTGAATATGGATTGGGGCTAAGAAATGAAAGAGGAAGCCGCCTGGTAGAATTTTGCACAGAGCACAACATAATCACAACTAACACTTGGTTTAAGAATCATGAAAGAAGGTTGTATACATGGAAGAATCCTGGAGATACTTAAAGGTATCAGATAGATTATATAATGGTAAGACAGAGATTTAGGAACCAGGTTTTAAATTGTAAGACATTTCCAGGGGCAGATGTGGACTCTGACCACAATCTATTGGTTATGACCTGTAGATTAAAACTGAAGAAACTGCAAAAAGGTGGGAATTTAAGGAGATGGGACCTGGATAAACTAGAAGAACCACAGGTTGTACAGAGATTCAGGGAGAGCATAAGGGAGCAATTGACAGGAATGGGGGAAATAAATACAGTAGAAAAAGAATGGGTAGCTTTGAGGGATGAAGTAGTGAAGGCAGCAGAGGATCAAGTAGGTAAAAAGACAAGGGCTAGTAGAAATCCTTGGGTAACAGAAGAAATATTGAATTTAATTGATGAAAGGAGAAAATATAAAAATGCAGTAAATGAAGCAGGCAAAAAGGAATACAAACGTCTCAAAAATGAGATCGACAGGAAGTGCAAAATGGCTAAGCAGGGATGGCTAGAGGACAAATGTAAGGATGTAGAGGCCTATCTCACTAGGGGTAAGATAGATACTGCCTACAGGAAAATTAAAGAGACCTTTGGAGATAAGAGAACGACTTGTATGAATATCAAGAGCTCAGATGGAAACCCAGTTCTAAGCAAAGAAGGGAAAGCAGAAAGGTGGAAGGAGTATATAGAGGGTCTATACAAGGGTGATGTACTTGAGGACAATATTATGGAAATGGAAGAGGATGTAGATGAAGATGAAATGGGAGATACGATACTGCGTGAAGAGTTTGACAGAGCACTGAAAGACCTGAGTCGAAACAACGCCCCCGGAGTAGACAACATTCCAGTAGAACTACTGACGGCCTTGGGAGAGCCAGTCCTGACAAAACTCTACCATCTGGTGAGCAAGATGTATGAAACAGGCGAAATACCCTCAGACTTCAAGAAGAATGTAATAATTCCAATCCCAAAGAAAGCAGGTGTTGACAGATGTGAAAATTACCGAACAATCAGTTTAATAAGCCACAGCTGCAAAATACTAACACGAATTCTTTACAGACGAATGGAAAAACTAGTAGAAGCCGACCTCGGGGAAGATCAGTTTGGATTCCGTAGAAATACTGGAACACATGAGGCAATACTGACCTTACGACTTATCTTAGAAGAAAGATTAAGGAAAGGCAAACCTACGTTTCTAGCATTTCTAGACTTAGAGAAAGCTTTTGACAATGTTGACTGGAATACTCTCTTTCAAATTCTAAAGGTGGCAGGGGTAAAATACAGCGAGCGAAAGGCTATTTACAATTTGTACAGAAACCAGATGGCAGTTATAAGAGTCGAGGGACATGAAAGGGAAGCAGTGGTTGGGAAGGGAGTAAGACAGGGTTGTAGCCTCTCCCTGATGTTGTTCGATCTGTATATTGAGCAAGCAGTAAAGGAAACAAAAGAAAAATTCGGAGTAGGTATTAAAATTCATGGTGAAGAAATAAAAACTTTGAGGTTCTCTGATGACATTGTAATTCTGTCAGAGACAGCAAAGGACTTGGAAGAGCAGTTGAATGGAATGGACAGTGTCTTGAAAGGAGGATATAAGATGAACATCAACAAAAGCAAAACAAGGATAATGGAATGTAGTCTAATTAAGTCGGGTGATGCTGAGGGAATTAGATTAGGAAATGAGGCACTTAAAGTAGTAAAGGAGTTTTGCTATTTGGGGAGTAAAATACCTGATGATGGTCGAAATAGAGAGGATATAAAATGTAGGCTGGCAATGGCAAGGAAAGCGTTTCTGAAGAAGAGATATTTGTTAACATCGAGTATAGATTTAAGTGTCAGGAAGTCATTTCTGAAAGTATTTGTATGGAGTGTAGCCATGTATGGAAGTGAAACATGGACGATAAATAGTTTGGACAAGAAGAGAATAGAAGCTTTCGAAATGTGGTGCTACAGAAGAATGCTGAAGATTAGATGGGTAGATCACATAACTAATGAGGAAGTACTGAATAGGATTGGGGAGAAGAGAAGTTTGTGGCACAACTTGACCAGAAGAAGGGATCGGTTGGTAGGACATGTTCTGAGGCATCAAGGGATCACCAATTTAGTATTGGAGGGCAGCATGGAGGGTAAAAATCGTAGGGGGAGACCATGAGATGAATACACTAAGCAGATTCAGAAGGATGTAGGTTGCAGTAGGTACTGGGAGATGAAAAAGCTTGCACAGGATAGAGTAGTATGGAGAGCTGCATCAAACCAGTCTCAGGACTGAAGACCACAACAACAACAACATGCACATGTCAGAACCATTTCAATGTAAACATTTAAATTGTAGTGAGGAGTATGTGGTTTTTAAGATGCTTCACAAGTTTGAATTTAATTGCTTTAATCAAAGAAAACTAGGTTGAACCTCTTGCACAGCCCACTTTTGTATATTATCCCTAAATGTCACAAAGTTGCCAGCAGCCATGGCAGACGGCTCTGCTGTGGCTGGTGTTGGCCTCACAGCACTTTACCATGTTAAGTAATTACTAGGCATTAACTGAATTATTGGGAAAAAACATTCCGTTAAAGGTTAATTCCTCAGACAGACATTAGAATTTTGGCGGACTTTTTAAACAAGACTTCTAGATGCGTATACTTCACACTCGAGGTCCCGAAAAGCTGTTAACACGTCGACTGCAATATTGTCTCTAAAAGCCACACATCTGATGCCATATGCCTGGTGACAAAACATCCATCACAAAGCATGTCGTAACCGACATGTTAAATACAGAAAATTAGACCGAGAAAGTCAGCAAAATAGACTCTCGGGGACTGTTTTAATATAAAGAATAATAACTAGAACTGAATAAACAATTTTCAGCTTGGCCAAGAAAATTTTGCTTTTTGACTTCATTCAGTTGTCAACTGGAAAACATTTGTACTGTAGGATTCTGGTGAATATTCATACTTTACCTGTGAAAAAATAGCAAAACCAATTGAAATGACTATGTACATGGTCCAATTAATGTAATAGTTTAGTAGATATTTCAGTTACATTTTGTTAACTATATGCAATAGGATAAATGACTAAAAAGAAACACACAAACAGTGACAATTTCTTTATTAAGTACACTCGGATTTCCACGTCACCCTGAGGTACCGAGTATGATGCGTTACTCTTTTTTTTTTTTACATGGCGAGTTTCCCCAGTAGGCCTGTAAACCGTGATACACAAACGCGCACACACAACTGTAGGACAGATAAATTTAATTCTTAGAGTATGTGTGATCAAAGCCAACATGTACACTCAACACTTCACTGTCAGGTCGCACCAAAGCACTAGCAACATTTGACTTTTCAGCCAGGGTTGGTTTACCAAAGACACTTTTCAGACTGAAGGTCTCTTTCTTTGGTGTTCGTTGAACTGGCACCTTCTCATTGGTGGCACAGTGTTGACCTCCTTTCTTGGAGTGAGAGTTAACAAGTGACAGCAATTTATTCCCACAGCTTCAGAATTTGCTCACTGTCTCCCGGTATGTCTAAATTGTTCCTTTTACTAAGAGAAATCTGTTACACATGAAACTGGATTCAAAAAAATGGTTCAAATGGCTCTGAGCACTATGAGACTTAACATCTAAGGTCATCAGCCCCCTACAACTTAGAACTACTTAAACCTAACTAACCTAAGGACATCACACACATCCGTGCCCGAGGCAGGATTCGAACCTGCGACCGTAGCAGCAGCGCGGTTTTGGACTGAAGCGCCTACAACCGCACGGCCACAACGGCCGGCAAACTGGATCCCAATCTGGGGTCCATGCGTTGAGTCATACAAAAAAAAAAGTTTCTACACAATTTATGGACAGTAAAAATAAAGTTTATTAATTACCCATTGTGGATTACAATGATTGTGACTTTTATGTCTTCTAAGACTAGGCTGTTAATACAAATAATCCTTTCATGTGAACTGAAAGAAACTTTGTAGTACAACATTGCACCAGATTACTGAATGCACGAAGAACGAAATTCCATAGTTTTACCAGAAACATTCCTACTATCGAATAGTAAAAACTTGTTATTATGCGGTGTTTCTTACCGTCCATTGACTGAAATACAATCATTTCATCCGCAGCTTTTTCTCCACATGTGCTCTCAAATTAGCCAATTTATTGAAGGAATAGCTGCAGTCGTCTTGTGGGTACTTAATCTTACCTTCTGTATTTGGCTCTACATCGAACATTTTCCTGATGTGGGCGTATAAAGTCTTTCGAAGCTGGAATGCTTTATCGCACACAAAACATGTGTTGGAATAGGCCTAGAACACACAACAGTGAAGTACTATAACGAGTTAGCCACACAATGTATCGACAGACGAATGACCTCGTTTAAAGAACAGCGCCTTTCAGAAAGTAGCAACGATCTGGATTGGCTGGTGTGGGAGCGACGTCATGGCACAACATGGCCAATCAGCAAACCCAATTCCTCGGCGTCACCTAGACGCAAGTGTAGTGCCAGGGTGCCAGGGCTTCTACAGCCTGTCAGCTCCACGTAGTGTACAGGAGTGACGCTAGATAGCAGTAGCGGCCAGTGGTAGCGAGCAGTTAGTTCCGCTTAGTACCGACTGCCGCCAACGGAGGGCAGGCGCGAGCTGCAGAACGGATTTCACTGCCAGTTCAGACATCACGACGACCGATGAGACCTTTTTTGTCAGTGCGTTTTCTGTCTTGGTGGGCATGTAGCGTGTACCAATGTGTTACGTATTTGACGTTAGGCATGTAAGAGAGAAAAAGTTTAAGGCATAAGTTTGGAACTGTGTTTCAAGTTTGTTGCCAAGTACTGTCATTACGAGAGACTGGGTGACTACAGTCTAGATAATTTGTGCAACATTCGAAGAAAAAGTTAGGTTTTCACACATCTCAATGTTTATTACGACAGTAAAGAAGTAAATAAGAAAGTCGCGCCTAATGCTGAGGTTTCGTTAATGAACAGCATAAAAAAAAATATTCTTCGTATCACCATTTGTGGCGGCTACCAGGGAGGAAAAGTTTAGTGGGCTTTCATTCTTCAATACAGGATGAATCAAGTCGGAGTATTTGCACGCCGTGACTCAACACGTGCAACAAGGCGTTGCATTAGTTCCACAGCCTCAAGAGAAACACGCGGTTTCTAACTGTAGTCGTTGTCTTATTGCGTTAAACTTTTAACGTAAGATTCGATCTATTAAATTCAGTCAACAATTAAGCGCAGTAACGAAAATGGAAATTTTTGTTCTTCCCAGGAGCCATTACAAAGGCAGCACACGACTAGTATTAGGTTCTAGGTCATTCGTTCTGGGGCTGTTTGCCATGTTTTTGATTTCACAACTCCTCCTCGGATAGGTAGATATCGCTCCAGTTTTGTGCAACAAATTTCTAGACAATTACGACGACATAATTTGGACAACAAATGCACAGATCGATATATTTGAGCAACTGAATCGATCATTTCGAATGATGGACGACGAGGGGAAGAAATGAATATGATAAGTCACTCAATGATGTTTCGTCGTACTATTTTCAAAACCTTGTTGAATGGAGTAATAACAGTCTTTCCAAAAATTATATTTTTAAAGACTGACAATATACAGAACCAGTTCAAGTCAGAAAGTAATCCATCATTGTTATGTGTATTATTTGCTGAAATTCCACCACACATCTGTCTAGCTGCTGGCAGTTATCGGTAATATATCTTACGTTTGAAAGCCGCCTCTTTGTCTGACAAAGTAATGCAAAACGACACGGGGTTTTACAACGCCTAAAGAAGAAACATGTTTCAAGCTCAAAGGGACTTGAAAAATTCTCTATTTGTTGTCGTATTCTAATTACTATTAGGGTATTACCCACCGAATTATGCTCATACAAATAGAAACCATAAGGCTTTGCCATACGCTGACGTTGTATTTTTATTGTATTTGTTTGATCGCGACATCCAATATTTCTATAAATTGAATAGATTCACTAAAGGACTTGTGCTTGCACAATGATAGACACTCTTCTGTTTAGGCGTCCGATAGCGCCCTCTCTTCCTGTTCCGTTTCGCGACGACACTAATGAAGAACCGCGAGATAACCCAACTTCTTCACACAGAGCACTGCTAAGATTATCAATCCTACACGACATTGCTTGCCTACGTACAAACACAGTACGAGGCTCCAAAACTTTGATTAGTGAATTCTTACGGCGTTCGCAGATTTATGGTTTTTTTTTTTTTTTTACTTTATTGTAATTTTGAAACCTGAACAAACAGGTAGGCTGGCAGCAGCACAATACGCCGCTCTTCAGCCGAAGAGAGTACATGGAGAGAAACAAAGAAGAGACATTACATAGAAAAACGGCGGGAAAAAACAGGAGACACAAGAATATAAAAGCACAAGAAGCCGTTCACACATGATGACAATCCACACTAGGAACTGGAGACCCGACGCACAAACACTGAAGAAGACGATGTCACAGGTGAACAATGGAGCGTGACGGCGAAACGGAACACTAAACATGACGGCACACACGATACACTGATGGCGGTGATCTCCGGCGCGCGAATGTCCACTTAGCGTGTGCGAGTCCGGGGACCTGCCAAGAGGGCAACAGGGATGAGGAAGGGGAGAGGGGAGGAAAAGAGGATGCCACGGCTGAGGAGACGGGGACAGGAGGATAGGGACAGGGGAGGGGGGGCCCGGGGGACGAGGGACGAGAAAAGGAGGAGGGAGGGAAAAGGGAGAGAAGGGAGGGAGGGTGCCCTGAGGAGCAAGCACAGGAGGAGGGCGGGAGGATCAAAGTTGGTAGGAGGGGTAGATGGAGAGGAGGAGGGCATCATCAGGGAGGGGGAGCTGGCGGAAGCCACCTTGGGAGAGGGTAAGGAGGGTGGAGAGATGGAGACCGGGTGGGACATGGGAGTACAGGCGCGGCAGCGGGCGGGGTTGGGAGAGGATCGGGGAGACGAGCGGGTGAGGAGGATCGAGTTTACGGGAGGTGTATAGGATTCGTATCCTTTCGAGGAAGAGGAGGAGGTGGGGGAAGGGGATAAGGTCATACAGGATCCACGTGGGGGAAGGGAGACGGATGCGATAGGCAAGGCGGAGAGCATGGCGTTCAAGGATTTGGAGGGATTTATAAAAGGAAGGGGGGGGCGGAGATCCAGGCTGGATGGGCGTAACAGAGGATAGGGCGGATGAGGGACTTATAGGTGTGGAGGATGGTGGAGGGGTCCAGACCCCACGTTCGGCCGGAAAGGAGCTTGAGGAGACGGAGTCGGGAACGTGCCTTGGCTTGGATTGTCTGGAGATGGGGAGTCCAGGAGAGGCGACGGTCGAGGGTGACGCCAAGGTACTTAAGGGTGGGGGTGAGAGCGATGGGACGGCCATAAACGGTGAGATAGAAATCAAGGAGGCGGAAGGAGGGAGTGGTTTTGCCTGCAATGATCGCCTGGGTTTTGGAAGGATTGACCTTGAGCAACCACTGGTTGCACCAAGCGGTGAACCGGTCAAGATGGGATTGGAGAAGGTGTTGGGAGCGTCGCAGGGCAAGGAAGGCGGTGTCATCGGCAAACTGGAGAAGGTGGATGGGGGGTGATGGCGGCGGCATGTCCGCCGTGTACAACAAGTACAGAAGGGGGGAGAGGACGGAGCCTTGGGGCACACCGGCGGAGGGGAAAAAGGTGTAGGAATCGGTGTTATGGATGGTGACATGGGAAGGACGGCGGGAGAGAAAGGACCCGATCAGACGAACGTAGTTAATGGGAAGGGCGAAGGTTTGGAGCTTGAAGAGGAGACCGGAATGCCATATGCGGTCATATGCGCGTTCGAGGTCAAGAGAGAGGAAGATTGCGGAGCGACGGGAATTGAGCTGTTCGGAAAGGAGATGAGTGAGGTGAAGGAGAAGATCGTCGGAAGAGAAGGACGGCCGAAAGCCACACTGGGTAACGGGGAGGAGGCGGTGCTGGCGGAGATGCTGGTGGATGCGGCGGGTGAGGATAGATTCCAGGACCTTGCTGAAGACCGAGGTAAGGCTGATGGGACGGTAGGAGGAGACGGCGGACGGCGGTTTGCCAGGTTTGAGGAACATGAGGATACGGGAGGTTTTCCACAGGTCGGGGTAGTAACCGGTGGACAGGACTACATTGTAGAGCCTGGCCAGGGTGGAGAGAAAAGAGACAGGAGCTTCACGAAGGTGACGATAGGTGATACGATCGTGACCAGGAGCGGTGTTGCGTTTGGTGCGGAGTGTAGTGATGAGATCCTGTGTGGTGATGGGGGCATTAAGGTCCGTGTGGGGAATGTTGTCCAAGTACTGGAAACCAGGAGCGAGGGGAGGGACAGAGGTGTCAGTTCGATCGCGGATATCTGGGAAGAGGGAGTAATCGAACTGGGGATCATCAGGGATGGAAAACACATCGGACAGGTAGGAGGCAAAGTGATTGGCCTTACTAAGGGCGTCAGGGAAGGGGTGATCATCGTGGAGAAGAGGATAGTAGGGGGAGGGTTTAGTTCCGGTAAGGCGACGGAAGGCGGTCCAGAACTTGGACGAGTTGATTGGTAGGGTTTCATTTAAACGGGTGCATGTCTGTCGCCAGTCCCGGCGTTTCTTAGCCGCGAGCAAATTTCGAATGTGTCGCTGTAGTTGCCGGTGGCGTCGTAGGGTGTCCGGGTCACGCGTGCGGAGGAAGGCACGGTAGAGACGACGGGATTCACGGAGGAGGAGGACGGCCTGTGGTGGTAAGGTAGGACGGTGGGGGTGGATTGCAACAGTAGGGACGTGGGCCTCCACGGCCTCAGACAAGGTCTGCTGGAGAAAGGAGGCGGCATGGGTGACATCATCGGGACGGCGGTAGGCGAGAGGGTGGCTATCGACCTGAGTGGAGAGGGTATCCCGGTAGGCATTCCAGTCGG
The DNA here is from genome assembly GCF_023864275.1 of Schistocerca cancellata. NCBI lineage: Eukaryota > Metazoa > Arthropoda > Insecta > Orthoptera > Acrididae > Schistocerca > Schistocerca cancellata. The sequence continues at coordinate 146,123,126 of NC_064636.1, read as the reverse complement.
CACGGGAGTAGTCATGGATGTACTTAGGGGGAGGGTCATGACGAGGGTCGGGGCGGGGGTGACGGCCGTCTGAAACGGTGAGGAGGACAGGGAGATGGTCGCTACCAATAGGCTCCAGGACATCCACCGTAATGCGACCAAGGAGGTTGGGGGAGGAGAGAATAACATCGGGAGTGGAGTTGGATTCGGGACGGGTGTGCTGGGGGATGGGGATGAGGTCGCCTTGAAGGGAGGAGAGGAACCGATGCCACCGCCGTAACTGAGCAGCGGAGCGACTATGGATGTTGAGGTCGGCGGCGATCACATAGGAGGAGAAGGTACGGTCGATGTGGGAGAGGAAGTCGAAAGGAAGAGGGGCGTTGGGGCGGACATAGATGGTGGCACAGGTAATGGTAAGGCCGGGGAAGAAGAGACTAAGGATCAGGTGTTCGGTGGGGTCGGGAAGGAGAGGTTGGAGCCGAACGGGGATCTGGCGGTGGTGGCCAATGGCAACGCCGCCACGCGCAACCGGGAGGGGATTATCGGAGCGGTGGAGGAGATAGGGGGAGGTGTGGATGGAGTGGTGGGGTTGGAGGAAGGTTTCATTAAGGAGGAAGGCATCCACATGGTGGGTAGCAAGGGTGTGCAGGAAGAGGTTCTTGTTGGCGGGAAGGGAGTGGATATTGTTGAAAAGGATACGATGCTGTCGCGCCATGATAAGGACTTATACGAGGGTGTCAAGGCGGGAGAAGGTGAAATGGGCCTGGTTATTGGAAAAGGTGGCGTACATTTTAAGGTGGAATATGGAACGGGCGGCGAGGGAGATCTGTTGTAAGGTGTGGGGGCGCTGAAAGGGATGGACGTTTTGGAGGACAATGGTGAGGAACCTGATGATGTCCTCAGCAGTGGGGGGGGGACGAAGGGAATTGCCAGGAGGGGTGGGGGCGTCCAGGGGACGGACAGGGACGGTGAGTTCAGGAGTGGCGGGAGGGGGTCGGGCTTTACACTTTTGGGAGTAGGTGGGGTGGGGGAGGCTGCAGGTATTACAGGAGGGAGGGGATTGGAGGTTGGGGCACTGGCGGAGGAAGTGCGCTTGCCGACAATGCGGGCAGGTTGGGGCCTCGCGGCACTCTGCTGTTGGATGTGCATTGTAGCGCAGACATCTCTGGCAGCGCAGGGATTGAGGGGGGGAACGGGAGGGGTCGACCTTGAACCGCTGATTGAAGAGGAGGGCACCCTCCTTCAGGAGACGGTCAATGGAGGGGGCGTCCTCTGAGAAAACCCGCATAAGTCGGGTGGGGCCGGTCGCGTTGAAGATGCGGCGGACTGCCCGCACCTCCAGGGTGGGATGGGCCTTCAGCTCCGCCAGCACCTCCTCCTCCGTGATCGACGGGCTAAGCCGAGTGATCACGGCGGTGAGGGTCGGCGGGCGACGCGGGGGTTGGGGTTGGCGGGTAGGAGATGGGGAGGGAGCAGGGGTGAGGGAGCAGGGGTGAGGACCAAAACGGGTGATGGGGAGGCGGGAGAGGATGTCAGTATGGAGGGTTGGGCTGGGGGAGGAGATAAGAACAGAATCCCGTCTGGGAGTAAGGAGAGAGATGGGGGCGCCTGGGAAATGTTGGCGGAGGAGGAGGGAGAGATTCCGGGCCTCGAGGAAGGAAGGATCGGGACGGGACAGGAGATATTTGTAGAGACCGGGGGGGGGAGGAGGAGGAGGAGGAGGAGGAGGAGGAGGGAGCGGGGCCTGGTGGGGAGACGTCCATGGCATGTTGGGGTGGGGATGGGGGGCGGGGTGGAGCCTTTTTAGGAGCAGATGAAGTGGAGGCGCCACTATGGCGTTTGACAGCGGCAGATGGGCGGGTGGTGACAAGAGGGACGGGAACGATGGGGAGGTGGTGGGAAGGGACAGGTACCGGCACGGACGCAGCAGTCGGCGCCGGAGAAAGTGACTGTGACGGTGCAGGCGAATGTGGCAGCGATGGCGATGGCGACGATGATGATGATGACGGCGGTGGCGGTGGCGGAGGCGGCGGCGGCGGTGAGGGCGATGGCGACGGGGAGAGCTGGGCGTGGGCAGTGGCCCGACGGGCCACCACCCTAGCCGGAGCTGCAGTGACAGGCTGGGGGAGTGGGGGGAAAGGATCAGAACGAGAGGAGGAAGCGGGAGAGGGGGCGACAAAGAGCGAGGGCGAAGGGATAGAGAGGAGGGGAGGGATGGAAGGAGGGGGGTGGGACTGGGCACACCAAGTGATAGTGGTGGAGGCGGCGGAAGGGGACGTATACACGATGGCGGTGGTGGTAGTAGTGACGGTGGTGGTGGGGGCGGACATGACGACAAGAAGAAGAAAGAAAAAACACAACACTAATAGGACAGGACACACACTCGGAGACGACGGACGGCGGACGGACGGCCGGACGGCGGACGGACGGACGGCGACGGCGACGGCGAGAGGCAGGGACGCTGCTGCCGCGGACGGGGCCGGGGCGGCGGCGGCGGCTGCTGCTGCTGCTGCTGCTGCTGCTGCTGCTGGCTGGCTGGCTGGCTGGCACCTGTAATCCCTAACACTTCGATTAGCGCGAAAATTGCACTATCGAAGGGCGGTAACCTTTCGGTGTACCGCCGGAGATCGCAGATTTATGGTTTTTTTTTTTTTTACTTTATTGTCATTTTAATGCCTATACAATAAGCAGGCTGGCAGCAGCACACTACGCTGCTCTTCAGCCAAATGAGACATAAGCACAAAAAACAGGAGAAAAACAGAAAAGTCACAAAATGGTGGGCGATAAAATAGGAGACACAGAGAGACAAACACGGAGCCGTTCACACTTGACGATAAACCACACTGCAAACTGTTGAGACGACGCACAGACACTGAAGAAGACGATGGCACTGGTGAACAACGGAGCGTGACGGGAAACACTGAACACGAAACACGACGGCACACACAAGACACTGAAGGCGGCGATCTCCGGCGCGCGAAAGTCCACGTAGCGTGTGCGAGTCCGGGGACCTGCCAAGAGTGGAACAGGGGGGAGATGGGGGGAGAGGGGAGAATAGGATGCCAACGGCGGGGGAGACGGGGGAAAGAGGGAGAGGGACAGGGGAGGGGGGGCCCGGGGGAGAAGGGGAGAGAAAAGGAGGAGGGAGGGAAAAAGGGAGAGAAGGGAGGGAGGGTGCCCGGAGGAGCAAGCACGGGAGGAGGGCGGGAGGATCAAAGTTGGTAGGAGGGGTAGATGGAGGGGAGGAGGGCATCATCAGGGAGGGGGAGCTGGCGGAAGCCACCTTGGGAGAGGGTACGGAGGGTGGAGAGATGGAGACCGGGTGGGACATGAGAGTACAGGCGCGGCAGCGGGCGGGGGTGGGAGAGGATCGGGGAGACGAGCGGGTGGGGAGGATCGAGTTTACGGGAGGTGTAGAGGATTCGTATCCTTTCGAGGAAGAGGAGGAGGTGAGGGAAGGGGATAAGATCATACAGGATCCGCGTGGGGGAGGGGAGACGGATGCGATAGGCAAGGCGGAGAGCATGGCGTTCAAGGATTTGGAGGGATTTATAAAAGGAAGGGGGGGCGGAGATCCAGGCGGGATGGGCGTAACAGAGGATAGGGCGGATGAGGGACTTATAAGTGTGTAGGATGGTGGAGGGGTCCAGACCCCACGTACGGCCGGAAAGGAGCTTGAGGAGACGGAGTCGGGATCGTGCCTTGGCTTGGATTGTCTGGAGATGGGGAGTCCAGGAGAGGCTACGGTCGAGGGTGACGCCAAGGTACTTAAGGGTGGGGGTGAGAGCGATGGGACGGCCATAAACGGTGAGATAGAAATCAAGGAGGCGGAAGGAAGGGGTGGTTTTGCCTACAATGATCGCCTGGGTTTTGGAAGGATTGACCGTGAGCAACCACTGGTTGCACCAAGCGGTGAACCGGTCAAGATGGGATTGGAGAAGGTGTTGGGAGCGTTGCAGGGTGGGGGCAAGGGCAAGGAAGGCGGTGTCATCGGCAAACTGGAGAAGGTGGACGGGGGGTGGCGGCGGCGGCATGTCCGCCGTGTACAACAAGTACAGAAGGGGGGAGAGGACGGAGCCTTGGGGCACACCGGCGGAGGGGAAAAAGGTGTAGGAATCGGAGTTATGGATGGTGACATAGGAAGGACGGCGGGAGAGAAAGGAACCGATCAGACGAACGTAGTTAATGGGAAGGGCGAAGGTTTGGAGCTTGAAGAGGAGACCGGAGTGCCATACGCGGTCATAGGCGCGTTCGAGGTCAAGAGAGAGGAAGATGGCGGAGCGACGGGAATTGAGCTGTTCGGAAAGGAGATGAGTGAGGTGAAGGAGAAGATCGTCGGAAGAGAAGGACGGCCGAAAGCCACACTGGGTAACGGGGAGGAGGCGGTGCTGGCGGAGATGCTGGTGGATGCGGCGGGTGAGGATAGATTCCAGGACCTTGCTGAAGACCGAGGTAAGGCTGATGGGACGGTAGGAGGAGACGGCGGACGGCGGTTTGCCAGGTTTGAGGAACATGAGGATACGAGAGGTTTTCCACAGGTCGGGGTAGTAACCAGTGGACAGGACTACATTGTAGAGCCTGGCCAGGGTGGAGAGGAAAGAGACAGGAGCTTCACGAAGGTGACGGTAGGTGACACGATCGTGACCAGGAGCGGTGTTGCGTTTGGTGCGGAGTGTAGTAATGAGATCCTGTGTAGTGATGGGGGCGTTAAGTTACGTGTGTGGAATGTTGTCCAAGTACTGGAAACCAGGAGCGAGGGGAGGGACAGAGGTGTCAGTTCGATCGCGGATATCTGGGAAGAGGGAGTAATCGAACCGGGGATCATCAGGGATGGAAAACACATCGGACAGGTAGGAGGCAAAGTGGTTGGCCTTACTAAGGGCGTCAGGGAAGGGGTGGTCATCGTGGAGAAGAGGATAGTAGGGGGAGGGCTTAGTTCCGGTAAGGCGACGGAAGGCGGTCCAGAACTTGGACGAGTTGATGGGGAGTGTAGCATTTAAACGGGTGCATATCTGTCGCCAGTCCCGGCGTTTCTTAGCCGCGAGCAAATTTCGAATGTGTCGCTGTAGTTGCCGGTGGCGTCGTAGGGTGTCCGGGTCACGCGTGCGGAGGAAGGCACGGTAGAGACGACGGGATTCACGGAGGAGGAGGACGGCCTGTGGTGGTAAGGTAGGACGGTGGGGGTGGATGGCAACAGTAGGGACGTGGGCCTCCACGGCCTCAGACAAGGTCTGCTGGAGAAAGGAGGCGGCATGGGAGATATCATCGGGATGGCGGTAGGCGAGAGGGTGGCTGTCGACCTGAGTGGAGAGGGTATCCCGGTAGGCATCCCAGTTGGCACGGGAATAGTCATGGATGTACTTGGGGGGAGGGTCATGACGAGGGTCGGGGCGGGGGCGACGACCGTCTGAAACGGTGAGGAGGACAGGGAGATGGTCACTACCAATAGGCTCCAGGACATCCACTGTAATGCGACCAAGGAGGTTGGGGGAGGAAAGAATAACATCGGGAGTGGAATTGGATTCGGGGCGGGTGTGCTGGGGGATGGGGACGAGGTCGCCTTGAAGGGAGGAGAGGAACCGATGCCACCGCCGCAACTGGGCAGCGGAGCGACTATGGACGTTGAGGTCGGCGGCGATCACATAGGAGGAGAAGGTACGGTCGATGTGGGAGAGGAAGTCGAAAGGAAGAGGGGCGTTGGGGCGGACATAGATGGTGGCACAGGTAATGGTAAGGCCGGGGAAGAAGAGACTAAGGATCAGGTGTTCGGTGGGGTCGGGAAGGAGAGGTTGGAGCCGAACGGGGATCTGGCGGTGGTGGCCAATGGCAACTCCGCCACGCGCAACTGGGAGGGGATTATCGGAGCGGTGGAGGAGATAGGGGGAGGTGTGGATGGAGTGGTGGGGTTGGAGGAAGGTTTCATTGAGGAGGAAGGCATCCACACGGTGGGTAGCAAGGGTGTGCAGGAAGAGGTTCTTGTTGGCGGGAAGGGAGCGGATATTGTTGAAAAGGATACGATGCTGTCGCGCCATGATAAGGATTTAGACGAGGGTGTCAAGGCGGGAGAAGGTGAAATGGGCCTGGTTATTGGAATAGGTGGCGTACATTTTAAGGTGGAATATGGAACGGGCGGCGAGGGAGATCTGTTGGAGGGTGTGGGGGCGCTGAAAGGGATGGACGTTTTGGAGGACAATGGTGAGGAACCTGATGATGTCCTCAGCAGTGGGGGGGGGACGAAGGGAATTGCCAGGAGGGGTGGGGGCGTCCAGGGGACGGACAGGGACGGTGAGTTCAGGGGTGGTGGGAGGGGGCCGGGCTTTACACTTTTGGGAGTAGGTAGGGTGGGGGAGGCTGCAGGTATTACAGGAGGGAGGGGATTGGAGGTTGGGGCACTGCCGGAGGAAGTGCGCTTGGCGACAATGCGGGCATGTGGGGGCCTCGCGGCACTCTGCTGTCGTGTGTGCATTGTAGCGCAGACATCTCTGGCAGCGCAGGGATTGAGGGGGGGAACGGGAGGGGTCGACTTTGTACCGCTGATTGAAGAGGAGGGCACCCTCCTTCAGGAGACGGTCAATGGAGGGGGCGTCCTCAGAGAACACCCGCATAAGGCGGGTGGGGCCGGTCGCGTTAAAAATGCGGCGGACTGCCCGCACCTCCAGGGTGGGATGGGCCTTCAGCTCCGCCAACACCTCCTCCTCCGTGATCAACGGGCTAAGCCGAGTGATCACGGCGGTGAGGGTCGGCGGGCGACGCGGGGGTTGGGGTTGGCGGGTAGGAGATGGGGAGGGAGCAGGGGTGAGGGAGGCGTTAGGGCCAAAACGGGTGATGGGGAGGCGGGAGAGGATGTCAGTATGGAGGGTGGGGCTGGGGGAGGAGATAAGAACGGAATCCCGTCTGGGAGTAAGGAAAGAGATGGGGGCGCCAGGGAAATGTTGGCGGAGGAGGAGGGAGAGATTCCGGGCCTCGAGGAATGAAGGATCGGGACGGGACAGGAGATATTTGTAGAGACCGGGTGGGGAGGAGGAGGAGGAGGAGGAGGAGGGAGCGGGGCCTGGTGGGGAGACGTCCATGGCATTTTGGGGTGGGGATGGGGGGCGGGGTGGAGCCTTTTTAGGAGTAGAGGAAGTGGAGGCGCCACTAGGGCGTTTGACAGCGGCAGATGGGCGGGTGGTGACAGGAGGGACGGGAACGATGGGGAGGTGGTGGGAAGGGACAGGTCCCGGCACGGACGCAGCAGTCGGCGCCGGAGGAAGTGACTGTGACGGTGCAGGCGAATGTGGCAGTGATGGCGATGGCGACGATGATGATGACGGCGGTGGCGATGGCGATGGCGATGGCGACGGGGAGAGCTGGGCGTGGGCAGTGGCCCGACGGGCCACCACCCGAGCCGGAGCTGCAGTGACAGGCTGGGGGAGTGGGGGGAAGGGATCAGAACGAGAGGAGGAAGCGGGAGAGGGGGCGACAAAGAGCGATGGCGAAGGGATAGAGAGGAGGGGAGGGATGGAAGGAGGGGGGTGGGACTGGGCACACCAAGTGATTGTGGTGGAGGCGGCGGATGGGGACGTATACACGATGGCGGTGGTGGTAGTAGTGACGGTGGTGGTGGGGGCGGACATGACGACAAGAAGAAGAAGAAGAAAGAAAAAACACAGCACTAAAAGGACAGGACACACACTGGGAGACGACGAACGGCGGACGGCGGACGGACGGCGGACGGACGGCGGACGGACGGCGGACGGACGGACGGCGACGGCGGACGGACGGACGGCGACGGCGGCGACGGCGACGGCGACGGCGGCGACGGCGACGGCGGCGACGGCGACGGCGGCGACGGCGACGGCGGCGACGGCGACGGCGGCGACGGCGACGGCGGCGAGAGGCAGGGACGCTGCTGCCGCGGACGGGGCCGGGGCGGCGGCGGCTGCTGCTGCTGCTGCTGCTGCTGCTGCTGGCTGGACTGCTGCTGGCGGGACTGCTGCTGCTGCCACCGGAGGGCTGGCTGGCTGGCTGGCTGGCTGGCTGGCTGGCTGGCTGGCTGGCTGGCGGGCTGGCGGGCTGGCTGACCACTGCTGCAGGCCGGGACCACGAACTGCTGCTACTGCTGCTGCTGCTGCTGCTGCTGTTGCTGGCTGCTGGCACCTGAAACCCCTAACACTTCGATTAGCGCGAAGGTGCACTATCGAAGGGCGGTAACCTTTCGGTGTACCGCCGGAGATGGAGATTTATGGCTCCTGCTGTGGTACATATAGTATGGGCTACGAATAGTTAGAACGAGTACGAAATATTCTCGTCCTCAACAAAAAAAAAAAAAAAATTTGTGTTCCCTTTAGCAACATCATTGACGAATTATGAATATGTAGTAATAAAAGATGAGGTTTAGTTCATGTAGTGTCCCGGACACCTTCAAAATACGAAATGAATTCAACTGCCGCTTTATGTTACCGAAGAAGGTGCCACGCAGCTACGGCTCTGTTCCTTGTTGCCGCCAACAGATGGCACGGCAGAGGCCAGGCCGACACGCAGCCACCTTTTGCAGCATAAAGAGGCAGTTCATTTTATTTCACAACTATAATATTATAGCAAACTTGGCATTACAATCGCTGGGAATTGTTTATATATACCGGCTGACGGATGTTACTTAAAATCTCGAAAATTTATTAATGGATTTACTTCACTAACGAACTTCCAGGCAAATATCTATACGTAAAACAAACATAAGAATTGTGTTTCGCTAAAGGTGTATCCCATCTATAAAAATACGAATGTATATATAACGCCTTATCGAGAATTTTGGTAACAATGTTAAAAATTGTCTGGTCTCGACATAATAGGATAGAGCTTAAATATATTTTAACATGACAAACTACATTAAAAATATGTAGCCTATGTCTGTTTGAATGTTTATTAAAGTATCGTGTTAAACTTTGAAGTCAGACAGTCAAGATCTTATCGAGATTTTATAGAAACTACTTTGCCTCATTAAGACAGTATGTATATATTTTCACGCCACACACATTAAAAACACGTAGGCTCTTTTACCTGAATGAGCATTAGAATGTGAGGTAAAAATATCAAGTAAATTGGTGAACTACTTTTACATGTATCTGGTAACATCGTTAAACAACGATTTGTCTTTTTTGTTTTGAGTCATCAGACTCCTGACTTATTTGATGGGGATTACCATGAATTACTGTCCTGTGCCAGTCCCTTCATCTCTACAATCTTGATGTATTCCAGTCTCTGTCTTCCTCTAAAATTTTTACGCACTACAGCTCCCTCTAGCACCACGGAAGTTATTCCCTGTTGTTTTACCTGATATCCTACTGCCCTATCCCTTCTTCTTGTCAGTGTTTTCCATATATTCCTTTCCTCACCAGTTCTGCTGAAAACCTTCTCATCGCATATCTTCTAAGTCCATTTAATTTTCAACATTCTTCTCTAGCACCACATCTGAAATGATTCACGTCTCTTCTAGTCCAGTTTCCCCACAGTTCATGTTTCACTATCGTACAATGCTGTGCTCCAAAAGTACAGTTTCAGAAATTTCTACGTCAAATTAAGGTCTATGTTTGATACTAGTAGACTTCTCACGACCAGCAATGCCCTTCTCGCCAGTGCTAACCTGCTTTTTATGTCGTCCTTGCTCCATCCATTACAGGTTATTTTGCAGGCTGGCTAGCAGAATTCTTTAACTTCATCTACTATGTGATCACCAGCCCTAATGTTCAATTTCTCACTGTTCTAATTTCTGCCCAATTCTCATTATTTTCATCTTTCTTGAGTTTACTTTCAATCCATATTTTGTACTCATTAGATTGTTTATTCTATTCAACAGATTAAGCAATTCTTCTTCACTTTCTCTGGAGACAGAAATAGGGACCGATGACCTCAGCAGTTTGGTCCCTTAGGAATTCACGCACGTCTGAAGCTAGAAATGTCATCAATGAATCTTATCATTGATATTCTTTCAACCTGAATTTTTATTCCACTCTTTAGTCTTTCTCTTATTTCCCTCATTGCTTCTTGAATGTACAGTGTGGGTGATGGACTACATCCCTGTCATACATAATTTTTTTTTTTTTAACTGTGCACATTGTGTTTGGTCTTCCACTCTTATCTTCCCTCTTGGTTCCTGTACATATCGTATATTACCTGTGTTTGCATATAGTGTACCCCTATTTATCTCAGAATTTCAAACACCTTGCATCATTTTACATTTCCAGTCGCTTTTTTCAGGTTGACAAATCCTATGAACATGTCTTGATGTTTCTTCAGTCTTGTTTCCAATATCAACCACAATGTCAGAATTACCTCTCTGGTGCCCTTTACCTTTGCTAAAGCCAAACTAATCGTCATCTAACACATCCTTAATTCTGCTCTTCAGTCTTCTGTATATTATTCTTGTCAGCATCTTGGATGGATGAGGTGTTAAGCTGATTGTGCGATAATTCTCACTCTTGTGTGCTCTTGAAGTCTCCGGAATTGTGTGAACGATGATTTTCCAAAAGTTATGTGGTATATCACCAGACTCATATACTCTACACACCAACGTGAGTACTCATTTTGTTTCCACTTGTCCCAACGATGTCAGAAATTCTGATGGAACGTTATCTATCCCTTCTGCCTTATCTGAGAATCTCATGAGCCTCGCTGAAATACACTTGCCACCTATACGCCTCTTGGCACTAGGAGTTTGCAATGCTTTATCAGGACGGCTCAAGAAATTCATTAAACTAGACCACTGAGAGAACTGGGAACAAGGAAATGTCTATGACCAGAGCTATGGGATATGAAAAGTAGCGTTTACAAAGACTGTAACAATAAAAAGGAAAGGAGGAGGGTTGGCAACTTCCTGTTCATGAACACAGAAAAACATATGACGAACCTTAAAAGAACTATGAATGTGTTAAGAGCCTTTGTACAATACAACTGTGACTAGTTGCTACAGATCTTCTTCTACTGCAGCGACAATGTTGTCCAGATCACAGTCCGTGTATAATTATGTGGAATGTTATACAGTGGTACACAGAAGTAGCTTAAGATAGGGCTCATCAGATTCCTGTATGAATCACGAGCAGCCAAAAACTGAAAGGTTAACGCAAGTCTGTCTATAACTGTTATAAAACCTTTCACACTTGTAATGGTAACCACTTTTCAGATCAGTTGCTTTTAACAGAAGTTTTCAAACTTGTGTTTCTGCACTTTTGTATCCAGTGTCGCTGGACGATGTGGCCGAGCGGTTCTAGGCGCTTCACTCTGGAACTGCTACGGACGCAGGTTCGAATCCTGCCTTGGGCATGCATGTGTGTGATGTCCTTAGGTCAGTTAGGTTTAAGTAGTTCTAAGTTCTAGGGGACTAATGACCTTTGATGTTAAGTTGCATAGTGCTCAGAGCCATTTCAACCATTTATCCAGCGTCAGTCCACGAGCTAAAATTTCGTAAGCGGTTTGATTATTTAAAAGAAAAGAAGTAATAGCATCCAGAATGGCTGGTTTCTAATTTTCTTGCTACGTTTTTCTTTCTGTCTTACACCAGCCCAAAGTTTGGCTCAAAATGACTTCTCTGCGCAGGCATATAGTTGTAAATACTTGGATGACAAAGTATCTGTGCTCATTTCTTCATGCATTTGATGTAATAGTTACAACTCTGACCGTGCCTGTACATATCGCACTTACGAAATTCCTGGTTGTCTCGTTTGAACACCTCTACATTCCTGTATGCAGACAAACAAACCAAGTGCCTCTACGTCTGCATGGGACAACTTCTGGGCTAAAGTGATATAATACTGATCCGTGCATTTCAGCTCTGAAGTGCTGTTGTCGGGGAAACAGGAAGTATAATAATAATAACTGCTTGTGACGAGGGCCTCCCGTCGGGTAGACCGTTCGCCGAGTGCAATTCTTTCGATTTGACGCCACTTCAGCGACTTGCGCGTCGATGGGGATGAAATGATGACGAATAGGACAACACGACACCCAGACCCTGAGCAGAGAAAATCTCCGACTCAGCCGGGAATCGAACCCGGGCTCTTAAGATTGACAGTCTGTCGCGCTGACCACTCAGCTACTGAGGGTGGAACAATATGCTGGGCTACAACGCAACACTGACGTATATCACATCCACATAGTGGCAATGTGGACTGCAACCCTGTTGCAACCACACTTTGCCATAAAATATGGCCTGCAAAACCGCACCATGAGAGTGTTTGCAGGTGATGCTGTCGTTCACTGCCAATTTGAGATTGATTTGTTTACCTGTAAACAGCTGTGGAAGACTCTTATAAGTTATAAGGTTCGTACCTTCTTTCTTTAGCCATTTTATATCCTCCTTTCAATTCTGTGTCTTAAAACATTTTCACCTTTTATGAGACTGTAGGCATTCTTCGTAAGGGGCGAAGAAAATTGGAGAGAATATATATGAAGATAGTAACTGTTCTCGAAAGAACAGATACCATTGATGACCGTGCAGCTTCTGTAGAATAAATGATAATTAATTGAAACCCTCAGCTGCCGACAGGTGTTGTTGATATACCTCGATTGGGACAGCTGAAAATGTGTGCCCTGACCGGAACTCCAACCTGGGATATCCTGCTTACGTGGCAGACGCTCTATCCAGCTGAGCCACCGAGTACACAGATGAACAGCTCGACTGCAGGGACTTATCCCTATCACACTTCCCGTGAGGCTAACATTCCCAACTGTCTACAATCTACCTGATATTTGCAATTGCACTCATTACTCGCACATACTAAAGTTTCGATTTCCTTAAAAGTTCGAGCAACCTGTGCGAATTCGCACAGACGAAGGTCAATGGCTGGGTAGCCTGTAACTATACGCCAGGTGATCAAAACACCACGGAATAATGTAGATAGAGAGGTAAAAATTGACACACATGCTTGGAATCAAGTGGGGATTTATTGGAACCAAAAAACAAACCAAAGTTCACAAAATATCCGACAGATGGCGCTGGACAGTGACTGCACATGTCAATCGTGTATAAAAGGAGCTGTAATGAGAGAGACAATCTACGGCAGATATGCACAATCCACCCCCACCAGTCCACCTTCTCCAGTATGCTGATGACACTGCCTTCCTGGCTCTCTATCCTACCCTTCAACGGTCCCAACGTACCCTGCGAACCCATCTTAACCAGTTCACCACTTGGTGTAACCAGTGGTTCCTCCATCGCCGTGGTTCCTCTGTCGCTCTATCCCTCCCTCTCTCCACCTCCACACCCTCCTTCATCAGGGCAATTTCCAGCGCCTCCCCCTGCCGGATGACGATCTTCGCTGTGACATCTACCCTTCCTTCCAACTATAACCTGGCCTTGTCCCCCCCCCTCCCCAGGGCCCCGTTTTCCTCTCCCCTCCTTCTCCCAGAGCGGATTTCCCCCCCCTGAGATCCTGCACCCCATACTTGCCTCTTTCCTTCCCACATCACTCCCTACCTGGCCCTCTTCAGGGCGCCCCCTGCCCATCCCCTCCCTCTTCCCCTCCCTCCCTTCTTCTGGTCTCCCTCATCTCCTTGCGCCTGGCAGATCCACCGTTTTGATCGTCATCAGTGTGCCACGTCTGTGTTGTGTTTAGTGCTGTTTCTCCTGTGTGTCAAGAGGTGTGATTTTAATTGTGTGCTGCCTTGAGGTTCGCCGTCAGTGTTTGTTATGTGCTATGCCATCTGTCGATACTTTTATGCTCCGCTCATACTGTGCCTTGTGTTCTTTTAATTGTCCCAGTGTGTGGTTTTCTTTGTGTGCACTACTTCTTTACAGTTTTTATCTCCATTTTACAGTCGCCCCTTTTTTTGACTATTGCCTTCCAAGATGTTTCCCCTTTTTATATCTATGTTCACCATATTCTCTCCTTTGTATATTTTTAGGTGTATTCTATTGTCTGTTCTACGTCTTTTGGCTGAAGAGCAGTGCATATGCTGCTGCCAGCCTGCCCCGATGGTGAATTGAAAAAAAAAAAAAAAGAGAGAGAGAGAGAGAGAGAGAGAGAGAGAGAGAGAGAGAATCAGATGCACCAGCAGTCGCAGCATGTTGACGTTACCTGGAAAGGCGCTTTTAGTGAAGTTGTATTATCATAATGGGAAATGTGCTATCCTATCGCCATAGGAAGGGGATTCGAATGGGTAAAGGTCCATTGACAAATGCAGCTCTGGCGAGAATGATTTTGAAGTTCGAAGCCACAGGTTGTTTAGACGATAGACCCCGTAGTGGCCGACCGAGCACATGGATGTGACCTATTAACCAACATCTTCTTTAGTGAAGCTGTGCCATAAATTTCTTTTCCACAGAATTATATACAGTAGTGTCATTGATTCGTTATATGCTATATATGCTACTGGCCATTAAACTTGCTACACCGAGAAGAAAAGTAGAAGATAAACGGGTATTAATTGGACAAATATATTATACTAGAACTGACATGTGATTACATTTTCACACAATTTGGGTGCATAGATCCCGAGAAATCCGTACCCACAACGACCACCTCTGGCCATAATAACAGCCTCGATATGCCTGGGCATTGAGTCAAACAGAGCTCGGATGGCGTGTTCAGGTACAGCTGCCCATGCAGGTTCAACACAATACCACAGTTCATCGAGAGTAGTGACTGGCATGTTGTGACGAGCCAGTTGCTCGGCCACCATTGACCAGACGTTTTCAATTGGTGAGATATCTGGAGAATGTGCTGGCCAGGGCAGCAGTCGAACATTTCCTGTATCCAGAAAGGCCCGTTCAGGACTAGCAACATGCGGTCGTGCATTATCCTGCTGTAATGTAGGTTTTCACAGGGATCGAATGAAGGGTGCAACCACGGGCCCTAATACATCTGAAATGTAACGTCCACTGTTCAAAGTGCCATAAATGCGAACAAGAGGTGACTGAGACGTGTAACCAATGGCACCCCGTACCATCACACCGGGTGATACGCCAGTATGGTGATGACGAATACACGCTTCCAATGTGTGTTCACCGCGATGTCGCCAAACACGAATGCGACCATCATGATGCTGTAAACAAAACCTGGATTCATCCGAAAAAATGACGTTTTGCCATTCGCGCACCCAGGTTCGTCGTCGAGTACACCATCGCAGTCGCTCCCGTCTGTGATGCAGCGTCAAGGGTAACCACAGCCACGGTCTCTGAGCTGATAGTCCGTGCTGCTGCAGACGTCGTCGAACTGTTCGTGCAGATGGTTGTTGTCTTGCAAACGTCCCCATCTGTTGACTCAGCGACCGAGACGTGGCTGCACAATCCGTTACAGCCATGCAAATAAGATGCTTGTCATCTCGACTACTAGTGATACGAGGTAGTTGGTATCCAGTACGGCGTTCTGTATTACTCTCCTTAACCCATTGAATCCATATTGTGATAACAGTCATTGGATCTCGACCAACGCGAGCAGCAACACCGCGATACGATAAACCGCAATTGCGACCTTTATCAAAGTCGGAAATGTGATGGTACGCATTTCTCCTCCTTACACGAAACATCACAACAACGTTTCACCAGGCAACGCCGGTCAACTGCTGTTTGTGTATGAGAAATCGTTTGGGAACTTTCCTCACGTCAGCACGTTGTAGGTGTCGGCACCAGCGCCAACCTTGTGTGAATGCTCTGAAAAGCTAATCTGTCAGTTAAATTTCACGTCTGTAGCACATCATCTTCATGATGTAGCAATTTTAATGCCCAGTAGTGTATGTAAGCCTTTATAGACTGGAAATAATAAATGTAGTGTCATTCAGGACATACATCTCTACTGAATTTTCATCATATTTCAAGACAAAACC
Organism: Schistocerca cancellata; assembly: GCF_023864275.1. Classification (NCBI taxonomy): domain Eukaryota; kingdom Metazoa; phylum Arthropoda; class Insecta; order Orthoptera; family Acrididae; genus Schistocerca; species Schistocerca cancellata. Next base: position 146,107,352 of record NC_064636.1, on the reverse strand, counting down.
GCCTTTATTCAAGAAAAATATGTAATATTACAATACACGCCTTATGAATTGAAGAAATTTGTACTGAATATCTTAATTTAAAGAAAACGTAAAAGAAAAGTATAAAATTAAAAGAGAGTTTCCAAAGTTATTTTAAATTTCACAGAGGAAAGGAGAATCAATGGTTGCATCTTTATGAAATATTAATGAATCAGTTTTATAATTTTAAAACAATTCTCAGCTATATAATACATTATTCAAAGACAAATGTATACAAATTCTATTGAGAATGTAAACAGAGATGAAATACAAATATTGTGGTCATTTCATGGTGGAAGGTAGTCTTCTAAGTTAATAATCCTGAGTACAGTCACAAAAAGAAAAAATATTCTTCGGACGTTGAGACATACTGCAACAACTGACATGTCAATATGACTTGTGTATTATGGCATGTCCAAAAAGGAACACAATCTTATGGGAAAATTGCCACTGTAGAGAAATTTTATGAAACAATGTTCCACAGCTGCTGTATTATTTTTAACAGCAGAAATAATGTTTGCAACATCAGAACAAGTAAGATGCATGACCGTAGGTCGACAGAGGACAAAGACAATGAAGTCTGTGTGGAAATCTGTAACAGATCATATATTGCAAAGAAACTGTTACTGACAAAAGGTCGCTTAAGAATAGATTGCAAGTGAGAGATGGAGAAGAAGAAGAAGACGAAGAAGAAGACGATGACTTGGAACACTGGATGACGTTAAACACTGATGAGTTAGGTAGCAGATTAAGCAAGAGGCAGAAGACAGGGGAAACAGAGGAGCATGCAGGTGATATCTGTTCTGAGAAAGATATAGCAAAGAAGGCATTTCTTCCTTATTGAAACCAGAAGGTTAGATTCCTTAAAAGCCTTCACCAATTACATCAATGGCAATTCATCCATCCATCCAGCCATCCATTCAGTCATTCATTCAACTTTTCCACGGGAAGGAGAACTGGCGGGAATGTGAAACAAGTCAAATTATACCTTAGATCCAGACAAAGACACCGTAGAAATGTATTCTGCATAATAAAATAGCAATAGACTGTACTATGGTATTTAGTAGTAGTGACACTTATGCTAGGTAAATTTAACCAAGTAAATTAGTGAAGAATCTCGTACTTTGAGGATAGCTGATGTTCCCACAGTTTTACTACACAGCGACAGTTTATCCATTCTGAAACCTGGACATGTCTGTCTCTGCTATTGTGAGAGTGTATAACACTCTTCAATTAAAACTAATATTTACTATCAGCAACAAAAGCCATTAAGGAGTAAACGTATTGGGAAGTGAGTGTGGGAATTCCACGATTCTTAAAATGGTTTGTGCAAGATGTTTGATCATCTACTTTACGCAATATTCTTCCCTCTCACTTCTGCTGAAAACACACGTTATTTACTGTAGGTGCGCTGCAACAGAAGATAATTCCACAAGAATATGCGAAATAAGCCAACACTCCTCTGTTCAGGTCAACAAAATGACAAATGTTGCTGAGGCACAACGCGCTATACTCGAACCTTTGATTCATAACAGTGTTGCCAACTCTAAAAAACCCGAGTCGCTATATTCAATATCAAAAGTCGCTAGAAAGTCGCTAAAACTGATTTTACTAGGGGTGTACTGAAAATTTCGTGCTGTGAATGGTGCAATAAGCTAGTGGGGAGGGGGAGGGGGTAATAAAATATTAATAAAAATTGTCTCATACGTAATTGCTATATTGTCTTAATTAAATGATGCATCACTTGCAACAATATACATATAAAATACGGTAACGTTTAATTAAACATGTTATCATAATTAATGCAACACATAAATTGTTGTTCCGATCACAGTAGTCAAATATACTAGAAATATACAACTATATTTGTAACAAAAGTAAGCAAGAACTCAAATTAGGTTACAAAATATATTCATACCGGTATGTGAGCTATTCACTTTCGTCACTCAGAAGCTCGAATAACTCTTCTGTTTCATGCTCTGACAGAACTGTAGTTGATGTAGGGGGTTGAACGTCGCTCAAAAGATGATGTTGCGGTTCGACTGGTTTTGTCGCAAAAGAGTAACTTTTGTTCGTTTCAATAAGCTCCAATACGTCTGACGGTATGTCAAAAGATGCACAATCTTTATTTTGTTTCTTCAGCTGGTCTCTCAATATGATCAAAGCATTAATTCTTTAACGATAATCTGTTACGTTGTTTAGTTCTTATAGTGTTCACAGAACTGAATATTCTTTCCACTGCATCATTTGAATGCGGTAGGCATAGAACAGTCATTGCTAGCTGTGAAATCAAAGAAAAAGGATTCTCCCCTGCGGCATTTTTACACTGCAAAACCTCACTCCAAAATCGAACAGTGTTAGTAGTGTTATTCCACCTAATGAGGTTGGTATTACGCCATTCTTGCAGCATACCGTCTATGAAATCGCCAGTAAAACCCAATTCTTTGGTTACATCCGTTACAGAATTATTTTTATTCACTTTTAGTGCTTCTTCAACATTCAGCATTGACATTTTTTTCAGGATCGTAACGTTACTTGGCAGTCTTTGTTGTATTTGTTTTATGATTTTCAGACTAAACTGAATGCATCTCTTCTTCAAATAAACTTTATTTTCTTCAGACAAACTTGACTCAGACAATTTCTGTTCAAACATAAAGCCAAGGTTCGGATTTGCGTACATACGTTCGCTTGGAACTGGTGTTGTCAACAAATCAATAGTTGGAAAAACTATGTTTTGTCCGAGTGACTGCATGAGAAATACAAGTGTATCTAGTAATTTAGTGGGGTCATTGTCTTCTCATTCAAAAGCTTTTATTGCTATTTGTACGTCTTTTAAAGCATGTTTAAGGTAAAACATGTAAAGATGATTTGAGTCATCACAATACATCTTGTACAAAAGATCGGCAGTGTAACAATTGTCTTGAACCATGGCAAGTGAAAAATGTAGCTTTAGTTCTTCCCACTGCTCCAGAATTCTTCGTATTGCTGGTTCAATTGAAAGCCAACGTGTTGCACAGACCTTCAAAAATTTTAGCGGCTGTTTTCCACACTTTATTGTCTCATGAACCTTTTTATATTCCTCTTGTCTTTTGGGTGAAATGGAGAACCAATTGTACGTTTCCCGTACAAGAAACTCTATGTTTCTAGGTACGGTATTCACTGACGTGTGCGAAACTGCAAGTTGAAGAGAGTAACAAATGCAACCGATCAATACCAAATGCTTCAAACCATATTCTCTCTTGAGTTGTTCGAAAAGCCCATTGTTTATTCCAACCATTGCAGAAGCATTATCTGTGCCAATTCCTACCATATTAGCGATTGGAAGTTTGAGATCTTTCAAAGAATTCACAAGAACAGCAGCCAGAATTCTTGCATCTGCAGTTTCTACTACAGCGAGTTTGAGAAATGCTGATCTAATGGTTTGGTTGTTTAAACTATAGTACCGTATAACGATACCTAGCATTTTATATATTGATACATCTGTGGATTCATCTATTAGTACACTGTATTTTTGGTTACCTATATCTTCAACCAATGATTGTGTAAAACATGGAGCCAAAACTTCAGTCATAATGTTAGTGCACTTTGTACGATGTAATTGCATGTTTTTAGCGCCCTCATCACCGGAAAACACCTTCTTGCACAGTATTCTTAAATGATCTACAGCTAAAATAGAACAATGTTCAGCAATAAATTAAGAAAGGCTGCCTTCCACTCTGCTTGCTATTTTAACTGTAGTTTTCGAAACAATTTTTACTGGTAAGGTGGTTTGTGTTTTTTTTAAAATCAATTTTTTTGTTTATGCGTAATAGTTTTCGAATGCTTTCTAATATCACACAATTCAGCATAAAACTCTGTTACACATACTTGACATCTTGCCTTCGATAAGTCTCCAACGACTGGTTTCAGCCACCCATTGAGTTCAGGTTCTGCTTCCCACGCATCCCGATATTTTTGAGCGTACTGCTTCTTCTTCTGTGGTAAATCCATTATGTAAGCCACCACAACATAAGTTTCGCCAATTTATAATCACTGAAAATACATTAAAACTCAGGCGAACTAGAGGTCATGAAACAATTTACTTACTCGGTAACTCAATATCAGTCCTATTGTTCATTGTTTAAAACGTAATAATGTCTGAGATACCCCCATCGAATTGTTCTTGCGTTACCACTGTGCATGTGGTAATAATTTGACTGCAAGTTAACATTTAGAAAAATTAGATGTTGCTGGACAGAAATGTATTTTATTATAGTTAATATTAATTATTATATTTGTCAATTCGAAAAATAAAGGTTCAAAAGTTTAAGAATTATAGATCGATACGCTGTCGATGATAACAGGCTAGTGGGTAATAAATAATGAATTGTTCTACAGTCAAGGTTTTCTTACTCTGTAGGCAATTCCCACATTCAGGTTTACTAAATGCTGAACAGTGCTACATAATCTGCTAAGATCTTAATTTAACATAGTAAATCTAGAACAATGTCTGCGTAGTACCCATTCGATAGTTAAAATCTTGGTTTTGTTAATGAAAATACTGGCCCAAAATAGTTTTGATTTGTGCTTCAAAAGTCGTCAGTGCTCCAAAAGTCGCCAGATAAGTCGCTAAATAATTTTTGTCGCTAAAAAGTTTTTTTTGTCGCTAAGACGAAGGCAAAAGTCGCCATTTCTAGCGACAAAGTCGCTAAATTGGCAACACTGGATCCATTTTTGCCCTCCCCCGACCTTCACTCGACTGTATATCGCTGTCGAGATGGATGCTAAGGAATTTTATTTATTGTGCTTCATTCAGTGTGCGAGCGTCATGATTCGAATGGCTGTTGTCATTAAAGTTACAAAAATTTATTAACTATCCATTATAATTACACTTTACAATTAAGAAAAATACTTTCGCCTCTAGAATGACATAACTTTGCACACAATATTGATAACACACAATGTGCACAAGAAGTCAGAGTAATGTGTTGTGACGCTCTCCAAACTGCCACATACTACTTACTTAATTTCTTGAAAGTGATTTAAATTTCAATTAAATAAAAAAGAAACCTGACGTATCCTCTAAAGTAACATTCATTTCTTGCCATTTAATTTCGTTAAGTAAGTTAGGTTTTATGTATAACAATAACTTTATGCAATTATTGTAACTATTATTTGCCTTTGATATCGTTTGCTGTAGCTATAAATTACCAAGAAATTCCAAAATCCCCAGTACAATTCCCATGACATCTGCAAGTCTCTTGCGACTTTTTCATCTTGTTTCAGTTCTTTTTTTTTTTCTTGAAATGATACATTGAAACACAAGTAAACAAATGACAAAAGCAAGCCTTTAAGAATTTCACACTAGAAATAAGATCGAGAATCTGCTTCCTTGTCTTAGTCATATGTCATATTTTATGTGAGATTCCAATATCTGTGTGCAATTAAATATGTCAAGAATTTAACTTCAACTTTATGCAGCAATGTTCATCACAAAACTATTCACGTTAAAAGAAAGCAGTTCTTTGCTGGTTGATACCCTCATCGATGAATCTTAAATATTATAATTTACTTTAACACTTGAAAATTATACTTGCCGCACACAATAGAGAGTCTCTTGTGGTCTGCCAGTTTGCTCTGCAGATTTCCACCAGCCAGGTTCTTCTCCTAACTGTGTACTTACCCTGCAGAATGGAACCCATAAATTTTCGCTTCCTTCTTGGCTTGAAAAGTACAGCAAAAGCATAACACTGTGGCATTATTCAGATCCGGCCACAACCTCTCCTCAATGACCCCACAGAACACCTTATCCTCAGCATCTTCTTCCCCTCTCTCACCATTACCTGTGCGACCGTCTATGTCCGCTCCACTGCTCCTCTTTCATATGACTTCATCTCCCACATTGACTGCACCTTCACCACCTATGATTGCCGCCGACGTCAACATCCTTAGCCACTCCCCTGCCACCCTTCGGAGGTGGCATCAGTTCCTCTCCGTGATCCAAAGTGACCTTGTGCCCCTTCCCCAACCCACCTGTCCCAAAAGTGACACCACCCCTGATGTTGTCATTGCCTCCACCAACCTTCTTGGACATATCGCCATTGCCATCCTTGACCACACAGGTCTCACCATAACATTTGCTCACCACTCCCCTCTGGCTCCCCTCCCTGCACCCCCCACCCAAGGTCATCCACGGCTACTGCCGTGCCAACTGGGATGCCTACCGGAAATCCATTGCCACCCATGTCAAAAGCCACCCTCTTACCTATCACCATCCTGACGACATCATCCACACCTCGTCCTTCCTTCAGAAGGTAATTACTGATGCCGTGGAGGCCCGTGTTCCTACTAAAACCATCCACCCCCACTGTCTCACTCTCCCTCTCCGGGCTGTCCTGCTTCTCCACAAATCCCACTGCCTCTATCGCTCCTTCCTGCGCACTCGTCACAGCGATACACTCCAACGCCACCAGCAAATACAGCGACACGTACGGAACCTTATTACGACAAAGAAATGCTGGGACTGGCGCCAGACCTGCACACGACTCAATGCCACTCTCCAAGTACTGGTCCACCTTCCATCGCCTTACTGGTTCCCATTCCGCTCCCCACTCCCCCTTCTCATTAATGATCGCCCCCTTCCTGACAAACTCAGTAACGCCAACCACCTCGCTTCCCACCTTTCTGAGGTCTTCTCCATCCCAGATGATCCCCACTTTGATTATGCTCTTTTCCCCAGCGTCATGGAGCGTGTCGATACCTCAGTCGCTCCACTTGCTCCTAGTCTCCAGTACTTGTGCAGTTGCCCCTCTCCGACAAAACACTCCAATCACAACACAAGACATTAAACTTATCCTCCAGTCCAAATGCAACCACCACCTTAGAGGAAGCCCCTTTTCCTTCCTGGCTGTCCTTGCCCATCTCTGTAAGGGCATCCTTTCTACTGGCTTCTACCCTCACCTGTGCAAGACTTCCTGTGTCCTCTTATTCCTCAAACCCAACAAACCCCCTTCCGTCGCCTCTTCCTATCCTCCCATCTCCCTCACCTCCATCTTCAGTAAGGTCTTCGAATCCATCCTCTCCCATGGTATCCATCAGCACCTTAATCAACACCACCCATTACCCAGCATGGCTTCCGACCCTCCTTCTCCACTGAAGACCAACTCCTTAACCACCTTCACCTTCTCTCCCTCCAGCTTAACTCCCGTTGCTCCACCAGTTTTGTTTCACTCCAAACCTATGCCCTGCCTATCAATTTTGTCTGTCTGGTTGCTTCCTTCCACACGCACCGTCCTTCCTATGTCACCCTCCACAACACCAACTCCCTTATCTTTTATCCCACAGCTGGTGTCCCCCAGAGCTCTGTCCTTTCCCCTCGCCTTTACCTCTTGTATATGGCTGATATGCTCAAGCCACTTCTCCCCCCCCCCCACCTGTCCACCTTCTCCAGTATGCTGATGACACCGCCTTCCTGGCTCTCTATCCTACCCTTCAACGGTCCCAATGCACTCTCCAAACCCATCTTGACCAGTTCACCACTTGGTGTAACCAGTGGTTCCTTCGTCTCAACTGCTCCAAAACCCAGCCAATCATATTAGGCCACACCACCCGTTCGTTCCTTCTGTCTCCATGATTTCTACCTCACCCTTTATGATCGTCCTATCCAGATCACTCCCACCCTGAGATACCTTGGCCTCACCCTCGACCAACACCTCACCTCAACCCTTCACCTCCTGACCATCCAGCAGAAAGCCCATTGCCACCTCTGCCTCCTGAAACTCCTGTCTGGCTGGACATCGGGATTGCATCCTTCCACCATCCTCCACACCTACAAATCCCTCATCCGTCCTATCCTCCGTTATGCCTGCGTTGCCTGGATCTCCGTACCCACCCAATTTTACAATGCCCTCCAAATCCTTGAACGCCATGTGCTCCACCTTGCCTTCTGTATCCGCCTTCCTTCCTCCACACAGCTGCTGTATGACCTTACCCCCTTCCCCCACCTCCTCCTTTTCCTCCAACATCTCTGCATCCTTTACACTGTCCACAGGCTAGATCCCCCCACCGTATTGTTTCCTCTGTCCTCTCCACCCTCCACCCATTGGTGCGCCTCTATTGCTGTATTCCTCCCTCCACACCCTCCAACTACATCAGGGCAATTTGCAGCGCCTCCCCCTCCCAGATGGTGAACTTCACCATGACATATACCCTTCCTTCCAACTATATCCTGGCCTTGTCTCCCTCCCCCCCCACTCCAGGTCCCCCTTTTTCCTCACTTTTCCTTCTCCCAGAGCGGATTTTCCTCCTTCCCTCCCTGAGACCCTGCACCCCCTCCTCGGCTGTTTTCCTCTCCCATCCCTTCCCTTCCCAGCCCTCCTTCGACGTGCCTCCACCTCATCCCCCTTTCTCTCCTCTCCTCCTTCCCCTTCTTCCCATTTCCCTTGTCCCTACCTCCCATGCAGATCCTCCCAGGTTTTTATTTGGTATCAGTGTGCTTCATTAGTGTTGTGTTTTGGTGCCGTTCTACCGTGTCATGTAGTGATGTGGGTTTTAATTGTGTGCTCGACCTGTTTTTGTCCATGACAGTTCCTTGCTATGCCACCCATCATGTGGCTGTTTTACTTGTTCTACAGACTTTTATGCTCCAGCTGTACTTTGCCTGGTGCCTTTTAATGTAGTGTGTGGTTTTTTACATTTTTACCTTCGATTTACAGTTACCACTTTGTGTGTCTTATTTGCTTCTGTTCTGCCTTTTTTACTTCTGTATTCTGCCACGTTATCTCCTTTATATGGTTTTTAAATGTCTTCCTGTCTATGTATGTCTCTTGACTGAAGAGCTGCGCTTATGTTGCTGCCAGCCTGCCCCTGACGGGGAATGGAAATGACAATAAAGGGAAAAAAAGGCTTTGTAACAGTTGATACGAACCTAAATTTTTGTACTTTTACGCTGAAACCAAATATAATAAGTAGTTAAGGGTGCAGAGCACCAGCGATAAACAATTTGTAAATGACAGCTGGGGATAATCCACCGTTGTGTGTGCGTTTTTTTCTATCAATGTATATAACTTGGAATGCAGCAAAGAACTTCTTCGATCAGTCTACCTACCTCTCGCCTGACTACACATGACACCCACAACTGTAATCACAACCATCACTCGAATCTGCTCTTCTTCCCTGCCCACACTACCATCGTCTTCAATTGCCACAAATTAACCAAAAACTCATCCTTAGGTTCTATGACATTCAACGATTTGTTGCTTGTACGTTACTTTAATCTTGTTGTAATTGGATTTCGAGCCCACTTTCGAATTTCCTGTCTTAGGTTCTTATCTCCACAAAAGCGGCAAGATCATCTTGTCAGAGGAACACTGTAATGACATCCATATAATAAATAATTCAAGTATTGCGTTTTATTAGTCTCGTAACATAATTTTGTAGATAATCGGATCATGTTGTAGGTTGACATGTCAGTTTTTGTCTTGTGCTATACTCTCTCTCTGAACTCCCTCTGAACAGGTCTCGGAATGCCATAACGGTACTGACCGACTGCCGCGTCACCCACAGCTTATAGGCGTCACCGGATGCGTATACGGAGGGGCACGTCGTCAGCACACCGCTCTCCCCGCCGTTGTCAGTTTACGAGACCGGAGCCGCTACTCCTCAGTCGAGTAGCTCCTCAACTTCGCTCACAAGAACTGAGTGCGCCCCCACTGGCCAACAGTGCTCAGCAGATTGGATTGTATACAGCCTGGTGTGAGTTGCAGTACTGTAGGTTTCTGCTCGGATTTCCTACCGGTGATCTGTTGCGGCGCGTTCGCAGGCAGGCGCAGGTAAAGGTCGAATGAAACCGCGCCGTCGCAGGTTGGTCACCCGTCCCAGCCCGACAGAGCTTAACTTCGGTGATCTGCCAGGTGGTCATCCATCCGAGTGTCAGCCGAGCCGAACAGCTCTTAACTTTGGTGATCTGATGGGACCCGGTGTTATCAATGCAGCAAAACTGTTGGCGCTTGTGCTATACACAGTTACTTAATTCTAACACCATTTTTATAAGGACAGTTTTATGTTGAACATGATATTATTATCTTGTTTCTCTTATGACCTACTGCTCAGTACTTAGTGTCTAAATTACCCAGACATTATTGTATAAACACAATAGTGTATGATACTACATAGTCATACATTTCAAATGAGCATTTCACCATTCGAGGGTTGGGTTCGGTTGTTTGGGGAAGGAGACCAGACAGCGAGGTCATCGGTCTCATCGGATTACGGAAGGATGGGGAAGGAAGTCGGCCGTGCCCTTTCAAAGGAACCACCCCGGCATTTACCTGGAGCAATTTAGGGAAATCACAGAAAACCTAAATCAGGATGGCCGAACGCGGGATTGAACCGTCGTCCTCCCGAATGCGAGTCCAGTGTGCTAGCCATCACCATTCGAAAATTACTCCATTGGGAAAGTAATATTTTTCCACCAGAAACTCGTGTCACTCTTTTTCTTATCCACGGCCTCCATTAATCTGTTCCGTCGCGTTTCACAATATGAGGACCAGTGCTGCAGCGTTCTTTATGCGATATAGTGTAGTGTCTGGGGTTCCAAACTCGTGCGGCTCCACATAGTGTAAGAAAGCGAAGCAACAGGACAGCAGCTGCCGGCGGTGGTGAGCAGCCGGCGCCACACAGTACGGGCTGCTACCGAGAGAGGGTAGGTGCCGGCTGCAAAGCGAAACACTTGCCGTTAGGGACAGCTCGGTTCGAAACGAGAGCAACCGATAGCATTTCGTGGTGGCTAGAGCCAATAGAATTGCATTGCTTCAGATGAACCTGGCGTGGACATTTTTATCTTTGGTGTTTACATTTATTTATTTATTTATCCATCATTAAGCATTTACATGCAATCGATGTCGTCATGAGTAATGTACAATTTACATATTAAGAAATATAACTATTGTGAGGTATCACAAAAAACTAAAGTATACACTTTAAAAGAACATACATAATAAAGGAATACAATTTACATATTAAGAAATATAACTATTGTGAGGTATCACACAGGGCTAAAGTACACACTTTAAAAGAATATATATAATAAAGGAATACATTTGATACATAAAGATATCCCACATTTTAAAGAATGCATTTTAAAGAATGTGCATAATAACAGAATAAATTTCATACATAAGGATTACTCCACATGTTTAACAGTTAAATGTGGAACTACAGAGACAAAAAAAAGCTTAGGAAGAGGTACAAACAGAGTTTCAAGTTGTTTCGTAAGTCAGGTCTATTTCTGAAGAGTTTTCAAATTCTTTAACACTGTAAAAAGCTTTGTCTTTCAGCCATTTTTTAGTCTTACTTTTAAATATATTGAAAGAGACACAATGTGCCTGCACAGGTAATGTGTTGAAAAGCCTTATTCCCATATATTCAAAACTGTCTTGTGTTTTCTTGAGTTGAGTTGTTGATATGTCTGTCTTAGATGTTTGACGAGTGTTATGATTATGAACGAACTGCCTAAGGTTTTAACTGTTAAAGTTTTCTTTTATGTACAAAAGGCAGCTGTATATAAAACGAGAAGGGACTGTCATTATCTGTAATTCTTTGAAGTATGACCTACATGATATGTTATTTTTGGTAATCCCAGAGATGCTCCTGATGGCTTTCTTCTGACAAATAAAAATTTTCCTGGACCATGGAGAATTACCCCATAGAAGAATACCATAGCTAATATGACAATGAAAGAATGCATAATAGGAATTAATCAGCAGGCTTTCAGAAACACAGGTGCGTAATTTTTTCAGTAGATAGATAACTCGCAAAAGCTTTCGAGATATGTTGTCTATGTGACTCTGCCAGGTTAATTTCATATCTAAGTATATGCCAAAAAGTTTGGTAGAAGTGTACTCAATATCAGCATTGGATAAGCTGAAAGATATATTTACAGTCTTTTCATAGTTAATAGCTAACTCATTGGCTTCGAACCACATATTGGATAATCTGAGAAACTCTTTACTTTGCTCCTTCAGTTTATTTATGTCATTCCCTGAATTGATGAAAGTTGTATCATCTGCATAAAGCACAGATTTGCATGGCATATTGCGGAGTAGGTCATTTATAAATATTACAAACAATAATGGCCCAAGCACTGATCCTTGGGGAACACCTCTAGTGACATTCAGTAACTGTGACTTTTGACCATTGTAGCTTACAGTTAGCTTTCTGTTACATATATATGATTTAATGAGGGAGAGTTCCAGATCCCTAATGCCATAACACCATTTCCAGCAATATTGTGTGGTTTACAGAATCAAATGCTTTGCTTAAGTCCCCTAGTGTGGCTTCAGCAGATAATTTGGATTCAAAAGAAGATTGCACAATAGAAACAACATTTTCAACAGCATTAATTGTTAATAACTGGGCCCTAAAACCATATTGAGACTTAGTCAGTATATTGTTTTTTGACAAATGCATGTTAATTTGCTTTTGTATACAATGTTCGATGATTTTTGAATAAATAGGTATAAGAGAAATTGGACGATAATTATTAGTGCAAGATTTATTACCCTTTTTGTCTAATGGAATTACTACTGTCTTCTTGAGACATTCTGGAAAAAATACCACTGTCAAATATCCAGTTTATGAGTGTGCAGAGAGGGAATGATATCAAGTCGATTATTTATTTAATCACAAAATTTGAGAGGCCATAAATATCTTCTGATCTGGAGTCACTTAACTCTGCCACTGATTTAATTACATCACTTATTCCCACATGTCCCCAATTACAGGTTGGCACGGTATCAGCAAAGTTTTGTAAAAACTGGTTTATATAAGTAGATTGTGAATTTGATTTTGAACTTCTCTTATGAGGAGATGATGGATTAGGGTTAAAAAAGAGGTTAAATGCATCTGGGGTGACATTAGCATCAGTTGTGACTTTAATCTTAGCTTCTGTAAATATGGTGTGAACCATCTATGTGGAGTAGTTCGACCACACTTCCTTGCCATAGTTTTGTTTCGTTTGGTAACCATTGGACAGGAGGTATTGAAAATTTCAGATAGAGTACTAACAAACCTGCTACAAGTCTCCTCAACATTGTTGGAAGCATATATTATATTATTGCAGTTTAGTACCTTCAGCTTATCACTGAAGCTATTTATGCTTTTATCATTTAATAACCTGACATACCGGGTTGGTTCACAACCCCCATTGTTTCATTAATTGTTAGTTTTACCCATATACCTTTGAGATCTGTCAGATGGATGACATTAAGGAGTCCCAATTCAAAATCATCTTTTTGTATATTTATGATAAAATTGTTGAGACAAGAAAGTTGTCATGTGGGACTATAATATGCACAGAAGAGATTATGGGATCTTAGCATGTTAAGCAAATTAGTATTTTTGTGTGTTTTTTTCCTTACATCAAAATTTAAATCTCCTAAAATTACTGTCTTGAGTTTGGTCTATTTTTCTGTATGGTGAATAAGTTTATCTAAACACTCTACAAATTGATTGGCCTCACTATCAGGAGAATGGTATATTGAAATAACTGTGAGTTTTAATGTTGGTAGTAGCATGACAGCCTCTTCAAGAATGCCTTTAACACATATGTCCATAATGTCAAGCACAGTATATCTTAACCCTAGGTTGTCACTTATATATATATTGAGGAACCCCCATACCGGTAACCTTCATTGGGTCTGCAGTAACTTGTAATTAAATTAAAACATGCTGGTACATACAGTTTTATCTCTTCTTCTCTTAACCAGTGTTCATTAATACATAATACTATTCTATTGTTTCCATTCAGTACAACACCAAGTTCATCAGTTTTATATTTCAGAGATCTAACATTTGTGTACATGAATATTTACATGTCATCTTCAATAACAGAGACTGCATATGCTCCAACTTTTGATATAGTTATTGTTTTTCTTATTTATAACTGAAATCAAGCATTAATTTTAACAATAAAAAGTCTTATCATATTGTCTTTACACATGTAGAGATACAGATAACGTAGTTACTGCAAAACTCCTTATATTAGTACGATAGCTACCATTTTTACATGTGACTAGGTGAAACGTGTTGACAACTCTTTTATGAGCAACAAAATTACGCATCATCAGTCAATACCTGTTTTTCTTGCACCAACAGTCGTTTAGTTGTACAATTACTCAGGAGAAGAAGACAAAATATCTATTTGGCAACAGCTTTTTGACGATTTCTCAACCATACTAGTGAAATGTTTCGTTACGTTTTTATAAGAAGTGGATTGGTGTATTTTGTCACTGCAATTACTTTTGTGAAAAGTGGCAGGAAACATAACGTAGCCCATATTTTCACGCGAGTGCTTACCATGCTGCAACATTCACGTATTGTGAAAATCCACTGATATTTTTGTAATTTGTAGCACTTACTTTAATGAATATCTGCCTTGACGAACTTTGTTGCTTGCTACAATTATGTGTCTATTTCATCGTTAAATGATCATTTTTATTATAAAGAAAATGGCAGTTTATATGCCGTGAAAATATCACGTAAAGCTGGTAGAAAAAGAATTTGTAACTTTGCAATGTAAAATTCCTTTGAAAGTTTCAGTTTAGTTTCGTGTGGATATATTCAAAGCCATCCACTTCTGCAACTTTTTATTCAATATCCCTCCAAATTAATAATAAAGAGTTATTCCTTTGATAAACTTAAATCATTATGTTGTATTCAGTGTCAGTACATATCACAATAAACAACTTTGTACACAACAGAGAATGAACATTGAGATTAAGGTGTTCGACTATGGTTTTTTCCATAATTTTCGCACTTTAGCCATGTTTTAAATCTCATTACATTTGGGCCTAGCGAATGTGGTTAAGATTTTACACATAAAGGGTGTTCAGCAAAGTTGTCCCGTTCCCTACACGTGAAAAGGCAATATGACAAGGCTTTTTATTGTTAAAATTAATGCTTGATTTCAGTTATAAATAAGAAAAACAATAACTATCTCAAAAGATTGGAGCGTATGTAGCCTATGTTATTGAAGATGACATGTAAACACCAAAGATAAAAATGTCCACGTTTCGAGTCGAGCTGTCCCCAATGGCAAGTTGCAACTGGCTATGGTAACTTCTGTAAATTACGTCACTTCTCGTGTTTCGCTGTTGCTAGTCTTGTTCTCCTGATAGTTCTGCTCTACCAAACAATGTCCAATGAGACCTTAAATATCCATGTGTATTCTGTGCTGGTGCATACGTTAAGTGTACCTATGTGTTATGTATTTGAAATTAGGCATGTAAGAGAGATAAAGCTTAGGAAACATTTGGAATAATACATCAAGTTTTTTGGAAGTCACTAAGTGCTCTGGCTATATAATCTTGTGATACGTTCTATGCTGAAGCTAGTTTTCCTCACATCTCAATGTTTATGAGATGATATCTCCTGAATTAGGTATCTTACGATGATATAATACTGCATGTACATTTGCTGATGTATGTCGATACTGCCTGCAAACTGTGTTGCAAACAAAGTCGCTAGTAAAGAAGTAATAAATTAAAATGTTGTGCCTAATGCTCAGGTGTGATCGTATAAATAGCGAAACTATGATAAAATAATAAACGCGGTATGAACTATGTTTGCTTAATCATTTTGAGGGAGCTGTGAACAAGAAATAGTTACATAAGTGTTTGAAATTGTATGTAATGTTGCTGGAAGTCACTAAGTGGTCTAATTCTCAAATACTGGATCAATAAAGATCAGGTATATGTGTGACATCAGTCAACACGACCAAGATGGTGTTGCATGTGTTCCATAACCTCGAGACAAACATGCAATTCCTAGTTGTAGTAGCTGTCTTATATTGTTAAATGTTTAACATAAGATTACACCTCCAAGTGAGTAGTTAGATAATGACAGATTTTTTAATTCAGTGAACAATTTACCGAAATCTTGAATATCAAATTTTCATTGGGCCCAGGGGCTACACACATCAAAACAGGTTTTGCATCACCCCGGCCCCAGAACTCCTGAAGATAAACGTTGTCTGTGGATATTGTATCACAGACAAAGTTCCTTGATGTGACTAAACCCCCTCAAAGATGTAAACAACCAATCACGAGCAGCATCTATTAGACAGAGGGGGTCCGACGGGCGATCAGTTCCAGTCATTCCAACAGGAAGGAGGTACACGACTTATGTTGTCTGTAGTTCAGACGTGCCCTGACAGTCAATACCGAGTTTCGATCGCATCCGCATTGGTACTCTGTGCAAGGAAGGGCTCTCAACAAGGGAAGTGTCCAGGTGTATCTGAGTGATTGAAAGCAATGTTGCTCAGACATGGAGGAGCTACAGAGAGACAGGAGCTGTCGATGACATGCCTTGCTCAGGCCGCCCAAGGGCAACTACTGCAGTGGATGACCGCTACCTATGGATTATGCCTTGGAGGAATGCTGACAGCAACGCCACCATGTTGAATGATGCTTTTCGTGCAGCCACAGGACGTCGTGTTACGGCTCAAACTGAGCGCAATAGGCTGCATGATGCGCTACTTCACTTCTGACGTCCATGGCGATCCATCTTTGCAACCGTGACACCAAGCAGCATGGTACAGATTGGCCCAACAACATGCCAAATGGACTGCTCAGGGTTGGCGTCACATCTCTGGGTTGACAGAAGCGTCCAATCCCACGCGTCTGCTTTGACCTGTGACGTAAGGGTGTTGTGACGTCATGACGGCGTGCAGTTAGGTTTGTGAGTGTGGTGTGTTAGTAGATGTTGTCGTGTTGTCGTTTGTTGTGCTATCTGGTGGTATGTTCAGGGTTTTTGTTTGTGTGGTGTAATGGGCTCAATTTGCTGTTGCTCATTATTGAGAACTGTTCGAGTGTCGGCTGTGTTTGTAGTGTAATTCATTTCAGTGAGTTAACGATTTTGTGTGAAGGTTAATTTAGTGTTGTTCGCTGTACATCGTGTGGTAATTTTAATAAAATTAATCTGTTGCTGTTTATGTTCACGAATGGATATGACGGATAAAATTAACAGTGCGCAGGTCAAGGGATGTGTTCGATCCCAATGTGTGGCTGTGTATGTTGATATTGGTATCGAGAGATGATTTTGAGCTATATAGGCCAAGGGAATAGTTTGATCCTAACTTATGGGATCGGGAGCTGCTGTTGAGCTATATAGGTCAAGGGAAGTGTCCGATTCCAGATGATATTTTGTTTAGTGGTATTTGTGGAGTTTTGTGATGATGGTTTTTATTGTCATTTTGTGTGGTTTGTATGGGGGTGGGTGTCTAAATTTGTTTATCTTTAGTTTGCCCCCACCCAAAAACACCCCATTTCCCGCGCTTGTCCCATTAGTGTCATTAGGCTTTTTGTGGAAAGTGTGTGTGTTCGTTTATCGATCTATTTTCGTTCTCATAATGTGTACGTACCGACTTTATATGCGCCATATTGGAATCGTGGTTTATGGTCGTTTCCGCCATATTTGTGACGTCATGGGACGGGCGGGATCGGACGCTTCCGTATTTCTCATTCTCTTCACTGATGAGTGTCGCATATGCCTTCAACCAGACAATCGTTGGAGACGTGTTTGGAGGCAACCCGGTCAGGCTGAATGCCTTAGACACACTGTCCAGCGACTGCAGCAAGCTGGAGGTTGTGTGCTGTTTTGGGGTGGCACTATGTGGCGCCGATGTACACCACTGATGGTCATGGAAGGTGCTGCAACAGCTGTGCGATTCGTGATTGCCATTCTCCAACCAATAGTGCAACTATATTGGCAGCATAGTGGCAAGGCATTCGTCTTCATGGAAGACAATCGTGCACATCTTGTGAATGGCTTCCTTCAGGATTACGACATCACTTGACTAGAGTGACCAGCTTGTTCTCCAGACATTAACCCTATCGAACATGCCTGGGATAGATTGAAAAGGGCTGTTTATGGACGACGTGACACACCAACCACTCTGAGGGATCTACGCCGAGTGTCCATTGAGGAGTGGGACAATCTGCACCAACAGTGCCTTGATGAACTTGTGGATAGTATGCCACGACGATTACAAGCATGCATCAATGCGACAGGGCGTGCTACTGGGTATAGTGTGGAGAGCTATCTGGACAACCACCTCTGAAGGTCTCGCCGTATGGTGGTACAACATGCAATGTGTGGTTTTCATGAGCAATAAAAAGAGCAGAAATGATGTGTATGTTGATCTCTATTCCAATTTTCTGTACACGTTCCGGAACTGTTGGAATTGAGGTGATGCAAAACTTTTTTTGATGTGTATATCAGATAGGCAACACACAACTAGTATTATGTTCCAGGTCATTCATTCTAATATTATCTGCCTTTGTTTTTTGTTTCGGGACTTACTCTCGTATGCTTAGACATGGCATGTAAAATGGACACAGAGTGATTAATTTCTGTAGCTAAAACACGGTCAGTTCTTTCGGACAGTTCTCAAGAGAATTACGAGGACAGGACTGAGGCAAAAAGTGTTTGGATTGATGTATTAGTGGAACTGAGTCGATCATTTCGAATGATGAATGACTAGGGACAGATCTGAATACCGTAAGTCATTCAATCACTTCACGATGTTTTATTGTATCATTTTCAAAAACAAGTTGAATAACACTCTTTCCAAAAATTATATTTTAGAAAACTGGCAGTTCACAGAACCAACGGTAGTCAAAAAGTAATCCATCATTATGCTATCCATATTATTTGCTCAAATTCCACCACATGTCTGTCTAGCTGCCACCACTCATTTGAATCAAACTATGGATAATGTATACTGGACTATGAAGTGATGAGTACAAAATATTAAAACTTCACCTTATTCTGAAGTAATATTGTTGTTTCATTTATCTGATCGTAATAGTCAACATTTCTATAGGTAGAACAGATTACCTGAAGGATGTGTTTTCACACAGTAATGAATCGTTTAGTCACCCATGTAATTCCATGGTGTTGATATACTCTTTCCAACATACTGGAAAAATTTATCGCATTCAATAGGAGCTCTTGAAATATATCATGGAATGATGACGTTAGTTCCTTTTCAAATTTATTGGATAACTGTAGGGTATTCTGTTTCTCCTTCTTTCTAACCATTGGTAAGCTACAACCCGCACTAACATCTTTTCACATTTCATTCTGCTGGGACTCTGTTGCAAGACTGAGAAGGAATAAAATGAAGGCACCTGCTGAGTACAACAGCAGGTGCACAGACCTCACATCAGGGAGGCAGTATTAAGATCTTAGCCACAGATCTCATACATGTTTGAAGCTTTCAAAAATTGAGCTATATCATAAGAATTCCAATGTTCACAATTGTTTTTTCTTCTTTATTGTTATTTCATGCCCCTGCCCCATGTAGTTATTGGGTGGGCTCTCAGCGGATATGATTTGCCATCCTTCAGCCACATGAGAGAAAAATTAAAAAAAAAAAAAAACATAATAATAAAAGATGGACGTGGTAGTTGACAAAGAAACATCTTGTACAGCAAAAAGACAGATAGTCAGTTTCATAAATTAAAATATAAAAGGTTGATTAGGCAATTAATTAAAATATAGGCACAAATGAATGGAAAATAAGTGTCACAGATGAAGATATAAAAACAGATAAGCAGTTGCATTAGGTAAAATGGAAAGGCCAATTTGTGACTGATTAAAAGAGATACATAGATGACTGATGACTAGTGGATGTAGACTGTCAGGGAGAAGGGTATTATGGAAGCATAGCATGGAGAGGTAGTGTGTAGGGGAGATTTGTGTGTGTGGATGTTTGGAAGAGGGATGGAGGAAGAGTGGAAGGAGATCTGGTTCCAAAGCCAGACTTAGGAAATGGGTGGAGAATACTGGAAGAGGAAGGGAGCCCTGACAAGGGGTGGATGGTAGGGATCTCATAGATCTGGTAGGATGGGTTTAACCCTTAAATGCATGATTTTTTATTTCAAGCTGTAAAAATTACCATGTTTAGTTTATAGTGCCTACATTTCGAAAAAAATATTGAAAATTTTTTAAAATTAAATTAACAAAGCACTATTGTTGAAAATCGCTTTGTAGCTGATCAGCTACATTTTGAGTTAACACCTTACGAGCCACAATAAATGTGCTTATTTTGCTCCCTCAATTTTGACCAAATCTCTCGTAATTTAATTGTTGATTATGATTAAATACTTTGTATAGGAAGGGAAAAATCCTAAAATAATAAATAGGACATTAATGTTGTAAATATTGAGCATTTATTGTATATTTTATACACTTTTATATATGAACATAAGGTATCTAGTTCCAACAGGTTTGTACCCAAGCATGTGATAATCACTTTACATGAAAAGTTTGAAAACAGTTCTTTTGTTTGTGCAAACACAATGCAACTGCACATTTATTACACTGAACCCAGGAAAATCCCTTGCATCCTGGCATTTTGCACCTCCGTCTCACTTGCAAGTACGAAGGCAGGTGACCTACTTGATCCAGCCTTACATCTTGTGGAGGTACATGTGCTGTGGGCCCCTTTGTCTTCTTAGCTTGTATTTGGTTTTCGAGTTCATTACTTGGCCTTCCACGTTTTGCTGAAGTTTGACCTGAGCGACACAAACAGTGAGCAATTTCCATTCGAAATTCGGAGAGTTTCATAGTTCTCCTAATCCCTTTGGTTTCTGCTACTCTCCTATACAACAGCCAGGAATTGACTACTCCCATGTCCAGGAGATGGTAAAACAATCTTATATACCATTTTCGACTTTTCACAAGAATTTTATGTCGACCCATTATGCTGTCAAGAAGGTCAACACCTCCCATATGTTTATTGTAGAGCTTAATTATTTGTGGACAAGGTATTGTTATTCTTGACTTTGTTTTTTTGTCATACCTCCCTGCTTCATGAATAGGCTGCTGTCCAGCAAGTGTAGAAAGCAACATCACACTCTTGTTATCTTTCCACACTACATTTGATATGTCGACACCATCCACTGTTGCGACGCGCTCTACTGATGCACCTTGTGCCATTTTCTTCAGCTCAGCTTCTGAAGGGAGCTTGCAGTCTGGCACTCTGTTTCTTCTGACTGTCCCAAGTGAGTAAATTCCTTGTTTATGTAACCATACAAGCAGTGGCAGACTTGTGTAACAATTGTCACAGTACAGTTTGTGGTTCATATTTCTTGGTAGTATCCTACTGAGTCGAACTACAACATTTGCACTTGCTCCCAAGTCTTCCTCCCCAGTCACTCTTTTTTCTGGTTCATTTTCATCTCCAGTGAAAATCTCAAAATCGTAGGCATAACCAGATATGCCACTAATAACAAATAATTTGTATCCATATTTATGAGGCTTGTTTGGCATGTATTGTTTCAAATAATTTCTAGCCTTTGTTGAACATATCTGTTCATCAACAGAAACACACTCCTCAACAGGTATTGTTTGAAACCGAGATCTCATCAATTCTATTATGGGCCTTATCTTGAAGAGTCTATCATGACCTTTTTCACCCCTGGGTATCATTGCACTGTTGTCATTGAAGTGAAGAAACTTACGTATTTGCTCATACTGATTCACTGTCATTGTTGTCTTGATCAGATGAGTACCAGTAACTTCTCCCCAGTAATCCCTCGTATTAGGTACATGAACTATTGACATTACGAGATAGATGCCTATAAATTTTTTTATGTCATCACAGGATAAATCTTTTGGTCTATCAGGATTACACTGCACACTGTATCTATGAGACTCTTCGACAATTAGATCAAACAATTTAGATGGAAATATATGTTTGAAGAATTGGTATGGAGTATTTAAGTTTATTACTTCTTCTGGTAACGAAGTATTGCCATGAAATTTTGACTGCAGTTCGGGAATAATCAACTGTTTATCTTTCCAAACCACACTCCTGCTGTTTTTGGTAACATTTTTGCTGCTGCATGGCAGTTTCAGAGCATTATCAGACAACTGTGACGTCGATTCCTTCATTATAACATCAGATTGTCTTGTTCCAGAAACATCTTCAGTCCTAATTACTGGTACTTGACTCTCTTCGTCACTACTGTCACTATCACAATCAACAGATTCTGGAGCAACATATGTCTCATCTTGAATGGAATCGTCAGAGAAACACTCAAGATCGTCATCACTGCTTAGTGGAATCTCTAACCATTCCATAAGCATTTCTTCTTGACTCTTTCGAGACATTTTTACGTCAGCGCCTGAAATGCAGTAAATGAAAAATGTAGCTGATAAGCTACATACACAAAAACAGGCCTCATTTCAAATCTATCGCAAAGACACTCGAATTAACTGTTTACACCATATCTACTTACGTTTTCAAAATGAAAAAGTAATTTTCAAACCCAGAAATCAGTGCACAAACACCAAAAACACACCTCAACTTTCCGCCAAAACACACACTTGGCAGTATGTCCACACAGCTCACTGTCGAACTGCTTCAGCTCGTCCTGCCATCTATGATCGCTATGAAGAACTACTAGAAACTGCAGCGGAGTGTATACACTTAGCTACATAACGAATTTGATCGAAAATGTTTCTCCATATGGAATAAATCGAAGAAATGAGGTCTGTAGCTTATCAGCTACAGTATGCATTAAAGGGTTAAGTTAGGGCAGATTTCATTGTCAGGTAAGAGTAGGCGATTAAAGTTTCATTGGGAGAGGATGAGGAGAGTATGGAGATGTAGTGTCGGTGTGGGGGAATGTGGTGGTAGGGACGCAGCAGAGTAACAGAATTTGTGAACATTTGGGAAACCGTGGGGTGAGTAGTCTCGAATTTACAGGTAATGTGGGATATTTGGATGTGTCCAAGATGAAAGAGGAGGCTTGGGAATTTGACAAACAGATAGAGGATGTGGGTGGGAGAGGGTAACCATATCCAAAATGCTAGGAAGAGTGCATGACTTGAACATTATATTATTAAACACTTCTTAATAGTAAGAGTTCTAAATTTGCTGGACATGATTTATAAAAACAATGTTACATACAAGGCTATGATATTAAGTACACACATTCTAAATGACCATCTCTTGTCTTGTAATTTCTCCCACTAAGTGAGTAACTAGAATTTTCCCACCAGGACAGCATGTAGTTTTTCCTAACACTCGGTTCTGTTCCATTTTGCTATGGGGGTGGGACCAGTGCTGCAAAAATCTGCAGGACGTGTACTGGCAGACACTCCACGCTAAGCCAGCTCCGTGTAGAGTACGGGAGGGACGTGAGGGGGGCAGCAGCTGCCGGCCACGGCGATTAGCCGGCCCCAGGTAGTACGGACTGCCACCGACAGAGGGCAGGTGGCCACCTCCTGTGAGTCCCAATGACGACCGTGATGACTAATGATATCTTTTTTTGTCCACGCGTATACTGCCTCAGTGGATGTGTAAAGTGTACCATTGTGCAAAATCCTTTATGTTACACACGTAAAGGAGCAGTAGCTTAGAAAAGATTTGGAATTTTGCTTCAAGATTTCTGGAAGTCACTAAGAGTTGTCATCATGAGACAATGGGTGACCACAGTCGGAGTACTTTGGTATGTACGGTATGGTACGGTGGTGTGGTATTAAACTAGGCACCTAGAAACGACAGAGAGGCTTCGTGTTGCAGTAGCCCTCAGTGGTTCACAACAGGCCACAGTAGTCTACCCACCCCACATCCGCCTCACACAGAACCCGGGGTTATCTCGTACCAGACGAGTGTAACCCCAAAAGCTTGCACGGTAGAGTAATTATGGTGTACACGTATGTGGAAATGGTGCTCGCTCAGCAATCGCTGACACAGGGTAACTGAGGTGGAAGAAGGGAACCGGCTTGCATTCGCCAAGGTAGATGGAAAGCTGCCTTAAAAACCTTCCAAAGGCTGGCCGACACGCCGGACCTCAACTCTAATCCGCTGGGTGGATTTGTGCCAGCCGATATTACCAAACTGCCAGTAAGAACTGCAACTGAGCAGTCTGGATTCGTAGCTTCAAAAAAGCAAACAGAGAATACAACCCACTTGAGAAATAGTAACAAATGCTATTAACTATTTAACTCTTTCTTTCGTTTGCTTACAGCATTATCATTGAAAGCAATGAATTTAAACTTGAAGTTCAGAAAATTGATATGAATGCAGTACCTAAAAATACTTCAGTCTTTCGCTCATCCACAACACTATCTTCGAACGAAATCATTTTTAAAATAGAGTGCTAGGACAGGAGTGATGCAGGACACACTCACGAAGACAGGATTGGCACGTGGCAGGTGCACATCACTTTCTCATTGGTAGTCATCTGGTGGCTCCTTATCAGTCGCTAGCTTAGTGCTCAGATGGTGTGGAGGGGAGATGGTGAGACCCCCGGTCAAGTCAGTACTCGCCTGCCCACACTGTCACCCGTGCTGCCCCCCGCCAGTCAGCCCACGTGCAATTCGTTTCTTTCATCAGCCGACTCTACTGAATCGAGTTATCGAGTAGTTGTACTTTCCTATGTAGCACACACGTCCTTGTCATTGTATTTTATACATTTCTGTCTGGCACATAGTGATCGACTTAATGGCTAAGCTCTGTTGAACACTCACCCTAACATTGATTGTTCTATTGATGATGTAATTAAATTTGCTAGGAAGAATAGGCACACAGAATTCGTCATTTAAGTAAGAGAACCACAATTCTAACTTTTTTTCATCATAAGATGGCATTCTCTTGACGTGTGTATAATCAGTTTAAATAAAACTTTCTTAAACTTTGCATGTGACTTGATTATTTTTTATTACAGTAAAAGTAAAGGTAGCTCAAGATATCTTTAGCACCCCCTCCTTGAGGTTTTTCTGTATCTGCCACTGCGACAAAGTCCTCGAGTACCACAAAGACAAATGGTGCGAAACATAATTTTTTGAGCTCAAAATCTGTGTGAACTTTGGTCGATTGCAGCACATTAATGATGTCTGCACTGAAGGAGAAACCAAGAAATAATGGGAATGTTGCAACAACATGACACTGCGAGAAAGAGTCTTACTTGCCAGAACACAGCTGTGAGCAAGAGAATGTGATAACTTGATAAATCCAGGAAAGTGAAGTCATTAAATGTTGAGGACAAGTTGTGGCAAAAGGTGGGTTGGTGGAGAAAGCACAACTCTGGAACTGGAGGCAAACTGTGAGGTCAGCATGTGAAGGTAAAGGTCAACAAACACCTTGAAGTATACTGTGCAGAGGAAAGGACCATCTGGCTTTGTGCATAGAGGCTACTGCTGTGTTACACAGAATGAAATTGTAGGTATGTGTGTTGGTAGCACAGCTGCTAAGCAAATTGTTTTTTTAAATTTTTTATGCATGAGTGATAAAATCACCAAGAAGTTCAATGATGTTCATAAAAAAGACATTGAGACTCATGTCATATGTACAGAAGTATACAAGCAGTTTTAATTTTGACAGATTATTTTCTTATTTTTCAGTTTCTTGAAGATCCTTTGGGAATCTCTTGGTCCACTAATTTTATAAAGGACGATTCTGAACTAAATTTGGAAGAGGATGAAGCTGAGACTACCGTAAACATTTGCACTTCCATTTTATGGCATGTAGAGTGTGAAAATATATTTGCCAAATTGTTGAATGTAAAACATGAATGGCAGTACAGTTAGCACATATCATGTGTTTTCTGAAACTTTGTGGTTTTCTCACTTTTCCACTGTTCTCTTACTATTCAGTTTCACTTGGATTATCATCCATTATTTGCTGAATGTTCTAAATATAACATGAACAGGACTATTAACAGTATTAATAATCCTATTTTCAGTGATACATCTTGATATCAAACATTTTGTGTAAAACATATGTGTGATAAATGCGTTAAATCCATATTTAGTAGAAGCATAAACTGTGGTAGTGTAGGTCATTTGAGAAATGTACCTTGTTTCATTAACTTCTGATTTACTATCTTTTCAGTGAAGCATTTACACTTGTGAATTTGTGCTAAAAATTTTAAAGGGTAAGAAAGCTATTAAATGTAATAATACTTCTATTTGATAGATTGCCCATAGAACTTAGCCACAACGTACGTGAACTTGTCTACTTCTGAGTACCTTTTCTTTTAGGTACAGATTAGTAATGTACAGAAAACTCTGAGTACTACTATGCAGATAAAGCCATATGTAACCTCAACGTAGAGGTCTTCATAGGGCTAAACAAAGAAAATTACCTTTGTAGTCCCCTATGGCTTTGTTGTCTGCAGCTCGTGGTCTTTCGGTAGCGTTCTCGCTTCCCGAGCACAGAGTCCCAGGTTCGATTCCCGGCGGGGTCAGGGATTTTCACCTGTCTCGAGATGATTGGGTGTTGTTGTGTTGTCTTCATCATCATCATTCATCCCCATTACGGTCAGAGGAAGGCAATGGCAAACCACCTCCACTAGGACCTTGCCTAGTAAGGTGGTACGGGTCTCCTGTATTGTTACCCTACGCTCTGTCAAGGAGTATGGGACTTCATCATCATCATGGGGTTGTTAAGGTTCTTGTTTGAGTGAAGTGTAAAACTATGCTTCATAAACAAAAATGTTTTAGTATTGCTGTTGTGCCTCTTCTGTAAGAGAAAGTGGATAGTCACACTGATAAACTTCTCATAGGAATAAAATGAAACTAAGATTGGGAAACATAAACCACAGAACTGCACAGAGTTACATACTGAGTTAACTCTTGTTCTCAGTGTTAATAAATAAGCTTCCAGTGCCTATAAAGCACTCTATACACACACAAATTTTTGGTGATTGTATGGCCATACAAATCGAGGGACCGAATTCTCTGATACTACAGTCATCCTGTTTTGTGTATAAAGGAATGCATCTGATTGACTGCACAGGCCAAGTCTTAAGTTCACAGTGACCAACTCACGGTCTTGTAGTTGGTATTGGTGAGCCTCAGTCCCGGGGCCCTGTGTTTGATTCCTTTTTCCACTGTGTGTGTGCATGGATACAGGTGTGAGTGTTTTGTTGTCATTATTTTTTTATATCATCAACAGACAAGTCATTTCCAGTAGGACACAACTACTAATTACAAGGAAATTAAATAAAGAGCTTGGATCAAGCAGCCAAACACCCGAGAAGGGGTATCCTGGCCAAAAATGCCATATGCACATTAATCATTGATGTCCAACAGACTCATATTATGCCATTTTAATTAAACAAAATGATTGTAAATTTTAGCTGTTAATTGCTCAAGTATTGGACCAATGAATAGAAATATTCGTCACCTTACAGCCTGATTTCTGATGACCATCTTGAATCTTTCAAGAAAATTTTATTGAACTGATTCGTGCCTCACATTGGCACATCCTGCACTAAGCATTTGTTTGTCAGGCTTTATTTTGTTGTGCATTCGTGGTATAACACAGACATCAAAAAAGTTTTGCATCACCCCAGTTCCCATAACACTAGAAGATAGAAGTTGACTGTGGATATTGTATTACAGACACAGCCCCTATGACTGTTCAGAAATGTCACTAAACCTGCCCAAAAATGTAAACAACTGTGCATGAGCAGTGCCTATTAGATGCAGGGGGCCTTCAGCTGATCAGTTACAACCATTCCACCAGGAAGGAGGTTCACGGCTTGTGTTGTCTGTAGTTCAACCATGCCTAGACGGTCAATACTGTGGTCATTACTTTGTGTCAGGAAGGGCTCTCAACGAGAGAAGTGTCCAGACATCTCGGAGTGAACCACAGCGATGTTGTTCAGACATGGAGGAGACACAGAGAGACAGGAACTCTCGATGACATTCCTTGCTTAGGCTGCCCGAGGGCTACTACTGCAGTGGATGACTGATACCTACGGATTATGGTTTGGAGAAACTCTCACAGAAACGCCGCCTTGTTGAATAATGCTTTTCGTGCAGCCACAGGACATCATGTTATGACTCAAACTGTGCACCACAGGCCGCACGATGTGCAAGTTCATTCCCGACGTCCACGGCGAAGGCCATATTTTTAACCGTGACACCGTGCAGCGCGGTACGGATGGGCCCAACAATGTGTTGAATGGACCGTTCAGTATTGGCATCACATTCTCTTCACTGATGAGTGTTGCACATGCCTTCAACCAGACAATCGATGTAGATGTGTTTGGAGGCAACCCAGTCAGGCTGAACACCTTAGACACAACTGTCCAGCGAGTGCAGCAAAGTGGAGGTTCCCTGATTTTGTGCAGTGGCATAATGTCGGCTCAACATATGTCACTGGCGGTCACGGAAGGAGCTGTAACGGCTGTACGATACGTGAATGCCATCCTCCGACCAATAGTGCAACCGTAGCAGCAGCATGTTGGCGAGGCAGTCATCTTCGTGGACCACAATTCGCGCCCCCATCGTGCGAATCTTGTGAATGACTTCCTTCAGGATAACGATGTCGCTTGACTAGAGTGGCCAGCATGTTCTCCATGCATGAATCCTATTGAACATGCCTGGGATAGATTGAAAAGGGCAGTTTATGGACAATGTGACCCACCAACCACTCTGAGGGATCTACGCCGAATCGCCATTGAGGAGTGGGACGTTCTGTACCGACAGTGCCTTGATGGACTTGTGGATAGTATGGCACTATGTGTACAGGCATGCATCAGTGCAAGAGGACGTGCTACTGGATATTAGAGGCACCTGTGTACGCGTGCAGCAATCTGGGCCACCACCTCTGAGGGTCTCGGTACAACATGCAAATATGTGGTTTTCGTGAGCAATAAAAAGGGCGGAAATGATGTTTGTGTTGCTCTCTATTCCAGTTTTCTGTATTGGTTCCAGAACTCTCGGAACTGAGGTGATGCAAAACTTTTTTTGATGTGTGTATTATTTTTTTGTGATCGGTTGTGATTTTATTGATGGTAATTGTTGTCTTATGGAAAGCTGAGCTTAGTGAGGAGAGTCTTGGTGAAAGAGACTCTCACTTTCATCCCACGAATGAAATGAAGAGCTTAAATGTTGGACTCAATAAGTCCATTGACTTTTGACTTGTGTTTAACTCTGCATGGTAATTCTCAGTTGTTTGACTTGATCTTGCAGGCAAAACCATGTGTGCAGCCAGCTGGAAGCCCACGTCCTGAGCTAATGTTCCAAGGTCTAGATGTGATTATGGGCTGATGTGATATTAGCTCGAAGATGGAATGCGCAAGTTGGTTCAGGAGGAATATTGTTGTTCTAACTCCAAACCTTACAGGAAACACGGTTATAGGAAACAAGCTACTATTTATTTCATCATGGCATGACAGCATCATATAGGCTGTTCGATAGAGTTAATGACAGATACAAAAGAGACTGGCCAGAACCATTGCATGACAATAGTGGAGGTGCCTGGAGACGCTGAGCAGCATGGTACTCAAATACTCAAATATAAGGCGCACCAGAGCAATGTTAACGTTGGTGTACTAAGGCGTGGCTACCACAGTTATTTTGTTGAGACAGTTTCAGTTGTTCCTTGACTGTTGACAATTGGTTTTCTACATCTACATTTACATGTACATGGTTACTCTGCAATTCATACTTAAGTGCCTGGCAGAGGGTTCATCGAGCCATTTTCATACTACTTCTCTACCATTCCACTCTAGAATAGCACATGGGAAAAAGGAACACCTAAATCTTTCCGTTTGAGCTCTGATTTCTCTTATTTTGTTATGATGAGCATTTCTCCCTACATAGGTGGGTGTCAAAAAATATTTTCGCATTCGGAAGAGGAAGTTGGTGACAAATTTTGTAAATAGATCTCACCGCAAAGAAAACCGCCTTTGTTTCAGTGACTGCCACCCCAACTCGCGTATAATATCAGTGACACTCTTACCCCTATTGCGTGATAACACAAAACGAGCTGCCCTTCTTTGCACTTTTTCGATGTCCTTCGTCAACCTACCTGGTAAGGATCTCACACCACGCAGCAATATTCCAGCAGAGGACGGACAAGTGTAATGTAGGCTGTCTCCTTAGTGGGTTTGTCGCATCCTCTAAGTGTTCTGTCAACAAAGCACAGTCTTTGTTTTGCCTTCCCCACAATATTATCTATGTGGTCTGTCTAATTTAAGTTGCTTGTATTTGTAATTCCTCGGTATTTAGTCGAATTGACAGCCCATAGATTTGTGCAATTTATCATATATCCAAAATTTCTCGGGTTTCTTTTAGTACCCACGTGGATGACCTCGCACTTTTCTTTGTTTAGTACCAATTGCCACTTTTCGCACCTTACAGAAATTCTCTCTAGATCATTTTGTAATTGGAATTGACCGTCTGATGATTTTACTAGATGGTAGATTACAGTGTCATCTCCATCTCTAATGGGGCTGCTCATAAATCAGGAACAGCAGAGGGCCTATGACACTACCTTGCAGAACGCCAGATATCACTTCTGTTCTACTCTATGATTTACCGTCTATCACTATGAACTGTGATCTCTCTGAGAGGAAATCATGAATCCAGTAACACAATTGAGATGATACTCCATATACATGCAATTTGATTAACAGTCGCTTGTGAGGAATGGTATCAAAAGCCTTATGGAAATCTAGGAATATAGAATCGATCAGAGATCCCTTGTCAACAGCACTCATTACTTCGTGGGAATAAAGAGCTAACTGCGTTGCACAAGAATGATATTTTCTGAATCTGTGTTGGTGATTCATGATATTTGAGTACAGTATATGCTCCAAAATCCTACTGCAAATTGAGGTCAGTGCTTTGGGTCTGTAATTCAATGGGTTACTCCTATTTCCTTTCTTGAATATTGGTGTGACCTGTACTACTTTCCAATCTTTAGGAACAGACCTTTCGTCAAGTGAGCGGTTGTATGTGATTGCTAAGAAAGGCGCTATTGTGTCTGCATACTCTGAAAGGAACCTGATTGGTATACCATCTGGACCGCAAGACTTGCCTTTCTTAAGTGATTTGAGTTGTTTTGCAACACCTACAGTATCTACTTTTATGCACTCATGCTAACAGCTGTTCTGGTTTCGAATCCTGAAATATTTACTTCGCCTTCTTTCGTGAAGGAATTATGGAAAACTGTATTTAGTAATTCCGGTTTAGTGGCACCATCAACGGTAACATTTCAATCGCTATCGAACCTTCAGGCATTTCCAGTAGAACACAAGTACTAATTACAAAATAATTTTACTGGTACTTATGGAACGATATTGGAAAGAAATAGAGTATTTTGGAGTGAGGTTAGAGAAAGAACAGGGTTTTTCAGTGTTTGGTTGAATAGATATGGGATGGAAATATAATTGTGCAAGAGTTTATTTTTCATTCTCTTTTACATTGAACTGAAGCTCTTAGTGTTCCATGTGTAGAGTATTAGGAAGTGCTTTAAGTCTTGGATTGATTATGGATGGGATGCAGAGGAAAATTTAATTTCCATTATCCATTGGGTATTCGAAACCAAAGTAAAAGAAAACATAAACTCCACTTATAATTTATTAAAATATTTAAGCTCAGTGGTGTATGTTCCACTTAAATCTAATGTTTGCGCTAGCGTAAGTAACTTTTGTCTTTGGTAGTGTATTGACAGCTGAGAAATTTCCTGTGTGTACATTAACCTTTTGTTTGAAGTACTAGATAAAAGAAGTACCTTCCTATGGTAGAAGGAGAATAATGATACTTTTCAAAGTGTCTTATTTCTCTATAGTATACTTTTACACACACACACACACACACACACACACAGAGAGAGAGAGAGAGAGAGAGAGAACACATAAATGAAAAATTCAAATAATTCATGAATATATTCAAGTTCAGATTTGAGGAAACATTTCCTAAAGTAGTACATTCTGTTGGGGGATCTAGTAGGAAGTCTTGGGTAACAAAAGGTATCAGAAAATCCTCTGAAAGACTCAAATATCTGAGATCTGTGAAAAATGATAATGGAGACCCAGCCTTCTTACAGTTTTTTCTCAGGTACAATAGGACATACAAAAAACTGTTGCAGGAAGCAAAGAGAATCGAAAATGAAAAGACCATACAGAACTCAAACAATAAAAGCAGAGCCATTTGGAATATAGTAAAACACGAAACTGGTAACTCAAAATCAAAGCAGATGAACATAAAAATTATAAATAAAGGTAGTTTAATAGATAATCTTAAGGACCTGGCAAACTTTATAAACAACTACTTTAGTAATAGAGCGACAAAACTGCAAGAAAAGCTTTCTAAAACACAACACACAATGGCAGCAACAAAGCTGCAAGAAAAGCTTTCAAAAACACTATGGCAAAGAACTATGTATCTCACACAATGCTACTGCTACCCATTAATGGAGAGGAAATCAGTAGCATTGTACATAAATTCAAGAGTAAATCATTCACAGGCTTAGATGAAGTTCCAATGTGTATACTAAAAGACTGCATTAGCAGCATAAAAGAACCCTTAATAAACATTATAAAATGAGTCGTTCTCATCAGGTTGCTTCCCTAATTATCTAAAGCACAGAAAAATTCTTCCCATACACAAAAAACGTGATACAGAAGATATAGAGAATTACAGATCAGTTTCATTGCTGTCTTCTTATTCAAAAATAATGGAAACTGTTATGAAAAAAAGACTTATGGACTACTTAAATAAATACCAACTCCTATGCAAATAACAGTTTGATTTCAGGACTGGAAAGGGAACAGAAGCAGCTATAGAAAGATTTACAAAAGTAGTTCTAGAAGCCCAGGATGAAGGAGAACAAGTACAGGCATTTTCCTAGATCTCAGTAAAGCATTTGATACAGTTGACCATGAAATACTACTAGGTAAACTTGAAGCCCTAGGAATCAGAGGGGTTGTAAATAAATGGTTTAGAACTTACCTTGCGGACAGAGTGCAGAGTGTGGAGATATCTCAAATTTCACGTAGCTCAAATTATTTAGTGAAACATCTTTCAGATGAAGAATATTTGAACATTTGAGCACCTCAAGGGAGTGTGTTAGGCCCAGTACTATTTCGTATTTATATTAATGACTTCCCACAGTCGGTAACACAAGATGAAACAGTGTTATTTGCTGATGACAGCAATATAATAATTACAGACAGGACACCAGAAATGTTAAATGTAAAAGCTGAAAAGCCACTTATGGCAGTTCACTACTGGTCAAATAACAACAAACTAACCCTTAATGTAAAAAAGACAAATAACATAAACTTCTATATAAAGAAAAAACCGAATATGACAAAGCTTAATGTTCAAAATGAAACCATAGAGTGTGTAGCCAGCACAACATTTTTGGGTATGTATGTTGATCAACAATTAGAATGGGATGAACATATTAGGATGCTTGGAAAAAAATTAGCACAGCATGCTATGCCTTACAAATATTAGTCACTGTGTGCAATAGTTCATGCCAGAGAATGACATACTTTGTACACATACATTCTATAATGAGTTACGGCATAACATTTTTGGGTGCAAATGCCCAAAATGTGAAATATGTGTTCAGATGGCAAAATTGAGCTATCAGAATAATGAGCAAGAATCACAAAAGAGCACATTGCAGTGAGCTATTTAAAAAATGAGGTATTCTGACAATCCTAAGTGAATGTACCTTGCAAACTACAGTTTTTATTCACAAAAATATTGAGCAATAGTTAGCAAACAGCTGCATACAGGATCACCAAACCAGAAACAGTAATTGCTTGTACCTAGACAGAATGAATAAAACTAAAACGCAAATCACTATGTTTTACCAAGGTGTCAAGATATACAATAATGTGCCAAAAGAATTCAAAAACATAAAGGAACTCTGTAAATTTAAAGCATTCCTTAAAGAATATTGATTAAAAACTAGTTTTTACTTGATTAGAGAATTCATGCAATATAAAATTGACATAAATAAATAATCAGGTTAATCAATTATAAAGTGGACATTCTAGATTGTAATTTGCCCATACAAGTATTAGAGGTGTATTGTGATCTATTATTATGATTGAAGCAGGTTCTTCTGCATCATTATGTAATTCAATGATAAATTGTGTGTGTAATATACATATATATATTATGAATTTATTATATATAGCTTGTATTTCATTATATTATGTGACAAAATAATGTACATATGTATGTATAATGACAACATCCATACAGAGAAATTTGTTTACGAATGAATAAATAAATAAATAAAGAGAGAGAGATTGATTTTACTCTACATTATGGCTTTATCTTATTAATTTCCCATTAAGTTCTTTTGCAAAGTTAAAAAAGCGTGTGATATTGCCTGCTAACATGGGCATACTAATCAAATGTCTGTCCTTAAACTTAAGAAAACAAGATCGAATAGCAGGCTATCAGGCCTGCAACTGGTTCACAGCTAACAGCCATAATCCCTCAAGTACTCATATTATACAACTTCAGACAAGCAAAAAAAGACCTGCTACCACTTGATGAAACACGGTGTGTTGTAAGACCGCGAACAGAGACAGCTGAACCGAATTCCACGAAACAGACCATTTACAGCAATACGCAGACCCAGCTTTGCTCCAGGTTACTACCGGGCTTTGCTGTCTGTGTGCCAGTCAGTTACTAGAAGCAGGGACACTTTGGCATACAACATAACTGACTACTGCAGCTACAACACCACAACAAACCCATTTTGGCACAAATAAACACAGGCTGTCTGGCCAGGCTGCACACGTGTTGAAGTAGCATATCATCGAGTAGTCAACTGCCACAGTTCTGGCGTCCACTGTGAGGTCCTGGCAGGACCTCCAAAAGGGTCCAGACACCACATAATGGTTAGAGAATCGAACTGAGGCCCTTTCAGCTGCCGAGCTACTGGGGCATCTGCTAGTCTAGCGTTTACTCCCTAGAGGTCTACATATGTTACTTGTTACCGAGATCGAGCACTCGGGGAGCCCTGTGAGCCTGCTGCCTATGCCCTGGCATTGCTCAGCTCTGAGTGGGGTCAATTACGGTGCAACATTGCATCCTGCCTGGACCAGCCTAAGCATAGATGTGGCTGGAGTCGTACTACAGTACTTCATTGGCAGGGTCCGTGTGTCCAGGCCCATCCCCCAGCATCACCTGTTGTGGACCTTAGTTGTACTATGAAGTACTGGGTGACATAAAGGATTATACGGCTCCCAATTAGTTTCTGACTCTCACCAATCCAGCATCCTCTACCAGAGCATGCCCAGACCTCCTTCAAGCACGGTCTGAAGTGCTGATAGAGACTGGAGTGGTGGTCTGATGTCTGCATCAGTGAAGGTCAACGCAGGTAGCAGCACGTGCATTCTACATGGTTTCTGAGGAAGAATGATCAATATTCACGACAGAACAGTAATGCTCATTTGAAGCAAAAACTTCATATGGACGTACAACCTATTCCAAACGGTTTCCCAGATAAAACACATTTAATCTAAATGTTTCTGGGCTAGTGGTGTACATGTATACATCTTACCCAACGTATCCCATTGCTTTCAAGCTACTGACCCAGGATGTCTTTCTGCCGTTGAACTGGCATGTTTATTGTGCAGTTATCCATGGTGTGTTCTAAATGGAGTAGTGAAGAGACTGAAAGTGTATCAGAGAGAAGCACTGGTTAACTGTATTTATGCATCTGCTAGCTAAAATACCACACATATACACTAATAAAGAATATCCAGATATGGTGTATGTTTACAGCTTCTGCAATGGTAGTTGCCTTGCTACTGCCAAAGAATACTATTGGTGTTTTCTGACAAACTGAATACCTGATTGTAAAACACTTACCAGAGTTTGCAGCACACTCCACGAAACAGGTGTTCTTCCACGTTCCCATTTTTCTTCTGAACATTTATCAAAGCTGACGTGGATATTGGTACTTACATTGTGAATTGAACAACAGCTGTAATGTGATGTGCATGATGGTGCATAAAGGTGAATGTGCTAAAAATACCTATTTTTCAATTAATACATTGTAAAATGAATGTTGTAATGTTTACAAGCTGTTGTACATTTAAAACCGACAGTGAACTGAATAACAAAAAATAAATAACAATGTATATTGAATATAATATATCTCTCAAACCTTTCAGAAAAGAGCGTACATCCATGTATAGTTTTTTGCTTATTTTCTGTTACATACCAGAATATTGACACACTGTCCTTATATTTGTTGTTCCTAGATATGGCCTCTTCCTGCTGTTTTATTTCCTATTATGTCACATATAGATTTGTTTGTGCCACTTGCAATGTGCCCCCCCCCCCCCCCCCTCTCTCAAGGAATGAAACAATGATACCAGTTGTGTGTGCACAGTGTAATCTACCAGGTCATACGGCCCTGTGTACTGAATTGCACAATGCACTATGGTGAGTATGCCAGCAAAATTGCATTGTGCCAGTAAGGGTAGGGAGAGTGTTTGGTTGAGACCAGGAGGGCTATGGGTACCAGGCAAGTCTATGTCATTGCAGATAATAGGCCATTGAAGGCATTGTTGATGAAAATAGTGCTGATACATGAATTACAAGAATCTACACTAGTATACTTGCTGAACCACCTAAAACTTACACCACACACATCGTGGAAGTGGAGAGTGCTATTCACATGTGGTTTTCACTGAATGGGTCACAAAAAATTGGAAAATATTGAAATAAAATGTGGAGGCAAAGAAATAGTGAAAGTTGCATCTTCCAAATTTCTGGGTTTACATATTGATAACAAACTAAACGGGTCTGTCCACATCACTGACCTACATTAAAGACTGAATTCAGCAGCATTTGCCATTCGCTCAATTGCATCTGTTTGTGACATGGAAACAATCAAAATTGCATATGGTGGTTATTTCCATTCACATATGACATCATATTCTGGGGAAATCAACCACAAGCAAATAAAATCTTTATTGCACAGAAGAGAGTTATCAGGATTATGAGTAGAGTGCATCCTAGATCTTCTTGCAGAAATTTATTCAAACAGCTGGGGATCCTCACCATGCCTTGTCAATACATCTTGTCACTAATGTGCTTCATGAACAAAAATTATGCAATTTACAAAATGAATAGTGCATACCATGATCACAATACAAGAAGAAAACATGATCTTCACAAAGATTAAAAAATCTCAGCTTGGTACTGAAAGGAGTTCATTATTCAAGTATAAATGTGGTCAATAAGCATCCTGTCCATATCAAATCAGTCATTGGGGATATTACTAAAAACAAAACAGAGCTAAAACTTTATCTTTTGGATAATTCTTTCTATTCTTTACAGGAATTCTTTGATAATGTGTAATACTTCTTGAATTTGTGCTTAATTTCATGCATTTCTAATAGAACTTCTTATGTAGATTAGTATATCACTTGTTGGCAGAATATTTTTTAGAGGAATTACTTTAAATTCGTTTACATAATCATCTATGTCATTACTGCACTATTATTTATGCAATCATCTATGTCATTACTGTACTATTATCTGTGTTGTTATCTGAATTTTTGTGTGTAATTATTTGACATGTGGATGTCCTTTTTAATGTATTTGCTTATATATTTTAAATTGGTTGCCCCATGATCATCAGCATGTGGCTATTACACTAATAATCTGACATGTTCTACATCTTAGCGAGACATTCGCGTCAAGGATCCACGGAACTCGAAAATAAATAAATAAAATAAATAAAAATAAAAAGATAGCATCTTTCAGCTTCTTCCACAGAAAAAAGTGTTAAATCTATGGAACAGCCCAGCCAAGGTACAGATCCAATCCAACAATCAGGAAACAATTTGTAAAGACATGCTATAGTACTTCATGCACTATGGGTGAGGCTGCCATCATGTTCATGCCACAGGTTCCTGCTAGTCTGCAGAAGAATTCTTCTATACTTCAGTCATCATAAGAACAAACCTGATGTAAGAAAACACAAGTGTGATGATTGGTCAGCAAATGTAACTCTCGTACACTGGTGGTATTCCACTCTTGGAAGTAGACACAAGTTATTTATTAGATATCTTATTACTTTGTCATTGTAAATGAAACATTGATACATTCTGGTGTATTAACAGCAATCAACGTTTTTCTTAATCACACTTTAGCTATGTACTTTTCATTTCAGAAAACGTGTACAGTCATTGTCTCCACAAATGCTATAGTGCTCCAATAATGTTGCTGTTGACACAGGCTGTGGAAAGGGATCGCATGGCTTCCTATTTTGTAGTGAACGTGTGCACGGAACACCATTAATGGTGAGAAATGAGTTGTTCTTAATGTTTTTCACAAGTGTACAGAGAAAAATCAGCTCTGACGTTTTCCAAGAAACACTTTGCAATAAATAGTACGTATTTTACAAACTATATGTGTGGTGTAATTTGTAGTGTAGTAACATATTACTCATGTATGCTTTGGAGCAGCAGTTCGAAGATCGTCGTGGTCTATAACTTTTTTTGGTTTGAATACCTATCTCATGTAAATATGAAAGTCATTAAGTATATGTTAATTAACTTATACTTAACCATAATATTTCGAGAAAATTCATGTCGTCCAGTTCCTATGATTGGTAAATGTGGCTTCAACACTAAACAAGATAATGATACACCTGGAGTGTCCTGTCTTAATTACCGTGTAGAGAAGTTAACGCAATTCTCATAATTGTGTCCCTGCAGCTCTTGGTCGAGAGAGATGTGACAGGGGTGGAACATATGTCAATGGAGAATGCATAGGATACTAGCCTGACTTGTATAACTTCCTCATGTGATTGCACAGAAGCTAACATGCAGATCAACTGCAACAGCAGCAAGAACATTTATTTCTCCCTCTTTTGTAATTACTTGTTTCCTTCTGTTACATTGTCTAGGTCTTACACTACCATTTTGAAGTACTGTAACTCATTGCAGAGGTTTATAGGTAACTGTTTGATATCTTTCTGCATACAACAGCAAATTGCATTCTTCTAACACCAAGAGCATGTTGGCTTTTTCTGCATTGGTAAATCCCATCATCCACTTATGATCTACTGCTTGGACTCTCACACATTGACACACAATGTACTCAAGGAACATGCAAGCACACTGTAAACAAATGTAACAACATGCCATAAAGGTAAGAGTATATACTCCCTGTTGAGGGATTCTTGAGATCTATGTGCCATTGATTCTCAGGAAATTTGACAAGGAGTGTGAAGTTGGTTTCTCTTTTTCTATGATAAAAAAAAGTCTCCTTTATTATTGTCGTCAGATAATTTTACCGAATGACTCAGATTGTGCATTAAAATATCATGTGAGTTAACAACAAATGAGGGATGCATTCAAAAGCCCTTTTGTATAAAGAAAGAGGCATGAAAGAACTGAGAGGACCTGTAAATCAGTTAAAAAATTCATTCATTTTATTGTAGAAATCAAGGAAGGACCTAAGAATACTCACCAGTTTATGTTTAAATTGCAATTTGTCATCAACAGACCTAGTTATGAAAGTGGATGTGAATAAAAAGATTTCTTAATGGAATAAGAGTGTTGAATTCAATTATATCAAAAGGAAAATTCACTCGAGTAATGAGTCATTACAAAGCTCATAAGGATACTCATCCTGACTTTGCATTAGGTTAATTACTCAGGTGTGACAAGATATTAGGTTAATTTTGACTTTATGTTGTTGCCACAAGAATAGTATGATTGTTTGGAGCAGAAAATAATGGCTTAGCGTAATGTGAGGACTGAGTGTAACATTAACTGAAGTCATATTAAGAGTTGGATCTTCAGAAAGTACCTACTTTTTGTACTGCAAAACATGCTTGTTGATTGAATCTAAGTTCTTGTACATTCTGAAATATCTAGCACAGCCAATATGCCATTTTTTGTATTTCACCTGGCTCCACAACCTTGTCTTTAGTTCACCATCAAAAGCACCCACCTCACCTTTGAGATGTGGAAAAGAATAACCACTGCAAATCCACTTCACATACTTTCTTCAGTAAATGAAAATTGATTAAAATGCATTTGTTTTAAATTGGGAAGTACAGTCATCTGAATGTATTGTCACCTTGTGGAGGCATGGGATGGTTAGCTTTTGATCAGCTATAATTTCACGTAAGAACACAGCAATGGAAACCTTTTCATGCAGTATATAATCACTAATAATAGGATAAGAACAATTTTTATCAGTAGTTCAAGTACAAGCTCTAAAAAGTAATTTGCTTGTTTGAGTATTTAGCACTCTGTTTGGTCCTGATTTTCTCTGCAGTCTGTAGCACTGTAGTTTCATGAGATCCATGTTGCTCTCTTGTATAAAGTTCAGCATGTCATAAACTTTTAATGATGCAATAAATATAAATAGTCACGTGACTACGGCCTCCCGTCGGGTAGACCGTTTGCCGAGTGCAAGTCTTTCGATTTGACGCCACGTCGGTGACTCGCGTGTTGATGGGGATGAAATGATGATGATTAGGATAACACAACACCCAGTCCCTGAGTGGAGAAAATCTGTAACCCAGTTGGGAATCGAACCCGGGCCCTTAGGATTGACATTCTGTCATGCTGACCACTCAGCTACTGGTGGTGGACAATGATGCAATCAAATTTATAGTTAATAATTTGATTCTCAGTTTCTGACAGGACATAAACAGTGGCATCCTTAACGTCTGCAGGTTTTCCTTTTCTAATGACACCAATCTATTATTTCCATTTCACTTCTGTATCATACTTGACTTTCATCATTTAACCTGGACTGAAGCTGAGGCCCACAATTTTTACACTTTGCATGTGCAGCATTCACCTTTCAAATTTTAAACTCCATACCCCCTGAAAAAAATTCTTTTTTCACTGTTATTTTTCAGTACATTTATGAGGTAATCAAAGTTAGCATGATACTTACAGGCAAATAACATTTTAAGATGTTTCAGAAACCAACAAAATACGTTAAGATTTACATATAAAATATTCTTTTTATGTGTTCCATTTTAATTGCTGCCAAAAATTGTGTATAAGCTTCCTTAGTTGAGAGTACCATGTAATTTTTCTGCAAAACTGCCATCTTTGTCTCAGGGTCCTCAACTGTTTTTGCATCACTTTTGCCAGGTTTGCCACTTTGCTTATGGCATATCTGTTGTAAAAAGGAAAGAAAAAATCTGTTCCTTTATTAGAAACTTTGATATTCAATTCTCTTTTTTGTGTTTCCTTAAACATTTCGGCATTGTAGCAGTTAATTTTTTCACTACAGCATAGCTATTAATTGAACTGTCTGCAGGTAGTTTCTTTGCTTATTTCACTGCCTTTCCTACAGTTTCTGGAAGTTTGTATGGCCCTAAATAAGGTTCTGATATACTCTTGGATTTTCACCCACAAACTTCATGGTGCACAATGCCTCTCTTATTGTATCAGTCACTAGTTTGCTGAGCACCTTCATAAAGCTCTCCTGCTTACTAAGTGATTCTGTGATAAAATGCACTGCTCTTCTTTGGATGTTGACTACCCGTTATGCTAATAAAATTGGACAATGCTACATGACTATTGTGCTGTACTCAGGAATAGGTCAAATATGTGGTTTGTAAACCTACTTCTTTCTTGATGAATTACATTCCTTAACATTATTGCAATAAATCTGCCTGTAATATGCCTTTTATGTTATTTTAGCTGTTAGTTCTACTTTAGATCACTGTGTGTGGTTATTCCAACGAGTTTTTGTGGTTGTTTCTGTTTACAATGTTGTTCTGGTGGACGTGTGTATAGGGTGCTCAACAGCAATTACTGATAGTGTAATCAGGTAGTAATTGATCTTTGTATGTTTTTGTGAATGACAGTACTGTTAGGTATGTTCAGGTTGAACTGAGAGCCCCTGCACCAACCATAAATTCTCTGCAGATCTGTGATGATGAGCATAGACAGTTCATATTTAAAGATGTTGCATACACAGAAGTTGGTGGTATAAGAGAGGCACTCTCAGCAAACATTACATCGCCGAGCATTTTAGAGGATGGGAAGCATCCTAAAACATAGGGGAGTGCGAAGTGGTTAACATGTTTCTACCATGGAATTCACTTGGATGAATGTGGTATACCTTATAAAGTTATGGTGACATCGCTTCAATTATTTGACCACACAGATACCATAATTTAGGTCAAAGGCGAGGAGAAGATCACATGGATGCACTGAATTTTCAAGTTTGCTGCTACTCAAGACCCGAAATTCTATGGGACTCCCGTCCTTCATCGACTCGAGAAGATGTGTGAAAATAGTGTTGTGCCTGCTTATGAGAATGTAAAAATTACTTTTAAGCCGAATGAAAAATAAATAAATTTTTACCTGACAATCTGTGTACTTTTCTGTCACACTTTGTTAGCATATAACTTTACTCACGTATCACATTGTGGTTCTCCTAACCCAAAGGAGATATGATTTTACACATGCATGCTATGTCTCTGGAAGCAGACATAGTCACTTGTTACCTGCTTCCATAATGAAATACATGTGCAATCCCATGCAGCCATTACATATATTTTTTTAGTCTCCATCTTAAACTTCACCTCCTTAATACTGTCATTTGTGTCTTGCATATCTTTTACACACACACACACACACACACACACACAACTGGGATAGGACTTCTGTAAACAACAACAAAGATGTAAGGTAATGAATTTTTCATTTATTCCATTATCACAGATACACTTGCTTTTTGAGACAGTTGCTATTTGAAATACAATTTAGCTCTTGAAGTACAAATTAGTTTTTGAGGTACAAGATAGTTCTTGAGCTACAATTTGATTCTTGAGATACAATTTGGTTCTAATATTTTCAATGCAGAGATACTTTAAACTTGTGCACTATTACTATTATTAAGAAAAACAGCTTCTATAGTTCACGCAACAGTACAAGCACTGCTTCAAAGTATTTACAGTTTTCAATTGCACTGGCTCAGAATACTTTTTACAATTTTCCAGGGCGCAGAAGCACTGATTGATAGTATTTGCAATTGAAACTTCCTGGCAGATTAAAACTGTGTGCCCGACCTTGAGGGGTTCTCCATTCAAAGTAATATTCCCATTGATCCCTTTGTTTCTTCCAAATACCATTACTTCACTCTTATCTTTATTTATTTTTAATCCATACCTTCTCATTATTTC
Organism: Schistocerca cancellata; assembly: GCF_023864275.1. Taxonomy (NCBI): domain Eukaryota; kingdom Metazoa; phylum Arthropoda; class Insecta; order Orthoptera; family Acrididae; genus Schistocerca; species Schistocerca cancellata. The sequence continues at coordinate 146,064,376 of NC_064636.1, read as the reverse complement.
CTTCCACGCATCAATTTATAATTGCACGTCAACCTCTTTAATGCCCCATATTACCATATCATCTGCACAAATCATCTTTTTGTCTTTTTCTTGTACTATATCTTTAACTGTCCAATTCATTCCCTCCATCACAACATTAAAAAGTGCAGGAGATAGAATACTTCCTTGTTTTAAGTCCTTGTCTTATTCTGAAGTATCAGAGTTCCCCAATGTTGTTCTAATTCTACAATTGTGTCCTCTGCACACTGTCTTTATTACATTAATGTATCCATCTTCTGTACCTATCTTCTTCATTTCTTCCCAGAGTCTTTCCCTGTTAACTGAGCCATATGCCTTTTCTACGTCTCTAAAAACCATTATCACCCTTTTCTTATACTCCCAACTTTTTTCCATCAGTTGATGGATGGAAAATATCAGGTCAATCATGCTTCTTCCTTTCCTAAACCCATGCTGTTCTTCACTCAGCCCCTTTTCTGTCTTTTCACTTATTCAATTTAGTAAAATTCTTTCAAAAATCTTGGCTGTATGATTCATAAGAGTTATTCCTCTGTGGTTTTTACAAAGTCTTTTACTGCCTTTTTGGAAGATGGGAACAATGTCTTCTCTTCTCCAATCATCAGCTATTGTACTATTTGTCCACACACTTTACAGTATGCTATACAGCCATTGCATTCCCACTGGACCTGCTGCTCTTATCATGTCCACTGATACTTCATCAGGTCAGGGGCTTTCCCCCCATTCATCTTCTTCACAGCTATTTCCATTTCTTCTCATGTAATTTGTCCTAATTCTGCTTCCCAACTTCTCTCAATTTCTCCATTATTTGTCGTTTCCTCGTGTACCTGCTACTCAGCACTTAACAGTTTCTGAAATGTTCTCTCCAGAGATCTTTTATATTCCCTGTATCTGCAATCACAGTAACATCCCCTTTTTCCATCTTTACTGGTACTTCAGAAGCCTTCCTTTTATTTTTCATCATTTTATAGAACATTTTCTTATTGCTCCCCACATCTTCTTCAAGTTTTTTTTTTTTTTTTTGGCCTTGTTGTTCTTAGTTTTCCACCACTTTCTCCACGCTCCATTTTTTCTTCCAACTGCTTCGATTGTGGTACCATCCTACCAACTTGTCTGCCTTACTTTTTCCTTTCCAGATGTTCTACTACATACTTTTTGTGCTGCTTCAACTAAAGTGTCTTGAATATATTCCATTCTTTTTCTACATTTCAGAAAACTTCTTTTGGAAATTTTTGTGTAATTAGTTCTCTATACTTCTCAGCACTTTCACTCCCCTTCAGTTTCTAATCCTGTATCCTCATCACTTTCTTCTATTTTGTATTTTGCACACACTGATTCATTTTCCATTGGCCCACCAGTAATCTATGGTCTCCCTCTGTACTCACACTTTCAATTATCTTCACACTTGTTACTTTCTCTCCCCAGTCCCTATCTACTAGAATATAATACATTACACTCTTGGTTCTTCCATCCCAACTGTATTGGGTGATAACATCAGTTTCTCTCTTCATAAACCAGCTGTTTTCTGTTTTCATTCCATTCCTCTAGCACAAATCTAGGAGTCTTTCCCCTTCTTCATTTCTGCCTCCATATCCAAAACATTCCAATACTTGCTCAAATCCCTTTCTGTCTTTGCCTACCTGTTCATTAAAATCTCCCATCACTATATTAGCACTCTCTATATGGTTCTCGAACTCCTTTTCAAAGTCCATCGTCTCTTCTTCACTACATTCGACTTGAGTTGCATAAATCTGGATAACTTTTAGTGTTACTTTTTGGAATCTCAGGTTTAAATTTATGAACCTGTATGATATATATCTCAATACAGCTTTGCTCATTCTTATTCACCATCACTGCCACACCATTTCTTCCAAACCTGTTATTCCCACTCCAGTACAGCTTTCCTCCTCCTCTCAAATTCTTCTCACTTTTCCCCTTCCACTTCATTTCACTTAATCCCAAAATATCTAACTTTCTCTCCATTAGTACATCTGTCATTTCTTCCATTTTTCCATTGAGGTTAATATATTAAGGGTGCCAATATTTTGGTTATTTTTAAGTCCATTTGGTTTCATCTTTTTAGTAATTTGCATTTTTGTTCAATACTGTTAAAGAAGATTATGATTATTCTGTTGTTATGTCTATCTTGTATCTTCTGTACATACCTGTACAGTAATTTGCTGTAGGTAGGCGAAAATCTGTTTATGAACAACAACTGTATAGCAGGCAGTTAATCCCAGACAAACCACCACCTTTTCACTGGATGTTTGGTTTTCATTTCTCAGCATCATAGAACACGAACAGATGTAGCTGCTGAGGTACTGTGCTCACTGCCGTAGCCGTGAATCCTCAAGTAAGCACGCAACTAATACAACAAAAAGTTGGTACTTCGAAAACAAGCGCACATCACATTCTGCAACATTATAAATTCTATTCTCACCACGTTCATTTACACCAAGAACTTCCTGGGAATGACTTCAACAACAGAAGTTGATAGTTGCTGGTTGGAGAGACAGCATCACTGTTATGGGTAGTCTGCAAGAACCAGTTGTAGATGCTGTCCACAGATGAATTGTCTAAATGGAGCCTTGGGAGAGCCAGTCCTCACAAAACTCTACCATCTGGTGAGCAAAATGTATGAGACAGGCGAAATACCCTCAGACTACAAGAAGAATATAACAATTCCAATCCCAAAGAAAGCAGGTGTTGACAGATGTGAAAATTACCGAACTATCAGTTTAATAAGTCACAGCTGCAAAATACTAACACAAATTATTTACAGATGAATGGAAATCCGGTAGAAGCCGACCTCGGGGAAAATCAGTTTGGATTCCGTAGAAATGTTGGAACACATGAGGCAGTACTGACCTTATGACTTATCTTAGAAGAAAGATTAAGGAAAGGCAAATCTATGTTTCTAGCATTTCTAGACTTAGAGAAAGCTTTTGACAATATTGATTGGAATACTCTCTTTCAAATTCTGAAGGTGGCAGGGGTAAAATACAGGGAGCAAATTTACAATTTGTACAGAAACCAGATGGCAGTTATAAGAGTCGAGGGGCACGAAAGGGAAGCAGTGGTTGAGAAGGGAGTGAGACAGGGTTGTAGCCTGTCCCAGATGTTATTGAATCTGTATATTGAGCAAGCAGTAAAGGAAACAAAAGAAAAATTCGGAGTAGGTATTAAAGTCCATGGAGAAGAAATAAAAACTTTGAAGTTTGCCGATGACATTGTAATTCTGTCAGAGACAGCAAAGGACTTGGAAGAGCAGTTGAACAGAATGGACAGTGTCTTGAAAGGAGGATATAAGATGGACATCAACAAAAGCAAAACAAGGATAATGGAATGTAGTCAAATTAAGTCAGGTGTTGCTGAGGGAATTAGATTAGGAAATGAGACACTTAAAGTAGTAAAGGAGTTTTGCTATTTGTGGAGCAAAATAACTGACGATGGTCGAAGTAGAGAGGATATAAAATGTAGACTGGCAATGGCAAGGAAAGCGTTTCTGAAGAAGAGAAATTTGTTAACATCGAGTGTAGATTTTAGTGTCAGGAAGTCGTTTCTGAAAGTATTTGTATGGAGTGTAGTCATGTATGGAAGTGAAACATGGGCAATAAATAGTTTGGACAAGAAGAGAATAGAAGATTTCGAAATGTGGTGCTACAGAAGAATGCTGAAGATTAGATGGGTAGGTCACATAACTAATGAGGAAGTACTGAATAGGATTGGGGAGAAGAGGAGTTTGTGGCACAACTTGATTAGAAGAAGGGATCGGTTGGTAGGACATGTTCTGAGGCATCAAGGGATCACCAATTTAGTATTGGAGGGCTGCGTGCAGGGTAAAAATTGTAGAGGGAGACCAAGAGATGAATACGCTAAGCAGATTCAGAGGGATGTAGGCTGCAGTAGGTACTGGGAGATGAAGGAGCTTGCACAGGATAGAGTAGGATGGAGAGCTGCATCAAACCAGTCTCAGGACTGAAGACCACAACAACAACAAATACCCTGGTAGGTGGGCTGGACATAGTGGGCCAGTTAGCTGGCCTGCCTGATCTCTGGACTTTACACCACTGGACTTTTTTTCTGTGGGGATCAGTTGAGGATGCTGTCTACAAAAATGTTCCAATGAAACAAGAGGACATGCAGCAACACATTACTAAAGCTTGTACAGCCATCAAAGACAAATAAACAGTGCTATATAGGGCATTATTCTTCCACAGACAGACCCCATGTCTGAATGCCAGTGGTCACCATTTTGAGCATGCAATGTAAATGCTCTCTTTTTCATCTAGTGGTAATATCACAGTAAAAGTTACTACAAAGGGCCATGTTACTTCTGCATCATCATAAGTACTGTAATATAGTACCGTACAATGACAAGATCCAGTTGTTGTGCAGTGCAGTGTTGCTTCATTCAAAGTTTAACACTCATTGAAGAGGTTAAATCATTTAGTTAATGAAATGCACTGAAGTGATGTATCATTTACTCATTTATCATTTCCATAGCTATTCGTTTCATCAGTAAGATAGTACAGTGTGATATATTTCTGACTAGCTCTTGGAGAGTGTACATGGATCCATTTAAAAAATTTAACCTCTACTCTGTATCTCCTACTTCTGTGGGGATACATAAAATGTTTATCCTTGGCAAGAACTACCCAATAATGTTAAAAATCATTGGTTGAAACAATTTTTCATTTAACATCTCAGGAAGAATTTTTCTGGATGAGCAAGATAAATTGGCCACTATATACATAATGAACACTTAGTACACAATAAATCACACATGTTATGCAGATATATTCACATGTGCACATAGCACACAACCAACTACACACAGTGTAGATATGTACATTTTTCACACACACACACACACACACACACACACACACAGAGAGAGAGAGAGAGAGAGAGAGAGAGAGAGAGAGAAGAGAAATATATTTATACTATGACAAACAAGCGATACTATTCTACATACATACATGCTCTCAGTCTCATTCACAAACCACTCTCATCAAGTGAATCGTGCAAACACAGGTGAGTTTTAATGCAGTCATCACAAATGACTCATTTATCATCATGATCCAACAAACCGATTCTTGCAGCACAATGTACACCTCATGTCCTTGAGACCAAATACTAGTTCGCTACACTATGTGCACTGCCTGTAATGGAGTACCACTGATGTTGCAATTTGCAAAGTGCAAATATCCTTTAATTTCGAGAGCACTTAATGCTGCAAGAAACACACCCTTTTCCTGCCTCCGGGTTGCAATTTCCAAAGAACAATATGCCTACATCTTGTATTCTAGACCCACAAACTCCACAACTGGCTCCCATTTGCCTCGTCTTTTGTTAGGCCAATGACTTTGTTCCATGGAACAATAACATAAGAATTATGGAGCACATATGATGATGTGTCGAATTCTTCTCTGTGGCAACTCATTACTTTATATGGATCCCAGTTCTTCACCCAATAGATAAAGCTATCTATATCCATATAAAGTAACTTAGGATCAGCAAAACGAAGTTTCATAAACTCATAATGGAGTCAGTAAATATGGAATTTTGGACAGGTGTAGTATGGACATCCTCACATAAACAGGTTTCATGAACTATACTGCAGTCTTCAACATGTCCACAGCAACTGAGTTCGTGTTGAAGATAATGATCCATTTGAAATTTGTTTTGGCAGTATACTTCTTATGCCAGAATGCCAGGAGTTTGCAGCGGCATGTGCAGCGATCTCCACTGTAACATTGACTGATGTAGTTGTGGGGACCACTTGTCATTCTGTTATGTGTATGACTGACAATGGTGAACATTTTAAACATTTAAAGTAACCTTGTGCTAAAATGAAGGTTTTACGGCATATGTGATCAATTATTAAATGTAAAATAAACACATAAGTAATACTTTTTGTTCCTTAAAGTGCATTTTTCTGGTGGGCTCTGTATGTCATGCATTGTTTTTGCACATCCCAGTAGATATTAACAACTGTATCAATAACCTATGCTGGAATCTTAAAAGGTGGTTTATTGTGCTGTAAGATCTGTTTTATTAAATTTTTTTTATTAAATTGCTCAGTTTTTAGGCCTATGCTATAGGTTCACTGCCTTGCAAATTTTTTGTGAACACATAAAATTCTGCTAACTAGTCACTGACATTCTTTAAGAAATTATGTCTACTGGATCTTGAGAGGTATTTGAATCTTCGAGATGTGGTATTTACTGGTTCTAAGGAAAACGTAGATGGTAACACAGCCTATTTACTTAACAATATGGTTTTCTTTACAAATTAACAAATTTGTGAAATGAATAAGCTTTTAGAAGAGAAATCAAAATAAGAACCACATGACAATAATTACAAGGGCCCAGAACTGCAGGTGAAACAGCAGTGTTTACTGCCACACTGGACACAGTTTCTCTTATTAAATGCCCTTCTGCGACACATGAAAACATATAGATAACATTGATGAATCTTATTCTGACTAAAGCCCTGGTGACAGTGCCAGTTGGCTGTTAATATGCCAAAAGTTGAATTGCTTCTCATTTATGAAGGCTGCTCTGAAGGAACACTTTAAAACATTACGTGTGAGCACTTATTACAAGAGAACTCATTCGGCAGAACCACATAATCCAGTTAAAAATACACCAATAATGACCCAGTCTTTCAAAAACAGGAATGCACAGCTTATTACAACAGATAGTTCAGGTTATCTCAAATACAATTACAATCAAGGAATTGAACCAGTTAACATCTAAATCTAACCACAAGACCCCTGTTTGTATAATGGCAAACTGTCCCTTGGTACAATTGTTCCGACTGTATTTATGACCAGGAATTGATTCATTAAAACATTAATGATTTATAAACTAGAAATGAAGGGCAATATAATATAAGATCAAATTTTCAAATGACAGCTAGTGTCTAGTACAACTCTACGGTCTATATTTACAACCAAAGAGCTGACCGAGTAAAACTCTGAGGGTCAGGTACAAACCAGAAAATAATAAAGAGGTTGGGTAGACAATGACACCAGTCACTACAAGGATTACAGAATGTTACTCCCCTTTATCAGCAAGCAGCTACACGGTTCAACGGTGCATCACGGCGGCTACTGAGTGGTGTCGAGGACAGCGAGGTAGAAGGGGTCAGCCAGGCCGTGAGCAGTCATCTGACAAAAATGTTGCCAACTAACTGACTGGTGAAGTACTCTGGTATCTTTACTCTGCACAGGCACTCCTTGCGTAGGTTACGGCTTCAGCTGCTTGGACCTCGTGACCGCTTCTTATCACCAATCCCCAAGCTTGGTGCCTCCACTCACCTGGGCCAGCGCACCCATATACAGGGGTGTTTCAAAAATGACCGGTATATTTGAAACGGCAATAAAAACTAAACAAGCAGCGATAGAAATACACCGTTTGTTGCAATATGCTTGAACAGTACATTTTCAGGCAGACAAACTTTTGAAATCACAGTAGTTACAATTTTCAACAACAGATGGCGCTGCAGTCTGGGAAACTCCATAGTACGATATTTTCCACATATCCACCATGCGTAGCAATAATATGGCATAGTCTCTGAATGAAATTACCCGAAACCTTTGACAACGTGTCTGGCGGAATGGCTTCACATGCAGATGAGATGTACTGCTTCAGCTGTTCAATTGTTTCTGGATTCTGGCGGTACACCTGGTCTTTCAAGTGTCCCCACAGAAAGAAGTCACAGGGGTTCATGTCTGGCGAATAGGGAGGCCAATCCACGCCGCCTCCTGTATGTTTCGGATAGCCCAAAGCAATCACACGATCATCGAAATATTCATTCAGGAAATTAAAGACGTCGGCCGTGCGATGTGGCCGGGCACCATCTTGCATAAACCACGAGATGTTCGCAGTGTCGTCTAAGGCAGTTTGTACCACCACAAATTCACGAAGAATGTCCAGATAGCGTGATGCAGTAATCGTTTCAGATCTGCTAAATGGGCCAATGATTCCTTTGGAAGAAATGGCGGCCCAGACCAGTACTTTTTGAGGATGCAGGGACGATGGGACTGCAACATGGGGCTTTTTGGTTCCCCATATGCGCCAGTTCTGTTTATTGACGAAGCCGTCCAGGTAAAAATAAGCTTCGTCAGTAAACCAAATGCTGCCCACATACATATCGCCGTCATCAATCCTGTGCACTATATCGTTAGCGAATGTCTCTCGTGCAGTAATGGTAGTGGTGCTGAGGGGTTGCCACGTTTGAATTTTGTATGGATAGAGGTGTAAACTCTGGTGCATGAGACGATACGTGGACGTTGGCGTCATTTGGACCACAGCTGCAATACGGCGAATGGAAACCTGAGGCCGCTGTTGGATCACCTGCTGCACTAGCTGCGCGTGGCCCTCTGTGGTTGCTGTACGCGGTCGCCCTACCTTTCCAGCATGTTCATCCGTCACGTTCCAAGTCCGTTGAAATTTTTCAAACAGATCCTTTATTGTATCGCTTTTCGGTCCTTTGGTTACATTAAACCCCCGTTGAAAACTTCGTCTTGTTGCATCAACACTGTGTTCTAGGCGGTGGAATTCCAACACCAGAAAAATCCTCTGTTCTAAGGAATAAACCATGTTGTCTACAGCACACTTGCACGTTGTGAACAGCACACGCTTACAGCAGAAAGACGACGTACAGAATGGCGCACCCACAGACTGCGTTGTCTTCTATACCTTTCATATCACTTGCAGCGCCATCTGTTGCTGAAAATTGTAACTACTGTAATTTCGAAAGTTTGTCCACCTGAAAATGTACTGTTGTCTTGCCGTTTCAAATATACCGGTCATTTTTGAAACACCCTGTATATATCTGCAAGCAAAGAGCATCTGAGAACACAACCCACAGATACAAACTCTTCCTCATAGATACTGGCAATGGGGCCACAAGAGGGATAGTCGATACTAACCTTGAGCTAGTGGCGCCACACAGAAAAGTCTACTAACTTAATGGTGACATGACTCAACCTTAATTGTTTATAACTTATGGGGGTGAGAGCCGGTGCTTTTGTTTAGTTATTCTAATGGGAACGAGCCCATTAGTTTTTTGTAAACAATTTTAAGCGTTTTAAAGTAGGCTATAGTCCACACATAAGAAATGTAAATTGTAAATCAAGTTCTCAGCTACTTTACTGTCAGAAGCCGGTTAACTTCTCTTAAAATTAGACATCATCGATGAATGTAATCTAAATGTTTGTGGGCTGAGGCAGGGATGTTTTTGTAAGAGTCTATTTTGCTGAATCTTAAAGTGATAGTGGCTGGTAGTTCTAAGGAGCAGAAGCTCACTGCATGTGTGTAACTCTCTGGACAGACATTGTAATGGTACTTGAATTATGCAACCATTACGGCACCTCACCTGAACCTCTCGATACCAGCTATATCCTACTGTGTTTCTGCAAAGTAGTTGACATATTTCTGAGACAACATTCAGATTTGATTTCATTTGTGATACATCGATATGTTTATATTGCAATGATATTATTCTTATGTGTATTCTTTCTTTTGTCGCTATGATCTTTGACATACTTGTAACTCTGATTTTTGGGTGCGTAAGCGATTATTAGTTAGTTGTTAACTTGTTAGAGAGTCGGAGCTTGAAAAGGTCAAGTGTTGGACATCATGTTGGAAAGATGCATATTGTAGTTGACTTATAAAATGTGAGGAAGATGTTTTCAAGTATGTTTTGTATTGTGAAGTGATGTTTAGTGTGTCGCGTGATATTGCAATAAAAGCAATTAAAAGGAAGTGTAACTTAAATTCGGAGTGCTGATTGCTTTTTTTACATCACCATTGTCCTGCAAAAGTGTAATCTTCAAGAATAATTTGTGAAGTGCATCTACAAAACTTTTGAATATAGCAGAATAAAACCTAGGCCTTTTTGCATCAGAGCTTGGAATCATAACCACCTAGATTTTCAATGATTGAGCCATGATTTTACGACGAGACCAGTGTGGGAAACTCAAAAAGATGAGTGCCTAGTTTTTCGATTATTACACGAAATGACTTTATTAACTGTGCTCTAATGACACCTGCCACATAATATGCCCAAAATTGCAGTATTTAGCAGTGTGAGCAACACCACAATCGTTATTAAATGCTGGCCTTTGTTGTGGTAGGGTTGTTAGAACATCCACCGAATATCTAAAATTAGTTGTTATACAATTGTCATAACTAATGGAGTCATGAACCCAAGTATATGCTCAGGTAGCAAAGAATGTGAAATATGTATTTAGTTATTTCCCCTGCAAATAAAATTTTGTGAATAAATATTTGAGAAAAAGATTTTAAGGAAAATTTATGGCCCAATATACAACATAGAAACTGCAAGATGGGAAAGAAAGCACACTGAAGATCTGTATTGGCGGTTTAAGACATTTGTATTGGGACAGTGATTGCAAGAAGAAGGCAACAGTGGCCAGGACATGTTCTACAAGCAGAGGGCACTCTTCCTAACAGAATATTGCTACGTCACCCAACTGGTAGACATCCAAGAGGTTACCCACGATCAAGGTGGGGAGACAGGACCTTAGTGACCCCGGATGAAGCAGACACGATGTTCAATATCGAAGATTCGAGAGACAGAAATAAATGGGCAAATATATGTAATAAATTTCTGTGATGTTACAGCTATTTTGTCATGATTTGTGGACTTATGTTAATCATTTCATTATGTTCTATGTATGTCTCGTATTTGTACATTTTTGTCTTCTGCCACGGGCCTAAATGGCTTGTGTATGTGCAGTGAATGACAATAATGGTGACGAAATAAATGTTCAGTGGCTTACCACTTAAGCACCTATATCAAAGCAAACCTGCTCTGTTGTTAAACTATTACCAACTCCATATCAGTGGTAGAAGTGAGCATAGTTCTTCCTCGTGTGTATGCATACATAGGGACTGAGCAATTAAGAGAAATTAGTAGCAGGTGGGTTAGGTATTTGTATGATTTTTACCTCTTCATTGTAACATCTTCCTTTGTGTTTGGATCATCCTCTAGCATGGGAGTAAGAACCATTTTTGGTGTGAAATACCTAAGGAAAGACAAGATCAAACAATACAAAATCGAGTATGGAATAACGACAATATTATGAATAGGGTAACAGCTACTCACAATGTAAAGGAGTTGCTGAGTTGCAGAAAAGCATAACAAAAAGATTGCAAACAAAGCTTTCAGCCAAAGCTGGAGACTGTGGTCATGTGCGTGTGTGAGTTGCTTTTGTGTGACTGTGTGCATATGTTGTCTAATTATGATGAAGGCCTGTCTGACAGTCTTTTTTGTGCCAATCCACAACCCAACAACTCTGCTATGTGGTGAGACATAACTTGCAATATAAGCCATAACTTCTAGGGGAGATGGACAAGGGCAGCATGACTGAGTTGTGCTGTAACATACCCTCTCTGTTACGTTATCGTTGTTTTGTGTTATTTAGTTGTAGAGATATGAAATTATTGTAGCGGTTTGCTTAGTCAGCTGTACTTCGGAATTTTTGACATTAAATGGAGCCTGAAACTTGCGTAATAAATACTTTGTGTGAAATGCGATTTGCAGCTTAAACAAAAATTAATTGTGGAGATGTAATCCACTGAATATTAACAGAAAAGCTTTAGAACAATGCGCACAACTGACTAGACACATTCAGAGGGTACGTACATTCGCGTGCGAGTGGTTGCGATCTGATGAGAAAGACCTATCTTAATTCTTTTTTGTAAAACAATTATGTTGTAACACACTCGGAGATTTCGAATGTACAATCAGGGTAGAGGCACGTACATTCTATCATTCCCTGTGGCCTCGGTAAAAGAATTGCAATTATTTAAACTTAAGAATATTTCTTTTTCAATCAGACTCCTATTTGTATACAAAAAGCAAGATTGCAGGTTCTGAACGTCTCGGCAGAAGCGCATCAAAATTAATCTTCACATTGAAATTAATCGCAGCGGCCACCAAAGGAGAGTAGTGAGCATAATCACGTAACTCTATTGTTGAGCAGCGCCGTTGTAAAGATCGTCGCCTCCATCAAAAATTCGCCTTCTCGAATTAACAGAATAATTTGTACTCCATTGGTATGGGATGTAGGCTTGATCTTGACAGAAGTCATAAAACACATTTTTCATCATTTAACACCTTCATTTAACACACACATAGACATGAAATTATACAGTACGTCTTTACGCCAGCACATCAGAATGAAAAGTAGTTAATACTAGAAGTAATAAAAGAATCTCGAAATTAGTCCTTTGTCTATCAAGGATAAAACAGTTTTTCAGAGTATTCCTCTGGTATGACAGACAAACAAATTTTCTTCTTGTGTCTTTGAGATTAAATTACAACATTTTTAGTTCCTTTTCAGTGCCAATAGCTACGGCACATGTCAGATTTGCTGGTTACCACAAGAGAGGTGATGGATTGCTCGCAGTGCTCCATGAAAGTGTTCTCAGTGAGGCCTTGGTGACATGTGGACAAAAGGATCTAACTGATCATTATTTTTATAAGGTGCAAGGCTGCCAATGAGACATTGGCTGATTATGTTGACTGGATGTGGATAGTAATGGTTGCCCTACATGCAGACATCCCAGAAAGCGAAGCACTGGTGAGCTTTCTGGCAGGCATTCGACTACAACACCAATTGCAGGTAATGTTTACTGACAAGGAGCATTCATTTTCTGACCTGGATCTAATGGCAATCAGTGTGAAGAATGTTAAGCATGAGCATGAGAAATGGACAGATGGATGGCTACCCGAGAAAGATAGAGTGAATTGCGAGCTAGAGGTTGTGAAACCCAGGGAATGTGGGACATTGCAGCACGTGTGGTTTTGATGCGGGAGGGAACGACATTAGAGACTGCACGGAACTGTGGCAATGGAGCACAAACAGCTGATGCCAGAGGAGGACACGTGCTACACAGCTGCTATGTGTGTGTGGTTAGCATAACATGTTTGCCACTTGTGTATGTGGCTTTAGGTTCAGAATCAGTATGTCAATTGGTCGATTCAGGTTGCAGCATATCCTTGTTCGAACATGAGTCGTATAGTACGAATACGTGTATTGGCAGTTTGCCACAGCTACAGCTGGTAAGGAGAATTGCGAGTCCATTTTGAATGGGACCTTAGAGATCACTGGGCAGGTTTGCTGCAAAATCAGATTAGGAAAGTGAGCACAGCTGTAGGGGTATACACCTGACAAAGAAAATGTTACTGGGGTGTGATTTCTTGATTTCTTCTCAGTGTGTACTTGATTACATCCAAAATGAGTCCTGATTTAAATTTTGTTTAAGTTTTGTCCTACCAAAAGGTTTAAGCTCTGTGGGCATCAAGGTCCCCCCCCCCAAATGTGTGTCACGAGCGAGGTGAGGGGCTGGTGTTTGAAGGTGGGCATTTCCTGGAATCTCAGACAAAGCAGCTGATGGAACCGCTGTGCCCGTTGCAGGACCGCCCAGCACGCCATGTCATGCTGGGTGGCTTCAGTGCCCGCAACACATTGATGTCACCAGCAGTTGCCACAAGCTGCTCTCCCTACTGTCGATAAGGAGTGATGTTTGTCCTCAGTACCTCATAAACTGAAGTAATTGGGATGTATGCATTACGTATTCTTCACTATGCTGGCTGCGTGACCATGTAATACCGTAGTACTGGGGAAAACTACAATGGACAGTTCATTAATAATGCACAGGTTGGTATTAATGTTGCATCAGATGTAGTTGGAAGATTGAGGAAAAGCACGTGTTTTTGTTTTCTTGCTGGATACTCTAACATAAATCTGGGGTCGGGGATACTGTGACTGTTGAAGACCAGAGATCGTACATCAAGATCGAAACTTCATGCAGCAAAAGCCCAACAGAAATCCACACATGAAGTTTGTGGTGGGTTTACAGCGGACAATAGTACAGTTTCACATTGGGTTAATCATTTTTGTGGTGGTTGTATGGGCACAGACGATAATCCAAGACCCACAAGGAAAAAGATGCAAATGAATGAATGAAATATGAAACTTGTGGCAAATGCTCTTTAGGAAGATCAGATTGTGATTTGTGAAGTACTCTCTGAAGCCACAGGAAACCTCAAAACGCCAATATTCCATATTCTGACAAATAATTTGAAGAAGAGAAAAACTTATGTGAGACAGGTGCCAAACTGTTTGACTGCTGAAGACAAGCAGAAACACCTGGATGTTGCAACATTGCTCAAACAACAATATGGCTGTCAGCGTTCTGATGTCGATTTGTTGCTACTGATGAAAAGTCAATTACAGACTTTGAACTGGAGCTGAAATAATTATTGTTTCAGTGACAATTGCAGAAAGAAGTCACCTTACCAGGGCTATGAGCGACAGTGCACCTGCACGCATCGAGCAGCTGCGTGCCTTCCGCACTGTACTTACAGATTTTCCATCACCAAAGACATCCTCTTCAGTTTCCTTACTACTAATGCATACAAATTATAAAAATGTATGTTTTTATGTTCTGCATATCTTCCTGAAACACTGGGTAGATTATAACCCAACTGGACACACATATCACATACTGTCTGGAAACAAGCACTGTGAAGGTAAGAACTACCCAACTATCAACGGGTCAGGTGCAGGGGCAAAAACAGATCGTGAACAACTGCATGCATTGTGCGTTGAATTTGTGGATGTGCTACCACCTAAAACATCCTCTTCATTTTCCTTACTGTTAATCCATACAAAATATAAAAATGTCTGTACATGTGGTCGACATGTCCTCATAAAACACTGCACTCACCACCACGAACTAGTTATACATATCATTTACCACCAGGAAAGAATCCTGCTGGGGTAAGAACTATCCACCAACCAATGGTGTGGGTGTGGCAGTAAAAGATCATTATAACCTGAGCAGCTGCTTGCCTTCTGCACTGAACTACAGATGTGTCATCATCTAATAACTCCACTTCACTTTTGTTACTACTAATCCATACAAATAATAAAAATGTATATTTTTATGTACTGCATATCTACCTGAATCACTGAGTCCATTACAACCAAACTAGACACACATCTCACGTACCGTCTGGAAACAAGCACTGTGAATGTAACAAACACCCCTATCTGTAGGTCAGGTGCAGTGGTAAAAATTGAGCCTAAACAACAGCACATATTCAGAAATAAATTTGTGGATGTGCCACCACCTAAGACATCCTCTTCACTTTCCTTACCACTAATCCATATAAAATATAATAATCTCTGTATGTATGTTCCACATGTCTTCATAAGACACAGTACCCACTACCACCAAACCTGTTATGCATATCTTTTAACATCAGGAAAGAATCACTGTTGGTGTAAGAACTACCCACCTATAAATGGTGTGGGTGTGGGGCTTAACAATCATTGTAACTTGAGCAACAGCTTCCCTTCTGCACCATACTTCAGAAGTGTCATCAACTAACAAGCCCTCTTCAAATTCCTTACTATTAATAGGTACAAATTATTAAAATGTATCCTTTTATGTCCTACATATTTTCTGAAATACTCAGTCATGTAAATCCCAACTGGACACACATCTCATGTAGCGTCTATAAAGAAGCACTGTCAAGGTAAGAACTACCCACGTATCAATGGGCCAGGTACAGTGGTAAAAACGGAGCATGGTAAACTATACGCATTCTGAACTGAATTTGTGGATGTGCTACCACCTAAGACATCCTCTTCACTTTCCTTATTGCTCATCACCAAAACATGAAAATTTCTGTATGTGTGATCCACATGTCCTCATAAAACGCTGGACCCACTACCAACAAACTAGTTACGCATATAATAAACCGATAAGAAAGAGACACTGTTGGGATGACAACCACCCACCTATATAAGTGTTATGGGTGGGGGGTAAGAAATCATTGTAACATGAGCAACTGCTCCCTTCTCCACTGTACATCATATGTGTCATCACCTAAGAAGCCCTCTTTGCTTTCCTTACTACCAAACTATACAAACTATAAAAATGTGTGTTTGTATATACTGCATCTCTTCCTGAAACAGTTGGCCCATTGCAACCCATTGGTACACACATATCATGTATAGTCTGGTAAGAAGCACGGTGCAGGTTTGAACTAACCATCTATCAGTTGCTGAGATGTGGGGGTAAAAACAGAGCCCAAGCAGCTCCACACATTCTGAACTGCATTAATAGGTGTGCCATCACCTGAGGCCACCTCTTCACTTTCTGTACTACTAATCCATACAATTTCTAAAAATGTATATTTATATGTTCTCCATATCTTCCTGAAACACTGGGTCCATTCCAACCCAATTGAACACACATATCATGCGCCGTCTGGTAAGAAGCATTATGAAGATAAGAACTACCCATAGATCAATAGTTCAGGTGTGGGGTTAAAAGCAGAGCATGGGCAGCTCCAGACATTCTGAAATGTATTAATGGGTGTTCCATCACTTAAGACAACCTCTTCCCTTTCCTTACCACTAAAACATACAAATTATAAATATGTATGTTTGTATGTTCCACATGTCCTCATAAAACATAGGATCCACTAACACCTAACTTGTTATGGATATTATTTTCCACGAGAAGGAATCACTGCTAGGGTAAGTACTACACACCAATCACTGCTGTTGGACTCAGGATAAAAAATCATGATAACCTGAGTGACTGCTTGCCATCTGCACTGGTATGCAGACATGTCATGACATAAGACATCCTATTCACTTTTCTTCCAACTAATCCATGCAAATTATAAAAATCTACATTTGTATGTTCTCCATATCCTCCTGAAACAGTGGGTCCATGACAACCCAACTGGACACACATATCATGTATCGTAGGGTAAGAAGCACTGTGAATGTGAGAACTACCCATCTATCAATGGGTCTGGTGTGGGGATAAAAACAGAGTCCAAGCAGCTCCACACATTCTGAACTGCATTAGTGAGTGTGCCATCACATAAGGCCTCCTCTTAACTTTCCTTACTACTAATCCATACAAATTATAAAAATTAAAATTAAAAGGAAGGTCAGCGTTGGCCATAATATTAATGTTTTATTGATAGCAAAATCGATTTTCAATCACATAGTGATCATCTTCAGTGCTGTGGTGTACAAATTAAACTCAGACACTGGTGTCAATTCATCAGTAACCAAAACTGAGAAGCGATCACAATAGCACATCTGAAGATGATCACTATATGATTGAAAATCAATTTTGCTATCAATGAAACATCAATATTATGGCCAATGCTGACCTTCCTTTTAATTTAACATGTCTGGTCGTTCTGCACACAGCACTCCATGGAGTCGCCAATCAATAAATTATAAAAATGTATGTTTGTATGTTCTCCATAACGTAGTGAAACAGTGGGTTCATTACAACAGAACTAGACACACATATCATGTACCATCTGGTAAAAAGTGCTGTGCAGGTATTTTTTTAGACAACATAGTTGTATGGAGATAAAGAGGGATTAATTTACGTATAATCAATCATTCAAACTGACAGTCACAATCACATTATTTATTTTGCCACCAACTGGTTTCAACCTGCGATGGGGTCAATTTCAGGGCAATTTACACCATTTGGTCACTCGCTGGAGTCGTCACCCTGCCGGTGCACGGTTGATATATATATATATCTAAAAACAAAGATGATGTGACTTACCAAATGAAAGTGCTGGCAGGTCGACAGACACACAAACGAACACAAACATACACACAAAATTCAAGCTTTCGCAACAAACTATTGCCTCATCAGGAAAGATGAGGCAACAGTTTGTTGTGAAAGCTTGAATTTTGTGTGTATGTTTGTGTTCGTTTGTGTGTCTGTCGACCTGCCAGCACTTTCATTTGGTAAGTCACATCATCTTTGTTTTTAGATATATTTTTCCTTCGTGGAATGTTTCCTTCTATTATAACCTTTTATATATAGTTATAATAGAAGGAAACATTCCACGAAGGAAAAATATATCTAAAAACAAAGATGATGTGACTTACCAAATGAAAGTGCTGGCAGGTCGACAGACACACAAACGAACACAAACATACACACAAAATTCAAGCTTTCGCAACAAACTGTTGCCTCATCAGGAAAGAGGGAAGGAGAGGGAAAGACGAAAGGATGTGGGTTTTAAGGGAGAGGGTAAGGAGTCATTCCAGTCCCGGGAGCGGAAAGACTTACCTTAGGGGGAAAAAAGGACGGGTACACACTCGCACACACACACATATCCATCCACACATATACAGACACAAGCAGACATATTCTGCTTGTGTCTGTATATGTGTGGATGGATATGTGTGTGTGTGCGAGTGTGTACCCGTCCTTTTTTCCCCCTAAGGTAAGTCTTTCCGCTCCCGGGACTGGAATGACTCCTTACCCTCTCCCTTAAAACCCACATCCTTTCGTCTTTCCCTCTCCTTCCCTCTTTCCTGATGAGGCAACAGTTTGTTGCGAAAGCTTGAATTTTGTGTGTATGTTTGTGTTCGTTTGTGTGTCTGTCGACCTGCCAGCACTTTCATTTGGTACGTCACATCATCTTTGTTTTTATATATATATATATATATATATATATATATATATATATATATATATATATATATATATATATAATTTTTTTTTCCACGTGGAATGTTTCCCTCTATTATATATATATATATATATATATATATATATATATATATATATATATATATATATATATATAAAAACAAAGATGATGTGACTTACCGAACGAAAGCGCTGGCAGGTCGAAAGACACACAAACAAACACAAACATACACACAAAATTCAAGCTTTCGTAACAAACTGTTGCCTCATCAGGAAAGAGGGAAGGAGAGGGAAAGACGAAAGGATGTGGGTTTTAAGGGAGAGGGTAAGGAGTCATTCAAATCCTGGGAGCGGAAAGACTTACCGTAGGGGGAAAAAAGGATGGGTATACACTCGCACACACACACACACATATCCATCCACACATATACAGACACAAGCAGAAATATTTAAGGACAAAGAGTTTGGGCAGAGATGTCAGTCGAGGCAAAAGTGAAGAGGGAAAGATGATACTGAATGACAGGTGAGGTATGAGTGGCGGCAACTTGAAATTAGCGGAGATTGAGGCCTGGTGGGTAACGGGTAGAGAGGATATATTGAAGAGCAAGTTCCCATATCCAGAGTTCGGATAGGTTGGTGTTGGTGGGAAGTATCCAGATAACCCGGACGGTGTAACACTGTGCCAAGATGTGCTGGCCGCTCACCAAGGCATGTTTAGCCACAGGGTGATCCTCATTACCAACAAACACTGTCTGCCTGTGTCCATTCATGCGAATGGACAGTTTGTTGCTGGTCATTCCCACATAGAATGCATCACAGTGTAGGCAGGTCAGTTGGTAAATCACGTGGGTGCTTTCACATGTGGCTCTGCCTTTGATCGTGTACACCTTCCGGGTTAAAGGACTGGAGTAGGTGGTGGTGGGAGGGTGCACGGGACAGGTTTTACACCGGGGGTGGTTACAAGGATGGGAGCCAGAGGGTAGGGAAGATGGTTTGGGGATTTCATAGGGATGAAACCTTCATAACCTGTTAGTTACAAATGTCTGCTTGTGTCTGTGTATGTGCGGATGGATATGTGTGTAAGATGTAACCATCTATCGGTGGGGTGGGGGTGGGGTTAAAAATTATTTTAGCCCATTATGAGAGAATGGCTGTACTTTAGTTATTCAATATTTGAGAATGGGAGCACTTAGAGGCCTGCAACAAACTTTATACATACTTTCTTACCTTTATCACACTTTTTCTCTCTGATGCCCCCTATCAAATGTGGGTTACTGCATTTTCACTGTTCATTCAGTAAACTGCCATAGGAAGCATGAACGTTTATTAGTTCTTTATTTCCTACTAACTTTTTTCGTGACACATTTCGCAGACAGTACTCACACATGCAGCTGATCACATCTAGAAAACATATCATCATTCTACACACAGTTCAGGAGTTATGGCTTCTGTCAGGAACTGCCGCATTGTACATAATGTTTTAATTTATTACTTCTTCACTACTGACTCTTTTCATTATACCTTTTGCAGACAGTAGCCACATATACCACTGGATGTACCTGCAAAATTATGTCATTGTACAGCATATACAGAGTGTTTCGCAATTCATGTTACAAACTTCTGGAGATTGTAAAGGGTAGTTAGTAGATCAAGTTTACATAGAAACTCATGTCCAGAAACGTCATCTAACAACATTACAGAGCATCTAAGGTATAGGTACAGTGCTATAAATGTATGAATACATAAGGTGATTTTGTGATGATGTTACAGACCTTCAGGGATGACAGAGAATGATAAATATATGAGTTTGAGGTAACGGTCCATATACCGGAAATGAACGAGTTGAAAGTTATCTCTGACGGTGGAATACATTTGCCGGGACAGTTGTTGCTAAGATTGTAGTTCAGGAAACTTTCAGAGGTGGCAGCATAGACCAAAACAAGAAACATGTCTAGTATGTCTAGTAAACATGGCTCTAAAATGCATACCTTAACGTCTATGAGCACCTGTTCAATAGAGGAGATGTGTTTAACACTATAAAAGATGAGCAAGTGCTCCTAGTTCATCAGGTATGCATTTCTGAGCCCATGTTTGACAGACTTTCTTTTCTTGTCTACCACCTCTGAAAGTTGCTTACCCTCCATTCTTAACAACAAGAGTATTGGTTCATTCCACTGTCAGAGGTATTAAAATGACTTTCACCTGTAATTTTCAAGTAGTTTGATTTGAAACATAACAGTCTAATTGAAGCCCATTTAAACATTAACCATAAACAGTAATTTCTGACAGAGATGTATGCAAATAGGTACTTGTGGAAAAGTTACAAAGAAAATAATTATGGAAACTTAATTACACTAATCTGTAAAAGTCCATTAATTGGTAGGAACATTTTATATGGTATGATATTTAGTAGGAAGGAAATTATCTATCGTAAACAAAACAGTTAATACAAATCATAGAATTGTAAGGTTGTAAATACGATATTGGACAGGTCGAGAGAACATATTTGCAAGTAATTTTTAATAAATTAATTTTACATTATTTTGTAATGAGGAAGTTAGCTATCTTTAACAAAACAGTAAATACAAATGTTTTATGGTAAAATACAAACAACCAATACAAATGTAATAGTAAAGTAGTCCAGTGTATTTCATAGACATGCACAGTATATAATAATCCAGTATATTTCATAGGCATGCACAATATATAATTTTCAGACCTAATTGAACATTTATCATAAAATTGTTTACAATTTTAACCCCTTTCAAAAAAATGAACAACTGCATAAAAGCATTGGTCCAAGAGAGATTTTTTTAACTTGTGTGTGAAGGCTCTTGGGTTCTTTGTTGCTTTGATTTCATTTGGTAAATTATTATACATTTGTATTCCAATATTTAAAACACTTTTTTGGTAGCAGGTAGTTCTAGACTGAATCATATGTAGGTCGTTACAGCAAATCGCTGCTTTTCAATGTATATATGTAAATCGATCAGGTTTCTAAGCATTGTAACTTGAGATTTCCATAGACAAATGTTAGCTTACAATCTGATTCTTAATGAAAACTGGTTAAATTTCTCCATTATCTTATTGAAAATACTCTGATGACCACTAACAATTCATATGTAATGGGTAGCAAAGGAAAAACTAAAGATTGAGGATTTGTATTCATGGTATAGTTATGGTTCTTGCAGACATCTACTATAAATTGAAGTCTAGTTGATTCATTAATATGTAACTGATGAGGAAATTTATATTTATCATAGCTTTAGAATGGCTGAGCTAACCATTTTATTCCTATTTTGACCCATTCATATGTATCAGTGGTACTTTACCCATTCCCTTAACCTGTGTTGGAATTTACCTTACCTATGCCCAGTTTTTTAAGCTGTCAGATCTGATGATCCTGCATTACGTCAAATGTGATGATGATCAATGGGGAATTTGTCAAGTAGTTGTTGAGCAGTATGTGTTCTGGAAGTAACCTGCTGATACTCAATTTACCAATGTAAATTGAACTCTACAGTTACATGTGACCATGTTGACTAACAGTTACCACTGAAAAAGCGTGAAAATTTGGAATGACTACATCTAAGCTATGAGAACATGATGCCTTTGACAGTTGTTGTGGGCAAATCTTTCTGTTCATCCTTGTGGTTTCCTGACCTGAAATGTTCATGTCAATTCAGTTACTCTGAGATCAGAGTTTGACTTATAAATAAGTAAGAACTTTTGATCCTGCAAATGGTACAGTCATTATGTCTTGATGTATTTCAGCAGTTGAAAACTGACTTAATTTTTCTGAAAGACTAACAATTACTCTTTCTTGTAAGTTACCTGACAATCACTTTCACCTGATACGATGCACACTGCAGTCATTTTGATTAATCTGATCTATCTAGACTTAATATAATCAAATACGATTACATGCAATATAATTCTTTTCAACCACCCATTGTCAATGCGTTCTTGAGCTGCTGCTCATAGTATCTTCCACCTATACTTAATACAATGTTATACTCTTCCATGCAACATCATGGTTCTCAGTAACCACTCATAATCAAATGCTCTTCTTCCTTTCGAAAGAAAAATATTTACTTTAATTAGATCTTTTACTTATGAGAACGAAGTTAGAACTAGCAATGTACTGACATATATTATACCATGATGTGCTGTCACATGGAACCTAATTCTCTGTAATTATTCATTATCTGAGAGGTAAACTGCTTTCTTGTGGCATACAGCTTACCCCAGCTATTATTAAAAGCAATATAATAACTATAATTCATTCTATCACTCTGCTAATGACTGTTTATTTATACATAATGCCACATGAAAAACATATATATCTTTTATCTTTGCTTTATATAAAAATTTTTAACATTATAAAGACATGAAATATGTCCTTGAACTTAAAGTAAGACATATATGCCTTCTCAATTGGAAAGGGAACTTATATATCACTTGGCTGAGATTCCAGTAACTTTAATTTTATATCTCAGACCTGCCTCCTGCTTAATTTTGAAAGTGTAACAAAAATTTCTTTTGTAATTATCACACTTGACTTTGTGGTGTTTAATAAATATATTAAATGAAAGCGCTGGCAGGTTGATAGATACACAAACAAACACAAACATACACACAAAATTCAAGCTTTCGCAACCAATGGTTGCTTCGTCAGGAAAGAGGGAAGGAGAGGGAAAGACAAAAGGATGTGGGTTTTAAGGGAGAGGGTATTTATTTATTTATTTATTTATTTTATCCATCTTTCAGCATTAACATGCAATCGATGTCGTCAGAAAGGAGTCATTCCAATCCCGGGAGCGGAAAAACTTACCTTAGCGGGACAAAAGGACAGGTATACACTTGCACACACACACGTATCCATCCGCACACACACAGACACAAGCAGAAATGTTTCCCTCTATTATATTTAACAAATATATTGATGCATAAGAAAGTACTTCGCCTAATGTGAACATTGTAACACTTTGATGATCTGTCCAATGAGGCAGTCAACTTTGTTTATTTATTGATATGAGATATCCTGTAATTCGATGCATTTGGCTACCTTATTTCTATATTTTCATGTTTATGTACTAATTTATGTTTGTGCAGCAACAGATATCAGTACACAGTAATTCTGTACCTTACTTTAGTATTTTCATGTTTATGTCTCAGATATGTCACAGGTTTCAATATTTCATGTTTATGTAATTGATTATGTTTGAGCATACCCAGATACTAGAGGTACTGCTTGTAAGTAAGCTGGTAGTAATTAGCATTTGTTACACGAATTAACCAATACAGCATTTTATATGTCATTTACTCTGTCCTGCAGAATGCTAATTGTTCACTCTTCGTTCATCAGTCAATAGGAAGTGTTGGGGTTAATTTTTGGGGACTGGGAAGGTGAAGCTGTGGCAAGTTCATTCTGCAGGGAATGCCGAACACTCTTCTCCCTCTGCTGCCACAGTGAAGTATTAGATCAGCGGGGGTCATGTGTAGGGAGGTAGGGGGGTTTCCTGTCTTTGGGGACTGTCATCTTTTCTTCTTCAACTCCAACATTCCGAATCTTCTATTTCATTTCTTACTTCTCATAAGAGTACCAAGCTATCCTTCCCTTTGTCCACATGCAAATGTGTCTATTGCTGAGACCCATCTAATTTACCATGTCAGCTTTATTAAGTGACTAAAGCCTACTGGGGAACAAGCTAGCATTTCTGTATTAATAAATGTAACTATACACTGCCATACTACATTATTTATCTATGTCTGACTTTCTGACTTGGTTGTGTATTGTCACCAAAATGTTGAACATCTACTTATGCATTTTTTTTTCTTTTTCCTTTTTGCTATATACCAGCACTCAAAGTTGTGAACACTTTCTTATATGCAAGTATGGTCTGTAATGTTGTTAATTATTGCGAGGAATGACTCACTTACTATACTCTGTACTACCATGCATAATGTTTGTTAATCATCGTGGGGATGGCTCACTTACACTACTCTCTATCACGTAACTATATTTCATGACTGTTGTGGGGTATGATACCACTATACGTTAACACTTACTGTGAAGGAAGAGGCAATTATTGTAATTGCATAAATATTCATAAAAATAGTTATTATATGTTTTGTAAAGATGGAAATGAAGCATCGGAAGTGTCTCGACAAATGAAAAATGGAAAGATTGGACAATGTTCAGACATTTCATTCTATGCTTGTAGGGTGAATTATGCTAACTGTTGAGGAACTATGCTCCAAGAATTTAACTGTACTATATGATAATAATGTATTTTGTTATTCAATACTATATGTAAATTTCAATATAAATTGCTGAGAATAGTGCCATAGCACTTAAAAATTTTGTACTAATATTAGTGATATGTTATCAAAGAACAAGTTAAAATTGCAATATGAGATTTAAGACAGGAAATCCATCCTTCCCACCCCTCCACAGTGGTATTTTGTTCCCCACTGAATGTTAACAATATACTCATCCATCCCTACACAACCCCTGCTCCCAACCATTTACCTAATGGCCCATATCCCTGTAGTAGACCTAGATGCAAGACCTGTTCCACCACCACCTACTTCAGTACAGTCACACACAGCAGCTGTCCCACCAAAGGCAAGGCTACCTGTGAAACCAGTGATGTAATCTACAAGGTAAGCTGCAACCACTGTGCTGCATTCTACGTGGGCATGACAACCGACAAGCTGTCTGTCCACATGAATGGCCACCGACCAACTGTGCCCGAGAAACAACTGGACCACCCTGTTGCAGAGTTCGTTGCTCAACACAACACCCTTAATTTCAGTGACTGTTTCACAGCCTGTACCATACAGATCCTTCCTAAAAACGCCAGCTTCTCTGAATTGCATAGGTGGGAACACTCACTGCAATATATCCTACATTCCCATAATCCTCCTATCCTTAGCCTTCGTTGGTCATTTTTCTCACCCATCCAGCCCTTTCCTTGTTCCCATTCCAGCGTTACACAACTCCCATTCCACCAAAGCACCCAGTCTGTTTACTTCTCTCCTTTTCCGCTACCCTCCATCCCCCACCCCTCGCCTGCCCACCATGTAACCTCCAAACTGCACCTAGCTGCCCTACCCTCGTGTGTGTGTGTGTGTGTGTGTGTGTGTGTGTGTGTGTGTGTGTGTGTGTGTGTGTGTGTGTGTGTGTGTGTCACATCTATTTTTGACAAAGGCTTTTTTGACTGAAAGCTTACTCTGTGACAGCCTTTTTTTGTTGTGTCTATCTGCAAATCAGCATGTCCACTAAATGGTGAGTAGCAACTTTCTTTTCATAATCCTGTTACAGGCCAGCCTGGATTTTCCATTGTTTAAATATGTGTGAAATACATCTGACGTGTGTATGCAAGCAAAGCCACACGTGAAACTTTCATCCTATACCCCTGGAACAATTTCAATCGAATTTGGTGCAGTTATTAGTTAGCATCTGGAATGAAACACAGTAGTGGTAAGAACCACCAGGCCCTCATTGGGGTGAGAGTGATAATGTGAAAAGAGAAAGAAAGATGAGGAGATGGACAAACAGCAATGGGAAAGGAAGAGATGGGCAGAGAGAGGAAGAGGAGATAGGCAGAGATAGGGGATGGGGAGTGGACAGACAAAGAAGCAGAAGGAGATGGACAGAGAGTTGGGGTGGAGGATATTTTCTACATTTTCAGTTATTAAGTTGTGTATTTTGAATTCATCAAAATCATTGTCATTAATCTCCTCTCCCACTAACATTTCTTTGCTTTATATACAGTAAAGATTTGCTGAATATTATGGATCCAGTTCTATTTCCATCGCATGAGTAGCCTTTCTTTGATATTTTTTGAACATATTTACATTCACAGCTCTCCAAAATTCCCAATCAATATGTAATCGATTAGTCCCATGCACATTTTTTATTCTAATTATATTCTGTTGCCAGTATGGGTTAAAATTTTCTCTTCTCTCAAAATTACTGTTAAAATAGTTTGTCTGACTTCTCCTGTTCCTTCTCACCCCAAATGGATAAGGTCCCATTAGCATATCCATTAGTTTACCAGATGATTACCTCTATTTTTAAATCTATTATAGTTAAATAGTCTGTTATTTCCTTTCCAAGGTCTGGGCTTTACTGTCTTGTGGCCTGTTATCATTCCTTTTCCTGTTATTCCATTGTTGTTTTCTGTGGTTACCCTCGTTCATGAAAATTCACTCCCTATCTTCTTACAATGGTAACAGTGTCATAGTTTTGATTCCACCTGCCATTCTGATTGGTGCTAAATACATACTGATTGGATTTATATCTGCCATTTCTTTCCAGTGCTCTAATTTATCAGCATATTTAAAAACAGTTCTATTGAATGATCTAGTCCATAAACAAAACACCACTGCATTTATCTGGTAAAACTCTCTTTGATTCATCTCTTTGCATAATCGTATCAAACAGTTTGTCTAAATGCAATAATTCCCTTAGTTTGCTTTTCACAAAAACTTTTCTACCTCCACCTGTTTTGTTAACACATACACCATTTATGAAATCATTTTTAATTCTAGATTATTCCGTTCCTGATCAAAATTTATTCAAAAAGCTTTTCTCAAAGGCAATGAAAGTCTCGTTTACATTAAAATACCAAAAAAAGTGCTGCCCCACCCAAAAACTTATTTTACAAACTTAATCTTAAGCAAAGCATTCACGCCATTAATGAAATTATCTAGACAGTGTTATAGAAAATCGTCACAGTGAGTCAGAATCAGAATTTTTATTATCCCATAACATGCAATGTCAAATCACAGATCTGATGTACTGGGGACTCTTCAACAGTACATGAAGTTTATGGGTCAACAGGAAAACTTCTGACTGGTACTTTAGCCGATATTCCACTGCAGTTACTGTTAAAATTTTTAGTAGCAAACTATTCCTCTAATTCACCTGACTTTTGGAAAAATTTCTCACGTTATTCTTTCATGCACTGACATTACAAGTTACAACTTTTTCTACTTCAACCACTTTGTTATCAGTTGCCACTAACTGGCTTTCTGTTTTGTTTTCCAAACGGTACCTGTTTGTGCATTGATTCATTTGTGTTCTGATTTTATAACTGATTTACAATTATTGAAATCTGCTTCTGCTTTGTTAACTTTAATGTTAGTGTTTGAATTTCCAACCTTAATTCTTTTATTTCAGTATTTTTAGCCTCGATTTCAGTGCTCAGTTGTTTGTTGATTCTTCAATTGTATTGCCTGAGTTGTTGCTCAGTTCACTATTCGGTATTTCGATTCTTGTTTCTTAAACTGCTGCTGCATAAATGTCAGTATTGGTATGTGTTGCACAAGATTTTTATAAATATTAATATTTGGTCACAAACGTTCCCTGTGATCAAAACCCCTATGAACAGACTGCAAGCACTGTTAGCATCATTGTCTACTGTTTCTGTTGAATCCTGCCTAGTTGTCTATTGTGGATCATCTAGGAAACCTGCTTTCTTGGACTGCTAGACAAACAATTCAAAGTAATTGTATTAATGAGTTTTATTACAAAAGGAAAAAAAAATACAATACTTAACTTTAAGTTAAAAAGATGTGTCGCAAGCAAAAGTTGACAGATAAAATAAGAAATCTCTTCAGCATACAATTTCAAGTTTGAGCTACATAAATGTACAAGCAACATTATGAACTGTGACTCTTCTATTCAGGTTGGTAGTCTTTTGTGGCAGAGCAGATGGATTTTCTGCACACACATGACACTGTGACATCACCTGTTCTGTTTGGGTGTCCACTCCCTGCCAAATACAGCATTGACACACTAACTGTTTCATACAAACAAACCCCCAGTGTCCTTGGTGAAGTAACTGCAATACTTCATTTTGCAAAGCTTTAGGGATCAACACACTTTCTTGTGTTCTTCTGCACAGTTAATGTTTGCTTCTTATTGTGAAGGATGTCCATTTGTTTTCATTTAGGAATCTGAAATTTAGCATTCTGTGATGTGTACATGCCTGAAACTCAGAGGTAATTAACAAGATTGTCCATGCTCAGTCCAGCATATTGTAGCATAACTGCATTGCTGAACAATGAAAGTTAAGACTCACCTTAGATTCTTGGTACTGAAATCAGATGTATCTCTTCCCAGCAAATATCTTCACATTTAAGAAAGTCTAGATTCGCCATAAATTCAGAATCTCTGTGTTTTAATTAATAAATTCTATGAAATGATGTAGTAAAACAGTTAATTACTTTAGAGTAGTTGTTTATTCACATCAAAAAGTTACGTAGGTTTCATGTCCGAATGAGGATACAACACTGACTCTCTACAGCTATTAGTGCCATTGCTTATATACTTCACAATCATGTAAATCTGAGTACAAGCATTGCTTACAGTGCTATTTTCGTATTTTACAATTAAAAGTTGAATATTTTCCATGAAAATTTGCAGATTTTTAGTTGTAAATCATGACAGTTACTTTACAATAATAAATGTGATAAAATAAAACATTTATCATTGTCAAAATGTTTATAATACCTCTTTACAATATGCAATAGCCTACTTAATTTGCAAAATGTAATACATATTTAACTACATATTGGATTTTCTTGCTAACATATTTGCTAGGTCATTTGATTAAGTTGAATAGTATATAGCTTCAAAAAGAATCTACATTTCAGTACATTTTAGCTATAAATCATCATACTTGTGTTTTGTGTATGCAGAAAACGTTAAATGATCCATTCAGCCCAAGTACAATATGTGCTCATAGAGTTTTCCTACTATGCATGTAAAATGGAAAGAATAGTCAAATGGTTCGGTTGACTGGGGATCATGGTTTTCATTCAGAGTTTGCCCTTGTGCTACTTTACAAGGGATAAAATACAGGAAATAAAGGTTTTCTATAATGGAAACCAGACTGCATTTAAAGGCCAAACAACATGAAAGATAGAAAGTATTTGAGATTAAATGATAAAGATTTTATGTAAATAAAGCAGTAAAACAAACCAAGGAAAAGTACGAAAAGTGAATTTAAGCTTAGAGAGAAGAAATAAAAACTTAGAGTTTTGCAAGTGATGTATTTATGTTGGAGATTGCAAAGTACTTCAAACACTAGTTATTTAAAAACAGTAGAAAGTTGAATGTGAACAAGACTAAAATGTGGGTAATACATTACACTCAAATAAAGTCCAGTGATGCCGGGAATGAGAGTAAACAAATAATTGTAAAGATAGAAGTCAGACTTTGCACTTTACATAATAAAATAACTGTTGATGGCTAAAGCAAAGATGATGTATAATGCAGACCAGCAACATCAAAAACAAGGAACTTGTTAATACTGAATGTAGATGTAGGAGTTGGGGAGACTTTTCAGGAAGTATTTCTTTGGAATGTAATACTGGATGAAAGTGAAATATAAAGACATATACTTGGGATGAGAAGAGAATTGCTTTTGAAACATGATGGCTACTGCGGAACACTGACTATTCTATGGGTAGTTCAGATATTTAATGAAGAGATAGTGAATCAAGTTAGGAAGAATAGCATTTGTTGCACAAGTTGGCTAAGTAAAGAGATAGGTTAGTAGGACACACCCCGAGATATCTAAGAATAGATTATTTGGTAATGGAGGGAAGTGTGTATGATAAGAATTGTAGGAGAAAACCTAGGCATGATTAAAGTGATCAGGTTCAAGTAGGTATGGGCTGCATTAATTACAAGGAGATGACTAGACTTATAGAGAATAACTGTTGTTTAGAGCTGCATCAACCTAGTCTTTGGACTGGAAACAACAACAAAATTGCCATATGGTGTGGTAAGGGGGGAAGGGGTGTAGCATGCCGTTAAGACTTCTGTAGTCCCTTCAGGGATGTACAAAGAGAGTGGCATGTAAAAATAAGTTATTTATTTGAAATCAACACTCTTGATTTCATTAGACTGATTGGTTCTAATGCTGGTGACACATAAAACCTAATGTTGGAGATGCCATTTGCATAACTGTGAAGCACACAGAGCAGCCTCAGTATACCTTGGTACACAAATGTGTTACTATTCTGGGCTGGGGGAACACTCTGATACTAAGGCACCTGAAACATTCTGAATGGGGTTACTGGTAGGACGGAATGAAAGCATAACTCTGTACAAATATCCGCCAAAATTAGTACGTATACGACAGTCTGTTAAGTACTGTGGAACATATTTTAGATTGCCATATTTCTACTAAAGATAAATTTTTATTTGCTCAATAGTGGGTTCACACGGAACTACATTTATGTTTGCAACCTGGAGAGGGTACTATAAATATTGTTTATAGTCTAGTTTTTTGTTGAATTATTATGAATTTGTAGAAGACTTACTTTTATACTGGATTTACACTTTAAAAAACATGCAGGCTAATTATTCAGCTCTGTATTTTTTAGGGTGTGATGAGTGAGAAGGTAACATTCCTTAAATCTACAGTTATTTGGGATGAAACTTGATTGGCTAACACAATGAGTGCAATGGCAGTGTACTGAATGCTTGTTGCCAAAACACCTGAAAATACAGTCTGTGAAAGAATAGTCATCATGTTTGCTGGGAATAATGTACGGTGTCCGTAACAGACTTTCTGACTCCAGACAAGCCTGTGAACACCGACCATACTGAGTGTTGCATAGAGAAGATTTGTGCAGTTACTCAAAACGAGGACAATCAGAGGGGACATTTTTGTTGCATAATGCTAGTGCATAAGCCTCTGTGTGATAAATAATTTCATTATTGCAGAAGGTATAAAATGCCATTTGCACAAGTTCGAGGGAGTTTTTGTTAACCACGTATATAGCATACCTACAAAATATGATACACTTCCATGCAAAATATTTGGAAAAAAGGTGTTCTGAAGTGAAGTGATGTGTTTGGAAAGGATACACGAGATTAAAATGTTACCACATTTGCCGCATCCACTCACATTTCGTAAATGTGAACATCATTGTGGAAGTGAAGTAGCCCAGTACATTTTTTACTTAAATAAGGCACACTGTAAGATAAATTTGAAAATAACACAGAGGAGGCTGAGGAAGGGAGGGGGAGGGATAGTAGGGCAGGGGTGGCAGACAGTGAAGTGCTTCAGGTTACACAAAGGACATGGGAGAGGTGGGGAGGGGGGTGGGGGATAGCCTCCTCCTTTTCCCAACCCTGTCACCACTCACATCATGCACTGGTGCTGTTGCTCACAGTGTGGCTACAGTTGCCTAAGACTGCAGTCATGTGTGTGTGTGTGTGTGTGTGTGTGTGTGTGTGTGTGTGTGTGTGTGTGTGTGTGTGTGTGTGTCATCTGTCTTTGACAAAGGCCTTACTGACCTAAAGCTTTATTTGTGACAGTCTTTTTGTTGCGCCTATCTACGACTCAGCATCTCAGCTATAGAGTGAGTAGCAACTTTACTTTCCATAAAAATAAAGGAAAGTTCTATGTATAATGTGTAAGCATAAAAGTTGAACCCTGTTGTCCTCTTTTTTTTCCAGACACAGAATATTCAGGCTTACAAATTATACTTATAGGTGTCAGTGCTCTATAATATTTCAGAATTTGCTGCTAGGGGAGAAAATCCCAAACACAACACCAGAGCTAAAGCTAATTTACATATACCAAGGAGCATGTTAACAACAACGGGAAAGAAACTTCCTGGAAGATTAAAACTGTGTGCTGGACCGAGACTCGAACTCAGGACCCTTGCCTTTCGCAGACAAGTGCTCTACCATCTGAGCTACCCAAGCATGCCTCACACCCCGTCCTCACAGCTTTACATCCACCAGTACTTCGTCTCCTACTTTCCAAACTTCACAGGAGTACTAGTTCTGCAAGGTTTGCAGGAGATCTTCTGTGAAGTTTGGAAAGTAGGAGACGAGGTACTGGTGGAAGTAAAGCTGCGAGGATGGGGTGTGAGTCGTGCTTGGGTAGCTCAGATGATAGAGCACTTTCCCCCCCAAAGGCATAGGTCCCGAGTTCGAGTCTCGGCCTGGGACACAGTTTTAATCTGCCAGGAGGTTTCATATCAGAGCAGACTCTGCTGCAGAGTGAAAATCTCATTCTGGAAACATCCCCCAGCTTGTGGCTAAGCCATGTCTCCGCTATATCCTTTCTTTCAGGAGTGCTAGTTCTGCAAGGTTCGCAGGAGAGCTTCTGTAAAGTTTGGAAAGTATAAAAAAACAACCCACTCACCCATAAACAGTCAGCCACTAGATTCTCCACATGTGATAGCACTTCGCCACTAATTACAATGTTGACTTGTGCTTCAGTCTTCACTGGACTCATTTGGTTACCTACAGTGCCCAAGATCTTGATGTTGCACGAGCATCATTAGAATTTCTCTGTCCTCCTTCCACTGATTACTGTTTCCACAGGAAATCAAACTCATATCTGAACCACTGTTATTTGCCTTCAATTAAGCTATTGTATGAATTGCTTTCCCTATAGCTGCTATGGCCACAACAACTTCCCCACTGCTAGCAAAGGCAGTGACAACAGTTGGTATGCAATTTTTTTCTCTGCATATGCTATACAAACCAGTACCTCTGCTCCCTACCACTGACATCGGTCAATCACAAAGCTATTTTAATCGAACTGCATGTAATGTGTATCAGGTCACTATATCGTGTACCAGCCTCTGGACTAATATTGGGCATTTTGGTGCACCAAATGTAAAAAACCTTTCGCCAGTGCTTTCAAATAATAATAGTGCTATTCTTTGACATTGTCAGTGGGGAAACATGTGGTTTGTTGATTTAAAATGCGTGCGGAAAAAAAATCCTTCATCAAACTGCAAATATTTTTTACTGATCACAAGGTTTGGCTCGTTATCAAGCCATCTTCAGATTAATCTACAATGTCATTCATGCATAACCCTTATTACAGGATACTATATTTTTCACAGCTAAGTCTCCCTAGTTAAATAAAGAATCATAAAGTGAAAAATCTTTATTGGTTATTTAAAGTGACAACATTAATCACTAATCAAATTTTGTTATAGTGGTCATTTTTCTACAAATATGTACAAACTACTGATGGCAATGATAGTTGAATTGCCCATGAGTTTATGCAAACAAGATATCATTTCTAAGATCCATATCAGGAACAAGGACACTGACAACTGTAAACCACACGTCTTATAAATGTAGTGGTTGACGAGTGTGATCAGGTGTACTGCCGTGGCATATCGCCATTGTGACAACTATTCTCCGTCCGTCGTAAGAATAAATCTCGTGTAAGTAAACATTACACTATGTCTTCTTCTCTGTTTGCTGGAACCTCATTGGATTTCGTTTCATGTGGAGCGGAAGCTGAGCTGTCTTGAATACACTCGAGTGCGATAATACGTATTTGTTTTGTGCTCTGCATCATGCATACGTCGGCTCAGCGATGATATGGGGTGACAGGTTTCAGTGCGTTTAACTTGGACAGCACTGACCAGACAAGTGATCCATCTAACCCGCAGTGAAGTAACAGTTGCAGTAAAGACATAAAGAGAGATGAGCAAAGAAACAATATAGCTTTGAATGTCATTTAATTTTTAAACAAAAGGAAGTAATATATGGCAAAACTCAGGTGATACGCTTCTTAGGTGAGCAGACGGAAAACGTGACATGCTCTCGATGTTAGCTAACATAGACACAGGTTCCCAGGTAGGTGCCGTGTTTCTCGACTTCCGCAAGGCGTTCGATACAGTTCCCCACAGTCGTTTAATGAACAAAGTAAGAGCGTATGGACTATCAGACCAATTGTGTGATTGAACTGAAGAGTTCGTAGATAACAGAATGCAGCATGTCATTCTCAATGGAGAGAAGTCTTCTGAAGTAAGAGTGATTTCAGCTGTGCCACAGGGGAGTGTCGTAGGACCGTTGCTATTCACAACATACATAAATGACCTTGTGGATGACATCAGAAGTTCACTGAGGCCTTTTGCAGATGATGCTGTGGTATATCGAGAGGTTGTAACATTGGAAAATTGTACTGAAATGCAGGAGGATCTGCAGTGAATTGCCGCATGGTGCAGGGAATGGCAATTTAATCTCAATGTAGACAAGTGTAATGTGCTTCGAATACATAGAAAGAAAGATCCCTTATCATTTAGCTACAATATAGCAGGTCAGCAACTGGAAGCAGTTAATTCCATAAATTATCTGGGAGTACGCATTAGGAGTGATTTAAAATGGAATGATCATATAAAGTTGATCGTTGGTAAAGCAGCGCCAGACTGAGATTCATTGGAAGAATCCTAAGGAAATGCAATCCGAAAACAAAGGAAGTAGGTTACAGTACACTTGTTCGCCCACTACTTGAGTATTGCTCGGCAGTGTGGGATCCGTACCAGATAGGGCTGATAGAAGAGAGAGAGAAGATCCAACGGAGAGCAGCGCGCTTTGTTACAGGATCATTTAGTAATCGCGAAAGCGTTACGGAGATGATAGATAAACTCCAGTGGAAGACTCTGTAGGAGAGACGCTCAGTAGCTCGGTACGGGCTTTTGTCAAAGTTTCGAGAACATACCTTCACCAAGAGTCAAGCAGTATATTGCTCCCTCCTACGTATATCTTGCGAAGAGACCATGAGCATAAAATCAGACAGATTAGAGCCCACACAGAGGCATACCAACAATCCTTCTTTCCACGAACAATACGAGACTGGAATACAAGGGAGATCCGATAGAGGTACATAAGGTACCCTCCGCCACACACTGTCAGGTGGCTTGCGGAGTATGGATGTAGATGGAGATGTAGAACATAACGTTGTAATTAAAAACAAGAGTGATGAAAATTGCTGACTTCAACAAGTGTAATTTTTTTTCACGAGCTATGTGTGGCATAAAAGCGCACTGGTAATTTCCCATGTAGTTAAATATTGATGCCACCGAGGGTATTACAGTCAGTCATCTGGTAATCTCTGGACTCCTTCCACATTGTACTCCGAGCAATACGGTACATTTTGGAAGTTTACGTTGATAACAAGATGATCAGCAACAGAATCCCAAGCCACCAAAAACACATTTCTTCCTCCTCCTCTTTTATGACGTACTGTTCTGCATTTCGCCATTGTTCTGCAGTGATGTGTTACAAAGCTTCGTGCATTATTTCCAGGACATTTGGCAGTTTGTTATTTCTCTCGACAAATCACTTAACTTGGCTCCAGATCAAGTCTGTTGGGTTCAGTTGCAGTATTATGTGAAAACAGTAAAAATGCCGCATTTGCAGTGTGCTTGACGCTGTGAACATTATAGTTCTCCATTTTTCTACATGCTTATTACTCTGGCTCATATGAGACCACATCTGTCCTACAAAACAATGTGCATATTCAAATAAAGAGTATTTGATTTTTAAGTTTTCTCCAAAAAATTTAGTTGTGTAATGTTTTCTTAACTTCAACAATCTCTGATAATCCTTTATGAAATATTAATAATTAAGAATATGTAATTGCAATGAAAACCAGAATTTTGCTTGCAATATGTAGTTAGAAACTAGCAGACGTGTATTTTTCTTGAAAAGTATGCCTTAATTAACATATATTTGATGAATATCACATTTAAACGATTTAGGTATTCAAACAGGAAAAAATCATAGACAACAACGTTTTTTGAACCACCGCCTGCCAGCATACACAATTGTCGTTCAGTGACACTATTGTTTTCGCCATGCATGTAATTGGAATTCTTTCCCTTATATTTATTTCTTAGGTTTTCTCAAAAATATAAAAGCTGCTTTTTCTGTACAATCTTGTGAAAAACATTAAGAACAACTTGTTTCTCACCATTAATGGTGTTACACGAGAATTTCACTACGAAGCAGTGTCATCAATTTTCACAGTACATATGAACAATAAGACAATCAGAGCACAAGTAGCATTTACAGAGATTTGTGACAGTACACGATTTTTGAAATAAAAATTATGTAACGAAAGTATGATTAAGAAAAACGTTGATGGCTGTTAATACGTCAGAAATTCTTAAAGGTTCTTTTACAGTAACATAGTAGTATCAGGCCACGGAGTACGTCCGGCGACACAGCCTGTTCGATTGTGTCCTCTTCTCGGATCCGGTCGGTGCCCTTCAAAGTCTCTCTGCACCGTACACTGCCCATCCCTCAGTGCAGCGGGTCCAGGAAAACTGTCACTGGCTCACTCTCGGTGGACCACTGTGACTTTTCTGTGGGTCCCCGGTCACGTCGGTCTGCCAGGACGTGAGGTTGCCGACGCTGCTGGCGAGGCTGCAGTCCTCGTACCTACGCCCGCTAATTCCCGTATTCCCTCCGACGATCTCTGTGTTGCCGCCTGTCAGGAGGTGGTGCCCCTTTGGCATTGCCAACGGTCCTCTCTACACGGGAATAAGCTCCGGCTCACGAAACCTCTCACAGCGGCTCGGACGACCTCCTCTCGGCCCTCTTGCCGGGAGGAGGTCATTTTAACTGGGCTACGTATTGGGCACTCCCTTCTTAGCTATCGTCTTTTGGTAAGTGGTGCTACCTCACCTTTTTGTAAACATTGCGCTCAAGTTTTAATTGTTCGCCACTTCCTGACCGAATGCCCGTTTTTTTAACTGTCTATTTTCCCGCTCGGGTTTGCTGTCTGCCGTTTCAGCAAATGATGTGCGACTGTGCTTTACTTTTTATCTGCCGAAACAATATGGCAGAGGCCATTTAATTTTTGGTTTTGGACTCCTATTTATGTATGGTGTCTTTTTCAACCCTTCCTCCACTTGCCTGTTTTTAGCTGCCTTCTCTTATGTCAATTGGGACTGACATATAGTTGTTTTTTAGCTCCTCTGTGTCTTCATGTTCTGTAGTTTTGACTTGGGTGCGTACAATCCCAGTTGTTTTTTCTGCCTCCCTCCTCAATCCGAATTGCCGTCACTCCTCTGCCCACTCGGTACTCCCTGTAAACTCGAGCAGCGCTGCGGAGACCGCCCGACTCTGTCAGAATAGCGCCTCGGCGTTGAACGAAATGGGGGATCTCGCCAGTACCCCAGATGTGGCTGCGTTAATGAAATGAAACTATTTGCTTCCAGAGATAGTTTCACGTGTCAAACATCTGTAATGTATATATGCAGACTGCAGTGCCAACAAGTTTAGGAGAATACCAAATGCGCTGAGGCACGAATGGAAATTTGAATTGGGGATGGACGGTGTCCTGGGTCAGTCAGTGTTGTCGTGCAAACCCACTGTGCCAGATTGGCGTATCGGTCGGCACGACTGCCTAGTGAGCAGAAGACACGGGTCGGAATTCCCGCCTCGGTACAAATTTTCATTTGTAACTTCAGTTTGCGTATAAAATTTTTATTAGTTGTGGCAAATTCGTCTCGAGTTCTCAGTGACTCGGTACAATATGGAAAGTCGTATTCCTGCCACTCGGAGAATTTTCGTAACTGGTGGCGGAGTGAGGCCACAGTGTAATGCAGCTGGCTACAGTCTCGTAAGGTAAAACACGTTTCCGAGTAACGAGGGCTGACTGCAGAATGAATGTCACGTTACAGTAAACATACAAGTACAGCACATTAACAAGTGTTCTTTCGAAAATAAATTATTCAGTTTTCGAAATGCAGTTCCGTCGAGATCGATATTGGTGTGGTCTGTGATAAGAGTCAAGTGTATCAGCATTTCATCTGCGTAATGCACTGAGCAGAAAGTAATGTGCCAGGATTACAGAAGTGCTTTCGCTAAGTGGGCACAAAAAATGCAGACGTGTGAAAATCGTAATCCGAATAATAATGGAGATACACTGTAGCCATTGTAGTGCTAAGAAAGGACTGTGGTGGCATTTAGATTCAAATTGATGTTCTAGTGGCTGATCCTCAGATGAGGACACCACGTGCTAGTTATTAGGCAGTGTAGGCTTCGGGCTCACGAGGAGCAGGTATGCGAATACGAGTCAGTAATTTTCCGAATAAAGATTACGATAATGTGCACAGTGTGCAGACCCGGTGTCACTGCCTCTGTCACACTAGCCCGAATAATTACGGTCTTTTCGAGATTCGTCAGTGTGAGCCGAGGAAGACTGACATTCGGTGCAGTTGTCGGCGTCGGCTGGTGAAACACGTTTTCCGTTGACAGTTCACCACGTGCCGGGGGAATTCTGTGGTGGGCGTCAGCTCAGCTACGTGTATGTGTGCACCAGTTAGTGTGTGCTTCCCTTTAGCTTTCACAGTATTGTATCGCTTATGTTAAGTGGAAGCAGTGATCCTTTAGAATGACTTTCAGTGCCGACCGGTAAACACCCAATTCTTCAAAGAATTGCACTGAAATGTATAAAACAGCTTCAAAAACCTTATTACTTTACAAATGAGTCAATGTGTTAAATATTTGCTTCTTAGCATGTAAGCGAGAAAAAGTTTAGGAAAGGTTTGAAATTATGCTTAAAGTCTGTTTTGTCTCCTGAACTTGGTGTCGTACAATGATATAACATTAAAGGTACTTTCATTGTTATATTTGGACACTGTCTGCAAACTGTGTAGTGAATAAGTCCATAGTAAAGAAGTAATAAATTAAAACGTCGTGTTTGCACCTGAATTTTGACCACACAAACAGTGAACGTGTAGTGAGTGATAAACTTTTTTTACTTTCATCTTTTTGCAGGGAGTGAAAGTGAGAACACGCTTCATAAAGTTTTGAAATTGTGCGTAAACTTTACAGCAAGTCCCTAGGTGCTCTCCTTGTCAAACACTGGACGAATGAAGTTGTGTATCTGCACACTGTCAGTTTGACTGCCTCGAGACGGCCTCACAGTTTGAAACTGTAATATTTGTCTTAAAACTTACTGCACCTCTTACTGAGTGGATTATGACAGCAATTTGATCAATAATAATGTGAAATATTGTATATCGAATGTTTGTTGCCCCTAGGCTGTAGCTGATAACTGGCTCATGTGTAGCATTTTAGTAATATTGATAGTTGTAATGCAGTAGCAGACCCCGAAAGTTTCTACTCAGAGTTCTTGTCTACTGTTTTGCAAAGTATAATCAAGTTTCAACACTTCGAGCCTCATATTTTAACTACGTACCCGTCAATTAATTCAACGCGAACTCCCTCTACTCAAAACTCTGATCAATTTTAGCCACTTTCACTGGAAGAGCATTATTTTGGAAAATAATGTTGCTATCTGTTTGTCTATACTGAGACTGTTCATTACGATTTACCCTGCGACAGTAAATTGTCTTCCTCCATTACGAATTGTGCGATCTCTCGTTTTTTTCCTGTAAAATTATAGACTGAAACAGAAGGTGTCAACTACTTAGAAGGAAATTCAGAAATCCCAGTACATTTTAGTGATGTATTTATCTACATTTACATCTACATACATACTGCACAAACCGTTACAAAGTGTGTTACGGAGGGAACTCGGTGTGTTATCACGTGTGAGTGTCTCTATCAGTTCCAGCCACATGTGGAGTGCTGGAAGAATGAGTGCTTAAATGCCTCAGTGACTGCTTCAGTGAGTCCAATCTTCTCTTTGCGGTCCCCGTGTCAGCTGCATGTAGGGGGTAGAACGATATCTGGAAATTCTTCATTACTACTGATTCTGGAAATATTGTGGGAAGGCTTCCGTAGGATAACTCGAGCGTATCTCGGAGTGTCCGCCACTCTGTTTTATGTGAGGCTCTCCTGTCAGTCTGACAAACATTCATCCAATTGTGCTGCCCTTCCTTATAACTCCAGTGTCCAATGTTAGTCCTTTATAGCACGGTTCGTACACACATTTGAGCAATGTTCTGGGACGGGTTGCACGAGTGTTTTGTAGACAAGTTCCTTTGTATGGTGCATTAGGAAAGTTACTATGCACCGAACTACAGACTATAGATGTAGATTATGCTGGAAATTCAAAACAAAGTTGATGGAACTGTCTTTTCGTGTGCTTTTTAATTATAAAATAATTTAACTTATTTAACTTAATGTCTTTATTTAAAAAAAACTTTTTGGTAACCACGTTAGCTGTTAGCAGTTCCTTTATTACAGGATCACACACAACTGGTTTCAGAACTATTCAGTCGGATCCTCAGGTGCATACATCATACAGAAAAATATAATATGAACTAGAAGATACAATAATGGTAAAAAATAAGGCAATTAACCAGAAACTAATTTATATTTGGTTTGTTAAAGTACACAGTCTCACATTATTCGGATGGCATTCGAATTGCCAGAGCTGCCTGAATTGGATAGTTACAAGATGAAACATCAGAATTTCCAGTGGGTAGCAGGTGCGGGCAGTGTATACGAGCTCTGTGAGCTGCGGGTACGGACCTAAAAAAGGAGTCGAAATAAGATGCTGGAGAAGAACTGTATGGAACAAACCCTTGCGTGGATAGAAAAATACACTCCTGGAAATTGAAATAAGAACACCGTGAATTCATTGTCCCAGGAAGGGGAAACTTTATTGACACATTCCTGGGGTCAGATACATCACATGATCACACTGACAGAACCACAGGCACATAGACACAGGCAACAGAGCATGCACAATGTCGGCACTAATACAGTGTATATCCACCTTTCGCAGCAATGCAGGCTGCTATTCTCCCATGGAGACGATCGTAGAGATGCTGGATGTAGTCCTGTGGAACGGCTTGCCATGCCATTTCCACCTGGTGCCTCAGTTGGACCAGCGTTCGTGCTGGACGTGCAGACCGCGTGAGACGACGCTTCATCCAGTCCCAAACATGCTCAATGGGGGACAGATCCGGAGATCTTGCTGGCCAGGGTAGTTGACTTACACCTTCTAGAGCACGTTGGGTGGCACGGGATACATGCGGACGTGCATTGTCCTGTTGGAACAGCAAGTTCCCTTGCCGGTCTAGGAATGGTAGAACGATGGGTTTGATGACGGTTTGGATGTACCGTGCACTATTCAGTGTCCCCTCGACGATCACCAGTGGTGTACGGCCAGTGTAGGAGATCGCTCCCCACACCGTGATGCCAGGTGTTGGCCCTGTGTGCCTCGGTCGTATGCAGTCCTGATTGTGGCGCTCACCTGCACGGCGCCAAACACGCATACGACCATCATTGGCACCAAGGCAGAAGCGACTCTCATCGCTGAAGACGACACATCTCCATTCGTCCCTCCATTCACATCTGTCGCGACACCACTGGAGGCGGGCTGCACGATGTTGGGGTGTGAGCGGAAGACGGCCTAACGGTGTGTGGGACCGTAGCCCAGCTTCATGGAGACGGTTGCGAATGGTCCTCGCCGATACCCCAGGAGCAACAGTGTCCCTAATTTGCTGGGAAGTGGCGGTGCGGTCCCCTACGGCACTGCGTAGGCTCCTACGGTCTTGGCATGCATCCGTGTGTTGCTGCGGTCCGGTCCCAGGTCGACGGGCACGTGCACCTTCCGCCGACCACTGGCGACAACATCGATGTACTGTGGAGACCTCACGCCCCACGTGTTGAGCAATTCGGCGGTACGTCCACCCGGCCTCCCGCATGCCAACTATACGCCCTCGCTCAAAGTCCGTCAACTGCACATACGGTTCACGTCCACGCTGTCACGGCATGCTACCAGTGTTAAAGACTGCGATGGAGCTCCGTATGCCACGGCAAACTGGCTGACACTGACGGCGGCGGTGCACAAATGCTGCGCAGCTAGCGCCATTCGACGGCCAACACCGCGGTTCCTGGTGTGTCCGCTGTGCCGTGCGTGTGATCATTGCTTGTACAGCCCTCTCGCAGTGTCCGGAGCAAGTATGGTGGGTCTGACACACCGGTGTCAATGTGTTCTTTTTTCCATTTCCAGGAGTGTATATTCACGTTGCTGTGCGTGCTCACACAGCCAGCCTCTTCGTTTGTATCTTTAATATTCATTGGTCTGCAAGCACTGGCAATGGCAGGATACCCGTAAACGCGAAGTTTAACTGCACAAATAGTCACGGGTAATGACGTCAGCACTGCAGGAAGCATCTGACGCTGCCTTCCACTCGCCCCACACCGCCCGATCCCCTCGTAAACC
Organism: Schistocerca cancellata; assembly: GCF_023864275.1. Taxonomy (NCBI): domain Eukaryota; kingdom Metazoa; phylum Arthropoda; class Insecta; order Orthoptera; family Acrididae; genus Schistocerca; species Schistocerca cancellata. Next base: position 146,021,862 of record NC_064636.1, on the reverse strand, counting down.
TTTCGTTCCCCACAAACACCGTGCGATTCGTCGACAGGCAGTAGAGGGAGGACTGAAGTGAAGGGAGGATGAGTGACGTAGCGCCGATGTGATGGGTGAGGGAGAGGGGAAGACAGTGAGTGAACTAGAAAAAAGTGTGGAGTGTGCTATCTGTGAAGAGTTTGAAGTACCAGTTCATTGAAATTGAGTGGTTAGTTCACACTTCACTGGAGTGAAGCGTTCATTTGAACAACTCATTCACGAGCTCCCCATCACTAAGTGCAGTGCATACAAACAGGCGCTGAAGCGTAAGCAAGACAAGAGCAGGGCACAGCACGACATCCCACGTCCCAGGCCAGCGCCGAAGCCAGTAAGGAAGGAGCGGCGTGACGTCTGCCACGGTCGCACGCCCTGGCGGAACGGCACAGCCCGTGGAACCTCGGCGCCCTACACACACACGCGAAACAACCGCTGCAGCAGCTACACAACAGCCACAGGCAACACCTGAAAACCAACAAGCATCGGTGCCGACACCTATGCCCCCAAACAACACGACCCCACTCCCGGAAGTCACGTGCTCCGAAGAAACGGACGATATACAGGAAAACACATCCACGCAAGAACCCCCCGATCTCCAAGCCCAGAGGAGGAATAGACGTACACGTAAACACAGGGCGGGGAACACGAAATCACCACAACAGGCCACGCAGCAACAACAGATCAGCAACACACAGGAAAACAGTCAACAAGACAAAAAAAATGGTTCAAATGGCTCTGAGCACTATGGGACTCAACTGCTGTGGTCATAAGTCCCCTAGAACTTTAGAACTACTTAAACCTAACTAACCTAAGGACATAACACACATCCATGCCTGAGGCAGGATTCGAACCTGCGACCGTAGCGGTCGTGCGGTTCCAGACTGTAGCGCCTTTAACCGCTCGGCCACTCCGGCCGGCAGTCAACAACACACTGAGACTGTAACTCACACTACCATCCCCCTCAACACGGAAGTAACACAGGCGCCACAACCTCTGTCACAAAACATAGCCGGCCGCGGTGGTCTAGCGGATCTGGCGCTGCAGTCCGGAACCGCGGGACTGCTACGGTCGCAGGTTCGAATCCTGCCTCGGGCATGGGTGTGTGTGATGTCCTTAGGTTAGTTAGGTTTAAGTAGTTCTAAGTTCTAGGGGACTTATGACCTAAGATGTTGAGTCCCATAGTGCTCAGAGCCATTTGAACCACAAAACATAAACACAAATGCCACTCCTAACAACACACCAATACCCGCACAAACGGCCGCTAACTCCACAACAGCACCTCAGGCTGCCACAGCCAACATCAACACACCACCTGGGGGAATACTGGAAACACTATTCCCCGACACACGCCGTTCAAATCCGTACCCAGGTGCTGTCGGCCGTTGCTACACTCGTCACGCAGCTCATGAGCGCCGAACCCGGGCAATACTGGGCTGTCATACACACTGCCATCACAACACTGCTTCACACTCTTACATGAATAATATACCACATCCGGCCCGTAACGCAGACCCGCACACACTATCACAGATCCTGTTCTGGAATGCAGACTCGATCCACAACAAAAGGGCAGGTGGAGCGCATGGACCGCAAGCGAATCCTTGTCGCGCTACTGAGCGAGACTAAGCTTAAACCGCACAAACAATTAAACTTTCCTGGCTACTGTGTCTATCGTACCGACCGACCGGATGACGCCGTGGCAGGTGGAACTGCAATCGTCATACACAAAGACATTGAGCACACAAACATAGAGCTCCCTGAACTGGAAAAAGTCGAGGCTATGGCCATCAGAGTCAAGTTCGACGGAGCCTACACCACACTGATATCGGTATACAACAGCCCTGTAGGCATTGCGAGAATTATTGCACAATCAGCATAACAGCTCATGCATCGAAGCTGCTTACAAGAATAATATACAGAAGAATGGAAAAGAAAATTGAGAATGCGCTAGGTGACGATCAGTTTGGCTTTAGGACGGGACGAGAGAGACAATTCTGACATTACGGCTAATAATGGAAGCAAGGCTAAAGAAAAATCAAGACACTTTCATAGGATTTGTCGACCTGGAAAAAGCGTTCGACAATATAAAATGGTGCAAGGTGTTCGAGATTCTGAAAAAATTAGGGGTAAGCTATAGGGCGAGACGGGTCATATACAATATGTACAACAACCAAGAGGGAATAATAAGAGTGGATGATCAAGAACGAAGTGCTCGTATTAAGAAGGGTGTAAGACAAGGCTGTAGCCTTTCGCCCCTAGTCTTCAATCTGTACATCAAGGAAGCAATGATGGAAATAAAAAAAAGGTTCAGGAGTGGAATTAAAATACAAGGTGAAAGGATATCAATGATACGGTTCGCTGATGACATTGCTATCCTGAGTGAAAGTGAAGAAGAATTAAATGACCTGCTGAACGGAATGAACAGTCTAATGAGTACACAGTATGGTTTGAGAGTAAATCGGAGAAAGACAAAGGTAATGAGAAGTAGTAGAAATGAGAACAGCGAGATACTAAACATCAGGATTGATGGTCATGAAGTCAAAAAAGTTAAGGAATTCTGCCACCTAGGCAGTAAAATAACCAATGACGGACGGAGCAAGGAGGACGTCAAAAGCAGACTCGCTCTGGCAAAAAAGGCATTTCTGGCCAAGAGAAGTCTACTAATATCAAATACCGGCCTTAATTTGAGGAAGAAATTTCTGAGGATGTACGACTGGAGTACAGCATTGTATGGTAGTGAAACATGGACTGTGGGAAAACCGGAACAGAAGAGAATCAAAGCATTTGAGATGTGGTGCTATAGACGAATGTTGAAAATTAGGTGGACTGATAAGGTAAGGAATGAGGAGGTTCTACGCGGAATCGGAGAGGAAAGGAATATGTGGAAAACACTGATAAGGAGAAGGGACAGGATGATAGGACATGTGCTAAGACATGAGGGAATGACTTCCGTGCTACTAGAGGGAGCTGTAGAGGGCAAAAAGAGGAAGACAGAGGTTGGAATACGTCAAGCAAATAATTGAGGACGTAGGTTGCAAGTGCTACTCTGAGATGAAGAGGTTAGCACAGGAAAGGAATTCGTGGCGGGCCGCATCAAACCAGTCAGTAGACTGAGACAAAAAAAAAAAAAAACTCAACATTTCACCGCGAGTAATAGTCGCTAGAGATCTGAACGCAAAACACCCAGAATGGAATTCACGCATACGAAATCCCAACGGCAAAAAACTGTACGAACATTCACTAGGCAGAAACTACATCACACTAGCGGCGACTGAACCGACGCACATTCCCTATCAGAGACACGGGCCAGACGTGTTAGACATGGCCCTCATCAAGGGCATCACATCGACACTCAATGTAGCCGTTGAAAGCGATCTGCCCTCAAACCACCAACCTGTGAGGAAACACTGCAGCACATGGAACAACGCAGGATGTTGCACTATGGGCGTGCGAATTCGACATTGTTCAAGGAAACGCTCGATAGCCACTTCCCACCCGTACACGAAATTAACGAAACAGCACAAATTGACAAGGCGGTAGAAACCCTCACTAACGCCGTCCAGGACGCAATGGCGGTCACCATACCTGATCGCACCTCACAACAACACAGTGTGGCCCCGTCCCAGGAAATCCTGGACCTAATCTCAATGAGGAATCGCCTCAGGAGACCATGGCAGCGCACCAGGCGTCCGTACTTCAAACGGCACATTAACAGGCTGTAGGGCATCAAACACGACAAAATACGAACACACAGAACACAACATTGGAACCAAAAACTCGAAGGGCTGGATACCACGCGACCTGGCGTGTGGCAACTAGCCTGACACTTCACCTGGGAGAAAATGTACACCCCAACGCTTCAAGGGCCTGACGGACCTGCACACTCAGCGGAAGAGAAAGCAGAACTAATGGCCCGAACACTCGCAGCGTCATTCACAACGAACCTGGTACCATCAGATCCAGTGTTCACACTTGCTACTGACCAAGAGGTTACACGCATTCTAGCCCAACCATCGCGCGACGACAGTCGACATGCTAGTATAGCCAAAGTCTCCTGGGCTACAATGCATTCCGCTGCTAGGGAAGCCCCTGGTTATGATGGCATTCAAAACCGTGTCCTCCAGGAGTTCACGGATAAAGCAAGTGAGTGCCTAACACACATAACGAATGCCATACTAAAACACCAACACTTCCCCGCCTTTTGGAAGACGGCCAAGGTCCTGATGTTGAGGAAGCCGTGGAAAGACCACAGCCTCCCACAAAATTACCCGACCCATCAGCCTTCTGAGCTCGCTCAGTAAGATTATTGAGAAGGTGATTCTCAAACGCATCACTAGGCACTGCATAACAAATGACATCCTGAGACCGGAGCAGTTCGGCTTCAGGAATCACCACTCCACAACGCAACAACTCCTACAGGTCGTTGAACATATAACATATGGCTTCAACATAAACAAAGCTACAGGGGCAGTGTTCCTGGACATCGAAAAGGCTTTCGACCGTCTATGGCACAACGGCCTCATCAGCAAACTCAGCGACGCGGGATTCCCCGACGTGCTGCTGCGTCTAATACACTCATACCTCACAGTCAGGAGTTTCAACACTGGCGTGCAGGGAAAACAATCAACACAACACGGTATACACGCGGGAGTACCCCAGGGAAGCATCCTAGGGCCCCTACTGTTTAACCTCTACATAAACGGTCTCCCAACCACACACAACACAACGATGGCAATCTACGCGGATGACACAGCCATCCTCGCGCAAGACTGGAAACCATCAAACATTACGTCACGCCTACAGACTGCACTCAGAGTGGCCGAGCCTTGGTTGGAGAAATGGCGTGTTAGAGTAAACGTCGACAAGTGCAAAGCCGTTCTGTTCACTAGAAGACCGAAGCAACTGCGCAAACACCGCTACTGCAGACCAATAACTCTACATGCACGCTCAATGCGTTTCCGCGAGAAAGTCAAATACCTCGGTGCCTGGCTGGACCGGAAATTACTCTGGGGGACCACATACAACACGTGACCAACCGAGCTAGCGCGAGGCTCAAACAGCTCTATCCTATGCTCAACAGGCATAGCACACTGAACAGAAGGGTGTCGAGGTCCATGTACCTGACACTTATCCGACCCCTGATGACGTACGCAGCTTCTGTCTGGGGATACGCTGCGCCAACTCGCCTGCGCCGTCTGCAGCTCATACAGAACAAAGTACTCAAAATCATAAGCAATGCTCCACGATACACACGCATCATGGACCTTCACCGGGAATACCGACTTGAGACTCTCACGGAGGTAATCCACAAACTCAACACAAGACTATACAGAAACTCCAGACATTCACAGAACCCGTTTATTCTGAATCTGGAGAACTACGACCACAACCATAGATGGAAAAATAAAAGACCAAAAGATATACTTGTAAGGACCTAACATCTATGGCCAAGCATACGCAAACATAACGGTACAGGCGAGCCCCTCTTAATCAGACGCCATTACTGGATATCCAGCTGGAATACACTGCCGAATAACTGGCACCATGCAGGGAAGCCGTACTGTACACTGCATGCAGGGAAGCCTCCCCCCCCCCCTCCCCCCCCCTGCTCCCCACAGTGAGATGATCTATGGCCGATCTCCCACTACTGTATAACGATCTCGATTGTTCCAGGAATGTAGCAGCTGCAGCAACCGGGATACATCGCCATCGCTTGCCATAGTAATGATGTATGATACTATAGTAACAAATCCAACCTTGCATGAGCTATCGCAGCTAGTAAGCCACTACTGCTCTTACTACCCATCCCACTGTCGCAGAGGTTTTTTTCCCACGGCACGAGCCATGGCACTTTTTTCCCTCTGCTCTTCAAATCGCTACCCTCACTCGCGTTTCGTCCACTTTCTATCACCTGATGGACCGTGTTAATGCGTAGTCTTACCCAGACGCACGGATAACATCACAGCCCAGCATCCTGTGATCCACTTACTAGATAACTAACATGTTGCCGGAGGTGACAGTAGAACTTTTGGTTTGGTCACGTTGGTGCGGGCGTGGAGGGGCCCCATCTCTTTTTTAAATGGTAAATGCCAAACGACGCCTTGCTCGGTGAAAGGAGCGTAAACATTCGACGATTAAACAGTGGAAAAACGTTGTGTGAACTGACGGATCACGGTACCAAATGTGGCGATCCAGCGGTTTGGTTCGGGTATGGCAAATGCCCAGTGAACGTCATCTGCCAGGGTGTGTAGTGCTGACAGTAAAATTCGGAAGCGGTGGTGTTGTGGTGTGGTCGTCTTTTTCATGCAAAGGGCTTGCACCCTTTGTTGTTTTGCGTGGCACTATCACAGCACAGGTCTAAATTGATGTTTTAAGCACCTTCTTGCTTCCCACTGTTGAAAAGCAATTCGGGGATGGCAACTGCATCTTTCAACACGATCGAGCACCTGTTGATAATGCACGGCCTGTGGCGACGTGGTTACACGACAATAACACCCCTGTAATGGACTGGCCTGCACAGAGTCCTGACCTGAATTCTATAGAACACCTTTGGGATGTTTTGGAACGCCGACTCCGTGCCAGGTTTGACCGACCGACATCGATGTCTCTCCTCAGTGCAGCACTCCGTGAAGAATGGGCTGCCATTCCCCAAGAAACCTTGCAGCACCTCGTTGATCATATGCCTGTGTCAGTGGAAGCTTTCGTGAAGGGAGACATGAACTTGTAAGTCATTTTTAGCCAAATGTGTGGATATTTTTGATCGCATAGTATACCTATGCCAGTGCTCCTGGGAGTCGTGTCGAGGCCAGGAACTGTCGCAGTAGAGACGTGTCCTGCTCGGCACTTGCGTGCACAACTTTGGCCGAGTGCAGCAGTGGCAGAAGACCAAAGTCGCCGCGCTGGTCCGGTAGCAGGTGGAAGGACCAGCAGGTCGGCACCAGTGATGGGCTCAGACACATCTTCTACATCTACATTTATACTCCGCAAGTTACCCAACGGTGTCATTACCTCCCTTTCCTGTTCCAGTCGCGTACGGTTCGAGGGAAGAACGACTGTCTGAAAGCCTCCGTGCGCGCTCTAATCTCTCTAATTTTACATTCGTGATCTCCTCGGGAGGTATAAGTAGGGGAAGCAATATACTCGATACCTCATCCAGAAACGCACCCTCTCGAAACCTGGCGAGCAAGCTACACCGCGATGCAGAGCGCCTCTCTTGCAGAGTCTGCCACTTGAGTTTGTTAAACATCTCCGTAACGCTATCACGGTTACCAAATAACCCTGTGACGAAACGCGCCGCTCTTCTTTGGATCTTCTCTATCTCCTCCGTCAACCCGATCTGGTACGGATCCCACACTGATGCACAATACTCAAGTATAGGTCGAACGAGTGCTTTGTAAGCCACCTTTTTGTTGATGGACTACATTTTCTAAGGACTCTCCCAATGAATCTCAACCTGGTACCCGCCTTACCAACAATTAATTTTATATGATCATTCCACTTCAAATCGTTCTGCACGCATACTCCCAGATATTTTACAGAAGTAACTGCTACCAGTGTTTGTTCTGCTATCATATAATCATACAACAAAGGATCCTTCTTTCTATGTATTCGCAATACATTACATTTGTCTATGTTAAGGGTCATTTGCCACTCCCTGCACCAAGTGCCTATCCGCTGCAGATCTTCCTGCATTTCGCTACACTTTTCTAATGCTGCAACTTCTCTGTATACTACAGCATTATCCGCGAAAAGCCGTGCGGAACTTTGGACACTATGTACTAGGTCATTTATATATATATTGTGAAAAGCAATGGTCCCATAACACTCCCCTGTGGCACGCCAGAGGTTACCTTAACGTCTGTAGACATCTTTCCATTGAGAACAACATACTGTGTTCTGTTTGCTAAAAACTCTTCAATCCAGACACACAGCTGGTCTGATATTCCTTAGGCTCTTACTTTGTTTATCAGGCGACAGTGTGGAACTGTATCGAACGCCTTCCGGAAGTCAAGGAAAATAGCATCTACCTGGAAGCCTCTATCTAATATTTTCTGGGTGTCACGAACAAATAAAGCGAGTTGGGTCTCACACGATCGCTGTTTCCAGAATCCATGTTGATTCCTACATAGTAGATTCTGGGTTGACATGATACTCTAGCAAAAAACATGTTCTAAAATTCTACAACAGATCGACGTCAGAGATATAGGTCTATAGTTTTGCGCATCTGCTCGACGACCCTTCTTGAAGACTGGGACTACCTGCGCTCTTTTCCAATCACTTGGAACCGTCCGTTCCTCTAGAGACTTGCGGTACACGGCTGTTAGAAGGGGGGCAAGTTCTTTCGCATACTCTGTGTAGAATCGAATTGGTATCCCGTGAGGTCCAGTGGACTTTCCTCTGTTGAGTGATTCCAGTTGCTTTTCTATTCTGCAATTGTAAGACCCCTTACAAACGCTTGGCGCAGCTCCAGATCTAATTTCGAGTGTCGGTTGTCACGGGTCAGTACTGAAGACTTGTTCAGAGCAGACAGATGGAATTGGGTTGCCGGTTTATGACAATGTAGCAGTCTTTGGGGAAAAATACACACATCCGACTGGATATCCACCATATATTCGTAGCCCGACTTCCAATCAGCGATAAAAAGGTGCCGAGACAATGCTCGGCAACTGGAGGCCGCACCCACTTCTGACTGCTGCTGGCATTTAAATACGTGCACGGCGATGTGCACTCGTGTGCCCGGTCTCTGAATCTTTTGTGATACTGGCAGACTGAGTACTGTTCTTACGAGATACGGGAGGAATGACTTCCGGACCTCCTGCACTACCAGTTTCTGCCGGGATAGGAATCGCTGGTTTGCTCGGTGGGAGGCTCGATCTCCACTGCCGAGTTGTGACAGTCTGTCCTCACGACAACTGTCAGCAGCCGGTGCCCAGGTCGGGGTGGAGAACGTTGTCGACCATACCAGATCACTCGACATCGTCAGCAACTTGTTACACATGGTGACCGACGCACCGACCGTTAGCCATTAGAGTCCTGCATGACCGAGTAAGCGAGCACAAAATACGAGATGGGGCGAGCACACCCTAACTGGATAGGCTGCCCGCACTAGTTCTAGTGACCGAGCATAGAAGTCGTGACCAAATACGTAGCACGCAACTTCAAACACATTACACGTGTTATTATCCGTGTGAGACTGCAGCCAGTACGGGCTTCTTATTTGTGGTGTCTCTCTCTCTCTATCTCTCTCTCTCTCTCTCTCTGCAATCATGCAGTGCGAGGAAACCAGTGCAGTAAGACGTAAGATTGAAATCAATGTTTACACATTGAAGAGACAAGAAGGTCTAAAAAGCCAAGTACGGAGCATATTTTTGGTGGTTGTAGACGAAAACAGTGCGTCTACTGGATACGTAATATGCATAAACTGCTCCACATTATTTTGTTTCCAATCGTGAACCACTCTTTTAAAGAAACACAGTTGCAAGAAACCTCACAAAGATACCGGCAGTAATAAAAAATAGTATTACAGCAAAGTGTGTTGCAGTGTGTGCTAAAGATATGAGACCTTTTAATGTTGTTTGCGGTGAAGGTTTCAGAGAACTAGGCCAAGAATTAATACATCTAGGTGCGCATTATGGAAAAGTTAACGTGGCAGATGTCATGCCACATCCCTCTACTATAAGCAGACATGTCAAAGAACAAGCTGATGGAATACAGTATAATGCCTTCTGTTATTGCGGGAGTTATTAATAAAACATGTGCTGCGATAGTTGATATATGGACTGATTCGCATAATCAGGTGCACTATTTGACGCTTACATCTCATTACATTAACACAGATTGGTCTCTTCTGGTCAATGTTTTATTTACAACAAAATTCCCGGACGTTAGGAAGACGGGAGTAAATATTGTAAAAGAAAGTGCTCTATGAATTTAGCTGAGTAACGTACTCGTTCTTGGAAACGTTACTTTTGTATTAAAAGAAAGAGAGAGAGACAGAAATAGAGAGAGAGAGAGAGAGAGGCGTTGGATTTGTACAGTACAGAGCAGCGAGCCGGGGTGAGGCGAGGTGAGACGTGAGCGGTGACCGGTCATGCTCGGTTATCCGCGTGTCCGGAATCCGGACAACAGACATGGGGCGAGTACGTGACCGAGCCGAGTCGTATGGGGCCAGACACGAGCGGCTCGGTCCCCCCGTCAACAGGTGAGCCGTGACCGGTCAAACATGGAATGTTGCAGCACTCTATTAGCCATCCAGGTGCCCCGGGCGAGTCGTCCAGTTGGCACCCTTTATTGTATAAATAGCGAACCTGGCAGTGCTTTGCAACACGGTATTTGACTGTTTTCTAGAAATCGTCTTAAGTGGTTAATGGTGTCATCTTATGATCATAACATGGTTTTTTCCATCGTAAATTTGAGTATTTTACTTTTTCAAATGGAAATGAAATCCAAATAATCTGAAAGCCCGCTAAGACGCTCCATGTGAGTCTTGTGTAGCCTGTGACGTCAGTCCAGCATGCTGCTGTCGCTGCCGTAACAGTCAGTATAGCAGTGATATATTGTTTGGGCATTCACGTTTTGCAAAATTACCGGAAAATTAAAATGTTGACACAGTCACGACACTCGTTTCACTCACAATTATTCAGCCACGAAAACATGACCGCTGCCTCCGACTCTTACTGACAATTACTGACATGCGGTTGCAAATCGTAGCGTTGCCAACATATGCAGTCTAACAAACATTGTGTGGCGCTGTATTATTTCAGTACGTTAGGGGAGAATTCTCTATGAATGAAGTGCACGCATTGCATGATCTATTAATTAATGTACATGAGTCATTAAGTCACAAATATTCGATATAAATACATTCGTATTAATTAAATCGTAATGTAATGTATATTTCACAGTCTGTATTTTCTTTTATTTGGAGCGACCGGTAGTTTCTGTTGTGAACGAGAGATGGTGCGGCTGCATGGGCTCTTCCTTGTTGCAGTTCTTGAAACAAATAAGAGAGGCGCTTTGGTAGAGCCCGTGCTAGCCCGCGTCAAACATGGATGGTTGCAGACAATACGAAGATTGCATTCAGCATGATTTCTCTTCTGCTACCCCGAATTCATCGTGCATTCGTGAGATTAGTGACGTATGTTGAATGAGACTGAATAATATTTTAGTTTCGCGAAATGGGTGATTGTAAATTGTAATTTTTTTTTTACATGCGTTTAGTACGTGGCGCCCCTTGGGCCCCGGCGCCCTGGGCGACCGCCCGGGTCGCCCCACCCTAAAGCCGGCGCTGCCAACCGGCGCCGGAACTGCGGTGGCTACCGTCCTGTCGGCCACCGCATCCGCAACACGTTGTCCGGCAGGGTTCCGGTGCCCACCTTGTAGCACAAATGCCATAAAAATTGGGAATGTCTTTGGTCCCCTATATCCTCTTCTGTTAACACTTGCCAGAGGTGTTCCCATTCTGACATCCGCTAAATTTGAATGTTTGTTACAGTACCAGAGGACTGTTATACCACCAGAGTGTAAGATATGATCACCACACCACCTGTCCGCCCCGGTAGCTGAGTGGCCAGCACAACAGACTGTCAATCCTAAGGGCCCGGGTTCGATTCCCGGCTGGGTCGGAGAAAAAATGGTTCAAATGGTTCTGAGCACTATGGGACTTAACTGCTGTGGTCATCAGTCCCCTAGAACTTAGAACTACTTAAACCTAACTAACCTAAGGACATCACACACATCCATGCCCGAGGCAGGATTCGAACCTGCGACCGTAGCGGTCGCGCAGTTCCGGACTGTAGCGCCTAGAACCGCTCGGCCACTTCGATGGGTCGGAGATTTTCTCCGCTCGGGGACTGGGTGTCGTGTTGTCCTAATCGTCATCATTTCATCCCCATCGACGCGCGAGTCACCGAAGTGGCGTCAAATCGAAAGACCTGCACCAGGCGAGCGGTCTACCTGACAGGAGGCCCTCGTCACATGACAGTATTATTATTACTACACCACCTGGAGCTGATATGTATGAAAAGCTAAAATCGGAAGTGAAACGTTCAATTTCCGGCACATACGGGCTAGACGACGAGTTGGCGGATAGCGAATCTAGCAGTACGACTGCGGTAGTGACCGTTACACCACATCTGTCGCAGTCACACCTCCCGTCGTTTCGTAGGTTAAATCACATCGGGGTCACCGCCATGGTCGTACTGCTAGATTCGCTATCTGCCGACTCGTCGTCTAGACTGTATGTGCTTGGAATGACTTACCACTTCGTATGTAAATGGTCTCTCTATTGCATTTGCCTAAGTAGTTATGCTCTTTACAAGGAAATTGTAAGTTTACGGGTGGATGACATACAGTCTTAGTACAGAAAAAAATGAAATGAATCTGAAGTAAAATCATTTCTTGTTCCTAAGGAACAGAAAAGCAGAAACAAGATATAAAAACCGTAAAACTCTCTGACAGCTCAGAATAAATTCACCATTGATTCCAGCACTCCCGGTGGCTGACACATTCTCACACACACGACACAGCTCAACACTGCAATGCATTAAATTGCGACAGAAGTGAAGCTCGGTCACTACGTCCACTGACAGGTGTGCAGATGCTTTGGCTCACGTAGTGTACTTGGCAGAGGTCCCATACATATGAACAGCATTCTAGTTTGGGTCACACAAGTGATCTGTAAACAGCCTCCAGTCAGTCTACAAAACAGACTGTTTGCAAGTAACCAGTGTGACCCAACCTAGAATACTGCTCAAATGTGGGTGACTCATACCAAGTAAGATAACAGAGGCTATTGAACGTACGCAGAGGAGGGCTCCTTGAATAGTCACAGATGTGTCTGGACTGTGGGAGTGTAATATGGAGATAATGAACAAAAAGAACTGACAGATCCTTGAAAAGAGATGCAAACTATCACAAGAAATTCTACTTACAAAATTTCAGAAACCAGGTTTTAGCGATCAATCTATGAACAAGGATAACAAAGAACTGAACTGAACATGGCGGAACAGTCAAAGATAATGCTTAGAGTCCAAAGATGAATGCATATTGCTGTTGGTGTCGATTTCATCGGCGCCACAACTATGTTATGACCCCCTGTGTATGACTCCTGTAGGGGTCCCACGGACAATCATTCTTCTCCGGGTTCCTTGTGTGAATGAAACGGGATCGAGCTCTAATATCTGATACAGTGGGAAGTACCTGCTGCCATGCACTTCACAGTCATTTCCCGTGCACAGGTGTAGATAATACTTCCTTCAAAATCAAGGAAGAAACATTGTGGTGCAAAAAAATTGCACAAAATGTAAAACAGAAGAGTTTTTTTTAATGTTTATGAAGAGGTACCATACTTGGCATACTTTCTTTTACATAAAACTGATTTTACAGGAACTAAATTGGACAAGTCATTTCTAGCTGCTTGATCTATCGTGTAGCCAGAACAGAATGTAAAAAATAACCTTGGTACAGAGCAGTTTGAACTATAGTTTGAAACTGCTCTATAATAGTCCAGTGAATTCAAATGCCATGCAGAGGCAACAGAACACATAAGTTACTTGTTTGGCAACTGTATGTTCCATATGTCAATTAGTTTGACAGATTAATGATATGAATATAATAGAGGGAAACATTCCACGTGGGAAAAATATATCTAAAAACAAAGATGATGTGACTTACCAAACAAAAGCGCTGGCATGTTGATAGACACACAAACAAACACACAAAATTTTGTGTGTATGTTTGTGTGTCTATCAACATGGCAGCGCTTTCGTTTGGTAAGTCACATCATCTTTGTTTTTAGATATAGTTTGATAGATTTGTTAGATTTTGTTCAGTTAAACTCTAAAGTTAAACTGTGATCTGACATGAATGGAGAGATTAGTTCTATTTTATAATGACCCATTAAAGAGAAACTAAGAAATCAGGAAACAAAATAAAAACATCTGGAACATAATAACGAAGGAAAGCAGCAGAAAAAAACATAACATACATAGAAATTTAAAAAGGTAACGGTTTTGTAGAGAAGCCTTAAAAGAGTTGCAGAAATATTAGATACACATTTTTTGACAGCAGCAAAGAGGACTGGCTGTAAAGGGTCTCTGGATGAAGCACTGGTCCTTTACAGAAAGCTATTAGCAAAAGGTGTTACAGTAATGAGACTGAAAGAGTAATTATGGCAATTAAAAATAAAAATCTGTCAATGTGAATAATATTTAGTATGGTATTGAAATATGGCTAAAATGTATAAGGGCAGTCTTATGTAACATACAGTATTCAGTACGTCTCTGCAAAAGGAACTGTTCCTGATAGACTAAAACCAGCTGTAGTAACAGCACTGTTTAAAAAAAGTGATAAATGTAATGTCACAAACTATTGCCCAGCCTCTCTTTTAACTATCTTTCCAAAATTTCTTGAAAAACTTGTGTACAGAATAATTGTTGACCATCTATACTTACACAATATCCTCAGCAATAATCAGTTTGGGTTTCTTGTTGGTCTTTCAACCAAACATGCATTTTTTTTTAACAGTCAAGTTTTGGAAGCCATCTACAACACATGTCACCAGTAGGTATTTTTTGTGATCTCTCAAAAGCTCTATTTTAGGTCCACAGCTATTTCTTATTTTTGTGAATGACTTTCCTCTTTGTTCCAAAACAAAGACTGAATTTATCCTTTACTACAATTCTTATTGATGAAGTGTCAGAAAATAGCTTTGAACAAACTGCCAACAAAGCTTTCACTGAAATCTTAAAATGGTTTTCTCCAAATGGTCTCTCACTCAATGCAGTTAAAACCCATTATACACATATTAAAAAAAAAAAAAATGTATTGCATCATCCCAGTTCCCAGAACTCCTGAAGATAGGCATTGAATGTGGGTACTGTATCACAGACACGTTCCCTTTGACTGTTCAGAAACTAAACTCGCCCAAAGATGTAAACAGCCATGAATGAGCAGCGCCTGTTATACGGAGGGGGTCCGACAGCCGATCAGTTCCAGACATTCCACCAGGAAGGAGGTACACGGCTCGTGTTGTCTGTAGTTCAACAATGCCTAGACAGTCAATACCACAGTTCGACCGTGTCCGCATTGTTACTTTGTGCCAGGAATGGATCTCAACAAGGGAAGTGTCCAGGCGTCTCGGAGTGAAGCAAAGTGATGTTGTTCGGACATGGAGGAGATACAGAGAGATGGGAACTGTCGATGACATTCCTCACTCAGGCTGCCCAAGGGCTACTACTGCAGTGGATGACCGCTACCTACAGATTTTAGTTTGGAGGAACCCTGACAGCAATGCCACCATGTTGAATAACGCTTTTCGTGCAGCCACAGGACGTTCTGTTACGACTCAAACTGTGCGCAATAGGCTGCATTATGTGCATCTTCACTCTCTATGTCCATGCGAGGTCGATCTTGGCAACCACAACACCATGCAGTGCAGTACAGATGGGCCCAACAACACGCCGAATGGATCGCTCAGGATTGGCATCACATTCTCTTCTCCAATGACTGTCGCATATGCCTTCAACCAGACAATACTCGGAGACGTGTTTGGAGGCAACCCATTCTAGCTGAACACCTTAAACACACTGTCCAGCGAGTGGAGGTTCCCTGCTGTTTTGGGTGGCGTTATGTGGGGCCAACGTATGCAGCTGTAGGTTGTGGAAGGTGCCGTAACTGCTGTACGATACATGAATTCCATCCTCAAATAGATAGTGCAATCATATTGGCAGCATATTGGGGAGGCATTCATTTTCATGGACGACAATTCACGCTCCCATCGTGCACATCTTGTGAATGACCTCCTTCGGGATAATGACATCGCTAGACTAGAGTGACCAGCATGTCTCCAGACATGAATCCAGCAAACATGCCTGGGATGGCATGTATAGTATGCCACGATGAATACAGGCATGCATCAATGCAAGAGGACATGCTACTGGGTATTAGAGGTCCAGTGTCTCCAGCATTTCGCACCCCCATCATGCACATCTTGCACCACATCTGAAGGTCTCGCTGTATGGTGGTGTAACATGCAATGTGCGGTTTTCGTGAGCAATAAAAAGGGCAGCAATGATGTTTATGTTGATCTCTATTCCAGTTTTCTGTACAGTTTCCAAAACTCTCAGAACTGAGGTATGCAAACCTTTTTTTTATGTGTGTATGAGTGTCCACACATCACAAAGAAGGTATGAAGAAACTGGAATAAAGTGTAGAGATTAAAATTCCTTGGCGTTTATATAGAAAGCAAATGCAACTGGTGAACCTACAGATTTCATCTTTTTAAAAGACTTAGCTGACCAACATTTGCACTAAAGATTATCACTTCAGTGGCTGAAGCAAATACCATAAAGGCTTTCTACTCTGGCTACTTTGTAGGTACTAATGTTTTAAAGTATGGGGTCCTTACCACCGCTTGACAGTACATTTTTTCCATGTTGACTTTTGACTGTAATAACTTTTCTCTGTATAAAAACGACAGCAAATATTATGACTACAACACAAAACCAGAAACAATCTGCATCTTCTAATTCTTTATTGTCGCCTTGTCCCACATCACGTAGGGTCGGCGTTGCTCTTCTGGATCCTTCTCCTCCATGATACTCTATTCATTGCCTCTTCCTTCTTCCATCCTTTCTCCCTTAAGTCCCCAGATATCTTATCCTTCCACCTCATCTTCGATCTTCATCTTCTTCTCACTCCTTCAATCTTTATATCTTCAACTCTGTTTCCGATATTCTCTTCCCCTTTTCTCTGTAAGTGTCCGTACCAACTTAGTCTGCTCTCTTGTATCTTTTTCCCCATGGTTCCCACTTTCACAGCTCCTCTAACAAATTCATTTCTAATCCTGTCCTTCCTCGTTACCATACATATCCACCTCAGCATCCTTATTTCTGCCATCTTCCTTTTCTGGGCTACTGTGATTGGCCATGCCTCTCCCCTGTATATCATAGCAGGTCTTACCACCAACTTGTACACTTTCCCTTTCAACCCAATGCTCACCTTCTTGTCACACAACACTCCATTCATTTTCCTCCAGTTGTTCCAACTGCAATTTAGTCGGTGTTGTATCTCGCTTTCCAGTCCTCCGTCCCTCTGTATGTACGACCCCAGGTATTTAAATTTGCAGACCGATTTCAGCTCATCATCCTGGATCTTGCGAGACCTCATCTGCACATCCTTCAGTGCTAAATATTCTGACTTTGTCCCACTAATTTCCATCCCTCTTTCTTCTAGTGCCTTCCTCCAATCCTCCAGCTTTTCCTCAAGTCTGTCGATGCTATGCTCACAAAGAACCACATCATCCGCAAACATCATATTCCACAGCGCTTCCTTCTTTACACCTTTCACCAGCACATCCATAATCAGGTCGAAAAGGTAGGGACTAAGTGCAGACCCTTGATGTAACCCTACTTTTACTGGAAACTCCTTTGTCATATTGGACCAAAAAGCCTTGATCAGGTTCAAAAAGGAGTTTATTTGTCCAGTATTAAGCTCTTTACGTGCTCCCATTACATAGTATGTGTCTTCATAAACAACTGCCACTATTCAAACAATTCTCAAAGAGTACCTAACAGAGAAATCTTTTTATACGGTTGATGAATTTCTGAGACAAAATTAATATCACTGCTAAACTTACAATTATGTCAGAACTAGATTTGATTAATTTTATATCAGGATATCTAATTTAAACATGATTGTGATGCACCACTTAACAATTTACATCTACATCTATACTCTGCAAACTGCCTTGCAGTGCATGGCAGAGGGCACATCCCATTGTACTAGTTATTAGGGTTTCTTCCTGTTCCATTCACCTATGGAGTGCAAGAAGAATGATTGTGTGAATGCTAGTGTGTGTGCAGTAATTATTCGAACCTTATCCTTGTGATCCCTATGCGAGTGATCTTTGGGGGCTGTAGTATATCACCAGGGTCATAATTAAAAGCTGGTTCTTGAAACTTTGTTAATAGACTTTCTTGAGATAGTTTACATCTGTCTTCAAGACTCTTCCAATTCAGTTCCTTCAGTATCTCTGTAAAGCTCTCCCATGGATTAAACAAACCTGTGACCATTCGTGCTGTTCTTCTGTGTATATGTTCAATATCCCCTGTTAGTCCTTTCTGGTACAGATCCCACACACTTCAGTAATGTTCTAAAACCGGTCACACGAGTGATTTGTAAACAATCTCCTTTGTAGAATGATTGCACTTCCCCAGTATTCCATCAATAAACTGAAGTCTGCCACCAGCTTTATCCATGACTGAACCTATGTGATCATTCCATTTCATATCCCTGCAAAGTATTACACCCAGTATTTGTATGACTTGGCCAATTCCAAGAGTAACTCATTGATATTATAGTCATAACATACTACATTTTTCCGTTTTCTGAAGCACATAATCTAACATTTCTGGACATTTAGAGCAAGTTGCCAATCTCTGCAGCACGTTGAAATCTTATCAAGATCTGACTGATTATTTATGCAACTACTTTCAAGTAGTACTTCATTACAGATGGTTGCACCAACCGCAAAAAGCCTGATTTTACTATTAATATTGTCTGTGAGGTCATTAATATGCAATATGAACAATAAGGGTCCCAGCACACTTCCCTGGGGCACTTCTACATCTGACAATGACTCTCCATTCAAGATATCGTGTTGTGTCCTCCCTATCAAAAAGTCCTCTATCCAGTTAGAAATTTCACTTGATATCCCATATGATCGTACTTTTGACAATACGTGTAGGTGTAGTACTGAGTCAAATATTTTTCGGAAATCAAGAAATACTGCATCTACTAGGTTGCCCCTTGATCCAAAGCTTTCAGTATGTCATGTGACAAAAGTTGAGCTATGTTTCACATCCATATCCATGCTGGTTGGCATCAGGGGTGATTCTAGAAGTCAGTCAAGGGAGGCGGGGGGAGTGGGGCTATGGTGTGAGGTGAGGGGGGGAATGCAATATTGCTTAACAAAAGGAGAGTTGGGGTCCTCCACCGACAAACTGGTAAAATTTAGTGTTGCTTAAAGCAGTTTTTGATAACTGTTTTGTCCTTCAGGGAAAAAAAAAAAAAGACTTATTTTAACATGGAGGTTTTTATAAATTACATAAACCATAAAAAAGGTCAACTTACAACAAATAAGTTTTCATTAATTTTCTGGATTCAGAAGATTACATGAATGTAAAAATTTGCCCCCTGGTTGGCATTGAGGAGGTCATTCTGTTCAAGATGCTCATTATGTTCAATCTCAGAAGATGTTTTAAGATTCTACAACACACTGATGTCACTTCTACTACTCTTCTAGTAGATGGTGTGACCTGTGCCTTTTTGCAAGAACTGGGCACGGTTTTTTGTTCGAGGGGTCTATGATAGTTTCTAGAAGACAAGCTAACTCAGTCACAAATTCAGTATAGACTCTGACAGTGATACCATCGGGGCCTGGAGCTTTGTTCAATTTTAATGATTTCAGCTGTTTCTCAACACCACTTACACTAATATTTATTTCATTCATGTTCTCCGTAGTGCAAGAATTAAATTGGGACAATTCTCCTGGGATTTCCTTTGTAAAGAAACGTGTGAAAACAGATCATACAATGTAAGCTTTCACAGCTGGTATTGTCTTCACTTAAAACTTTTGGCCTGCTAGGCCATGATCAATGTATAAAACACTCCCCTGACATTTCGTCTCCTACTATGGGAGATATTCTCTGAGGTAAAGCGGCGAACTGCTATCGTGCATTGCTGCGAAAGGTGGATATACACTGTACTAGTGCCGACATTGTGCATGCTCTGTTGCCTGTGTCTATGTGCCTGTGGTTCTGTCAGTGTGATCATGTGATGTATCTGACCCCAGGAATGTGTCAATAAAGTTTCCCCTTCCTGGGACAATGAATTCACGGTGTTCTTATTTCAATTTCCAGGAGTGTACGTGCACGGCGATGTGCACTTGCGTGCCCGGTCTCTGAATCTTTTGTGATACTGGCAGACCGAGTACTGTTCTCGTGCGGACGTTTACGAGGTACGGGAGGAACGACTTCCGGACCTCCTGCACTACCAGTTTCTGCCGGGATAGGAATTGCCGGTTTGCTCGGTGGGAGGCTCCATCTCCACTGCCGGGTTGTGATAGTGTGTCCTCACGACCACTGTCGGCAGCCGGTGCCCAGGTCGGGGTGGAGAACGTTGTCGACCGTACCGGATCACTCGACATCGTCAGCAAATTGTTACACACGGTGACCGACGCACCGACCGGCGCCGGAACTGCGGTGGCTCCCGTCCTGTCGGCCACCGCATCCGCAACACGTTGTCCGGCAAGGTTCCGGTGCCCACCTTGTAGCGCAAATGCCATAAAAATTGGGAATGTCTTTGGTCCCCTATATCCTCCTCGTCACACTACGTTATTATTATTACCACACCACCTGGAGCTGATATGTATGAAAAGCTAAAATCAGAAGTGAAACGTTCAATTTCCGGCACATACAGGCTAGACGACGAGTTGGCGGATAGCGAATCTAGCGGTACGACCGCGGTGGTGACAGTTACACCACATCTGTCGCAGTCACACCTCCCGTCGTTTCGCAGGTTAGATCACATCGGGGTCACCGCCATGGTCGTACTGCTAGATTCGCTATCCGCCGACTCGTCGTCTAGACTGTATGTGCTTGAAATGACTTATCACTTCGTATGTAAATGGTCTCTTTATTGCATTTGCCTAAGTACTTATGCTCTTTACAAGGAAATTGTAAGTTTATGGGTGGATGACATACAGTCTTAGTACAGGAAAAAATGAAATGTATCTGTAGTAAAATCATTTCTTGTTGCTAAGGAACAGAAAAGCAGAAACAAGATATAAAAACCATAAAACTCCCTGACAGCTCAGAATATATTCACCATCAATTCCAGCACTCCCGGTGGCTGACACATTCTCACACACACAACACAGCTCAACACTGCAATGCATTAAATTGCGACAGAAGTGAAGCTCGGTCACTACGTCCACTGATAGGTGTGCAGATGCTTTGGCTCACGTAGTGTACTTGGCAGAGGTCCCATACATATGAACAGCATTCTAGTTTGGGTCACACAAGTGATCTGTAAACAGCCTCCAGTCAGTCTACAAAACAGACTGTTTGCAAATAACCAGTGTGACCCAACCTAGAATACTGCTCAAATGTGGGTGACTCATACCAAGTAAGATAACAGAGGCTATTGAACGTATGCAGAGGAGGGCTCCTCGAATAGTCACAGATGTGTCTGGACTGTGGGAGTGTAATATGGAGATAATGAACAAAAAGAACTGACAGATCCTTGAAAAGAGATGCAAACTATCACAAGGAATCCTACTTACAAAATTTCAGAAACCAGGTTTTAGTGATCAATCTATGAACGTGAGGAGGATTACCGGGTTGGTTGCACCAATAATCACACCCATTTAGCAATAGTTCATTTATTAACCTTAACATATACAAGGATAACAAAGAACTGAACTGAACATGGCGGAACAGTCAAAGATAATGCTTAGAGTCCAAAGATGAATGCATATTGCTGTTGGTGTCGATTTCATCGGTGCCACAACTATGTTATGACCCCCTGTGTATGACTCCTGTAGGGGTCCCATGGACAATCATTCTTCTCCGGGTTCCTTGTGTGAATGAAATGGGATCAAGCTCTAATATCTGATACAGTGGGAAGTACCTGCTGCCATGCACTTCACAGTCATTTCCCGTGCACAGGTGTAGATAATACTTCCTTCAAAATCAAGGAAGAAACATTGTGGTGCAAAAAAATTGCACAAAATGTAAAACAGAAGAGTTTTTTTTTAATGTTTATGAAGAGGTAATTCCAGTACCATACTTGGCATACATTCTTTTACATAAAACTGATTTTACAGGAACTAATTTGGACAAGTCATTTCTAGCTGCTTGATCTATCGTGTAGCCAGAACAGAATGTAAAAAATAACCTTGGTACAGAGCAGTTTGAACTATAGTTTGAAACTGCTCTATAATAGTCCAGTGAATTCAAATGCCATGCAGAGGCAACAGAACACATAAGTTACTTGTTTGGCAACTGTATGTTCCATATGTCAATTAGTTTGACAGATTAATGATATGAATATAATAGAGGGAAAAATTCCATGTGGGAAAAATATATCTAAAAACAAAGATGATGTGACTTACCAAACGAAAGAGCTGGCATGTTGATAGACACACAAACAAACACAAACATACACACAAAATTTTTTGTGTATGTTTGTGTTTGTTTGTGTGTCTATCAACATGCCAGCGCTTTCGTTTGGTAAGTCACATCATCTTTGTTTTTAGATATAGTTTGACAGATTTGTTAGGTTTTGTTCAGTTAAACTCTAAAGTTAAACTGTGATCTGACATGAATGGAGAGATTAGTTCTATTTTATAATGACTCATTAAACAGAAACTAAGAAATCAGGAAACAAAATAAAAACATCTGGAACATAATAACGAAGGAAAGCAGCAGAAAAAAAAACATAACATACATAGAAATTTAAAAAGGTAACAGTTTTGTAGAGAAGCCTTGAAAGAGTTGCAGAAATATTAGACACACATTTTTTGACAGCAGCAAAGAGGACTGGCTGTAAAGGATCTCTGGATGAAGCACTGGTCCTTTACAGAAAGCTATTAGCAAAAGGTGTTACAGTAATGAGACTGAAAGAGTAATTATGGCAATTAAAAATAAAAATCTGTCAGTGTGAATAATATTTAGAATAGTATTGAAATATGACTAAAATGTATAAGGGCAGTCTTATGTAACATACAGTATTCAGTACGTCTCTGCAAAAGGAACTGTTCCTGATAGACTAAAACCAGCTGTAGTAATAGCACTGTTTAAAAAAAGTGATAATGTAATGTCACAAACTATTGCCCAGCCTCTCTTTTAACTATCTTTCCAAAATTTCTTGAAAAACTTGTGTACAGAATAATTGTTGATCATCTATACTTACACAATATCCTCGGCAATAATCAGTTTGGGTCTCTTGTTGGTCTTTCAACCAAACAAGCATTTTTTTTAAACAGTCAAGTTTTGGAAGCCATCTACAAAACATGTCACCAGTAGGTATTTTTTGTGATCTCTCAAAAGCTCTATTTCAGGTCCACAGCTATTTCTTATTTTCATGAATCACTTTCCTCTTTGTTCCAAAACAAAGACTGAATTTATCCTTTACTACAATCCTTATTGATGAAGTGTCAGAAAATAGCTTTGAACAAACTGCCAACAAAGCTTTCACTGAAATCTTAAAATGGTTTTCTCCAAATGGTCTCTCACTCAATGCAGTTAAAACCCATTATACACACATAAAAAAAAATGTATTGCATCATCCCAGTTCCCAGAACTCCTGAAGATAGGCATTGACTGTGGGTACTGTATCACAGACATGTTCCCTTTGACTGTTCAGAAACTAAACTCGCCCAAAGATGTAAACAGCCATGAATGAGCAGCGCCTGTTATACGGAGGGGGTCCGACAGCCGATCAGTTCCAGACATTCCACCAGGAAGGAGGTACACGGCTCGTGTTGTCTGTAGTTCAACAATGCCTAGACAGTCAATACCACAGTTCGACCGTGTCCGCATTGTTACTTTGTGTCAGGAAGGGCTCTCAACAAGGAAAGTGTCCAGGCGTCTCGGAGTGAAGCAAAGTGATGTTGTTCGGACATGGAGGAGATACAGAGAGACGGGAACTGTCGATGACATTCCTCACTCAGGCTGCCCAAGGGCTACTACTGCAGTGGATGACCGCTACCTACAGATTTTAGTTTGGAGGAACCCTGACAGCAATGCCACCATGTTGAATAACGCTTTTCGTGCAGCCACAGGACGTTCTGTTTCGACTCAAACTGTGCGCAATAGGCTGCATTATGTGCATCTTCACTCTCTATGTCCATGCGAGGTCCATCTTGGCAACCACAACACCATGCAGTGCAGTACAGACGGGCCCAACAACATGCCGAATGGATCGCTCAGGATTGGCATCATATTCTCTTCACCAATGACTGTCGCATATGCCTTCAACCAGACAATACTTGAAGATGTGTTTGGAGGCAACCCATTCTAGCTGAACACCTTAGACACACTGTCCAGTGAGTGGAGGTTCCCTGCTGTTTTGGGTGGCGTTATGTGGGGCCAACGTATGCAGAGTAGGTTGTGGAAGGCGCCGTAACTGCTGTACGATACATGGATTCCATCCTCCAATAGATAGTGCAATCATATTGGCAGCATATTGGGGAGGCATTCATTTTCATGGACGACAATTCACGCTCCCATCGTGCACATTTTGTGAATGACTTCCTTCGAGATAATGACATCGCTAGACTAGAGTGACCAGCATGTCTCCAGACATGAATCCAGCAAACATGCCTGGGATGGCATGTATAGTATCCAACGATGAATACAGGCACGCATCAATGCAAGAGGACATGCTACTGGGTATTAGAGGTCCAGTGTCTCCAGCATTTCGCGCCCCCATCATGCACATCTTGCACCACATCTGAAGGTCTCGCTGTATGGTGGTGTAACATGCAATGTGCGGTTTTCGTGAGCAATAAAAAGGGCAGCAATGATGTTTATGTTGATCTCTATTCCAGTTTTCTGTACAGGTTCCGAAACTCTCAGAACTGAGGTATGCAGACCTTTTTTTTTATGTGTGTATGAGTGTCCAAACATCACAAAGAAAGTATGAAGAAACTGGAATAAAGTGTAGAGATTAAAATTCCTTGGCGTTTATATAGAAAGCAAATACAACTGGTGAACCTACAGATTTCATCTTTTTAAAAGACTTAGCTGACCAACATTTGCACTAAAGATTATCACTTCAGTGGCTGAAGCAAATACCATAAAGGCTTTCTACTCTGGCTACTTTGTAGGTACTAATGTTTTAAAGTATGGGGTCCTTACCACCGCTTGACAGTACATTTTTTCCATGTTGACTTTTGACTGTAATAACTTTTCTCTGTATAAAAACGACAGCAAATATTATGACTACAACACAAAACCAGAAACAGTCTGCATCTTCTTCTTCTTTATTGTCGCCTTATCCCACGTCACGTAGGGTCGGCGTTGCTCTTCTGGATCCTTCTCCTCTATGATACTCTATTCATTGCCTCTTCCTTCTTCCATCCTTTCTCCCTTAAGTCCCCAGATATCTTATCCTTCCACCTCATCTTCGATCTTCATCTTCTTCTCACTCCTTCAATCTTTATATCTTCAACTCTGTTTCCGATATTCTCTTCCCCTTTTCTCTGTGAGTGTCCGTACCAACTTAGTCTGCTCTCTTGTATCTTTTTCCCCATGGGTCCCACTTTCACAGCTCCTCTAACAAATTTATTTCCAATCCTGTCCTTCCTTGTTACCCTACATATCCACCTCAGCATCCTTATTTCTGCCATCTTCCTTTCCTGGACTACTGTGATTGGCCATGCCTCTCCCCTGTATATCATAGCAGGTCTTACCACCAACTTGTACACTTTCCCATTCAACCCAATGCTCACCTTCTTGTCACACAACACTCCACTCATTTTCCTCCAGTTGTTCCAACTGCAATTTAGTCGGTGTTGTATCTCGCTTTCCAGTCCTCCGTCCCTCTGTATGTACGACCCCAGGTATTTAAATTTGCAGACCGATTTCAGCTCATCATCCTGGATCTTGCGAGACCTCATCTGCACATCCTTCAGTGCTAAATATTCTGACTTTGTCCCACTAATTTCCATCCCTCTTTCTTCTAGTGCCTTCCTCCAATCCTCCAGCTTTTCCTCAAGTCTGTCGATGCTATGCTCACAAAGAACCACATCATCCGCAAACATCATATTCCACGGCGCTTCCTTCTTCACACCTTTCACCAGCACATCCATAATCAGGTCGAAAAGGTAGGGACTAAGTGCAGACCCTTGATGTAACCCTACTTTTACTGGAAACTCCTTTGTCATATTGGACCAAACAGCCGTGATCAGGTTCAAGGAGTTTATTTGTCCAGCATTAAGCTCTTGACATGCTCCCATTACATAGTATGTGTCTTCATAAACAACTGCCAATATTCAAATAATTCTCAAAGAGTACCTAACAGAGAAATCTTTTTATAACAGTTGATGAATTTCTGAGACAAAATTAATATCACTGCTAAACTTACAATTATGTCAGAACTAGATTTGATTAATTTTATATCAGGATATCTAATTTAAACATGATTGTGATGCACCACTTAACAATTTACATCTACATCTATACTCTGCAAACTGCCTTGCAGTGCATGGTAGAGGGCACATCCCATTGTACTAGTTATTAGGGTTTCTTCCTGTTCCATTCACCTATGGAGTGCAAGAAGAATGATTGTGTGAATGCTAGTGTGTGTGCAGTAATTATTCGAACCTTATCCTTGTGATCCCTATGCGAGTGATCTTTGGGGGCTGTAGTATATCACCAGGGTCATAATTAAAAGCTGGTTCTTGAAACTTTGTTAATAGACTTTCTTGAGATAGTTTACATCTGTCTTCAAGACTCTTCCAATTCAGTTCCTTCAGTATCTCTGTAAAGCTCTCCCATGGATTAAACAAACCTGTGACCATTCGTGCTGTTCTTCTGTGTATATGTTCAATATCCCCTGTTAGTCCTTTCTGGTACAGATCCCACACACTTCAGTAACGTTCTAAAACTGGTCACACGAGTGATTTGTAAACAATCCCCTTTGTAGACTGATTGCACTTCCCCAGTATTCCATCAATAAACTGAAGTCTGCCACCAGATTTACCCATGACTGAACCTATGTGATCTTTCCATTTCATATCCCTGCAAAGTATTACACCCAGTATTTGTATGACTTGGCCAATTCCAAGAGTAACTCATTGATATTATAGTCATAAGATACTACATTTTTCCATTTTCTGAAGCACATAATCTAACATTTCTGGACATTTACAGCAAGTTGCCAATCTCTGCAGCACATTGAAATCTTATCAATATCTGACTGATTACTTATGCAACTACTTTCAAGTAGTACTTCATTACAGATGGTTACACCATCCGCAAAAAGCCTGATTTTACTATTAATATTGTCTGTGAGGTCATTAATATGCAATATGAACAATAAGGGTCCCAGCACACTTCCCTGGGGCACTTCTACATCTGACAATGACTCTCCATTCAAGATATCATGTTGTGTCCTCCCTATCAAAAAGTCCTCTATCCAGTTAGAAATTTCACTTGATATCCCATATGATCGTACTTTTGACAATACGTGTAGGTGTAGTACTGAGTCGAATATTTTTCGGAAATCAAGAAATACTGCATCTACTAGGTTGCCCCTTGATCCAAAGCTTTCAGTATGTCATGTGACAAAAGTTGAGCTATGTTTCACATCCATATCCATGCTGGTTGGCATTAGCGGGGCGATTCTAGAAGTCAGTCAAGGGGGGCGGGGGGGGGGGGGGGGGCTATGGTGTGAGGTGGGGGGGAATGCAATATCGCTTAACAAAAGGAGAGTTGGGGTCCTCCACCGACAAACTGGTAAAATTTAGTGTTGCTTAAAGCAGTTTTTGATAACTGTTTTGTCCTTCAGGGAAAAAAAAAAGACTTATTTTAACATGGAGGTTTTTATAAATTACATAAACCATAAAAAAGGTCAACTTACAACAAATAAGTTTTCATTAATTTTCTGGATTCAGAAGATTACATGAATGTAAAAATTTGCCCCCTGGTTGGCATTGAGGAGGTCATTCTGTTCAAGATGCTCATTATGTTCAATCTCAGAAGATGTTTTAAGATTCTACAACACACTGATGTCACTTCTACTACTCTTCTAGTAGATGGTGTGACCTGTGCCTTTTTGCAAGAACTGGGCACGGTTTTTTGTTCGAGGGGTCTATGATAGTTTCTAGAAGACAAGCTAACTCAGTCACAAATTCAGTATAGACTCTGACAGTGATACCATCGGGGCCTGGAGCTTTGTTCAATTTTAATGATTTCAGCTGTTTCTCAACACCACTTACACTAATATTTATTTCATTCATGTTCTCCGTAGTGCAATTGGGGCAATTCTCCTGGGATTTCCTTTGTAAAGAAACGTGTGAAAACAGATCATACAATGTAGGCTTTCACAGCTGGTATTGTCTTCACTTAAAACTTTTGGCCTGCTAGGCCATGATCAATGTATAAAACACTCCCCTGACATTTCATCTCCGACTATGGGAGATATTTTCCGAGGTAAAGCAGCGAACTGCTATCGTGATATCTCCTGTAGTCGGAGACAAAATGTCAGGGGAGAGTTTTATACATCGACCTCGGCCTATCAGCCCAGAAGTTTTAAGTGAAGTAAATTTGGTGCTTCTAAAAGCCTTTACATGTGACCAGTATTTCTTTGGGTTCTGTTAACGACTACTTGACAACATTGTGCTACTGTAGTCACTGGTGGCCTCATGCATAGCTCTGTTGACAGGCAATCGCATTTCATTCAGCATCTCCCTGCCTTAGCTCTACACTTTGTTTTACACATATTGTGTGTTAACCCCTGTTTCTTTACACTGACTGTGTACAACAATGTCTGTGTCATACTTTTCATATTTTTTGTTACTGCTAACCTTATAATTGTTTTGGGGCTAGTTCTGATTAACTTTATGCACGAAATTCTATGTTAAACCTAACAGTGGCGCTCCACTCAAGGACAATGTCTGTATTATAATTTTCAGCTTCATTGTGTTGTGTTAAGTTCGAAATTTTACCACTCCGTTATTTTGGGCACTATAACAGATAAGTGAAAATTCAGTTTTTGTATTCATATATTTATTTATTGTATTATTTAGGATAACCTTGTGTCATGTATGTATTACTCATTCTTCCACAGAGAAAAACAATTATGCATTCCTTTAGTATATATTTTTTGACTGATGTTTTATTTAACTGTAGTACGTTTTCCGATTGTGTAGTGGGTGGTCATCATGTAATGGAAAGAAGTAAATGTTTGGATTTTCTTTTCTTCTGGGAAGCGCCAAGAAATAAAACAGTCATTTATGCTGACAGATACTCGGAGGAAGGCGTACGTACTAATAATAACGGACGTGTCTTCCAACAAAACCTAATACATACGATCGTTACGTCATAATTTTTCTTTACAACTGGTAACATGACGCGAAACTCCTAATCAATGCTCGTCACGATTCCGGTGACGGGCAGAATACGTCGCAAATAAACTTCTGGATACGCTTTCAATATTAGCTAATTTTTGATCTCGAAATTTTTCTCGAGTTCCTGAATCGCTTTGCGTAATAGCGGGTTCTTCTCTCAGACTTAAAAATCACCAGGCGGGCTTTATGAATATTTTGTGCATTGCGCCGAGGCCCTTGAAAAGAATGCACTGTTTTCATTAAGTTTGGAAGACTGTCAACACCTTACTCGTATAAATCAGGAATTATCTGTTTCACATTCCTCCATGATGACCATCTCTTCGATGGATATTAACTATTTTAGGAGTACATGATTCTTATTGTTAACTCATAGCAACACATCGGTTCTTACACAACCATTCGTTGTAAAGAAAGCGTCCACTGTATTTGTTCCGGTTCCAATTTGTTGTCTTTGCAACATTTGTTTTCCCTTTCGAAATCTGTTGTAAAAGCAGGACAGAAACGGCCAGGGTATTAAAACATATTATTTGTTCAGGAATGGTTGCGCAGCCAGTTGATGCAACGCATTGGAACGACAGAACCACTACTATTCTCTAACCTATCACTGATCTGCTCGTCGACTTCCCAATCCCAAGCCAAGTCCCAATTCCTCTCTTGTAAAATATCAAACATCTACGTACGTGCGCGGAAGTACTACCAGTTTCCCACCTCCCGCGTGGTGAACAACGCACTATCAACGAATGTCTAGCGAACACGTAATGTGAAAAATAAAAAGAATGACTTCCATTACTCGTTGTACTTCTTTATTAAATGTATGATATAGGGAAAGTAATTCGACAGAAGAAAATCCAAGTATTTTTTCGAAATTTTTCTTCATTTTTAATTTTGTATTTTACAGTAGCTCCACTAGCTACCTTCTTCTTCGTGAGTACTTTGGTCGTATTTGAGTTGGTTAATGTGTGTTTGAAAAATGTCTGAAGAATTGAATGACAACGTTAAACATTATGCCAAACTGAAGGTATATTAACAACTATTTTTAAATTACGCACGCAATATACTGGTAGTTATGGAATGCCTGATTTGTCGACGTCTTTTTATAGTTGCTTAATTCGCCACATCTCCTGTATTGTAAGGACTTCGAAGCGCATTCGGCGTCCTTAAATTAAAAATGCATTGAGTAAACCTTGGGTATTTTATTGCATGACTGTATTATTAATTGTGGACGTCCCATTCTTGTGGAAGTTTGGTGCACCTATATTCGGGGTTTAGCGCATGAACATTGCGTAGGTATGAAGTATATTTACAATCAGAAATTCGCGATACTTGCCAGTAAGTTTCGACCACTAATTTAAAACTGCATGGTGGTCATTCTTTACATAGTAAGCTAAGTATCAACACCTTCATAAATTCTTTCATGTGTCTTATTATAATGAAATCATTAGCGTAACTTTCTGGTGTATATGTTTTAGTAGTTGCTAATGTTCGATAAGTCCGAAAGAAAGCAGTATGAGTTTCGTCGTGTTTAGAATACGAGCTGCTTTGTGAGGCATGAGTGTAAGGTACGTTCAGTTTTGCATCGGTTAGCAGAATGTTCCTTGATTTAGTGCAAATGTCGATAAATTGATAGAACAGCTTATCTTCGAAATATGTATTTATCTAGTAATTAGAAACGCGCAGATTTTTTTTTAGTCCTCGTAATGTTTTTTGTCAGATAACTCCATGCTAGTTAGCAATAATAGGTCAGCTAATTCATATTACAAGTAAATTTCATACTATCCAGACTGTAGAAAGACTTTTTGTTTACATTAACTATTTGAAATGAATAGGAAATATCATGAGTATTTTTAGGTGTTTAGTACCAGAATTGAAATGATTGTTAAAATTGTTACACTACTCATGGTATTCGTGAATATAAATTAAAGTGTGTAGAAAATGTAAACAAAGGTAATAATCAAATGAACTGAAAGTACATAGTTGTCACACATCTCCCTACTACATTCCAAACAAACTGGCTGGCCACATTTGATACACTTATACTCTGTATTTCTTTTCTGGGCCACAGGAGACTTCATAAGTGTCTTCCGTTCTGTTACTTGGTATATGCATTCACTTGATTCCTAAATGTCACCGTGAATGTCTGTGGATCATTAGCTTGATGTCTGTGGTAGATTTTGAATTTGCAGGTACTTCTTTAGATATGGCTCTATCAGTTCCATGGCTAGACTTTTGGTGACTTTGAAACAGTCATCATGGGGTTTCCTCTGCAACATAAATACAGAGTAATTTTATTGATGCAACAGATGGTTTACCAGTATATAGAAGACTACCATCAGCCAGTGTTGTATCCATCTTTTGGCAAATAATTGGAAGATTTTGTGTTGAACAAATCTGCACCAGATTTTGTTGAATTGTTGTAACATATAATTTCTGGCATATTTTTTATATCATTTTCAGTTGAATGATTTATTGAAGATATAAGAATTACTGTCTTATTTCTCTTAGGAGAAAATGAAACTGCTGTTGTGTTATCAGAGAGGCCCTATACTGCTGATATAATTTTATCAGCCTAAAACGCTGGGGGAATTTCACACTTGTTCTTTCTGACTGTTACCATATAGGTTAGTCCCCTCTTTCATAGCTTACCAATGAGTTTTCAGGTCACACGCATCACTCCCTTTCCGTGTGGTTATATTGACATCTGAAGATGTAAGTGCTGCCAGAATTTGCTAGGCACATTATTTTTATGCCATATTTGGTCTTGCTAGGCATATAAATGCAGAAAGGAGAATTTCACCTAAATGGGACTAACATTTCATCCACTGTAACATTGGCTTTTAAACAATGTATGCACTGGGAATTGACAATGAATTTATAAAAAACGTTTTATACTGCAGCTGCGTAATCTGAGTCGTCTTGCCCCTGTAGTAGTCATAGTGTCAGATCTGAGGCTGCTTAGAAGTATTTCAAAGAACTTCACTGACATTGTCACCACAAATATGCAGTGACCGGTGAGGTCTTTTTCAAAATGAGATAACATATCTTCATGAAATGATTTTAATACTGATATCATCAGTAGAAGGCCTATGAAAACTTTGATTTCAGTGATGTCAGTATCTCTCGAATCGGATGGAGTAGTTGCTGCTTTCATCTGCACTAACAGGCTCACAACATTCCCACTTGAAATTATTTTTGCCATAGTAGTACTATGTTTGCTGTAAGGAATTATCTGTAGCACAGATCACACCGGGCTCTGTAAGAATAATCAAAAATATCATTGTTGTTCACGTTTTCCTCTTCAGCTATATCGTATAACTACTCTTGCACACAGGCTTCAAAATTTGAAGCAGCTGCAACCAGCTTATATCTCTTAAAAAACCACTACAAATTATAGCTGAAAAATAACAAGTAATGGGTATAATAAAGTTTTAAAATAAGCAAATTGAACACAAAATATGTAGTAATTAAAACATACATACTTAATTAAAAACATTAAATAATAATTCCATAGTTAAAAACATATGGCGAATATTTTCCTAATTATTACGTGTAATGTGAAACGTGCAGTACTCCAGACATCCAATGGTTTTGTGCTCATATCTAAACAATATGGGCCTCACTTTATCGCTAGACTTTCAAAGTCAATCGATTATTGAATGTTGCTTTACATGCAACAGTTGTAAAGACAAAGATACTGAAAAAAGTGAGACCGCAGCTTTTTGCAGTGCTGCCATACTCGATGTTTAAAATGAATAATGGCTCTGAGAGATCAATATTTTGAGTTGAGCGTTATGCCAATAAGTTTGTTCCAGTGATCTGAGTTAACATTTTGCTAAAACCAACACACTAGAAACAGTTATTAACTATCATCGTTCGAACAGTAAAGATTGATTATTTGCTTTTGACCTCTTGCAAGTTTGACATGTCAGCTACAGTATTTGTGCTAAGTAAATATTAAAGATCTACTTTGTACGGTAACTGTAGAAAGCTGTGACAATCATAGTTATGAGTGTAATACACAAAGTATGAATCAGCTTTTGATGTTGGAGAAACTGTTACATCCTATAATGTTAATCAAAGATGTATTTGCAATTTAGCTGCAGGTCTTAAATTGCGGTCGACCGAAGCGTCCGATCCCACCCGCCGGCTTTGACCAGTGACGTAAGGCTGTTGTTGTGTGTGATGTCATGATGGTGCGGAGTTTGGTTTGCGAGTGTGGCGTGTTTGTAGGTGTCGTGTTGCTGTTCGTGGTGCCTTCTGGTGGTGTTTTTAGGGTTTTCGTGCTGTGTGGTGTATTGGGTTCAGTTGGGCGTTACTGCTTGTTCTGAGTGGTTCTTGTTTTGGCTGTGTGTGGAGGGGAATTCTTTTCAGTGAGCTAATGATTTAGTGTTTTTGTGTGAAAGTTATTGTAGTGCTGTTCACTGTAGGTCGTGTGTTAGAGTAAATTAATTTGTTGCTGCTCTTTTTAGGTATGGCTATGATGGATAAAATTAACAGTGGGCACTTGCATGCTGTGATGGGGGGTGAGTCCATTAGAGTTGATTAAATTTCTGCAGCTGTTTGGCTTGTTGGCAGAGGGTTTGAAGTGTGCTGTTTGTGTGCATGACATGAAATTGGCAAAAGTTCCGGTGTCTCGGACCAGGGACGGTTATGTGGTGGTGCCGTAGGGATAACCTATGGCACTCCATACATCGCGGTTCCTGGTTAGTGAAGTCTATGTTGGGCATGCACGAGATTGTGTTGTTGACATATTACTTTTGTTATAAATCCTCTCACAGTTTTTGCGCGCATGAGACTGGTGTGAATGAGAGGAGTGTGCTTGGCTGGTTTTCATTTTCTCGTGAAGTATGTTCTGAGTTTATTAAGTACAGGGGTAAGTTGGGTGGGCCTGGGGTTGTGGTGGAGGTGGATGATTCACAGTTTGGGAAAAAGAAGTATGGGAGGGGTAAGTCTGTGGTTGATCTCTGGATGTGTGGGGGCGGGGTGGGGGGGGGGGGGCTGTTGTACCGCGGGGTGTGTTTTCGAAATGTGTTTTTAGGGTTGTGGAGGGGCAGTCTAAGAGGGAATTAGTGGAGTTAATTCAGGAGTTTATAGAACGGGGTTGTACTGCAGTTCATGATCCTTTTTCTTCTTATAGGGGGTCGGGTGAGAGGGGATACAATCATTTAGTAGTGAACCATAGTTTAGAGTTTAAAAATTATGAGACGGGGTCTTCTACGAATACCATAGAGGGGATGGCGGGGGGGGGGGGGGGGCATTAAGTCAGTTCTTGGGAGGGAGAAGAGGTGCTCTTGTAACCTTCAGTCTCATTTAGATGACTATTGTTGGCGGAATAGCGCCCCTGAAGGCTATTGTTATGTTTTCTTTTTTCTTTGTTTCTTCTCTCTCTCTCTCTCTCTCTCTCTCTCTCTCTCTCTCTCTCTCTCTCTCTCTAAAATATAGGGCTATCAGTAAGATGTCCAGGTGGTTAGTTAGGGTGATTTGTGTGGGTGGGTGGCTGCGGCTTGGGGGAGGGGGGGTTAGTTGTTGGTAGTGTATGTGAGGGGGGGGGGGAATGTGTTGGTTTGTGATTTAGTTGTGGAGGATCAATTTTGTTGCAGTTTTTGTTGAGTTGTAGTGTGTGATTGAGACACTTTTTTTGTGTGCTGCGAATGTCAAGGGAAGTGTTCGATTCCAATTTGTGGTTGTGGCTTTGGGTGTTCTGGGATCGGGAGCTGCTGTTGAGCTATATAGGTCAAGAAAAGTGTCTGATTCCAGAGGATATTGTGTTTAGTGGAATTTGGGGAGTTTTGTGTTGTCAGTTTTTTCTTCGTTTTGTGTGGTTTGGTATGGTGGTGTGTGTCTAAATTTGTTTATACTTACTTTGTCCCCACCAAAAAACCCTCAATTTCCCACACTTGTCCCATTAGTTTGATTAGGTTTCTTGTGGAAGTTGTGTGTGTTGGTTTTTTGATGTATTTTCGTGTTTGTTGTCATGTTTACATAATGACGTCATAGGCGCCATATTGGAGTCGTAGTGGATGGTCGTTTCCTCCATATTTGTGACGTCATGGGTCAAAGCAGACGGGTGGAATTGGGCTCTTCCGTATTTCCCTTAAGGTGTTACAAAGCCACTATCCAGTAATGGAGTTGAAATGTTTGGTTGCAGGTGGACAAATGTTTGCATTGCAGGAGAATAGAGTATTGTAAAAGGTGCATGGAGAGAATCAAACAGAACTGATATTTCATTGTCAGAGGTTGTGTGTATTTCAGGCTTTTAAAGTCAGTGACTATATGGGCAGGGAGATTAAAAGGGCCTGTTGAGTTTTTGGTAATCTAAATAGGATTTTCAAAACCCAGCTTCTGATCAGCCTGAAATGAAAGTTTGCAGTACCTCCAATTTTGACACAAGGACTGAGAGACATGGATGTTAGTTAAATACATGTGAAAAAGCATTGAAAATCTTAGAGGCACTCAGTGTATAATTGAAAGATGTGTGTTGGAGAGCAACTTGTGTTAATCGGTTTGATCTAGAAAACAGTCAAACTTGCAAAACTGAGTTGTTTTTATTTAATTGATGATCCGTTTCAGGCATTGGAACCCTTTTTCTAATTGTCCTCTGAGGCAGAAAGTTAAAATTACTATTTATCCATAAACCATTATAAAAGTAAGTGCAAATAACAGGATATAGAACACACTGTACCAGGATATACGTACCAAACAGAAAAAAAGGTGTATTCCTTGATAGCATGCAATTCCTGTTAATATTGTACATGCTTGTGTCTTAAGTCGAGCTATACAGTGACTATTGGCAGGACAAACATACAGTCGACAATCTACTACCTATGCTGCCACAAGGAAACCTCGGTAGGGGGCACCATATCAGGATGCAGGGAATTTCTGTATTGCAGTTTCCAAAAGAATTTTTATGGAGAAACAGTACAAGTCAAATAACACACTTTAACATTTTACAAGATTTTTTGGGAACAACAGGACATTTTAAAACTCCTTAAAAATTTTTGTATTTAAAACAAGCTGTGAACAGCAGCAGCTCTACATACTACGTATAGAAACAAACATCATATGCTAGGGTGACACATAACATTGTGCATTAAGAACCAAAATTAGTGTGGGAAGAAATGTAGCATGATGTTGAGAAACATCATCTTTCTAATTACTTCATGTTCGTAAAACAGAATACATATCACTAAATTTATTTTTTTTTACTTTTGTTTATTATTTTGTTACACTTCATAGGTAAAACAAAAATTAATGTACAAGTTTATCTCTTCCACTGTACCAAAGGCTAAGGCGTGTAATGACATGTGACAGCATGATGTATCAATTTTTCCAACAGTACTATAGCAATGTTAGATACATAATATATATTAAACGTTGAAGGCATGGAGCAATAGACATCCTGGGGAGAGGTGAGAGATGGGGACACTCCTGGGAAAAATAAGGAGGGTGGACTTCCTAGGGAAGGGGGAGGGTTGTTTTTTTGGGGGGGGGGAGGGGGGGGGCATGAAGGGAAGAAGTAGAATGCGGTGTAGTCTTTATTACAATTTACAATAATCCCGTATAAAATAATTGATACAATACAGTATAAGTCAACTACCGCATGTTTGCTCTTATTAATTATTATTCCAAAAACAACGGATTGTTTCAAATCACTGAATAGTCGAAAACGTTAGCAGCACATATGGTGTATACAAACGAAAGCCTCACGTTTTAGTGACACGTGCCATCAACCACTGTGGCACCATGAATACTATGGAAAAAAGCCAACTTAGTTTGGTGTTGTAAATCACCACCATTTTTCAAATTACATCCTCCCTGTAAAACACTTAATCATTACAAACCTCAAAGAATATAAAAGTATAAAAACTTTTTCTTAAATAGAGACTTTAATGTTATGTTTTACACTGCACCAAATACTATGGTCCGTGCTGATACATGACGACATAATTCATCTGTTGAACCGACCAGTAGGGATAATGGATACATAAAATATATTAAAAGGCAACAGCCATTCTGGAGTGACAAGGACTGGAACCACACCCGGAGAAAGGTTGCAGGAGGGGCAGGGGTGAGGGTAGGAAGGGGTGAAGGAAATGTGGGAATGGAAAGGGCCGAAAGAGAGAATTGATAAAAGGAGGGCGACAGGAATAAATTGCAGATTCCTTTATTGTGACCCTTAAAATAACGTGAAAAGGAACCAGATAATATGGCACTAAAATTGTAGACAAAAGTACAAAAACCAAACTTATTAGGTCACTTTTGTGAACTGCCTAAACTGTTTGGTAATAAGATACACTAAACTGAAACTTGTTAGCAAATGGAGAAAAAATAGTAGCATGATTCAGTTCGTTCAGGAACAGACTAAGAAATGTTCCGAGTATTACATAGGGCATATCATTCACAAAGCTTATTCACAGTATTGTATATTTATAAAATGTATTGTATGTTTATAAAATGTGCACAAAAAACTCTTTCACTAAACTGCACTAGATTAAAACATTTTTTTGTAACATCATAATATACAGCGACCAGCAACTGATACACCAACAAACTATAGTTTGTGCTGGGATCGAAGATTGTGTTAACCACTTAGTGCTTCAGCCATGAAGCATCATCAGGTGGAAAAGCGTGCCATCAGCCAAAGGAGATTATACTGAACAAATCTGTTCAGTATACAGTATGTGCAAAATGGCTTAGCAGGCATGGCTAGAGGACAAATGTAAGGATGTAGAGGCTTATGTCAGTAGGGGTAAGATAGATACGGTCTGCAGGAAAATTAAAGAGATATGTGCAGAAAAGAGAACCACTTGTATGAATGTCAAGAGCTCAGATGGAAACCCAGTTCTAAGCAAAGAAGGGAAAGCAGAAAGGTGGAAGGAGTATATAGAGGGTTTATACAAGGGCAAGGTACTTGAGGGCAATATTATGGAAATGGAAGGGGATGTAGATGAAGATGAAATGGGAGATATGATACTGCATGAAGAGTTTGACAGACCACTGAAAGACCTGAGTCGAAACAATGCCCCGGGAGTGGACAACATTCAATTAGAACTACTGACAGCCTTGGGAGAGTCAGTCCTGACTAAACTCTACCATCTGGTGAGAAAAATGTATGAGACAGGCGAAATTCCCTCAGACTTCAAGAAGAATATAATAATTCCAATCCCAAAGAAAGCAGGTGTTGACAGATGTGAAAATTACTGAACTATCATTTTAATAAGTCACGGCTGCAAAATACTAACGAGAATTCCATACAGACGAATGGAAAAACTGGTAGAAGCCGACCTCGGGGAAGATCAGTGTGGATTCCGTAGAAATATTGGAACACGTGAGGCAATACTGACCCTACCACTTACCTTAGAAGCTAGATTAAGGAAAGGCAAACCTACGTTTCTAGCATTTGTAGACTTAGAGAAAGCTTTTGACAATGTTGACTAGAATACTCTCTTTCAAATTCTGAAGGTGGCAGGGGTAAAATACAGGGAGCGAAAGGCTATTTACAGTTTGTACAGAAACCAGATGGCAGTCGTAAGAGTCAAGGGGCATGAAAGGGAAGCAGTGGTTGGGAAGGGAGTGAGGCAGGGTTGTAGCCTCTCCCCGATGTCATTCAATCTGTATATTGAGCAGGCAATAAAGGAAATGAAAGAAAAATTTGGAGTAGGTATTAAAATCCATGGAGAAGAAATACAAACTTTAAGGTTTGCCAATGACATTGTAATTCTGTCAGAGACATCAAAGGACCTGGAAGAGCAGTCAAACGGAATGGACAGCGTCTTGAAAGGAGGATATAAGATGAACATCAACAAAAGTAAAATGAGGATAATGGAATGTAGTCAAATTAAGTTGGGTGATGCTGAGTGAATTAGGTTAGGGAATGAGACACTTAAAGTAGTAAAGAAGTTTTGCTATTTGGAGAGCAAAATAACTGATGATGGTCGAAGTGGAGAGGATATAAAATGTAGACTGGCAATGGCAAGGAAAGCCTTTCTGAAGAAGAGAAATTTGTTAACATCGAGTATTGATGTAAGTCTCAGGAAGTCATTTCTGATAGTATTTGTGTGTAGTGTAGTGATGTATGGAAGTGAAACATGGACGATAAATAGTTTGGACAAGAAGAGAATAGAAGCTTTCTAAATGTGGTGCTACAGAAGAATGCTGAAGATTAGATGGGTAGATCACATAACTAATGAGGAGGTATTGAATATAATTGGGGAGAAGAGAAGTTTGTGGCACAACTTGACTGAAAGAAGGGATCGGTTGGTAGGACATGTTCTGAGGCATCAAGGGATCACCAATTTAGTATTGGAGGGCAGCGTGGAGGGTAAATATCGTAGAGGGAGACCAAGAGATGAATACACTAAGCAGATTCAGAAGGATGTAGGCTGCAGTAGGTACTGGGAGATGAAGAAGCTTGCACAGGATAGAGTAGCATGGAGAGCTGCATCAAACCAGTCTCAGGGCTGAAGACCACAACAACAAGAGGATATTCACGTTCCTGCTAGTGGAAGGTTGGAGGGGAGGGGGAGGCGCAAAAGAAGTCAGGGTTGGGGATAATTGAAACAGCAGAGATAGATGACAAGATGTACAAGAATCCTGCCCCCACAACTTCCACCATTTTTGTTCTGGGGCTTCTTCCAGTCTTTTCTCTCCGGAATGGTTGTTGTATTTTTGCTTTAACACTTTTCATATATTTCATGTATCCATCATCCCTATTGTAATGTTGGGTTAAATAGATACATCGTGTTTTTGTGTACCATTACGGGCTCTAGCATTTGGTACTGTGTAAGACTTAACATTGAAGTATCTATTTAAGAAATTTTTTTATGCTTTCACATTCTTTTAGGTTTGGATATGATTAAATGTTTTATGAGGAGAATGTAGTTTCAAAGGTGGTGGTATTTTCAACACCATGCTAAGTCCATATTATTCATGGTCATAGTGGTTGATGGTATCTATCACCAAGGCCAGTATTACACTATCAAATTTATTTGTCAAAGTTGATACGTCAAATATTTTTGTCAAAGAAGCTTGATGGTGTAGTAGGGCACTTTGTCAAATCTCATTTGTCGTCAAATAAACTTGATCAAATCTAGGGCCTCGCTGCATATTTGATCAAAGAAACCGCTTGTCTTCTGTTCACTGCAATGTGACATGTTACCACATGGAGCACAAGCATCGCTGCAGTGTTCTGTCATCTGTCGTGTTCTTATAAACATTGCCTGTAAATAAAATTGGTATGTACCGACAACTACAAAATTAATAGATACGTATGAAGCTGATGATGCACTTTGCAACATGAGGCACCCTGAATACAAAAATAGATTAAGAAGATTGGAGACCTAACCCAACCCAACCCAACTT
Source organism: Schistocerca cancellata (assembly GCF_023864275.1). Lineage (NCBI taxonomy): Eukaryota > Metazoa > Arthropoda > Insecta > Orthoptera > Acrididae > Schistocerca > Schistocerca cancellata. The sequence continues at coordinate 145,981,346 of NC_064636.1, read as the reverse complement.
TCTGCTGTAGCAAGGAATTGGAGTGTTACAGTAAGCCTGTCTTCTGCAGATACAGCTGTTCTTAGGTGAGTATTGTGCTTGGTGATATGAGGATACACTTCACTGAGCAAATACTGAAATGTTTGCTCATCCATTCGTAAGTAATATATGTACAACTTGACGTGTTCCACTACATGCTCATGTAACAAGTTTTGTTGAATGCTTTTATCGTCTCATCGTAAAACTCAAGGCTTCACCCAGGTACTTCCCCCCCCCCCCCTCACCCCCCCTCCCCTCTCTTTCACATGTGCACACAATGTAGTTGTGGTACATGCAACTGCTGTGGCTAAGAACAAATTGTTGTTGTCAGCCATCTTGAACTTTGAAGAAAAATATGATGGCAGTGTAGTACCCCTTTTTAGCGCCATGTCAAAGATCTTTGTCAAATAAATTTGATGAATATTTGATCATATCTTTGACAAAGAAATTTGATATTGTAATACCAGCATAAAGCATGTGACTTTTGTTTGTATGTGGTGCTGAGGTTTCTGACTGTTCAGTTGTTTTAAAAGTCCTGTTGTTTTCAGGATGATAATTTATAAGAGCTTGCATCCAGTAGTTGATTTGTACTGTATTGTATCATTGTTTTATCTGGGCTAGTTCTAAATTGTAATAAAGATATTCACAGCATTCTGCATTGCCCTCCCCCAAAGAGACGCTTTCTCCCTCTCCTTCCTTAGGAGCGAGATGGTGTAGTGGTTAGTGAACTGGACTCACGTTCGGGAGGACGACAGTTCAAACTCGTGTCCGGCCATTCTGATTTAGGTTGTCCGTGATTTGCCAGCCTTTAATATACAGGGTGTACATAAAGTCCAGTAACACTTTCAATTATTTATTGCACAAGAACCAAACACTGTACAGACATCATACATGTGTCATTTTGAAGAGAAACCGTGAAAGTTTTTTTTTTTTTTTCCCCTACCCCATGAATACTGCCATGGTGTAGTTTGGTAATTTGCCGATAGTGCTGGTAGCAAACATGGTGAGTTCAGGTGAGGAGTAAGCTTTCTGTGTGTTGGAGTTCGACAAAAACCTGTCGTAACAAATTTGTTGTGCCAGTGGTAAATGGCCTTCCTTGTTGATGGATTCTTACCGTACTTGGTTCTAAACATCCGTTAAACAGCTGTAGCACACTTGTTTTTGTTGAACTCAAACGGGCCTTAGCATTTGGTACAGTGGGAAAGGTACTCTTGTATGTTAATTTCTGTTTATTTATGAAATGTCATTAAAATAAAAAATAAAATAATATGAAGAAATTTATAGGTATATAGTATGTTAATTTGCTTCTGGTTAAGTGTTTTACGAATATGAATTAATTCAAAAAGTGATTTTTTTTCCAGTGTCACGCTAAGTTTCTTTGTGCACAAATTATGGTTTGTAATGTACGGTGTTATGTGTTGTCACAGCAGATGATGTTTGTTTCTATACACAGTATGTGACACCATTGTTGTTTACTGCTTATTTTAAACAAAAAGTTTTAAATAGTTTTAATACATTGTACTGTGCTCAAATAAACTTTTAAAATATTGAAGTGTGGTAGTCGATTTGTACTGTTACTACATAAAATTTTTCTTAGAAATCATAATACAGAAATTCCCTGCATCCTGATAGGGCGTACCCTACCTGAAGGTTTCCTTGTGGAGGCGTAAGAAATACACCATTGGTTGTATGTTTATCCTGTCAGTGGTCACTGTGAAACTTGACTTAGACACAAGCATGTACAATATTAGCATGGTTTGCTTGCTATCATGAGAATATACCATTTTTTTCTGTTTGGTACGTATATTCTTTTGCAATATGTTCTGTATCCTGTTACATGCACTTACTGTTGTAGTGGTTTATTGGATAAGTAGTAATTTTTACTTTCCATGTTTCGGTATGATTTGAGAAAGGGTTCTGATAACTAGGTCATCAGTTAAGTAAAAAGAATTGAATTTCACAGCTTTGGCCATTTTCTACATCAAATTAGAGATTTTTTGATGACAAATAAAAATGGTTTACCCAGATTCATGCTTTCTGTGCCACAAAATACTATTTAACAGATTTTATCAAGTACCATGTTTTGTAGATCACATGTATATGTCATGTGTCATTGATCATATTTTATTGATATTAACTTTTCTGTATGTACTTTAATAAGTTCCTAATAACTGGAGTGTAACTGCTAGCTTTTGTTTGGGTTATGTTGCTTGTCGGTAGCTTGTGTTCTGCTTTTAAATTTAAACGAATGATGTGGGGAAACAGACTGAAGTTTAAGTAGTAGTTGTTTACATCCATACTCTGCACACATACACTGTTAGATTCATGGTAGAGGGTACTTCTAATTGCAGCACATTTTCAGGTTCCTCCACATTCCTATTTCTGTGGAGTGCAGGAAAAGTGGCTCGTAAATGCCTCTTGTATGTGCTTTGAAAAGTCTTATCTAGCCTTCACAGTTCTTATCTTTGTGATATACAGGGGACTGTAGTATACACCTTACTTTTAAGTTACATGTGGAAAAAGGCCCTATCAACCATACGTCTGTTCCATGAGTCTCTTAACGTGTCTTCCTGTTGAGTGCCCTGTTTGTCCATTTGTTGTTGATATGCATCCTAGCTGTGTGCTACCAGATGTTACCTCACGAGCTAATTCTGGGTTTTCCTTTTCCTGTTGTGCAATATATTGTTCTTCAGAATGCTATTCTAGGTAGTCTGTTCTTCATCTTTCTTGCTATACAGTTGCCAAGTTCAACCTTCCCTCCATTATCACTTTAACAATGTTACGGTGTTTGTACATCTGTCATGAATCCTCAGTTTTTCTTATCCTCCATTCTGTGTTATACTCATCACATAGAGATCCAAAAATTTCCTTTAGTATTTTTTTTTTCCGAATATTAAGTTTCTTCTGATTTTTTTTTTCCTTTTAAATATTACTGCTTCACATACGTGTAATGTCACTGGCATTTTGGTCTATTGATCAACCAGACTTTGGAGTCAGTACATTAACTGCTCTTTTCTTTAAGGTTTTGCTAAAACTAAAAAGTGTTTTGTTTGCTTTTACTAAACAGACATCTACACTCAAGAGGCAAAGAAACTCGTACACCTGCCTAATATAGTGTAGGGCCCCTAGGAGCACGCAGAAGTGTCGTGACACGACGTGACATGGACGTGACTAATGTCTGAAGTAGTGCTGGAGGGAATTGACACCATGAATCCTGCAGGGCTGTCCGTAAGAGTGCAAGGGGGGGGAAATCTCTACTGGGCAGCATGATGTCACAAGGCATACCACGTATGCTCACTAATGTTCGCATCTGCGGAGTTTGGTGGCCAGCAGAAGTGTTTAAACTCAGAAGAGTGTTCCTGGAGCCACTCTGTAACAGTTCTGGACATGTGGAGAGTCACATTTTCCTGCTGGATTCCCCAAGTCCGTCAGAAAGCATAATGAACATGAATGGATGCAGGTGACCAGACAAGATGCTTACATACATGTCACCTGTCAGAGCCGTATCTAGACGTATCAGGGGTTCCATATCATTTCAACTGCACACACCGCTCACCATCACAGAGCCATATCTAGACGTATCAGGGATTCCATATCACTCCAACTGCACACACCCCTCACCATTACAGTGCCTCCACCAGCTTGAACAGTCCCCTGCTGAGATGTGGGGTCCACGGATTCATTGGGTTGTCTGCATACCTGTGCTCATCCATCTACTCGTTACAATTTGAAACGAGACTCGTCCAATGAGGCAACGTGTTTCCAGTTGTCAACAGTCCAGTGTCGGTGTTGACAGGCCCAGGTGAGGTCGGTCAGGTTCCTTTCAGAGTATGCAGATACAATAGCTCCATATTTAGCAATTATATACAACCGCTTGCTCACAGAAAGTTCTGTACCTAAAGACTGGAAAGTTGCTCAAGTCACACCAATACCCAAAAAGGGAAATCACTAATGTCGATTTGCTGTAGGGTTTTGGAACATATACTGTATTTGAACATTATGAAGTACTTCGAAGAAAACTATTTATTGACACATAGTCAGCACGGATTCAGAAAATATCGTTCTTGTGGAACACAACTACCTCTTTATACTCATTAAGTAATGAGTGCTATCGATAGGGGATGCCAAATTGACTCCAAATTTTTAGATTTTCAGAAGGCTTTCGACACTGTTCCTCACAAGCGTCTTCTAACCAAACTGTGTGTCTATGGAGTATCACCTCATTTGTGCAACTGGATTCGTGATTTCTTGTCAGAAAGGTCACAGTTTCTAGTGATAGACAGAAAGTCATCGAGTAAAACAGAAGTAATATCTGGCATTCCCCAAGGAAGTGTTATAAGCCCTCTATTGTTCCTGATATATATTAGCGACATAAGGGACAATCTGAGTAGCCCTCCTAGATTATTTGCAGATGATGCTGTCATTTGCCATCTTGTAAAGTCATCAGATGACCAAAATGAATTGCAAGATGATTTAGATAATACAAACTCAGATGTGATACATGCCCAAAATTCTACATTGGGCAGACAGGCAGAAGTTTTGAAATTAGATATAAAGAACACATTGATGCTTTAAGACTTGGTAACTGGAAGAAATCTGCATTTGCAGCCCATATTGCTGAAGAAAACCATTCAGTGGGAAACATTGAGAACATCTAGCAGAAAAAGTAGCCAATATGAATATATTAGAAGAAATAGAAATACACACACAAAAACAGCACCCTAGACTTTATCCTCAATGAACAGAGTTAGCGAACACCCCTTTCCTGAAAAATTTCCAAAAATTATTTTCCAACCTCGAAAGCAAGTAATATTAGTATGCCTATCTGCAGATCAGGTAGCAAATTTATATGTTACTATAATTCTCATGATGCTATATGTAGTTAAATAATGTACTATTTTACCCATACAGTACAAAAACTTTATAATTAATGTTACAGTATCAACTCAAAAAATCAATGTCTCAGTACTAGTGTAAAAGGCATTTCAATTGTGTAAATAAATATATGATTCTTTCCAAACATTGGACATCTTCAAATGTTACGATATATCATAGCATCTTTGATACTCATATGTTTGTAAGCTCTTTGTATATATCAAAACATGTGGTGCGTGGTAGAAATCTTCTCAGTGACAAATCTAAAGTGTTCAGTGCGAAAAATTTAAGTTTGCAACAATAAGAATGCAATGGGAATGTATTCATATCTGTTGGACGAATGTTATGAAAACAAACACTCCAAACCGACATTTCACATAAGTCACATGCAACGAAAATCTGTAACGCAACTATCTGTGTGTGGCTTGCTTATAATTATGTATTATTTATATTTTAGGACAATTAATCTGTAAAAAACACACCACGTGTCATAAGGAAAGCATGTAAACCGTCTGAAGATGAATCACAACAAATCGAAATGGGTAACAGTACCCTTTGAGTAAAGGAACTGAAAGTAAATTTGTGGCTGGTTGCTGTCCCAACACCATCAACATTTAGATAAGATATCTGTGTGGTGCAAAAAGTGGCAATTGCCCGTGAATAGAGAAAAGTCCTCCCCCATGAACCATGGACCTTGCCGTTGGTGGGGAGGCTTGCATGCCTCAGCGATACAGATAGCCATACCGTAGGTACAACCACAATGGAGGGGTATCTGTTGAGAGGCCAGACAAATGTGTGGTTCCTGAAGAGGGGCAGCAGCCTTTTCAGTAGTTGCAAGGGCAACAGTCTGGATGATTGACTGAGCTGGCCTTGTAACAATAACCAAAACGGCCTTGCTGTGCTGGTATTGCGAACGGCTGAAAGCAAGGGGAAACTACGGCCGTAATTTTTCCCGAGGGCATGCAGCTTTACTGTATGATTAAATGATGGCGTCCTCTTGGGTAAAATATTCCGGAGGTAAAATAGTCCTCCATTCGGATCTCCGGGCCGGGACTACTCAAGAGGATGTCATTATCAGGAGAAAGAAAACGGCATTCTACGGATCGGAGCGTGGAATGTCAGATCCCTTAATCGGGCAGGTAGGTTAGAAAATTTAAAAAGGGAAAGGGATAGGTTAAAGTTAGATATAGTGGGAGTTAGTAAAGTACAGTGGCGGGAGGAACAAGACTTCTGGTCAGGTGACTTCAGGGTTATAAACACAAAATCAAATAGGGGTAGTGCAGGAGTAGGTTTAATAATGAATAGGAAAATAGGAATGCGGGTAAGCTACTACAAACAGCATAGTGAATGCATTATTGTGGCCAAGATAGATACAAAGCCCATACCTACTACAGTAGTACAAGTTTATATGCCAATTAGCTCTGCAGATGACGAAGAAATTGAAAAAATGTTTGATGAAATAAAAGAAAATATTCAGATAGTGAAGGGAGACGAAAATTTAATAGTCATGGGTGACTGGAATTCGAGTGTAGGAAAAGGGAGAGAAAGAAACGTAGTAGGTGAATATGGATTGGGGCTAAGAAATGAAAGAGGAAGCCGCCTGGTAGAATTTTGCACAGAGCACAACTTAATCATAGCTAACACTTAGTTTAAGAATCATGAAAGAAGGTTGTATACATGGAAGAACCCTGGAGATACTAGAAGGTATCAGATAGATTATATAATGGTAAGACAGAGATTTAGGAACCAGGTTTTAAATTGTAAGACATTTCCAGGGGCAGATGTGGACTCTGACCACAACCTATTGGTTATGCCCTGTAGATTAAAACTGAAGAAACTGCTAAAAGGTGGGAATTTAAGGAGATGGGACCTGGATAAACTGAAAGAACCAGAGGTTGTACAGAATTTCAGGGAGAGCATAAGGGAACAATTGACAGGAATGGGGAAAAGAAATACAGTAGAAGAAGAATGGGTAGCTTTGAGGGATGAAGTAGTGAAGGCAGCAGAGGATCAAGTAGGTAAAAAGACGTGGGCTAGTAGAAATTCTTGGGTAACAGAAGAAATATTGAATTTAATTGATGAAAGGAGAAAATATAAAAATTCAGTAAATGATGCAGGCAAAAAGGAATACAAACGTCTCAAAAATGAGATCGACAGGAAGTGCAAAATGGCTAAGCAGGGATGGCTAGAGGACAAATGTAAGGATGTAGAGGCTTATCTCACTAGGGGTAAGATGGATACTGCCTACAGGAAAATTAAAGAGACCTTTGGAGATAGGAGAACCACTTGTATGAACATCAAGAGCTCAGATGGAAACCCAGTTCTAAGCAAAGAAGGGAAAGCAGAAAGGTGGAAGGAGTGTATAGAGGGTCTATACAAGGGCGATGTACTTGAGGACAATATTATGGAAATGGAAGAGGATGTAGATGAAGATGAAATGGGAGATACGATACTGCGTGAAGAGTTTGACAGAGCACTGAAAGACCTGCGTTGAAACAAGGCCCCCGGAGTAGACAACATTCCGTTGGAACTACTGACAGCCTTGGGAGAGCCAGTCCTGACAAAACTCTACCATCTGGTGAGCAAGATGTATGAAACAGGCGAAATACCCTCAGACTTCAAGAAGAATATGATAATTCCAATCCCAAAGAAAGCAGGTGTTGACAGATGTGAAAATTACTGAACAATCAGTTTAATAAGCCACAGCTGTAAAATACTAACACGAATTCTTTACAGACGAATGGAAAAACTAGTAGAAGCCGACCTCAGGGAAGATAAGTTTGGATTCCGTAGAAATGTTGGAACACGTCAGGCAATACTGACCTTACGACTTATCTTAGAAGAAAGATTAAGGAAAGGCAAACCTACGTTTCTAGCATTTGTAGACTTAGAGAAAGTTGTTGACAATGTTGACTGGAATACTCTCTTTCAAATTCTAAAGGTGGCAGGGGTAAAATACAGGGAGCGAAAGGCTATTTACAATTTGTACAGAAACCAGATGGCAGTTATAAGAGTCGAGGGTCATGAAAGGGAAGCAGTTGTTGGGAAGGGAGTAAGACAGGGCTGTAGCCTCTCCCCAATGTTATTCAATCTGTATATTGAGCAAGCAGTAAAGGAAACAAAAGAAAAATTCGGGATAGGTATTAAAATCCATGGAGAAGAAATAAAAACTTTGAGGTTTGCCGATGACATTGTAATTCTGTCAGAGACAAGAAAGGACTTGGAAGAGCAGTTGAATGGAATGGACAGCGTCTTGAAAGGAGGATATAAGATGAACATCAACAAAAGCAAAACGAGGATAATGGAATGTAGTCGAATTAAATCGGGTGATGCTGAAGGAATCCGATTAGGAAATGAGACACTTAAAGTAGTAAAGGAGTTTTGTTATTTGGGGAGCAAAATAACTGATGATGGTCGAAGTAGAGAGGATATAAAATGTAGACTGGCAATGGCAAGGAAAGCGTTTCTGAAGAAGAGAAATTTGTTAACATCGAGTATTGATGTAAGTCTCAGGAAGTCATTTCTGATAGTATTTGTATGGAGTGTAGCCGTGTATAGAAGTGAAACATGGACGATAAATAGTTTAGACAAGAAGAGAGTAGAAGCTTTCGAAATGTGGTGCTACAGAAGAATGCTGAAGATTAGGTGGGTAGATCACGTAACTATTGAGGAAGTATTGAATAGGATTGGGGAGAAGAGAAGTTTGTGGCACAACTTGACAGGAAGAAGGGACCAGTTGGTAGAACATGTTCTGAGGCATCAAGGGATCACCAATTTAGTATTGGAGGGCAGTGTGGAGGGTAAAAATCATAGAGGGAGACCAAGAGATGAATACACTAAGCAGATTCAGAAGGATGTAGGTTGCAGTAGGTACTGGGAGGTGAAGAAGCTTGCACAGGATAGAGTAGCATGGAGAGCTGCATCAAACCAGTCTCAGGACTAAAGACCACAACAACAACAAAGAAAAGTGTGAAGTTATTCACATGAGTACTAAAAGGAATCCACTAAATTTCGATTACACGATAAGTCACACAAATCTGAAGGCTGTAAATTCAACCAAATACTTAGGGATTACAATTAAAATAACCTAAGTTGGAACGATCACATAGATAATGTTGTGGGTAGAGCAAACCAAAGACTGCGACTCATTTGCAGAACACGTAGAAGGTGCAGCAGATCAACAAAAGAGACTGCTTGCACTACACTTGTCTGCCCTATTCTGGAGTGCTGTGCGGTGTGGGATCCGTATCAGGTGGGACTGTCTGATGATATTGAAAAAGTTCAAAGAAGGGCAACCCGTTTTGTGTTATTGCGAAATAGGGGAGATAGTGCCACAGACGCGATGAGTGAATTGGAGTGGCAATCATTAAAACAAGGCTTTTTAGTTGCAACGGGATTTTCTCATGAAATTTCAATCATCAGATTTCTCCTCCGATTGCGAAAACATTCTGTTGACACCCACCTACAAAGGGAGAAATGATCGTTGTGGTGTCACCGCCAGACACCACACTTGCTAGGTGGTAGCTTAAATCGGCCGCAGTCCATTAGTACATGTCGGACCCGCGTGTCGCCACTGTCAGTACTTGCAGACCTAGCGCCACCACATGGCAGGTCTAGAGAGGCGGACTAGCACTCGCCCCAGTTGTACGACGACTTTGCTAGCGACTACACTGACGAAGCCTTGCTCTCATTTGCCGAGAGACAGTTAGAATAGCCTTCAGCTAAGTCCATGACTACGACCTAGCAAGGCGTCATTAGCCTTACAGTGATTGTAATTAACCGTATCTGGAGATAGTCTCATTTGTATCGTCAATAGCGATGTACCACCAGGATGAATTAAAGTTAAGTATTCAAGGAGCTGCATACTTTTCTTATAGCATTAATTAGGTAACCTCGCCCTGTGTCTAGACTGTCTTATCTAGACACAACAATCGTCACGATAAAATAAGAGAAGTCGGGCTCACACAGAAAAAGGTTAAGTGCTTGTGTTTCTCGCCCGCTGTTTGAGAGTGGAATGATAGAGAGACAGCTTGAAAGTGGTTCATTGAACCCTCTGCCAGGCACTTAATTGTGAATAGCAGAGTAATCACATAAATGTAGATGTGAAGCTTTGTGTTGTGCAGTTATCAAGGTACATGAGTGGGCCTTGGCTCCGAAAGCCCATATCGATGATGTTTCATTGGATGGTTCGCATGCTGACACTTGTTGATGGCCCAGCATCGAAATGTGCAGCAGTTTGTGGAAGGTTTGCACTTCTGCCACATTGAACAATTCTCTTCAGTCATCATTGGTCATGTTCTTGCAGGATCTTTTTCCGGCTGCAGCAATGTCAGAGATTTGATAATGTACTGGATTCCTGATATTCACAGTACACTCGTGAAATGATCGTACGGGAAAATCCTCACTTCATTGCTACCTCGGAGCTGCAGTGTCTCGCCGCTCATGCGGTGACTATAGCGACAGTTCAAACTCACTTAAATCTTGATAACCTGTTATTGTAGCAGCAGTAACCGATTTAACAACTGCTCCAGACACTTGTTGTCTTACGTAGACATTGCCGACTGCAGTGCATTATTCTTCCTGTTTACATATTTCTGTATTTGAATACACATGCATATATCAGTTTCTTTGGTGCTTCAGTAAAATGTAGATGTCTTGTGACTAGGGCCTCCCGTCGGGTAGACCGTTTGCCTGGTTCAAGTCTTTCCATTCGGCGACTTGCGTGTCAATGGGGATGAAATGGTGATGATTAGAACAACACAACACCCAGTCCCTGAGCAGAGAAAATCTCCGACCCAGCCTGGAATCGAACCCGGGCCCTTAGCATTGACATTCTGCCGTGCTGACCACTCAGCTACTGGGGACGGACTTTGGTGCTTCAGTGTATTTCTATAACTAAGTACCTGAAGTGGACAACTATCTTGAAAGTGAATTGATCTGCAGGCAAACGTACATCGCCCACTTAGAACCAGATAGTGTTTCTGTTGTTCATTAACACACAGACCTGTTTTCTCATTCATTTTGTAATAATTTTTCACTATTTTGATTAATTCTGTTTCGGAACTGCTTATTAATGCTACATTATCTGCATAGGCAAGTCTAGATTCCTCAGAAAACATTGTTTCTTGACACTTTCTAAGTGGGCTTTTGTGCGATAGTTGACATCTGTTAATTGAGGTTTCCAGCATCTCTATGGTGCTCTCCCATACGTGAGACAAACCTGTGAACGTTTGTGCTTTCCTTCGCTGTATTCCTTCAGTATCCCCTGCAAGTCCTGCTTGGTATGGGTCCCACACACATGAATAGTGTGGCTAAACTTAACTATTAGTTCGGGTCAAAGGAAATTAAGCAATGCTAAGTTGGGGCTGTAGTAGTGTCTCTTGTGTACAACCTAGTGTGGCGAGGGCTGATGTGTAGTGTAGCCTGAGGCCTGCGTTATGTTAGACTGTGACACTTCACTTGTTTACTCGTACCAATCACATTTCAGTTGATGGTTTCAGAAACTTTGTTGGGTATTTTCAGAATGTCTCGATTTAAGAGATTGTGGTTAGGCAGGAAACTTAAGAGTATAGCTTAAATTTTACAAAGCAGTACTTCATGTGACGGCATTTTACACAACTATATTTCATTAAGGCTCTGCTTATTTTTGTGCACTCATCATGATGATGTTTATTGAACACTATTTTCTGAGTGGATCTGGCATCTTTTCTAATCAGTCAACTTCATTTGTCACCAAATGCTAACCCGTGTTTGTTTTAAAATATAATTTTCAGTGCACTGTACACCAGATATGTGCCAAGCTCTGAATTGGTTTCAGATGTATTTTTAAATTTCACCAAATAGTATTGTGAGATGGCCATGTAAGTAATATCTAAGCAGTCATCTTCATAGACCGACTGCATTTTCCCACTACTGTTCCAATGAGTTGTAGTCAGCTATAATATGGCAGTCAAATGAAGACATATGGAAAATAAGTGGGAAGATGTGTATTCCAAAAGTAATTGCCATAACTTTTAATATGTTTATCCCACTGTAAGACAAGACGGTCAAGGCCTTAACGGAATAATATTTCTGGTTGCCTAAGGAACCGTGACTGTATCCTGTTTTGCTCCTCTTCGTCCAGAGCAGGTCGACGGCCACAAATTTCTTTTTTCGGGGCTCTGAAAATATGGAAATCGCATAGGGAGGGACCTGGACTGCGTGAAAGATGTGTAAGGGCTTTGCAGCATATGCCAAACATGTGAGCCTGCTGCAGAAGTTTCGCCTATACGTCCTCCATATAGTCCTGATCTCTCCACACAGGATTTCCAAATTTTTGGAGCCCTGAAGAAAGAAATTCATGGCTGTCAGTTTGCTTAGGGTGAAGAGGTGCACATCTGGGTACAGCCATGGTTCCATTGGCAACCTCAAACGTGTTTCCGTGAAGACATTGCCCATTTAGTCTCAAAGTGGAGCAAATGTATTAACAGATATGCTGATTACGTTTGAAAAAATAAATAGTTTACTTATTTTTTTCCCATCTGTCTAATTTTCATGTGACTGCCCCTTTATGCAGCTGAGCCTGAGAGATCATTCCATTTCATATCCCTACGAATTTTGACACAGGGTTATTTGTATGAATGAACTGATGACATTTGTAATTCGTTGATATTCTAGTTGCAGGATAATGTATTTTAACATCTTGTAAAGCATATAATTTTACACTTCTGCCAGTCCTTGCATCACTTTGAAATCAATTAAGATCTGCTTCTTCGAGGGGCATTCAATGCATAATTCATTAGGGGACACTGTATAGTATTTCTGCTTCAGCCCATGTAGTTTCATGAAGTTCTGGCATACATCCCCTTCCAATAATGTGTTGTGAGGCTGTCCCATTGAATGGAGCTTATGTTGAAAAATTAGTTTTTGTAATTGAAAGAGTGGGGAAAAGTACGGTGTATTGGAATCCCTAATAAAACCGACCGGCTTTCAGGGGAAAAAAGTGTGGCATTACTTACTGAATGCTCCTCGTATATTTGTAGAGATGTTTTTTAGAGACTAGTTCACTATAGATTTGTGAATCATCTGCAGAAGTCAAGTTATCAATTTTGACTGCAGGACATGAATAGTTACTTCCACATCTGTCAGTGATTGTCTATACGAGGTGACACGCTGTGTCCTTTCTACCGAGAAATCCTCAATCCTGTCGCAAGTGTTGTTTGAGCCCCATAAGACTGTATTCTCATTAATAAGCGCGATGAGTCCAGTGTTTTCTCAAAGTCAAGAATTGCTGCATCCTTCAGGTTTCTTTGTCGAGTGGCTTTCAGGGTGTATTGAGGTTCACACGATCGATGTTTTTAGAATCCGTGCCGGTCGGTGTGAAGGAGGCCTTTCTGTTCGAGAGACCTCACTGTGCTCTGCAGAATATGTTCTAAGAGTCTGTAACAAATAAATGTCAAGGATGTTGGATGATAGTTTTGTGGATCACTTCTGCTACCTTTCTTGTAGACGGGTGTCACCATTGCATTCTTCCAACTACTGACTGAGGGATCTGTATTGTACTGTGGTTAAAATAACCCTTGCAGTGTACAGATCAGACCATTTGTCATACTTTACGTGGTTTATCTGACCGTAGGCTTTCTCGGCATATTCCGATGATACAATCTTCTCGTGTGATCGGCTAAGTGATGGCATCATCTTCACCTGAAAATAGTGTGTATGAATCTCATTGAATAGTTACAACAAGATGGCTTCACCACTTGGCTTATCACCTGAGAAGTTTTTATCTTTGCTAGGTTTGTCAGTTATTTGTCTGTGTACTGCAATGTTTGACATGCTTGTCAAACATAAAGTGTATTTGAGAGACATTTTGATCGATGGCAGATTTGACGGGGTGGCGGATGTTTGTGTTGATGATTCGCTGTGCATATTTAGTGAAAAATTACAGTTTATCTCACTGTTCCATGAGTTTCTACAGCTATGGAAACTATGATCACAAATAAAAAGAAAATACCACAGGCAGTTCCCACAATGGTAGGGGTGTTGTGTCTTCCCCAGCCATATAATACACAGGAAAACCTTGACAAAATAAATAGTTCAAGCATAACATACAAGTGAGTGTGTGTTAAAAAAAATAATTAAAGAAACACACTGGTTGTTCCACAGACAATGCATTAGGTTGGTGCTTAAGTGTGTAGTGTTTGTGTTTTTCATGTTGGTATTCTGGTTACTATGGGTTAATGTACCAATTGTCATGTTTTATTTGTAATTTACTGTTGCTGTTTGAATTTACATATTGTCAGTTTGTCATTTGGAGATAATGAGTGAGTGGAGCTGTGGACACTAGAAAATGGAGTGCCAAGTGGAAAAATTAGAACATCTCCGACATATTCTTCTGCTCGAGTTCAGTGAGGGGTGACAGCAGCAGAGGCAGCCAGAAACATTTGTGCCGTGTATGGGGATAATGCCAGAAGCAAGAAAATGATTTTCTCATTTAAAGGAGGATTCTTTTGACATTAATGACTCATCACATTGTACAACTACATCTATACTGTGAAAACCACCATGAAGTGCATGGCAGAGGGCATGTCCCATTGTACTGTTTTGGGTTATTTCCTGTTTCATTCATATATAGAGTGAGTAGGATGATTGTTTGAATGCCTCTGTTTGTGCACTAATTAGAATAATCGTATCCTCACAAACCGTATGTAAGGCATACATGGGGTATTGTAGTATATTTCTAGAGTTGTCATTTAAAGCTGGTTCTTGAAGTTTTGTTACTAGATTTTCGTGGGATGCTTTACACCTACCTGCAAGAGTCTTCCAGTTCACTTCCTTCAGTATTTCTGTGAAGCTCGCACACAGATCAAACAAAATCGTCACCATTTGTACTACCCACCTCTGTGTATGTTCAATATCCCCTGTTTGTCCTATTTGGTATGGACCCCATACACGTGAACAATATTCTAGGATGGGTTGCACGAGTGATTTGTAAGCAATCTCCTTTGTAGGCTGATTGCACTTCCCTCGTGTTCTACCAATAAATCGAAGTCTGCCACATGCTTTACCTATGACTGACTGAGTCTACATGATCATTCCATTTCATATCCCTACAAAGTGTTACATACAGTGTTTGTATGACTGGGCTGATTCCAGCAGTGACTCGTTAATATTATAGTCATAGGATACTACATTTTTTCATTTTGTGAATTGTGTAGTTTTATGTTTCTAAACATTTAAAGCAAGTTGCCAATCTTTACATCACTTTGAGATCAAATTAAGATCTGACTGAATATTTATGCAGCTTCTTGCAGACAGTACTTCATTGTAGATATCTGAGGTTAGTATTAATATTGTCTGCAAGGTCATCAATACACAATACGAACAGCGAGGATCCCAACACACTTCTCGATAGTACACCCAAAGTTATTTCTACATCTGACTATGGCTCTATATCTCAGATAACACGCTGTGTCCTCCCCACCAAAAAGTCCTCAATCCAGTCACATATTTCACTTGATACCCCACTACTTGACTGCCATGGTCCAAAGTTTTCAGTGGGTCGTGAGAAAAGTGCAAATCGGGTTTCACATGATTGATGTTTTCAGAATCCGTGCTGGTTGGCATTGAGGAGGTCGTTCTATTCAAGATACCTTGTTATGTTTGAGCTTAGAATATGTTCCAAGATTCTACAACAAATAGATGTTAAGAACGTTGGACGGTAGTTTTGTGGATCAGCCTTCCTGTAGACAGGTGTGACCTGTGTCTTTTTCCAAGAACTGGGCACAGTTTTCTGTTTGAGGAATCTACAATAGTTATATTTATTATTTATTTATTTATTATTTTATTTATATCTAAAAACAAAGATTATGTAACTTACCAAACAAAAGCGTTGGTATGTCGATAGAGACACTAACAAACACACACACACACACACACCCACACACACACAAAATTCAAGCTTTCGCAACCCACGGTTGCTTCGTCAGGAAAGAGGGAAGGAGAGGGAAAGACGAAAGGATGTGGGCTTTAAGGGAGAGGGTAAGGAGTCATTCCAATCTCGGGAGTGGAAAGACTTACCTTAGGGGGGAAAAGGGACAGGTATACACTCTCGCGTGCGCGCGCGCACACACACACACACACACACACACACACACACACACACACACACACACATACAGACACAAGCAGACATGTGTACCGAGCGAGGTGGCGCAGTGGTTAGCACACTGGACTCGCATTCGGGAGGACGACGGTTCAATCCCATCTCCGGCTATCCTGATTTAGGTTTTCCGTGATTTCCCTAAATCGTTTCAGGCAAATGCCGGGATGGTTCCTTTGAAAGGGCACGGCCGATTTCCTTCCCAATCCTTCCTTGAACCGAGCTTGCGCTCCGTCTCTAATGACCTCGTTGTCGATGGGACGTTAGACACTAACCACCCCAAGCAGACATGTGTAAAGGCAAAGAGTTTGGGTTACAGGAGGTGTTCCATGTGGCGTCCATTTGTGACAGTGCACTTGTCTGCCCTCTGGTATCAGGAAAGACGTACCCTGTGAAATATACCCGGTTGTTGTTGTACCTGCTGGCACCAATAGAAGATGCGACACTGCAGTGCCCGCACATCATCGATTGCCGTGGCGTAGACCAATTCCTTCAAATGTCCCCGTAACCAAAAGTCTAGGTGATTGAGGTCTGGGGATCGAGCAGGCCGAGGTGTGAGGCCCCCCTGATGATCAATCCAGCGGTCCCAAAACGTCTGCCTCAGATGTTCGCACACATTGTGACGAAAGTGTGCTGGTGCGCCGTCAGGTATTAGCCACATTTATATTCGTTGCTGTGATGACACAGCCTCCAGTAGGTGGGGGATACATTAATGAGAAAGTCTTAATAATGCACCAAAGTTAACCTTTACGGTAACACGTATGGCCCTATTAATTTATTGTCAAGTATGCTTGCCCACAGGCTGATTGAGAATCGCTGTTGATGCCCTCTTTCCTGAATTTCTTGGGGATTTACATGTCCCCATACATACTGGTCATGGAAATTGACAACAGTATCTCTTGTGAACCCTGTGTGATCGGTAAATACAATATTGGGTATGAACAATGGATCTGCATGACACTTTTGCAACAGCCATTGACAGAACTGCCATCTGGCATGGTGATCCCGAGGCCTTGGGGCGTGAATGTGCTGTAGATGGTATGGGTACAGCAATTCTTCATGAAATACCCCCCAGATAAGAGAGAGAGAGGCACTCCTGCTGCTGCTGCTGCTGCTGCTGCTAATCATCACACGCTGGCCCCAGGGGTTTCTTCCACTGAGTGTAGCATGCACTCCTCCATGTCAGGCGTGTGGACTGTGTGGAGCCTTCCACTGTAGGTCGTCCTAGGTGCAAGGGTACTGGAAAAATCTGCTCAACAGCTTATTAGAGGCCACTCTGCACTGTGGATATTTTGTAGCAAAGAGGGCACGAGCTCGCAGGCTATGTCCATTTGCTAAACCGTAGCAGAATATCATATCCGCCATCTCGCTTCTCGAGTAGTAGGCTGCCATTGCTAACGAGTGGTGGAAGAGAGAAAATGTAAGTGTAATACACCATTTGCAAGTATGAACAGCACAATAACAGTAAACACATAAGTGAATCCGCATTTGCAAGAAGATAAAACACCATGATATATATCCAGGGTTGACAGTACTGCACAGTAAGGACACAAACACGACGGAAAGTAACGTAGCCTACAACACGATTTGAACCGCACAGCTGACTGCAGATGGCCTAATGGTAGGTAGAAGAGACATCATAATACCCTGCCGACACAATCAGTGGAGCACCGATCCCGTGACTGTTTAATATCTGCAACCGAGCATCGTGCTATAAACACATGTTTATCTCAGAAAATGTGGCTTTCCTGACCCATGTTTATTATACTTATTTTTATTGTTTCGAGAAGTACTACCAAGCCTGAAAGTGTTAGACACTTTTTTTGAGCACCTTGTATACAGGCTTCGTACTGAAATTAAAAAATTGTTGCCAATCACATACATGATTCACTTGTCAGTATAAAGATGTGCATTAAGTATGTAACAAATATTGCCGTGTTAAAAAAAATTACAGATTAGTCTGTAACAACTACTGTTTTGTATCCACATTCCTGTTTCCAATTTCTGACCAAGTTTACTTCCCAAGAGTGAAACGTGCCACGGTTTCAGCGATATTGTGGTATTCCGTGGGCAAGGTTGCATTGCTCCTATGGATTATGTGACAGTTTGTCAAAGATGAGGTCCATCCCGTGGTACAGTGTTTGTTCCACAATGGTGATGCTGTGTTCTAAGATAACGTGACCTCGTTCACGCCTTGCATTGTACAGGACTGATTTTGTGAGCACGATGAGGAATTGACGCGTCTCCCCTGTAAATTTTTCACAAACCCGACTTGTAACAAACCCTCTTGTCTTTGTGTGTAGGTGGCAGAACTGAAGAAGGAGCTAAAGGCACGGGGGCTGAACACGACGGGCAACAAGAATGAGCTGGTGGAGCGGCTCATCACAGCCACTGGTGGGGTGCCCGGCCCAGCCATCTCTGGTGAGTCTGCTCTCTCTCTCTCTCTCTCTCTCTCTCTATTTATTCAAAGTATGTAAGACAAGTGAGGTTGACACCGGGTCATTAAAGTATTTCGTGACCAGATATTGTCCCAGTGGTTATAGTTTATGATGTCCCAGAAACATAAAATTGTATTTGGAAGAGACATCATCTGATATTTTGGCCGTGTATATTCCAGCCATCTATAGAGTGAGCTGACTGAAACTGTAGGATGCTACAACATTTGTTGACTAATTGTAAACCACTGGGAACTCGAGTGCCAGAGATGTTGATTGGCAGCGAAGAATATGCGTAAATTGAATCTGTGGCTATGCGCCAATCTGTGCTGTCAGTGTGTCACTATTAGCTGCACTATAGTGACATCTTTGCGAGTATGTATATTGGCACCAACAAAATATTTCCACGTTCACCGGAGAAACCTGGCGATCGAAATTTCGTGAGAAGACCCTGCCGTAACTAGAAATGCCTTTGTTTTAATTGTGCCCGCCCCAAATCTTGTACCATGTCAGTCACACGGTCTCCCCTATTTCTCAACAACACAAAATGTGCTGCTCTTCTTTGAAGTTTCTTGATGTACTCCATTAATCTTATCTGATAAGGATCCTACACCGTGCAGCAGTACTCCAAAAGAGGACGGACAAGTGTAGCGCAGGCAGTCTGTAGTAGATACCTTGCATCTTCTAAGTGTTCTGCCAATAAAACACAGTCTTTGGTTTGCATTCCTCACAACATTCACTAAGAGTTCTTTCCAATTTAAGTTGTTTGTAATTGTAATTCCTGGGATTTTAATTGAATTTACAGCCTTTAGATTTGACTGATTTATTGTGCAATTGAAGTTTAACGGATTTAACTCTTGTGTGGATGACCTCACACGTTTCATTATTTAGTGTCAATTGCCAATTTTTGCACCATGCAGATGATCTTTTCTAAATCGTTTTGCAGTTGGTTTTTATCTTCTGATGACTTTATTAATCGATGAATGACAGCGTCATCTGCAAACAACCAAAGATGGCTGCTCATAATGTCTCCCAAATTGTTTATATAGATAAGGAACCGCAAAGGGCCTATAGCAGTACCTTGGGGAACACCAGAAATCACTTCTGTTTTATGCAATGTCTTTCTGTCAGTTGCTATGAACTGTGACCTCTCTGTCAGGAAATCGCGAATCCAGTCTCATCACTGAGATGATATTCCATAAGCACGCAATTTCACAAGCGACTTGTAAGGTACAATGTCAAAAGTCTTCCGGAAATCTAGAAATACATAATCAATCTGAAATCCCTTGTCAGTAGCACTTAACACATCATGCGAGTAAAGAGCTAGTTGTGTTTTGCAAGAATGATGTTTTCTAAATCCATGTTGACTGTGTTTCAGTAGACCGTTCTCTTCGAGGTTTGCATTACGTTCGAACACAATATATGTAACAGAATCCTGCTGCGTATCTATGTTAATGATTTGGGCCTGTAATTTAGTGGATTACTCCTATTGTCTTTCTTGAATATTGGTGTGACCTCTGCGACTTTCCAGTCTTTGGGTAGGAGTATTTCTTCGAGTGAGTGGTTGTATGTGATTGTTAAGTATGGAGCTGTAGCATCAGCATACTCTGAAAGGAACATAATTGGTATATAGTCTGGACCATGTAATGGATCTGGGAGATGTAATTTTTTACCGTATTTGTCGATACCGAATTGTAAATGTTTTCTTATATTATTGTCAGGATTTATTATAATTTGTCTTATTATATGTTAATTTACTTCTGTTTTTGAGAGTAAAAACATATTGATTACTATTAGAAAATGTATCGAAGAATAGCAAAGAGACTGATTACAACTGGAAGATTGTGTGTGGTGTAAAACATCTTTGACGTTAGAGTCGTCTTTGACTGTAGTAAGTCGGCAGCTAACTCTTGGTGTGTGTTGACCATGGTGTTGACGGAAGAACAATGTGGAGGTCGCCGTCATAAATAAATTTGAAGTATGTTACTATTATTTTTGTATTAACTAAAAAGAAGAAATTACATTTGAAGAAACTGTATTTGAAACACCAAAATGAGAGAAACACGTTGAACCACGTCAATTCTGCAACCAACAAAGATGCATTGTGGAATCATACTTAGACAACTGAAGCCAAGACTATATCGCTGTGTAAGCATCTAATGAAAAAGGTACTGTCACGAAATATGGCAAATTTTAGTAAATAAAAATAGTGAGCATATTTTCAACTTGTGTCTTTGCCGTATTTCAATTGTGGGCGTCAGCCGGGATAACATTTTGTCGTATTTCAACAGGGGGCTCAGCCGGGATAACATTTTGCCACATTTCAACTGGGGGCGTCAGCCGGGATGTTGTGTTCACGAAATTTTCAACAGTGCTACGAGGAAGAAAATTTTTTGTGTGTTAATACCAGTTTCTTCAGAATGTGTGTTACAGTGTTTGTGTTCATCGGGAAGTAAAAGTTTTGGAGAAGAAATGTTTCGGCGAAAAATATAATTTTCGACAGAAGAAGTAATTTCAAGAATTTTGGTCAACAATCACATAGATGGAAAACGTGGTTTTGCAACAGTAGAAGAGTGTTCCAGATAAGTCACGAAACCGTCGTATTTTGTTAAACAATCTTTTTATCTTGTTCTGTATTGTTGTGTATAAATTTTTGTTCTTCACAATGACTTATGAGATTTTCGAGAGTATTGTGCCTAAAGTAGAAAGTAGCAATTTAATAGACTTTGAACATCAGGACAGGTCAAATGAAAGTGAAAGAACCGATAAGTTTGATTTAAAAAGTTTTCTTGTAAATTTCACGAAAGAAATTAAACAAACACTTGACGACAATAAGACTTACTGGGATGAAAAAATTGATAATATTTTGTTGCAAGTCCAAGCAGTCAATACCCAAGTGGGTGATCTTTCGAACAGAGTTGGCAATGCTGAGGAAAAAATTGAATCTGTGGAAGCAAAAATAAATGAAATTGATGCTAAATTGAGCGGTGAAATTAATACTGTAAAAAATGAGTTACTGGCAGATAGGGAAATAAATTTAATTGATTTTACTGAGATTAAAGGGGAAATTAAAAATTTGGATGAGAATACAAAAGTTTTAGTAAAAAATGTAGAACAAAAAACTGACAATCGTTTGGTTACTTTAGAAGAAAAAGTAGAATGCAATGATTTAGAAAACAAAAAATCTGTCAAAGAACTTAGCGAAAAAATTGAAAGTTTTAACATTGAATTTCAAAGCAAAAATTACAATTTCAACACATGTAATCTTGTATCTAATATTCCAGTGAAGCACTTTTCGGTAGATGGACCCTTACATCCCGTTGATTTTATGCTGTATTGTAAGGATTGCTTTTTACCTCACTCACCAGATGAAATAAAAATTAAATTTGTGAAAAAATTCTTGGAAGGGGAAGCTTTGACTTGGGCAAACCAGATTGTAACTATGGGGATGACATTTTCAGAATTTGAATCAAAATTTCTGGAAAATTTTTGGGATGAACTTAAACAAACTAGAATCAAAAGTGAATTTTTGAATGGGCGAAACTATAGAGAATCAGATGGGAGCATGAAACAATTTTGCAAAAGTGAACTTCAAAAACTTATTCATTTAACAAAACCTTTGGATGACTTGATCAAAATTGATACCTTAAAGAGAAGATTGCCATCAGCAATGCAGTTGAGTTTAGTTCATTGTCCTGATAGTAATGTAGAGCAGTTTCTCAATTATATTGAAAAGTTGGATAGGGTAACAACAAGAACACACAGTGGGTTTACTCAGAAAGGTAACGGTCAAAATTGGGGAAATGATAACTTTCAAAAAAGGGAACAAAACAATTATCATGGTGTTAGTCAAAATTCAGGGGGATATAACAATTTTCAGAAGAAGGACCATAATTTTTATCCAAAACAAGAACAACATTTTCGCGTTAATAATCAACAAAATAGAGAACACTTTAGGGATCAAAATCACAGAAATTTTGATAGAGGTCAGTACAATAGAAACTACCAACAATCAGGTAATGTTTGCCATAGGAATGGGATCAGAAATGTTGATCAGAGACATTGGCAGAACCACAATCAGCAGTTAAAACAGGAACAAGTTGTAATTCAGGAAACAAAAAACGAGTAGACGCCCCCTTGAAGGTCCGCAAGGTTGAGGCAGAAGGTGAGCATGATGAAAGGACCAATGGATGTGAGTATCATAAACCCAAACATGACAGTTCCAAACCTAAGCTATCACATGAGGTCATTAGTTGTTACTTATTGAAGAAATTTCAAGAGGAAAATAATATTGATAAAAATAAAATTTTCAGTACACAAGAACATACAGTAGATAAAAGTAATTGTGATCCATTTAATTTAACAGAGTTTTACACTTGGGCAGAAAAGAACAACACTTTGTCAGATGATGTAATTTGTAGTAGTTCAGAGATGTGTGTGAATGAAAGAGAGAATACGTGCTGTGAGAATGAAAATATTGGTGAAAGGGATCTGGTAACTTTAGAAAGGGGAAATTATATTTTGGGGGATAATTTGAATGTGTATGTCCTGAATATGTATAATGATAATGATGTTGATGATAAAGTTGATAATGATAGTAATGGGATTGATGATGATGTTGAGGAAAGGTATTTCATTAGTTTAAATAGGAAGTTGGGTATACACATGGTTGAAAATGGATTAAATAGTGAGAATATTATAGAAATTCCCAGGGATGTTACCAGGATGAATAAAGCTCACAAGCTGGATGTATGTGAAAGTGTGAATTTTGATGTTGTTGGTAAAGAATCTGACTACACAAATAACGATGACACATGTATAACTTCTAGCCTAAGTGAAACTTTTACAGATACTAATGGCACACACACATTTCTTATGAATATATGGCTGAACAGTGAAACTATTTCTTTTGACAAGAACTTTAGAAAGATGCTTATTAATGTATGTGAAACTGTATGTCGTGAGTGGTGGAAAAAGATGAGATATTTTATTTTTGAAAAACTGAAGGATAAGTACTTCAATAGTATACAATGTGATTTGGATGAAAATTCTTGGCTTTTTGAGATAATAGAGAGTACTAATGACAATTTTGTATCTTGTGCAAATTTTATAACTGTGACAAATAATACATGTAATGATATACCATATGATTCTGATAAGTATAGGTTTGGGGAAATTGAAAGTGATTTATTACATGAGGATACAGGTTCTGAGAAAAGTGATCAATT
Source organism: Schistocerca cancellata (assembly GCF_023864275.1). Taxonomy (NCBI): domain Eukaryota; kingdom Metazoa; phylum Arthropoda; class Insecta; order Orthoptera; family Acrididae; genus Schistocerca; species Schistocerca cancellata. The sequence continues at coordinate 145,957,650 of NC_064636.1, read as the reverse complement.
TTGCAGTCCTTATATAAAAGTTCAAATTGGGTCATGGATTGGCAAATGTTTAATTGATACAGGAAGTGAGATCTCGGGAATATCTGAAAGGTTAAGCAAGAAATTGAAAGTGGGGAAAGATTTTGTTGAAATGCCAGTTGTTGGGGTAAAGATAAAAGGTGCTACTGGGAAGAGCAGTAAATTGATAAAAAGCCAGGCTTTAGTGACATTTTTAATTGAAGGCAAGTTGTTCACACATGGATGTTTTACAATTCAGGAATTTAATGAGGATTTTCTTTTGGGTATGAATTGGATAGTAAAAGTAAATACAGCATTTGATTGGGTTGGAAGAAAACTTTTGATAGAAATTAGTGAAAGGGAATACATTCAGACAAATTTTGTGAACACACTTGGTGATCAGAGTAATGGAAATTTTGACAGTATCAATTTACTAAAAGAAAATAGATTGGAGAATATTGAAACTCATAGATTTGATACTGATGAAGTTGAATTTGGAAATTTAGTAAATTTGAAAATTTCAGAAACACAAAGTTTATCTGGGGAGCAAAAACAACAGTTAGAAAATCTGCTGTGGGAATACAGTGATGTTTTCAGTGACATACCTGGTAGGGTAAAGGGTTATCAGGGTGAGCTTCAGGTAAAACCTCATGAACCATTTTTCATAAAACCATATAGTATTGCAATATCAAAAAGACCTGCTGTTGAGAAAGAGCATCTAAAACAAAAGTCCTCCACTGGAATACGCTTGTTAGAACAAAACTGCCTGTACAACCAAGTATGTATATTTGCATGTATAAAGTAATAATTTGAAGTCACATGTTAATTGAAACTGATGAAAAAACACTGTTGTAACAAAAAATGAGAGAAAGATTTATTTTTACTTTTTTACAAAAAAAAAGTCTCCATAGTGAGCATTTCTGAATTTTTCTAATTTTTGGAAGCCAAGTCTTCCCTGTGGGTGAAGGCATGCATGTGAGGACATGCATGCAAAGGTATAAGTTTCAAAACCAATTTTAGATAAAGCCTCATGATATATGAGCAGTTTATTGTTGTTTATACTGATGTTGTGGGGAGCAAAAGTACTCTTCACAAGAATGTGATTTGTAGTAATATGGCAGTAGAGGAAAGTGTACATAAATAATTGCAAAAAAAAAAAAAAAAAAATTAAGATAATATTGATGTATCTTTAACTGTACTAAAAGAAGAAAATCACAAAAAAAACATGAGTTAAAAAAAAATTTTAAAAAGAAAATCATAAGCAAAAAAAAATATACAAAAAACAAAAAAAACCATGACTAATAAAAAAAATGAAAAATAAAAAAAAATCCGAAGTAAAAAAAAATATATAAAAGGCAAATATAGAGAAAAACACATTACACTATATATGTCCAGTATCATTTTTACTGTACAATATGTAAGCATAATGAAATTAACATTAATATTTATAAAAAAAATGAAATTAACATTAATATTTATAAAAAAAAATTAAATCTTATTCTGGAAAAAGAGTTTTGCCTTTCTATTATTTTCAATCTGTATGCTGTATGTTAGAATATTTCTCATGTATGGTTTATACCATGTATATTTGTCATATCAAATAATTTCTTTACTTGAATTTTTGTGTATGAGATTGATGGGGAAGTATCATTGCAACAACAGCCAGTAACAAGTCCACAGATTCAAAGAGTCCAAATTTGGAAAAGGTTGTCAGACTGCATCATTAATGTACTAATTGTGTAATACAGATCCATTACTGAGTGTGGTCGGGATTTTGTTGTATATGTTCATAACAACAAAAGCCCTGGGGAGCAGTTGTAATGGATCTGGGAGATGTAATTTTTTACCGTATTTGTCGATACCGAATTGTAAATGTTTTCTTATATTATTGTCAGGATTTATTATAATTTGTCTTATTATATGTTAATTTACTTCTGTTTTTGAGAGTAAAAACATATTGATTACTATTAGAAAATGTATCGAAGAATAGCAAAGAGACTGATTACAACTGGAAGATTGTGTGTGGTGTAAAACATCTTTGACGTTAGAGTCGTCTTTGACTGTAGTAAGTCGGCAGCTAACTCTTGGTGTGTGTTGACCATGGTGTTGACGGAAGAACAATGTGGAGGTCGCCGTCATAAATAAATTTGAAGTATGTTACTATTATTTTTGTATTAACTAAAAAGAAGAAATTACATTTGAAGAAACTGTATTTGAAACACCAAAATGAGAGAAACACGTTGAACCACATCAATTCTGTAACCAACAAAGATGCATTGTGGAATCATACTTAGACAACTGAAGCCAAGACTATATCGCCGTGTAAGCGTCTAATGAAAAAGGTACTGTCACGAAATATGGCAAATTTTAGTAAATAAAAATAGTGAGCATATTTTCAACTTGTGTCTTTGCCGTATTTCAATTGTGGGCGTCAGCCGGGATAACATTTTGTCGTATTTCAACTGGGGGCTCAGCTGGGATAACATTTTGCCACATTTCAACCAGAAGACTTGCTTATATTAAGTGATTTAAGTTGCTTCATTAACCTGAGGATATCTACTTCTAAGTTGACTCATAGCAGCAGTTCTTGATTCGAATTCAGTAAGTCCTGCCGAGTAAGTGCACTGCGGTCTGCTGAAGAGTAGATCGTGATGTCATCACTGTTGTCATGGGAACAAAAGTTGGAGCTATTATACCATTCAGTGAGAGATGATTTCTTGGATAAAGAACCGTCAGATGAGTGGTAATAGCTGTTTGACTTTGGAGCATGTTTTGCGTATACGAAGGTGAATTAGGTGTGATGTATTGTAACTGATGGTACGCTATATATACATACAAGAAGTAGTGTTGATGTTATTCGTTATGGTTGAAGAAATAGATGAGCACACATTTCCATCTCAAACTACAAAGGAGTAGTAGTCCACCATCAGAAGAATATACGGTTTAATGGAAAAAGAAAATCGAAAGATACTAATTCATCATTTTAAAGATATTTTAACTACGAATTTGACAGCATTACCAGTTCACACCGAATGGCATTACAGCTCAGGGCACTGGCATTCAACAAACCAGCAGTTGTTCATTCAGCTGCAATCAGCTGTCTACGTGTCTCTTCACTCCCTGTGCAGGAGGAGCACTTTCCTCGGAAGGATGGTAAGCTGAGGCAAATGCAGATTCCCCCGTGCTTCCTTCCTTGTACTGTTTCATCCCAATGGTCACTAATTCCCTGGAACAAAAGTCTGCCATTGACGTGAGTGAAATACCATTCTTGACATGAATGCATGTTCTGGGCTTTTTTAGATTTCTAGAATAAATCAAGTTCCCTCCAGTTGCTCCAAAGTTAGGCTCCTGGATCAGGACGACGTCCACCTCCTATCTTCCCAGAAAACTTCTACTCACCATAAAAATGCCCACTTGGGTTGCAGATAGGTACAATGAAGATAAACAGTTACACATGTAACTGTTGGCCAAACCTTCCTCAGCAAAGTAAACATTCACACAGGCAAGCACACCTCACACACTCACGGCCGCCACCAGTGGCAGCTCCGACCGGAATACGATTGTCACACGAATAGCAAGGAAGTGGGGTGGGGGCGAGAGAAGTGAGCAGTCTGGGAGACGCGCAGGGACTAGATAGGTGTAGGTTGTGGGGTAGTTTACCATAGGTTGAGGTCAGCATTATTTCTGGACCAGAGAATGTGTTGTAAGCATAATTCTCATCTGTGCAGTTCAGAAAAGCTGATGGTGGAGGGGAGGATCCCATTGGCCTTTGTTTGAAGCAGCCATTGAAATCAAGCATGTTATGTTCAGCAGCATTTTGTGCCATAGGGGGTCTACTTTGCTTTTGGCCTCGGTTTGGTAGTGGCCACTAATCCTACTAGACAGCTGGTTGGTAGTCACCAATATAAAAAGCTGCGCATTGGTTGCAGGAGAGCTGGTGTAGGACATGGCTGCTTTCACAGGTGGCCCGGCCTCTAATGTGGTAAGATAAGCCTGTGACAAAACTGGAATTGGAAGTACTGGGTAGGTGGATTGGGGTGGTCTTCCACCTGGGTCTTGGATCTAATTCCTGTGGCAAGAGGTTGGGATTGGAAGTGACATAGGACTGGACTGGAATGTTGTGGAGGTTGGGTAGGTTGTGGAACACCACTTTAGGAGGGGTGGGAAGGATCTCGAGTAGGATGTCCCTCATTTCAAAGCTAGACGATAGATAATCGAAGCCCTGACAGAGGATGTGGGGTTTACTTGTTCCAGTCCAGAATGGTATTGGATGACAAAGGTAGCACTCCTTTGTGGGTGGAGAAGATTGGGGGTGCAATGGGAAATGGCACGGGAAATCTGTGGACTAGATACGAGGGATAGTGCGTCTTCGAAGGTGTTGGCGAGACCCTCGGCATACTGGGGAAGGGAGTTCTTGTCACTGCAGATATGCCATCCCCAGCTGACAATGGTATATGGGATGGATTGTTTGGTGTGGAAGGGATTGCAGATGCCAAAATTCAGGACGGTTTGTGGGTTTAACGTAGACAGAGGTGGTCGCTGCTCCACCCCACCCCACTCCATCCCACCTCCTGACACTTGCTTGGCAGTCTCCTAATCCCTGCACACCTTCTCTCCCCAATCTATTGCTACCCCTTCCCCTGCACTGCCCCACTCCAGATTGCTATTCACGTGACAGTTGCATTCTGGTCGGAGCTGTCAAGTGGTGGCAACAGTGTGTGTGTGAGGTGTGCTTGCTTGTGTGAATGTGTGTATGTGTTCTTTGCTGAGCAAGACTTTGGCTGATAGCTACATGTGTAACAGTCTTTTCGTTGTGCCTGTCTGCAACTGAACGGGTCATCTTTCCAGTGAGTAGTAATCAATCCTATTCCTAACATTGTTGTTATTCCAACCTAGGGTTTCCATTTTTCGGAGGTCTTTGGTTTGAAACATTTTAACTTGCTCCGTTTAAGTTAAGAAAGCAATTCTTTGCCTTCCATTTCCTTTTGTTCTCTGAGAAGTTTCCTCATCTGAGCACCAGACCAGGTCAACCTACCCAGATGCGGAAACAATTTCCGTCTGTTCTAACGCCAGTGCTCGGGCGTTTGAGGCCTCGTCGAGTATCCCAGTTTTTGTGTCGTCTCGTGTGTCCTCTGTTTTGTTCCCAGGAGAACTGGGGATATATCAGGTCGACACCGACGAAACCCCACACGCTGGAGCTCTCTGTTCGTGATACGTCTTCCCGTGTGCCACTCACCCCTCAGCACAGCTCGCATCAGATCTCGGGTTAGACCCTAGGGAAGCAGTGAGGTCTGTCCGGCATGGGAGAAACTGCCAGTAGCTGTGCTACAGCCAGCATAACCCTCAGCTTCACGCGAAGACGAGAGCCTCTCCAATGGCACTGTCGGTGCTACAGCTAGGTGGTGTCCTCTGGCGAGGTCATTTCTCGGTGTGATCTTTTTACCGGAACGAAAAATGCTCCTAGTATAGCACAACAAAAGCAACTGTGTCCTGGTCAGAGTTAGGGATGCAGAAGAAAGGAACTAGTTATTCGACTGATGGCAGCTTCAAAGACATTTAAATCAAAACATCATTTTTACTGGCCCATTATAATTATCCGGGCTGTTATGCCGTGGTCGGTTGATGAATTTTGTCTCAATTCCCAACCTTTCGTCTCCGACTGCGGGAGACATCTTCGAGGGGGTCCGTAGGTCGATGGAAGGTCCGACACACCCACTGGCTCGCAGCAGCGAGGCACTGACTCCTGAATTGGTGTCAGCCTCATATCTATTCTTTGGTACACGTAATGACACTTTCTGATGCCAAACCAACATATTGTTCTTTTTGAAATGCTTCTAATTATACCCAGACACTACATGGGGTGTCAAGTTGGTACAGGTAAGCCGTTTTGAGTCACCTGAGGCACTAGACGAGGAGGCTGGAATTGAGGTTGGGAATTGAGACAAAATTCATCAACCGACCACGGCATAACAGCCCGGATAATTATAATGGACATGATATTTCCGGCCGTGAAAGTCTACATTTTAGTATCATTTTTACTTGTTAGTATTAATACCCGTGTCGTTCAATATAATGAATTGTGTCAAGTAAAGTGACACAATATGTGATGTCTTGTTGTATAATGTGTTGTGTCGTATAGTGTGACATACGCAGTCATGTAGTGCAACGAAGCATTTGTCAGCATTTCTCTAACGTCTAGGATGCATGCATCCCCACTTTGGGATTCTTGCTGTGACAGATGCACTACCCACCCTCAGATCGTTACTGTTGTAGATGCATCCCACTCTAGAGGCACATAAAGTTGTCTTTTTGTTCTTGCACACCTCACAATACATGTAATGGGGAGTGTATCTGAAAGAGCTTACTGCACTGGGGTAGTAGGGTAAACTTGTAAAAAAGTGCGAATATGTGAGATGTTTTGATGTAAATGTCTTTGAAGCTGCCAAATAAGTCAAAAGTCAGGATATATTTGCCTTATTTTGTGCTTTGATCTGAACACGTTTTCATTCTGGTTCCCGACTTGTACTCTACTGTAACTTTGACATTAGACTGCCATAACATGGCAACCAGTGTAGATTTTTGTTGACTCGGGCTACGAGATCTGGTTTAGGTTTTTTTATAGACTTTTTAACTACGTTGCTTATATTGTAGCAACAGATCAAGTTTTCACAAATCGACAGGATGACCATTAATTACACGTATTTGTCTACCTTATAAAATTTGGACCACCCCGCACACATTTAAAAGGTGGAAATGGTGCAATTAAAAGAATTCACAAAAAATGTGTTCTTTTCACATAAAATACAAATGAAGCTAAATTTTTGAATTTTAAATTTTATTGTAAGGATGCAATTTTATTTATTTAATTCCCTTTAATCCGTTTCAGCGCATTCATTTCACATAACAGCGAGTTTTAAGTGTTACATTTTGCTCGACTTTAAATCATTGTACCTCGACAAGAGATAGAGATTATCACATTAAAAAAATTCGTTTTGGCTTTATCCCGTTATTTACCTTTGTGCAAAGTTTGTACTGATTTGTGCAAGGTCAAAGCAGAGAAGTGGTGCACTTCAGAAACTTACCAGAAAAATGTATTTTTTTGCGTGTAAAATCCAAACAAAGAAACTTTTTAAAACAGTTAAAACTTTTCTTAGTCCTGAAGCATCAGCCTCTATCCAGTCTGGGGTTATTTAAGGATGACTGTTTTTGCTTATAAAATCTGAATGAGGGTGACTGTTTTTGTACATTAAATCTGAACAGTGCACATACAAATGGTGCCTGTAACTGAGCATTAATGTCAGCCTAATTAAAATCTTTTGTGAAAGGAACCAATTGATTTGCACAATTTGCATGGGCACCAGCTCTAGTCCGTCATTCAAAACTTGCTTAATATATTGTAACATAGCTACAGTAAAATAGATGTTCGACTGGCTATACAGATGGCCTCTGGTCCAGCCTAAACAGAACTCCACATTCCTAGCTCAAACAGGAACCGAGCACCAGGCCCCTCTCCAAAACGCGATTCTGTGCGTGGGCCTTTCAGACATATTTGTTACAGCGTTTCTGTGCTATAATGACTGTAAATATGTATTTGTTACCCTGTGTGCTTTTTGAGACTGAATTGTATTTCTGCACCAGTAATGTTTTGAGATAGTACTGGCAAATTGTCTGAAAATCCGAGGCAGTTTACTGAAAAGGGCCTGTTTGCTCCAATTATTATAATATTTCATTTATTACCTGACAAAGGTTATTTTTCCCCACACACCTTATAATGCAGTAGATAGTTGATCTGCTTGCTGCAGTTTCCAGTCTTCTCGAAATACAGTTATCGCTATTCTCGATTGTTGCAGGAATTGATGCGGATGTCGATGCAGAGGACATCTTGGGCCACGACGATGAAGATGATGATGTAGATTCAGGTGTAAGTGCTTCTATCTGTACCAGTATTTATGTTAATTGGGCAGGACATCAGTTTCTTGCATCATAGAGGAATTCGTGAGGGCTGTCAGTGGAACAGAAGGTCAGTATTAATATCCCGTGATTATCACTTTGAATAGATTAGTGACCATCATAGTTTTGTGTCTACTGGTGTGTCACGTCCCATCTCCTTATATACGGTAGTTATCGGCAACGGGGGTTTAAATCTCTCAGTGAATGCTCCGAAGCAGTTTAACAGGTGTCTTAGCCAGTCACTGAGGGAGCTGCAACTCACGCACGCCAGCCACCGCTGCAGAATGACACCTCTGTTGCCTTATTGCTTCAGAGGCTGCCTACTGAGCTGCACTGATGGCAATACTCTTATCTCATTGACACTCTTTTTCAGAAATATTTTTGATGTTTTGGAGCGAGTCTGTGTTTTGAATAGCCATCGTAGTTATTTTGCTGCCCAAGTTGTAAAACTTACCTATTACTTTTAGTATCCTATTTCCTAATCTGATTCCCTAGGGATCACCTGATTTAATTCTACTACTTCATGCTTGTTTTACTTTAGGTGTTGTTGATTTTATAACCTCTTTTGAAGACACTATCCATTCTGTTCAACTACTCCTCCATGTACTTTGCTGTCTCCGTACGAATTAAAATGTTTTGGGCAAACCTCGATACAGCTTTTATTCCTCCCTGAACATTAATTCTCTTTCAAAAATTTCTCCTTGCTTTCATTACTACCTTTTCAGTAAACAGTGTTATTAAAATTGGGGATAGGCTACATATCCGTCTTACATCCCAACTACTGTTTCCCCTTTTCATGTCCTTCAACTCCTTATAACTGCTGTCTGTTTTCTGTACAAGCTGTAAATAATCTTTCACTCCCTGTATTTTATCCCTATTACCTTCAGAATTACAAACAGTGTATTGCCATCAGCACTGTCCAAAGGTTTCTCCAAATTACAAATGCTTTAAACAGGTTAGCCTTTCTTGACTCTACCTTCTAAGGTAAGTCGGTCAGTATGGCCTCACATGTTCGTCCATTTATCTGGAATTCAAACTGATGTTTGAAAAGATCATCTTATACCAGGTATTCCATTTTTCTGAAAATAATTTATGTCAATGTTTTGTAACCATTAATTATTAAAGTGATAATTCAGTGGCATCCACTTCTGTCAGCACCTGCCTTCCTGGGAATTGGAATTATTACATTCTTGTTGAAGTCTGATGGTAATTCCGCTGTCGCCCATGTCTTCCAGATGGAATACTTTTATCATGTCGGGCTCTCTCAAGGCTATCAATAACTCTTGAGTGAATGTCATTGACTTGAGAGCCTTCTTCTTCCCCCCCCCCCCCCCCCCCCCCCCCCCCCCTACTTAGCACTTTGTCTTGGTCAAATTCTTCTTTGAGTATTTTATGTCATTTTACAGCTTTATAATATTGTTTTCAAGTTTATATTCATTGACAAAAAAAATTAAAACATCTAGAAAGCTTCTGTACTTTGAACTCTTTGTCAGCAGCGCTCCAAACTTCCCCTCTTACAAGTAGTACTGACCATCCATTCTTCCTTTCCTTTTTTTTCAGCTTCTAAATATGCAATGTGGGACATAGGCCTCTTCTGAAGAGTTCCGTGTCAAGCTTTGCTGTTGCGGTGTAGATCTAGTTTTCCATTTTTTTCCCAGTCGTCATCGGATTTCATCTCCCCATCTCGTCACAGGGCACCTTATTTCTGGCCACGTGTTCTGTCCAATGCACCTTTAGTCTCACTATCCACTCGCCAATGTGATAGATCCCCACTCTTATCCCTACGTATTTGACCCCACTCCAGGCATTGCTCTCTGTTGCTCTTTGACAGACCCATAGCCAATTTGTGCTACTTATACATCTACATCTACATCTACACTCTACAAACCACTGTGAGGTGCGTGACAGAGGGTACGCCACATTTCACCACTTAGGATTTCTTCCTGTTCCATTCACGTATGGAACGCGGAAAGAATGGCTGTTTGAATGCATCTGCACATGCAGTAATTATTCTAATCTTGTCTTCACGATCCCTGTGTGAGCGATACATAGGGGGTTGTAGTATATACCTAGAGTAGTCATTTCGAGCTGTTTCTTGAAACTTTGTCAGTAGACTTTCTTGGAACAGTTTACGTCTGTCTTCAAGAGTCTGCCATTTCTGTTCCGTCAGTCCTTCTGTGACACTCTCCAGTGATTTAAACGAACATTCGTGCTGCTCTTTTCTGTATACATTCAGTGTCCCCTGTTAGTCCTGTGTGGTACGGGTCCCACACGCTTGAGCAGTATTCTAGGATTTTCGCACGAGTGATTTGTAAGCAATCTCTTTAGTAGACTGATTGCACTTCCCCCTTATTCTACTAATAAACTGAAGTCTACCAACTGCTTTACCCGTAACTGAACATATGTGATCATTAAATTTCATATCCCTACAAAGTTTTACACCCAGGTGTTTGTATGAGTAGGCCAATTCCAACAGTGACTCATTGAAATTATGGTCATAGCATTCTACATTTTTTCGTTTTGTGAAGTGCAAAATTTCACTTTTCTGTACATTTAGAGCAAGTTGCCAGTCTCTGCGCTATGCTGAAATTGCATAAAGATCTGACTGAATATTTATGCAGCGTCTTGCAGACAGTACTTCATTGTAGATAACTGTATCATCTGCAAAAAACCTGATTTTACTATTAATATTGTCTGCAAGCTCATTAATATAAAACATGAACAGTAAGGGCCACAACACTCTTCTCTGGGGCACACCCGAAGTTCCTTCTACACCTGACGACGTGTCTCCATCCGAGACAACGTGCTGTGCCCTCCCTACCAAAACGTCCTCAGTCCAGTCACAAATTTCACTTTATACCCCATGTGATGGTACTTTTGGAAATAAGCATTGGTGCGGTACTGAGTCAAATGTTCTTTTCGGAAATCGAGAAACCTGGTTGCCTCGATCCAAAGACTTCAGTATGTCACGAGAGAAAAGTGCGAGTCAGGTTTCACACGATCGATGTTTTCGAAATCCGTACTGATTGGTATTGAGGAGGTCATTCTGTTCAATATACCTCATTATGTTTGAGCTCAGAATATGTTCTAAGACAACAAATTGATGTCAAGTTTATTGGACGGAAGTTTTGTAGAACACATTCTTATAGACAGGTGTCACTTGTGCCTTTGTCCAAGCACAGGCCACAGTTTCTTGTTCGAGTGATCTACGATGGATTACAGTCAGAAAATGGGCCAACTCAGCCGCAAATTCAATATAGAATCTGAATGGATTCTATTGGGGCCTGGAGTTTTGTTCAGTTTTAATGATTTCAGATGTGTCTCAAGACCACTGACACTGATACTTTTTTCATTCATCTTTTCAGTAGTACGAGTATTACATTCGGGCAGGTCTCCTGGGTTTTCCTTTGTAAAGAAACATTTGAAAACAGTGCTAAGCATTTCAGCTTTTGCTTTGCTACACTCAATTTCAGTTCCCGTCTCATTCACTGGGGAATGGGCACTAACTTTGGTGCCACCGACACCACAGAATTTCTTTAGATTTTGTGACATATCATTTGACAATATTCTGCTATGGTAGTCATTGAAGGTATCACACATTGCTCTCTTGACAGCCAAACGCGTTTCATTCAGTGTGTCTCTATTTGTAGCCCTAAGCTTGTTTTACACCTGTTATGCAGTACTTTCTATTTCTTTAGAAGTTTCTTTACATTGACTGTATCGTACTTTCTATTTCTTTAGAAGTTTCTTTACATTGACTGTATCCCATGGAGATTCCCTCCCATTATGAGTATCTATCCAGTGGTTGGTGAACTATTCTTTAAACTTGAGCCAGAGTTCCTCTGCATGCTCCTACCCTGTGCTGAAAGTTTCAAGTTGCTCACTGAGAATAGATACTACTGATTTTTTTATGTAGTTTACTAAAAATATATATCTTTCCACTTGTTTTAGTTGTCCTTCGTACCTTAGTAATCGTTGTTGCCACATACGAATTTCGATGTGGACATCCTCAAAGAGGTCAGGTCTGTTTGTTGCCATTAGATCCAATACATTTCCATCATGAGTCGGGTTCCAAACTATCTGGTAGATTTCAGAGTAAAGCATTTAGTAAAGTTCCACAAGATGTCTTATCATGCCCACTACTAACAAAATTGTAATTTCCCCAGTTAATTGTTGGATGATTAAAGTCTCCACTGATGGTTACAGTGTGATTGGGGAACTTATGTACAAGTGAACTGAGATTTTCTCTGAACTTTTCAGTTACATCAGGAGATGATCCTGTTGGGTGATAGAAGGATCCAATTATCATTTTATGCCCATCTCTGATATTGAGTCTTTATTTCCACATGTAGATTGGCATTCTTGTAAATGTAGGAGACTAAGTTGGTATATTTGTAGTCAATGCTGGCTCTGTGCATCACTCTGAATACTCCCCATGTTTTGATTGTGTCAAACACCTTCTCGTAGTCTACGAAGGCTATGTAAAATGCTCCATACATTTTGCTATTAATGTGTGTACTGCTTGAATACGATCAGTTGTACTGAAACCTCTTCTGAATCCCGCCAGTTCGACTGTGTGGTACAAATCAAATTTCTGACTCAGGTGGATGGTAATGATTTTTGTTAGCAGCTTTGTAAAAGGTAGATAAAAGACTAACATATCTGTAATTGATGATGATCATGTTGTCACATTTATTGAAGAGTTCTCCATGACTCTGGAATTTTCCCTTCATTGGGACATTTATTTAATAGATTTAAGAGTTGTTCTTCTAGTATTGCTCCTCCAATTTTAAGCATCTTGCTTGTGATCTGATCTTCTCCTAGTGCCTTATAATTCTTGAGTTGTTTCAGATGTATTTTCATTTTATTTTTTTCTCTGTTGGTTCCAGTTCTTCCAATTTCACATTTATAACAGATCTTTGTGATTCATCATCTACGCCTTGGCTTCTCACCAGTTGACTATAGAGCACCAAATGAAGGTTCCCAATAGTTTATGTGAGTGTCTTTCTTTATGTAACGTCTCCTCGACCATTCCTAATTTTGTGGATGATCCACTTGCCTTTTGACTAACTGAAACAAAGGACTCTTCATGTTCACATTGTTTTTGATGGTCTCTTCAATCGGTTTTGTGTTTTGCATTCTCTGATTTCTCTGATCGCTTTCTTTATGTTTTTGTTAAGGTATCTTTGTTTGAGTGAGTCGCTGTCAGTGTTTCTCTTTCTTTCTATAAGCTGTTCTGTTTTGATTCAGAATTTAGGATTTTGCAATTTATTTTATTTTATTTTTTTTTTCAAATCCTGGTTCTAACTACATGTAATTGAAGTTATTTATAACTGACATGTCTGAGTATATTCTCTTGTTTGATGTGAGGATGTAATCTATTTCATTCTTAATTGTGCCACCAGGGCTTCCCAGATCCACATCCTTTTCAGACTTACCTTGTAAAATACGTTCATGCAGTTCAATTGTTCTTTCCTTAAGATAATTCATTATTGTTTGTCCCCTTTTGTTTCGTGTTCCTGAGTCCAAAATTTCCAATCAGGGGAAGATCTGCAGACTTCACTCTTATCTTGGCAATAAAATCTTCTAGCATTAGGTAAATATGATGTTTTCTGAATACTTTGTTGTTGTCACAGCTTCATACTATTGTTCTAGCTCTTCTTCGGTTGAAGTGGAAGTAGATATGTAGAAACAAATTACTTAGAGGCCAGTCTTAGCATTCAACTGAAGGACTGCGTAGATCACTGTGGCGAAGGTGGACTTGGTCTAGTGATATAGTGTTTTCCCTTCTTACGAATTAGCAGAGCTACACCACCAGTATGCAAATTTAAGTCCCAAGCTATTTTTTGAGTATGTCCAAAAAGAATGACCTGATTTCCAAAGTCCATATTTATTGATAAAAACATACTACAAACATGGGATGAATTGCAAATTACTATGAATCAGTGTCTCAATTTTAGCTTGTTGTTGTTGTGGTCTTCAGTCCTGAGACTGGTTTGATGCAGCTCTCCATGCTACTCTATCCTGTGCAAGTTTCTTCATCTCCCAGTACCTACAGCAACCTACATCCTTCTGAATCTGCTTAGTGTATTCATCTCTTGGTCTCCCTCTACGATTTTTACCCTCCACGCTGCCCTCCAATACTAAATTGGTGATCCCTTGATGCCTCAGAACATGTCCTACCAACCGATCCCTTCTTCTGGTCAAGTTGTGCCACAAACTTCTCTTCTCCCCAATCCTGTTCAATACTTCCTCATTAGTTATGTGATCTACCCATCTAATCTTCAGCATTCTTCTGTAGCACCACATTTCGAAAGCTTCTATTCTCTTCTTGTCCAAACTATTTACTGTCCATGTTTCACTTCCATACATGGCTACACTCCATACAAATACTTTCAGAAATGACTTCCTGACACTTAAATCTATACTTGATGTTAACAAATTTCTCTTCTTCAGAAACGCTTTCCTTGCCATTGCCAGTCTACATTTTATATCCTCTCTACGTCGACCATCATCAGTTATTTTGCTCCCCAAATAGCAAAACTCCTTTACTACTTCAAGTGTCTCATTTCCTAATCTAATACCCTCAACATCACCTGACTTAATTCGACTACATTCCATTATCCTCGTTTTGCTTTTGTTCATGTTCATCTTATATCCTCCCTTCAAGACACCATCCATTCCGTTCAACTGCTCTTCCAAGTCCTTTGCTGTCTTTGACAGAATTACAATGTCATCGGCCAGCCTCAAGGTTTTTATTTCTTCTCCATGGATTTTGATACCTACTCCGAATTTTTCTTTTGTTTCCTTCACTGCTTGCTCAATATAGAGATTGAATAACATCGGGGAGAGGCTACAACCCTGTCTCACTCCCTTCCCAACCACTGCTTCCCTCTGATGCCCCCCGACTTTTAGCTATGCCATTACAAATGCTGTGTGTGTCCACCAGCTGCAGCAGGAGCGACATCTAGATGATAGCTAAATTTGTCATAACTTTACACAGCGTCTCTGCTAGAAATTATGGCAACTGTTACTCTGTTCTTCATTTCTTCTATGTAACGAGGCAAAGGAGAGATGAACACACTTTTCTTCACGTATTCCCACAAGAAAAAATTGCACGTCATCGTGTATTGCGATCTTGGAGACTAAGAATCCAGGTAAATGTCTCAGGGTCCCACGCATGCTATCCAGCTTTGAGGCAGAGTATCATTGAGAAGCTGACGTGTGTTGTTGTGCCTGTGTGTTGGAGCTTGTGATGTTACGTAATAAAAGTGATGTTGTTATTCAATGGAAAAGTTGGAATTTGAGATTTCGCTTACTGTTTTATCAATCACAATTGGCGTAAGAATCATGGACTGACCATTGTCATAAAATATTGCATTATGAAATGTGAATAGCCTTTACTTGCAGTTTCTCGTGGCTTGAAGCAGTAACAGCTAGCATGCTATTGATTAAGAAATTGCGTTATCGTCTTTCTAATTACTTCATGATTGTAGGTACGATCATACCTGGTTGTGAAGTTATTGTTATATTAAAACAATTTCCTAAGGGACCAGAAAGTTCTTAAGGGCGCAAAATCAACTGTAACATCACACAAAAGGGAAATTCAATATTAAAGCTGATGCAAGATGACGATAAAACAGTTTTCTTTTTATCAATGTAACACGCACATTGGACTGGTGATCTTGGTGTCTGTAATCTTAGCAAAATGCATAATTAAAATGAAAATAATACTGAGGAGATGATAGGAATGAGCACTGCTAAATGATTCAGTATTCCCAGAACAAATATTTATTATAACTAAAGCACGTATCGTACCTTAAGCTTAGTACTACAATGACGGTAGATTTTTATGTCCGTATCATGTCCATTGAGTGCTCTTTTATATAGACATTGTCCTTTTGAGTCGCTCGTGCGTCGTCACGATAAGTTATAACAGTTCTTCTTTTTACACTTCACTCAAACTTAGATGGAACATGTTTTTATTTATTTAGTAAAAAAAATTAGATCAGACCGCCACAAATCTGCGTCCGTCTTACTTAAGAAAAACAGTACAGTACAAGTTTTTAGTGCTCAAGGCTTCATTTGTTCTCCAGTGAACAAAATAGTGAAGGATCGCATATCTATCCGTATTTTTCTGTTTATGTTGCCGCCCAAAGACTACGAATTACTTTATTTAGGAAATTCCGCGGCACTATGCGACGCCTTCTTATACATTAATCATTCTTTGTAAACAAGTATTTGCCTTCTGGCTGAAAGTATTAACTACTCGTATTTGCTTTTTTAATGAAGTCAAAAATAGCGAATATCACAAGCTCCATCCTGTTGGAAAACGGAGTTTGAAAACAGCTCATTCCAGTTGCTGTTTTCTCGTCAAAAAACAAGGGCTGTACACTGTTTCACGAGAAATGGTACAAGAAACAGTCACTTTAGGTGAATCTCTTTCGTACTCATTAATGTCGTGAGGGATCTGGAGTATAATGTCAATTAGCATTACCACTAACATGAAATTTTGTGGCATAATTCAAAATTAACTGGGGCAAAAATACATCATCTTCCATGTCCCCTACCAGAGCATTGCTGAAGTCAAACCAAATGTTTCTGGGTGCAGGAGGGTCAGTGCCGAAACACCAACAAAAAGCACACTGGACCTAAATCACTGTTGTGCAAATGGCAGAACACAAAATGCATCTGTTGAGTGGATGTTGTCTTACTTCTGACTGACTGCAAACTGAGAAGACTCATTGACTGACATCTATGAGTGATTTTCTGAAAGTCCCATTTGAGCAACACACATTTCCTTGTGAGCACGTCACATGTTTCACAGTTATATTAGATTTTCTTCTTCTTCTTCTCTCTCTCTCTCTCTCTCTCTCTCTCTCTCTCTCTCTCTCTCTCTCTCTCTCTCTCTCTCTCTCTCTCTCTCCCCCCCCCCCCCTTCCCTCTCTCGGTATTATAAGCTGCAGTATTTTGTTGAAGTTGTTTAGTTTGATTAGGATTAGTTGAATTCTTGCAACCCCCCCTCCCCCCTTCTTCCACCTCAATTAACCCATTGGGCAAACTGACTTTTCAGCCTCCAGCTCTTCTTGCGTGGTGTATGCTTGTTTTAAAGTTTGACATTTTCATTTAGAGAAGGTTTGGACCATATCTTCTCGTGCCGATTGGGTGGGGTCGAGAGGAAGTCGTAGGCAGTAGTAGAGGTTTAGGTGGTAAGAGTTTTAGAGCACATTCAGCTGGGGATTTGATGATGAGGAATAACAAGTTCTCGTATAGGGCAGGGCCACCGCTCTCTGAAACAATCGTTTTTCCATCTGTGATTGTGATAGGGAACTGCCTATTACCTCTGGGCCAGCCATTCTACCTCCTCACAATTGGGAAGTAGAGTAAAGTGGTTTAGTCTTCAGAGAAGTTTGCTAACAGTGCGGTGTTCTCCTCACAGAGATTTTCTGACAGTACGGCGTTCCCCACACAGGGTGACGAGATAGCCGGCGACGAAGAAGACGCGGTGCTCGGCCGGGAGGAGGAGGAGGAAGTCCTGGGCGGTGCCGGCGCACTGCCCGACGTGGTGGGGGCGGGGGCGGTGCCGGCGACGCCGGCCCCGGCTGCAGCCTCACCGGCAGGAGGGGAGCAGCCGCAGGCCGCGCAGAAGGTATGCCAGCTGCAGTCTGGGTTAATGTGGACCCCGTGCCACACAAGTAACCGAGAGATATGGTACGAAAAGTATGTGTGTCCGTATTGGAAAGTGCTGTTGACTGTATCTGCAATGTGTGCTACATGTCACATTTGAATGTCGTCTGCGTTACTTATGCATTACACAGTAAACTTACAATTTATTTACAAAATTACACTTAAAAGAAACTGTAAAGCTTATCGCCTGCTTTCATTTTAGTTTGAGGAAGTCGTCATTGCACTTTTTTGTTTCTGTTGTGCAGTCACCTTGTTCCTGACGATAGTTAAATTTGGTCCTGCGTATTCCAGTCACAGTTGTAAGCTCCCCACCTGTTTTTGAGACACCACAGAAAATTTAATTTGAAGGTAGTTGGACTTTCAAAGGGAGAAAATGTACAACCGTACCGAGCAGATAATAAAACTGTGTAGCTGGCGTCCGTGAGGTGCCGATAATTTGCTGCCACTCACAATTGACGCCGAGGATCCCCTGCAATAAAAGACTCAGTTTATTAATCTTCAGACTATAGAGCGCACACAGTTACGTCCTCCTCTTTCACGCTTCACAATTAAAAGTCCATTTACTACAGAGAAGCTTCAGTTAATTCAAGTTTGTTCCGTACAAATCTGATTATAAATAATTTAAGGTCGGTTATAAGCTATTCCCCATGTTCGCAACCACACTAACAGTCGGCACCGACACAAAATGCGACTGAGCGAGGTGGCGCAGTGGTCGGCACACCGGTCTCGCATTTGGCAGGACGACGGTTCGAACCTGCGTCCGGCTGTCCCGATTTAGGTTTTTCGTGATTTTCCTAAATCGCTTCAGATGAATGCCGGGATGGTTCCTTTGAAATGGCACGGCTGACTTCCTTCCCCCTTTTTTGCTCCCCACTCTCAAATCGACTAACCGACCACGAAATGCGTAAGTTGGCATTTGATCCTGTAAAGTTACTTCTGCTAAATTTAAAAGATTATCCAATTTACATCATCTAACTAATCTTTTATGTCATTTAATATACAACTCCTTAAACACTCCCCACCTTATATTTCACATGTCTGTTTCCTTCAACTCTGTGACCAGATGTCAATACAGGCGACCTGAACTTCTAACTCGGTACCACTACTTGCTACATTTGCTACTGATAGCAGTGTTATGGTGACCCAGCTGCCAGAAAAGATGTGTAACAATGAAAAAACTAAGCTCACCACCTAGTGCATGCTACGTCGAATAGCATAAGTATTAAAAGACCTATGCTTCCATAGTAATTCAGGAGTGAAGGAAACCAGTCGCTAAATAATAGTAGTTTTATTTCATACTTCGTAGTTTTCTTTTGTTTAATGAGCCATTTGTTAAAACAAAAGTAGTTCCACAACAGATACAGATGGCGCAGTAAGCACCGCATGTACACCTGTCAAGCAAAAATGACCATGGGTATAATTATTAGAAACAGTATTAAGACTTGAGTACATATTGTTGTTTACCATTATTGTTTGTTTAATGTAAAACATACCAAAATCATATGATAATGCCAAATAAATTGAATGAAGGTGGCATCAAGGTTGCACACATTACACTTAATAGCTTAAAGGTATATGTATAAGGCCAGACCTCAAAAGTAACTCATACAAAAAAAGTTTGTGATGAAGTCATGTCAAAATTTCAAGCACTTGTAAAGTTTTTGAAACCTATTTTAGAAACAACTGGAAAATTATCCATGTGCAACATGGTGGAATTCAAACTATAATTCTATTAGAGATCTACTCACAGTCTACTCACAGTCAAGGATACTCTAAATAAAACTGTAGGGAAAATCAGATTAGCAGCTTTTAAAGAAATGGAAATAAAATTTCTTAATGAATACATAACCTGTTCAAAACCTATTGCTAATGGCATTGTAAGTTTGGGGGGGGGGGGGGGGGGGGCAGAGATACTTAACTATGAATGTCTTCCGCCAGAACTGGTGAGAATGCTAAGCAGCTCACAAATGGTGTGGTGTGCTGACAGAAATTGTAAAAGAAAGTCTTCATAGGTGTTTTGAGAGTTTCTATAAATTAAAGGAACCAAAAGCAAAGGATGGCACATTTGCATCCGTAGTTACCCCATTTTTCAAACTGAAATAGGTAATGAACGCTAGCAGAGAATATGTTAAAGAACTTTTTATTTCAGAATTGTTAAAGATGAAACTAGAAGAAGGAGATGGGAAGAATATGCAACATTCTGATAAAAAAAAAAAGGTTGAACTTATTATATGTTTGATGGGGTGTCCAACTCTTTGATAACCAGTGATACTGCCAGCACTAAGTATGTGAAAGACAATGGCAACAGTTTAGATTCCTTGAGCAGATATCCAACAGTAATTTTTTTGTGAAGTATCGTACTTGTTTACTGAGTTCTCCCGTTGAACTAGTATTTCCTCATTTGGTGGCATAATAATGAGGCCACATAGGCGGAATATGAAAGATTAAATATTTGAACTATTATTGCTGTTAAAATCAGTGAAATAAATGCCATGTAAAATGTTCACTAATTAGTGATATTTTATTTGAATGAAGATATTTAGAACATACATATTTTGGATTTTGGATTTGAATACTTTTATTCAAAACAATTATGTATTTACATTTGAAATACAAAAAAGTATTTGTATTTTGAATTTAAATACTTTTAATAAACTACACTTTGTGATCAAAAGCTTTGATGACAGCTTCCACTCTCGCAGGCGTATGTTCAATCAGGTGCTGGAAGGTTTCTTGGGGAATGGCAGCCCATTCTTCATGGAATGCTGCACTGACGAGAGGTATTGATGTCGGCCTGGCACGAAGTCAGTGTGTCAAAGGTGTTCTACAGAATTCAGGTTAGGACTCTGTGCAGGCCAGTCCATTACAGGGATGTTACTGTCGTGTAACCACTCTGCCGCAGGCCATGCGTTATGAACAGGTGCTTGATAGTGTTGAGAGATGCAGTCGCCATCCGCAGTCGCCATCCCCGAATTGCTGTTCAAAGTTGGGAAGCAAGAGGGTACTTAAAACATCAGTGTGGGCCTGTGCTGTGATAGTGCCATGCAAAACAACAAGGGATGCAAGCCCCCTCCATGAAAAACACGACCACACCATAACACCACCGCCTCCGAATTTACTGTTGGCACTACACATGCTGGCAGACGACGTTCACTGGGCATTCGCCATACCTACACCTTGCCATCAGATCGCCACATTGTGTACCGTGAATCGTGACTCCACGCATTTTTCCACTGTTCAATAGTCCAATGTTTACGCTCCTTACACTGAGTGAGTCATCGTTTGGCATTTACCAGCGTGATGTGAGGCTTATGAACAGTCTCTCGACCGTGAAATCCAAGTTTTCTCACCTCCCACCTAACTGTCATAGTACTTGCAGTGGATTCTCATGCAGTGTTTGGAATTCCTGTGTGATGGTCTGGATAGATGTCTGCCTATTACACATTACGACCATCTTCAACTGTCAGCAGTCTCTGTCAGTCAACAGACAAGGTCGGCCTGTACGCTATTGTGCTGTACGTATCTCTTTACGTTCCCACTTTACTATCTCATCGGAAACAGTGGACCTCTGGATGTGTAGGAGTGTGGAAATCTTGCGTACAGGCATATGACACAACTGACACCCATTCACCTGGTAGGATTACAGGGAGCAAAGGATGTGTGGCAAGTATAACTCCCACGTACATAGTTCAGTAAAGCTGGTGCTGGAGGAAAGGATCCAAATGGTTCGGGAATTGTGAAGTAGCGGTTGCACTTGAACATGTTGTTCCACTTAGTTTGGCAGTGGTCATTCATTTTGGTGGATCGTGGTGAGTTGTAATTCCGGACATAAAAATCTGTGCAGTGATTGTTGCAGAATCGGTATATGACATAGGATGCTTTCACAGGCGGCCCAGCCTCCGACGAGATAGGATAAGCTGGTGATTGGGGGAGTAGAAAGTGCTGTGTGGTTGAATCGGGCAGGTCTTGCACCTAGGTCTTCTGTGGGAATATGAGGCAATGAATCCTAAGTTCAGGTCATGAAGGTATCATCAGTGAACTTGAGCCAGACATGGGGTTTGGTGTTTTAGCTGGCCATTTCATATACCAAATCTGTTGCAATAACTGCACAGCATTTTATGTCAGCACGACAACCGACCACCTATCTGTCAGGGTGAATGGTCACCACCAAACTGTGGCTGAGAATCAGTTGACCCCCCTGTAGCGTGTAGAGGTGGGGGATCCGCTCCTGAACTGATTCATAGAGTTGAATCTTTCACAAGAGTAAACAATCAGTGATTCAGAAAAAAAGATCGGTAGCTCCAAACGTTTCCCACAGCAGAGAGAGAGAGAGAGAGAGAGAGACGGAGCATATCAGAGGGGCCTCTGCTGGTCAGAGCACAGTGCACGCCACACAACACAGCCAGCGCCGGCCTCTGCCCTGCTTCTGCCTTGGCTGCCTGCATCGTTCAGTGAGTGCCCCATTGTATTTTGTGTTTCACATACGCCGTGCCGTCCCTGTGCTTTCTCTGCCGCGTGCAGTGTCTGGTGCAGCTTAACTTAGCATCGCACTCTGTCGGCGATCGTTTCAGTCGCACGTCCTGCCCTCTGGGCAGTTGACGCGAGCAACAGGACAGAGAGCCTCCTAGCGGAGAACATAAGAACTACTTGTAACAACCTGCTCACAAGAGAACGGACGATTTGTCTCGGAGCGGGTGACTGGTGGCCGTTCACCGCTCCCCCCACCCACGGAACTCGCCCGCTCAACGCTCACCCCACCGTTCTCGACTCTAGTCGCACGTCCTGCCCTCTGGGCAGTTGACGCGAGCAACAGGACAGAGAGCCTCCTAGCGGAGAACATAAGAACTACTTGCAACAACCTGCTCGCAAGAGAACGGACGATTTGTCTCGGAGCGGGTGACTGGTGGCCGTTCACCGCTCCCCCCACCCACGGAACTCGCCCGCTCAACGCTCACCCCACCGTTCTCGACTCTAGCCAGAGCGTTGAGCAAAGCAACTCAGGTGTCACTCTGGTCTCTGCGGTCTTAGCTCACGCAGTAATACAGGTCGCCGCTCGACCTGCTTGACTCAGCGCCTCTGCATCGGAGTTCTTCTATACTGGATATTGTTCTTCGTAGTAATACCGGTATGAATATTACATAAATATGTTATGTATACATCATTTGTTTTTATTTTATTTTTATTTGTTTAAACTGATCAGATGAGGTTCCTGACGATTCCTCTTACTATAGGATTTTTTATTATGGACACTTGAATTTACGCTTCAATTACGAGCGACCCAATAAACGTATCGCAAAATGTGATACACCAATATTTTCCATGTTTTATTCTGCGTAAGGCTATATGCAGCACTTTGGTCTTACAGTCAAATTTATATACTTTTTTTCTTATTGTAGTACGGATTTTGCGATTTTAGGCGTCTTCGGAAGGAAACGTTCACTTTAAAAATATATGGCTTGCGATGTATTTGTATGAGGTTAATGATATTTTAATACATTATAGCCAAATATATTGTTAATGTAAATCTCAAGTTACAACATTTTCCGATCACCCAAAAAACCGCGATAGTGCAAAATAAATCAATAATCAAAAACTTTGTCATATCGTGGAAATTTCAATAAACAATAGAAAATTTTTACTCATTATCTGTGTTACTTCAAAATAGGATCAATTAAGATCAAAATACAGGTATAGTACTGGAATAAACCAAGTTTAAAGGGCAATGTGCCTTCCATTTATTTTCTATTGTGAATGAGTTGTGAGTCATGAAAAAGAGCTAATTCATTTCAGGGAGTGAACAGTTCTGATCCGATCTCTGAAAAGAACAGTTTTGCCCATCTTTAGTAGCGTGATGTGCAGTAGCTGCTAATGAACCTGGTTCCTTCCCTTCACCAACAGCTTTTCTGAATTATACAGATGGGAATTATCCTTGCAATACATCCTGGGCTCCCCTCCTTGTTAACTCATTGTCCCCACACCGAACAATTTTCCCTCCTCCTGTCCTGTCGCCCTCTCGCAATCTGCATCCCCGCGTCACCTTCACCGTGCGTCACGCCTGACCGGCCCCCGTACCCGGGTACCTCGTGCCTAGCCTGTGGACCTGCCACCCCTCCCTCCCCTTCCTAGCCAAAACCGTACTGCCTCCCTTTGAGCCATTAGTTACCCATCCCGAACCCATCTCCTTGCTCCCACCTCATCCTCCCTGTATCCACCTCACCAGACACAGCAGCCACCCCACCTGCTGATCAGAAATCCCAGCATTGTGTGTGTAAGGCCGGTATTACACTATCATATTTCTTTGTTAAAGTTGATATGTCAAATATTTATGTCAAAGAAATTTGATGGTGTAACAGGAAACTTTGTCAAATCTGGCACATTGTCAAATAAATATCGTCAAATCTAGGGCCTCCCCGTAGAAATGATCGTAAAAGTCGCTCGTCTTCTGTTCGCTGCAGTCTGAAATGTTATTACCACTTGGAGCGTTAGCATCAGTGCAGCTATCTGCCACCAGTAGTATGTTTGTGAAATATATGAAACTGACGAGGCACTGTACAACGTTTTTGACAGACAGGTGGGATACGCTGCAGGTGAAAGTTCCTCAGCCACGTCTAGACACATCCAGGCAGTCTTCCAGGAAACTGGTATACAGGAGGAAGATGCCCTATAAGATATATAAAATTTTCTGAGATCTCCAGTCTTCTTAATCTCTTTTTGTGCTCAGAATGCCTCACATTGTAAAGCACGTAATCAGCTTCATACATTTCTATTAATTTTGTAGTTGTGGGATACAAAATGTAATTATTGCTTTGTTCGACAATAAAAATAGTTCTTAATGCACATAAAGTGTATTGCACATTTATTTACCTTCAGATATTGGTTCTTTAGTGCTTTATAAATTGCTTCACCCATTTATTTTTATTATTTTCGTTAATATGCACCGCGGTATTCGAGTGCTGTACTGTTAGCTAGAGTAACCCTGTCCTGTAGCAAGAAATTGGAGTGTTACTGTGAGCCTGCCTCCTGCAGATATAGCAGTTCTTATGTGAGTATTGTGCTTTGTGATATGACGATACACTTCACTGAGCGTATACTGAAATGTATTCTCATCTATTCTTAAATAATTTATGTACGACTTGACGTCCTCCAGTTGAAGCTCACCTAACAAATTTTTCACCCAGGTACGTTTCCTTTCTTTTCCCCGCTTCTCTTCCAAATATGCACACAGTGCATACAACTGCTGTGCATAAAAGGTTGTTGTTGTCAGCCATCTTGAACTTTGATGAAAAATATGATCACAGTGTAATACCCCGTTGTAGCTCCACATCAAAGATCTTTGTCAAAGAAATTTGACGAATATTTGATCATATCTTTGACAAAGCTTTGACAAATCTTTTTCAAAAAAATATGATGGTGTGTGTGTGTGTGTGTGTGTGTGTGTGTGTGTGTGTGTGTGACTTGATTCTTCCAAAAGTTTGCAAGTTTTC
Organism: Schistocerca cancellata; assembly: GCF_023864275.1. Classification (NCBI taxonomy): domain Eukaryota; kingdom Metazoa; phylum Arthropoda; class Insecta; order Orthoptera; family Acrididae; genus Schistocerca; species Schistocerca cancellata. The sequence goes on along the minus strand of NC_064636.1, from coordinate 145,932,532 downwards.
ATTAATTGTGTGTGCCTTGTGATGACTGAATGCTGTTCTGTCTCCTTTACTCCTAAGCTATAGACACTCAACTATTTGTTTTGTCTTATTCTGCATGATTGTTACAATATTGATTTGTGTGTCAGATACGGTATACTACTGAATTTATATCACTGATGTAAAATTTGAAATTTGTCTTTTTTTCTGAATTATTTATAACTGATAAGAATTTTGTCAGTTCTCAATAAACAGTTTATTCCCAAGTTTTGTTTGTTTAAAATACTATTTTGATTTTTTGCTAAATGTGCATAGATTCCTATTTCCTCTCATTTTCATGATTTGTCTCACGGTTTACCATTTCTGTGGCACATTTCTCTCGATCTCTGTACTCCTTGAGAACCTCTCTGCCGGTTCAACACATTTCAGTAGTTTGTCGAAGTACTACGGCCAGTGTCTCGCAGTTCCCTTTGTTATCCAGTGCTGTTCTCAATCTTTATTTTCCGAAAAACAGATTTTGTAGTTGATATCCTATGATTCTGGTATTAAATGTGTAGTTGAAGCCTCTCGTTTTATAGTTTCGCAAATCCAGTTCTGTTTCTTTTAATTGATTTGTTACTTATTTATTTTTGACTCCCTCGTGTCTTTCCCACCTCTGCGTATGTTGCCAGATTAACTTCTGTTTTTGTGCTGTACATATTGTTGTATGCCATCGTCCTTTTGCTTTATCGCGTTTATTCCACCTTGGGTGTCTCTCCTTCTTGATCGAGGAATTTTCACTTCAGATTAAGCGATTATCTTCTCTTTGAATTGTTCCGAGTTCACTGCTGTCTCTTCCTCCCATTCCTCCTTTCGTCCTTGACAATTTCTGTTTTGTCGTATCAAACTTTGGTGTCGCTGTGTGTGATTGCTACCCGTTTGATTTGGTATTCTCCGAGGGATCTGACTAGTGATTCCCACATCTCAGCTTTCTTGAAGTGAGTTGATGTTATCCTCGTATTGCGTCAATACCATAATTCGGCCAGTCTCTGGCCGATCTTGTTAGTGAGTCTCTGACCTGGGTATTTTCTTGTTCTTTTGAATCTCTTTCCTGTCCATAATTATGAGTTTAAATCCCCTAATTAAATTCGAACGTCTCCCATAGGGATCTTTCTTACGGTTTTCTCTAGTTCCTACCGTTACTTACAGACACCTTCTTTCTCTGTCTTGCTATCCCAGTTTACTGGTGCACATTTGTCGATTATGATGTAGGATGTGTTAGCAAATTTTAACGTTATCATCATAACTTTTTAGTTCATTGGTTTCAGTGGTGATTGGAGGATCCTCCTGCTGACTGCATCGGCCATTCCCAGGAATGGTGCTCCTCGTCCACTTTTTCCTGTCTGTTTTGCTATCGAACAGTCTGTAGTTACCGAAGTCCGTGGAATACTCGCAAAATCGCCCGTCAGTCTTTTTCCTTTTCCACGCGGCAATTGAGCAAGGGAAAGACGACTGTCTGTGTGTTCCTGCATGAGCTGATTTCTTTTTTCTTCTCTTTGCAGTCAGTATGTGACACGTTTATTGGTGCCAATAGAATTGTTCAGCAGTGTGCCACAAAAGTTGTTTCTCTAAACTTTCGCAATGGTGTTTTTTGAAAAAAGTGTCTTTTTCCCCTCCTGGAATTCCCACGTAAGTTCACGGAGCATTTTTCTAATACTCAAATGTTGATCGAATCTACTGGTAACAACTCTAGTAGCATGCCTCTGAAATGCTTCAGTGTATTTCTTTAGTCCAATCTGGTGGTTCAGGCAAACAATACTTCATAGTCACTTGCACAAGTGCTGTGCAGCGGTCTCCTTTCCAGATGAACTACAATTTCCTACAATTCTCCTTTCCTACAGCCGACCTTATGTGCGTATTCCACTGTGGATTGCACGTCACAGCAGTAACTTCTATCTGTCACTGGCTCTCCACTAAATGCTCTGACCAGCACGACAGCAGTCCGTCTCCGAGGAAGTATTGTTATATGTTGTAGTGTTCGTGATGAATTTAAAAGTGTAGACTTGACTTACTTCAATTAATGGAGTGGATGTTATTCTGTTTTCTTAGTCTTCTCTTTACTGACTGTAGGATTAAGAGTTCTGCTTGCACAATTTATGCTGGAAGGAAACAATCTAATGATTTCTGCTTTTCTTCAGTAATTTTTCTGAGGAAATATTTATCTTCTACTTATCAAACTTGGAAATGCTATGTACACAGATACAACATACAAATTCTGAATTCAGAATGGCAGATCAGTCAGTTATTCCTTTGTTATAAAGAGATTAAAGCCACTGTCATGTTTTTCTGCGTGTATTCTGGGGCGACACGCTTCCCCGATGTTGGTTAGTAATTCACAGAGCTGTGTTATCGCGTCTGTGCAAGTATTTCCCTTTGTGAAGTTACTGCCGACGCTGTCCCATCTTGAAGGCATACACCTTCCCTATCCTGGTTGTCCACGTGCACAAAAAGCAGTAAATTCACACAGTAGTTGTGCTGGCTTATATCAGTTTTTTGTTCGTCAGTATCTTTTGTCAGTAAGGAATATGAAAGGATATATGTCACCCTTGCAGACTGTTATACAACACAATGCTATGTTGCTCCAGTCCCTGCTTGCTTGTTCAACATGAAACACAAACAAAATAAACATTTTGCATTTATTTCAAAATTATAATGGACAAAAACATATTACATATGTTTTCTAAACAAATATTTACCGTACACTCCCGAGTTGGTAAAGACAACAGTATGAGTGAAAATTCTATCACACCTACGGTGTATTCTTTAGCTGCATGTCAAGTAGCTTATTTTTTTATGTACTATGAGGGTTGAATACAAAGGAATGCCTCCACCTTCGTTGATTGGGTTTGGATGGTAATATTGTAATAAATTAAATGCAGAAATAATCCTTAGAATGTGATCGTTAAATACCAATATTCACTTTTCCACATAATCACCAGCCAATTGGATACATTTCTGCCAACAATGAACAAGTTTTCTGAAGCTGTTACGGAAGATGTCGACACTGTTTCTGCAACCACAGTCTCACATTTCCATCAACGTCTTCATCAGGAGCATAATGTTGTTCCCGCAGATCGTGTTTCATTATCGGGAACAGATGGAAGTCAGACAGTGCTAAATCTGGACTGTATAGAGGATGCCGTACGGTGAGATTCAGTCTCTAAAAGTTCTGATGTGGTGGTACGTGAAGTGTGTGGTTTGGCATTGTCATGCTGCAGGAAAACATTTCCCTTTTCCTTTTGGACCCTTGTTAGCCGTCGTTTCAGAGTTCACAGCATTGTGATGTAACACTCTGAATTTGTTGTTGTTCCTCACTCAAGGAAATCAACAAGGATAACACCATCTGTGTTTCAGAACACTATGGTCATGATTTTTCCAGCTGAGGGCTGGGTCTTGAATTTCTTTTTCTGGGCCGAGTTTGGTGTGTGTGTGTGTGTGTGTGTGTGTGTGTGTGTGTGTGGGTGGGTGGGTGGGTGGGTGGGTGGATATTCCATAGATTGACGTTTCATCTCCGGGTCATAATGGTGTACCCACGTTTAATCTCCTGTCACAGTTTAATGGAGAAAGGCATCACCTTCCTTCTTGTAATACGAGAGCAGTTCCTGGCAAATTTCAAGTCTGTGTGCTTTCATTTCAGGAGTCAGCATCCAGAGTATCCATCGTGCACAGATCTTCTGATAGCCGAGCAAAGCAATAATGTGACCCACACGTTCTTGTGAAATGCCAATTGTGCTTGCTGTTTTTCTCTGATTGATACTACAATCATTCTGAATCAGTTTGTCAACATTTTGCCTGTGAAACTCTGTGGTTGCTGTCACAGGACATCCGACTGTATGTTTGTCACACAGGTCAGATGTTCCTGCCTCAACATCTTTAAGCATACCACCCAACAACGCACAGTACTCACATCGACACAATCACCACAAACTGCTTTCATTCTCTGATGAATCTCCTTTGGGGTAACGCCTTACACTGTAAAAACACAACCGTTCAATGCTAAGGCTTTCTGCCAACAACAAGCCAGTACCTGCTGCATAGCAATGCTGCCAAATGTTCAAGAGTTACGAAGGTGGAGGCATTAGTTTTCAGACAACCCTCGTAGTTCGTATATGTTGTACTTTTGTGTGTCCCTGGTACGAAATAGATAAAGTCCGGGACTGTATCTGCTCTCTTGCCTCTCCCAGCAGGATGCGACACCCAGCTCGGGCACCCCGCGGCGCATCGTCCTAAAGCGGCGCCCGTCCACTCCGCCCAACATGGGCAGCGGTGCGGGGGCGGAGGCCGCCGCGGCGACGTCGTCCACCAGCGGGGGCGTCAGCACCACTACGGGGGGCGGTGGCACGGCGGGGGCGGAGGACCGGCCCGGCAGTGCTGTGGGATCCGCGAGCAAGAGAGTCCGCATCACGGCACTCGGCCCTGCCGAGGTGAGTCGTGTGGCTGCTGGGAAAAATTATCTGATAATTAATACGAATTGTCGAGACGACTGACTTACAAAAATTGGTGATAGTGACCTCCGTTGTGCAACTCAAATAATTCAGTATGACAGTGTAAGTTCTTACGAACAACGTGATAAGTCAGTACACTCATTTCTGACTGTTACGATCCTGCGAATGAAGTATCGCAATCCCTGACAGTTAATAACTTATCTTGCAATGAGATCACATGGGAATCAGTTTCTTGTGTTTTTTTATGTTTGTGGTGTGTGAGATTCAGAGCCAAAATCAATCAGCCAAAGCTGTTCAAAGTATTCTCAAAAATTATTGAGAAAATTTAATTTGAAGGTTTTAGAGTGTATTAATTCACTGAAGATAAGCTAATAGTTTGACGAGCTGCTTGCCTCGGTGGTAGAGTGGCTTGCCTGTCCTGTCCAGTGGGTGGCCCAGCTTCAGTTCCTGGTAAATGCTCATTTCTAAATGAAGGTGCACGTTGTAAGAGTTTTTCCATGAAGCGTAAAATATGTGAAGATGAAAACTGGAATTTGGCGTGTGATATGTAATTAGAAATAATATTATGCACAATTCTCATAAAACTAATTAGATATATGTTAATTACCATGTAGTTGATGAATTTTATATTTAAATTACATAGGTATTCTAATTGCATGAAAAAAAAAAGAATAAGGTAATGACTGTAATCAGACCTGAACTAGCGATTGCCAGACTCGAATGATACCAGTTTATTTATTTTTCATGTTTAATATTTTACGTTTTGCAGAAATGCTCTTAGATTGTGGACCTTCATTTCAAAAATTGCATTGCCCAGAAACTGAACCCTGGCTGCCTGGCGGCAGGTGAGCAGTATGGCAGAGAACAGAGTGACCCGTTGAAATATTGTTTTAGTTTTAGAGAATTAAAGGTACTCAGAAAACTTCAAATACACTTTCTGTGAGAATTTTTAGAGTTGCACGAACCTGATTTGGGGGATTGATATTTGAGTTCTGAAATTTGTATAGTGTAAATATAGAAAACCGCAAAAATTGAGCTGCTGTGTGGTGCCCGGCTTAGCACCTGCTGGAAAGGTGAACTGCCAGACAGACTTCATTTGATCTCTCCACGTGCTCACTGCTCCCCCACTAGGTCTCGTGCCCTAGAGTGTTCCTTTTGTGATTATTGTCTGTAGATGACCGAAGAACTGGAGAGTGTTTTGGTTGTCGAGAAAAGAAAGGTGCCTGGAAATATTAAGTTGATCAATAATGGACACCTGTGTTCTTCTTTCAGTTAATTTTACGTGCAGCATGTGCACCAACATTAAAGCTCAAATGTGTCAATGTGCTGCTTGTTATCGGGACCACGTTTCGCAACTGCAAAAGAAGACGGGAAACGTGTTTCGACAAGCTGAACCTTTGTAATGTCTATTATCACTCTGTTCTGCCAAATCTCGGTGAGATACTTTGCAGCCACTCGTCATAGTGTGATACGTCTTCTTATCACATCTTCACAGCTTCCCGTGTTGTAGACGGTTGACCCAAGACAGATACTCTAATTGAAATGCGAGTTAGACCTGTGCCCTTTGATCTATTACCACTAGTTTGGACTTGACGAGAATGATGTCAGATCCATATCATAGGCTAATGCCCATTACTCTTGTTAGTAACTCAGCAAATTCCTCTTTGATTATGGCTGAAAGCACCGTGCCGTCGGCAAATCGGAGGTTGTTAACCCTTTCACTGCTGTGATGGGTATGCGTGTCATATGAGGTGCATTCAAGTTCTAAGGCCTCCGATTTTTTTTCTCCGGACTGGAAAGAGATAGAAACATGTGCATTGTTTTAAAATGAGGCCGCGTTCATTGTCAATACGTCCCAGAGATGGCAGCACCGTACGGCAGATGGAATTTTACCGCCAGTGGCAAGAATGAGAACTGTTTTAAATACTTAAAATGGCGACGTTTTCCTTACCTGAACAGCGTGCAATCATTCGTTTTCTGAATTTGTGTGGTGTGAAACCAATTGAAATTCATCGACAGTTGAAGGAGACATGTGGTGATGGAGTTGTGGATGTGTCGAAAGTGCGTTCGTGGGTGCGACAGTTTAATGAAGGCAGAACATCGTATGACAACAAACCGAAACATCCTCGGGCTCGCACAAGCCGGTCTAACGACACGATCGAGAAAGTGGAGAGAATTGTTTTGGGGGATCGCCGAATGACTGTCGAACAGATCGCCTCCAGAGTTGGCATTTCTGTGGGTTCTGTGCACACAATCCTGCATGACGACCTGAAAATGCGAAAAGTGTCATCCAGGTGGGTGCCACGAATGCTGACAGACGACCACACGGCTGCCCGTGTGGCATGTTGCCGAGCAGTGTTGACGCGCAACGACAGCACGAATGGGACTTTCTTTTCGTCGGTTGTGACAATGGATGAGACGTGGATGCCATTTTTCAATCCAGAAACAAAAGTGCCAGTCAGCTCAATGGAAGCACACAGATTCACCGCCACCAAAAAAATTTCGGGTAACTGCCAGTGCTGAAATATGGTGGTGTCCATGTTCTGGGACAGCGAGGGCGTAATCCTTACCCATTGCGTTCCAAAGGGCACTACGGTAACAGGTGCATCCTACGAAAATGTTTTGAAGAACAAATTCCTTCTTGCACAGCAACAAAAACGTCCGGGAAGGGCTGCGCGTGTACTGTTTGACCAAGACAACGCACCCGCACATCGAGCTAATGTTACGCAACAGTTTCTTCGGGATAACAACTTTGAAGTGATTCCTCATGCTCCCTACTCACCTGACCTGGCTCCTAGTGACTTTTGGCTTTTTCCAACAATGAAAGACACTCTCCGTGGCCGCACATTCACCAGCCGTGCTGCTATTGCCTCACCGATTTTCCAGTGGTCAAAACAGACTCCTAAAGAAGCCTTCGCCGCTGCCACGGAATCATGGCGTCAGCGTTGTGAAAAATGTGTACGTCTGCAGGGCAATTACGTCGAGAAGTAATGTCAGTTTCATCGATTTCGGGTGAGTAGTAACTAGAAAAAAAATAGGAGGCCTTAGAACTTGAATGCACCTCATACTACGCCGTTCTCCAGGTGATGTGGATGTGTGTACACCCACTGCTTTGGTTTTCTTACAGCGCTTTGGATGTCTGTCTGTGTCCCGAACTGCCGAGCTCACATTGGTGCAGACGAGTTACTTTTGTGTCTCAGTTTTGAGTATTTCATACAACATAGGTGCTTCATAGCAAGCTATCATTTGCAAAAGAACCTAATTTCTACATCTCGAATCATTTATGAGATATGACGATTCTTATGATCGTACGAGTCACAGTGGCCTTACCAGCAGGCAGTACACCGAACAGATCCTGTTCGACCGTACGGTGGCTGCTGCATATGCCGGTGGTCCTGAATTCCTTCTCACGCACAGTAATGCCACGGCCCATTTGGCGGGCATCAGCGGGGGTCTCTTTCGGTGACCGGACATCGAAGCAGTGGAATGGGCAGTCGTGAGTCCCGACCTAAACTCTGTAGAGCAAGTGTGGGATGTGCTCAGTGAAGTGTTTGTTGTCCTGTTCTGCCACAGTCCGCCATTGAAGAGTAGAGACCGATACCACAGTGTGACCTCCATAGACTTATGTGGATTGTGCAACATACGTTTCAGGTTGTGATTGATGCTCACAAATGGTTCAAATGGCTCTGAGCACTATGGGGCTTAACATCCTGAGTTCATCAGTCCCCTAGACTTAGAACAACTTAAACTTAATTAACCTAAGGACATCACACACATCCGTGCCCGAGGCAGGATTCGAACCTGCGACCGTAGCAGCAGCGCGTGTCCGGACTGAAGCGCGTAGAACCGCTCGGTCACAATGACTGACTTAATGCTCACAGAGGGCATATATGTAACTGAAGCTTTCAAAGTCTAATGAAAAGAATCCAGGATGACAAGATAAATGACTGTTTCTACTTTGTTTTTGAAACCTGTCAGTTCTTGTTATGTAAGGGAATGAGGATGTATTGATGATTTGTTTTGTACTTCATTTGTGAAAGATAAAGATATAATTTGGTAAAAATCAAACAGTGGAAAATCTAGGATGATATAATTTATAACACATACAGACCACAATTATTGCTCAGTGGAGTATGGCAGATGCCCAACATCATGTTCCCCTAATTGTTTTGAGCAGTGTATTTATCATGTGTTACATGCTCTATTAACTTTTTGCTGCTCTTGTTCTTTAATGAGGTTTTAAAAAGTCAGTTGCCAGTGGATTGAGATTTCTAAATAGTTTATAATTATACTTAATGCACGTGAGTGTGCACAGAGTGTGTGCGCACGTGTCCAAATTACTTTTAGTGTTAAAATTTGTACATCTTGATGTGAAAGGCCATTTAACGTGTTACTAACAGGATGTCTCTCTAGCAGTGAAGAATGAATAAAAATGTTGTCTGTAGTTGTACTACTGTTTCCCTGCACTCTGGTTTGAAGGACACAGTCTGCACGAGATTGATATGAATTTAGGAGATCTTTCAAAGCTCTTTTTCTTACTTTTAAAATTAATATTAAAGTCACCACAAACAACTAATTTTTGGTACTTTCTGTTGAACAAAGAAATTTCTCTGGCTTAAACAGCAATGTACTGAAATCAGAGGCAGGGGGCTTATAGGTAAGTATAATTAAGTGTTGTTTAATGAAAATAGTATGAAAAGGATAGATTGCTACTCACCATTAGCAGAGATGTTGAGCCACAGACAGGTACATCAAGAAGTCTACTAAACACGTAAGCTTTGGCCAGAAGACCTTTTTCTGAAATTGACACCGACCCCCCCCCCCCCCCCCCCCACACACACACACACACACACACACACACACACACACACACACACAAGCAAGCACACGCGCGACCACTGACTCTGGCTGCCGAGGTCAGACAGCCCGTGCTTAACATTCAATGACCTGTTCACTGCCGTGCTCTGATAGATTGAAATGGAATACCATTTTCATATATATGGCCATTCTCCAAAGAGCTGCTTGAAAAGTAGCCAGCTGATCTCTATACCAGTATAGAAAGCCTCCGTGAAATGGCTCATTAAGTGGTGCTCTGATGTACCAATAATGTCAGTCAACATCAACGAGCAGTTTACTGACTTTATTTCTAATACCCCTTATTTCTTGATGAAATACGATAATTCCTCTGTAAGTTAGATTCGTTAACTTTTTTTGAAGATGGTTACTTTGTTAGAGAGACTTACACAGGAATGCCCACTGGGTGATTTCAGTCTGGAGAAGGTGCAGCTCCAGCACCAACTACTACAGGAATTTTCAAAGGAGCGAGTCCCCCCTTCCGCCCGCCCGCCCCCCCCCCCCCCCCCCCCCCCCCCACTACGTTGTCACCTACAAGCTTTGCCAGCCTCACAGCCACACGCCCTTCCCGTACGTGGGAAGATGCAGTCCGTGCCTAGTGAAGCCCATTATCAGTATACTCAGCCGGTAGCACTGCAGCGTGAGCCGTAGCCTCCGTCGTCACTGCCCTCTCGAGCCCCGTGTTAATGTGCGTAACAGCCGTATTAAGACGAGGCCAGTCGTGATGGTGAAACGTCTACGTGAGGTGCACATTTGTGCTACCAGTTTGAGTAGCTGTCTTTTCCACGTCACTACCTCTGTCGTAATCCCTGCCTTTATCGAGACTATATCCTTCTCCACACACAATCACTGCCGGGTCCACTTTTGTAAAATTCCTAGGTAACTGCAATTGCTGGCATACAGCTGCGCCATGAGAACACCGCCATTTTCTTTCTATTTGAAGTTACAGCTGACTTGTGCTTCTTAACTCTTTAGGTCTGTTGCATATTCCCTACACTTACAGCTACAAGAGATTCCTTTCATCTAAACTCTGACAGTTGGTAAAATCTGTTGATGATACACCAAACGAAGCAATCTATCTTTTCCTACATTGTTGATATTCCTACGTGGAGTTTCTATTGTTTGATCTATGTTACCTAAGTTATGGTACTACAGTAAAATGACTTTATGAACTGTATAACTACAGTGATATTATTAATGCTATTACTCCCCCACTAATATTACTATTACTTAAAACAAAAGTTTCATGCGCCCACAGGTACACTCAGCAAAAATTGAATCCCACACAGTGAGCTAAATTTCCCAAACTTTCTTCTATAACTATTTCACAAGAAATGTAGGTTGAAAACTACTAAAGTTAGTAACTCATTACAACATACAAATTTATCAGCACGAAGCTTTCAGATCTGCTCTAACTGCTAACTGCTTGGCACGTTCATTAGTTAGTTAACTTCATGTTCCACAGATCATTTTACGATAAATCGTAATAATGTGGTACAAGTCATTTTACATTCAGATCGTAAATTAGTTTACAAATATCGTTTTTTTATTTGATATTATTATTACTTTTAAATATAGAGATGTAAGTTAGTAATTCCTATCCACCACATTTTACACATTACAATAACGGAAATTATTCCTTGGAAAAAAGCAGTTATTGAGGAGAAACTTTTTCAGTTTGTTTTCAAATTTTGCTTTGTTATCCATCACACATTTTAAATCTTAGCTTTTGGTCAAGGCGTTCTTCTGAAAAAGAAACACATACACAGTCATTCACATAAGCAAGCACACCTCATGCATCTCTGTCAGCTCGGACTGTCTTCGGTCCTAGCTGCTTGAGATGGTGGTCAGGTGTGCTTTCTTGTGTGTGTGTGTGTGTGTGTGTGTGTGTGTGTGTGTGTGTGTGTGTGTGTGTGTGTGTGTGTGTTTCCTTTGCTGAAGATGCCTTTGGCCGAAAGCTAAGTGTGTGACAGTCTCTTCGTTGTGTCCGTCTGCAACTCCACATGTCATCTTTACAGTGAGTAGCAATCTATCCCTTTCCTCATATTGTTGATTTTCCAACCTGGAGTTTCCATTGTTTAATACATGTAGTATCATTGATCAAGTTATCAAGAATTTTAGTTGCAGCATTGTGCGGCACTTTTCACGCTGAAGACAATTTTAATGTGGAGTAACAAATGTCGTTTTCCTGCTGATATTAATTATGTTCATCATTGTTCCATTTGAACTGCTGTGAGTTATTTACAACAAACTTTATGAGGGAGTAAATATATTGTGGATCAGTAGTCAATTGACTGCCAAACTCCTTTAAAACATGTCTACAAGATTATTGTGGGTGAGCACCATATATTTTACAGCTCATTTTTGAGCAATGAAGACTTTCTTTCTTAAATGTGAGTTACACCAGAACATTATTCCACATGACATTATTGAATGAAAATATGCAAAATATGCCAACTTACTGATTTCTCTCTCCCCAAGATTTGCAATGATTCTAACCACAAGTGTGACTGAAGTAAGTTGTTTTAAGATAGTCCGGAATATGCTTTTTACAGATTACATTTTCATCAATACAGATACTTAAGAATTTTGAAATTTCCACCGTATATATTACTGTTATATTTCAGTCTAGTACCCCTAGATGTCCAGAACTGAAAGTGTTATGTCTTTTTAAAATTGAGGGTGAGACCATTCACAGGAAGCTAGTCAATGATTTTTATGGACCTGTTTCTTCTGTTGATGTGTGTACGCTTCAATTGATTATAACACTAGTGTCCTGTGCAGAAAGAACTAATTATACAAAAATCAGATTAGATGGAAGATTGTTTACAGATATGAGGACTAATAGCAGACCTAAGGTTGAACCTTGGGGGATCCCGTACATGATTTCTCCCCAGTCAGAATAATTTCCATGGACTACGTTGGTTGAATTACTAAATACAACTTTCTGCATTCTTTTAGTCAGATATGACATTATTCATTGGTTGGTTATACCATCAGTCCTGTAACACTTCAGTTGATCTGGGGGAATATTATGATTCACATGGTCTAATGCCTTAGTTTAGGTGACAAAAAATACCAACGAGCACTATTTTGGTATTCAGTACTTAATTTGGTAAGTGAGTATGGCATTTTCAATAGTGCAACTCTTCTGAAATCCAAACTGTGATTTGCTGAGGATTTTATTGTTGCTCAGGTGAGATACTAGTCTAGAATACATTACATTCTCCGGAAAATGATCTCGGTAGCGAAACAGTTTAGCAGTTATTGACATCTTTAAAGATAGTTTTAATGACAGCATATTTCAGTCTCTTTGGGAAAATGTCCTGAGTTAGTGATGCATTATATATTTCAAACAACACACGACTCAGTATATGGGAACACATCTTTATTACTAACTCCCCATCCAAACAGGTCTCGAAAGACTCTAACGGTACCGACTGACCACTGTGTCATTCTGAACCAGTAGGATCACTGGATGCAGATACGGAAGCACATGTGATCAGCACACCGCTCTCGGCTGTTGTAAGTTTTTGTGACCGGAGCTGCTACTTCTCAATCGAGTAGCTCCTCAATTTGCCTCACAAGGGCTGAGTGCATCCCACTTGCCAACAGCGCTTGGCTGACGGACAGTCACCCATCCAAGTGCTAGCCAAGCCCGACGGTGCTTAACCGGTGTTACCACTGTGGTGAGCCTGTTGGTTCTTTAGTACTCTTTTGCAAATGCAGTCAAATTCAGGTGAACTTTATTTTTGAGATAATATATAGTGTTCTTAATTTCAGAAGGAAATGTTAGTGATACATTTGTATGACTGAATTTTGTGAGTTGCTTTTTCAACATTCTTCTGTGATTTTTCTGTTGAATTGTTTGTCCCTAAACTTTCTTCTATATGTAAGAAATTATTATTAATCGTCACAAAATGTAAATACACCTGAGAGAATTCGCTGCATGACATACCGGTAAACATACTTGCATACGGCAGGCTGCCAAAGCGAGGTAGTCAAAGGTAAATATACATCCTCTAATAAATTAATTTGAGCAAATATTACCACAAAAAATTAATAAGAAAGTATTTGAAAATTAAAACCATTTTAAAAACTGCAGAGCAATGTGAATAGCTGTCCTCCAACTCTGACTCACACCAAAGATATGTTGCACCTTCCAAGTGCTGTGCCAATAAAATACTATTTTTGGCTTACCTTCATGACATCATTTTATTTGTGATAGTTCCAGTTGAAGTTGTTTGTAATTGTAATCCCTAGGTATGTAGGCATATGGACAGCCATTCGATTTGTGTGATTTGTCATGCAACTGAAATTATTTTTAGTACGCATGTGGAGGACCTTGCACTTTTTGTTGTCCAGGGTCAATTGCTACTTTTTGCAGCGTGCAGATATCTTGTCTAAATCATTTTGTGATTTGATTTACTGATGACTTTGCTAGCAGTAAATGACAGCATCAACTGCAATCAATCTGAGAGAGGTGCTCAGATTGTCTCCTAATTCATTCATATATATTAATAACAGCAGAGAGAACATAATTTTTCTTGCGGAATCCCTGATACCACTTCTTTTTTGCTCAGTGACCTATCGTAAATTACTACAAACTGTGATCTTAAAGACAGGAAATCACGAATGTAGTTGCACAGCTGGCTTGAGATCCTTTAAATCTATTCAGTTCTATCAGCATGTGTGTCCTACTGTCCAAACAGAAGTCCTTCTGCAAACCACATACACAGTTCGCTGTGGAATGGGAGATTCGTGCTGACGATGGCATCTAGTTTGTAGTGGTATGCTATATTCGTTCTGATCACTGTCCTAATCCGGCAAGGGGTGCAGAAGAACTTCAGTGAAGTGATGTGTAGACAATCGGGCAAACACAGTATTTCTTCTGAAAAGCATTGACTCGGAAACACATCAGCGTTTATTACCAAAAGTACTACGCCCCCCTCCTCTCTTGTTGAGGTCCGTTAGACAGTGTCGAGTAACGTAAGGCATTTCTGGAATCCTTATCACAGCCAGAAAATGTTGCATTCTTTCCCCGTCTTCTCTCATCCGTCCAGTTGCTATTCTGCTTTTGCACATCATTTAAGCTGTTAAAGTTGTCAGTCAGTCACTGTACTTTGATCAGTTAGAAATGTCTACCTGTGTCAGTCCGACACCTCTGTTATCCTTTCTTACTCACATGAACCATTAATCAGGTACTTTAGGTTTGTTATCCAATGCATTAAAAACTGTTTCACTAGTTGGGTTGCATTCATCCTGAAGAGATATCCCTACAGCTTTTGTTGTCATTTATTTATTGACTCCATCAGCTCCTCAGTATCCCTGTCTGTCTATTAAGGTGTTACGATTGTACGGACCGTGGAACAAAATCTGTGACCAGATTGAGAATTTCTCGGTACGGAGGGCGCAGCACATTATCTCGGATGGAGGTGTACAAACTTACCTCAAACAGTGTGCGGAAGTGGGGTAGGGCTGGCAACTCGGCACTCTCTTGTAAGATGTAAACGGCCACATAGTTTGGTTCCGTACAGACCTCACTGCGTGTCTCTAAATGAAGTGTCGTGTCTGTGACAAGAGCCATGTTACACTAAAGAGAAGAGGACTAGGAGCACAATCTAAGCTTGAGCAACAATTTCAGGAGGGAAAATTAAATGCCACAGTTTGTTGATAGAATTAGTAGATAAATTTTCGGCATTCAAGTGAATTGCGTGAATTCACACTTAACTTGAAGTGTAGTAGGCATAATTAAGTGTTAACAATTACCAAAATTTTCAATTCTTATTTAGTTTTTCATGTTTGTGTGCTTACCAGATATGCGTAACTAACTATGACACTGTGATGTTTTCACAGCGGATGGAGATCAGGAAACAGAAATTTGGAGTTGTGTCTGACGAAGCGAAGAAGGAGATACGGGCGCTCAGGTTTGGAATTGCTCCAAAGGTATGTCCTTTATGCTCACTGCGAAAGCTCTTAGTCGATATAAGTTGTATAGCTCAAAAATAAATTTAATATTAAGCTACCAGTTATTTTGAGGCTGATTTTTAGATTGTTGCTCAAATGCTGCTTTCAGCAAGCACAATATCTGAATTTCATGATGATATCACCATCAACTCTTTGTGTCTTTTGATAGTTAAGCTGCATGTATATGAGGCAGAGCATTGTTTACTATCCTGCTCATTTTTTATCAATGACCTAGCCGCTGGGAGGGGGCAGATCTTCATACCAACAAATTTCTGACACATTATGAAATGAATAGATTGCTACTCACCACATAATGGACATGTTGAGTTGCAGACAGGCACCCCCCCCCCCCCAAAAAAAAAAAAAAAAAAGCTTTCAGCCAAAAAGCCTTCTGCTATAGTACACACACACACACACAAAACCACCATCTCTGGCTGCCGATGTCAGAGTATGAGCAACTGTCCATAATGGGAGAAGCAGTCTGTGTAGTGGGGGCAAGGAGCATGCCAGTTCAGGGAAAGGGGGGGGGGGGGGGGTAGCAGGGTAGGGGGGGGGGGGACGGTGAACTGATGCTTATGGGAGCATATATGGATGAGTAGGGGAGAGGGTAGGGCAGCTATGTGCAGTCGGGAGGTTAGATAAAAGGGCCGGGATGGAGTAAGGAAGAGAAGTGAAAGGACTGTGGATGCATTGGTGGAATAGAAGGCTGTGTGTAGTGCTGGAGTGGGAACAGGGAAGGAGATGGACAGTGACTAAGGTCAGGGGGCTATAGAAATGCAGGTTATAGTGCAGAGAGAGTTCCCACTTGTGCAGTTGAGAAAAGCTGGTGTTGGTAAGAAGGATCCAGATGGTACAGGCTGTGAGCAGTCATTGAAATGAAGAATGTTATGTTGGGCAGCATGCTCAGTAAGTGGGCGGTCCAGCTGTTTCTTGGGACAGGTTATACTTGTGACCCGACTAGAGTAGGTGGTGGCAGGAGGGTGTATGGGCCTGGTCTTCCATCTAAGTCTGTTACAGGGATTTCAGCTGTGAGGCAAGGGGGTCGGAGAAGGGACGAATGAGGATGTTGAGTAGGTTTGGTAGGCATCAGAATACCATTGTAGGAGGGGGTGGGAAGAACATGAGGTAGGACATTCCTCATGTCAGGCCACGATGAGATGTAGTTGAAACGTTGGCGGAGAGAGTGTTTCAGTTGCTCCAGTCCTGGGTGTTCCTGAGTCATGAGGATACTGCTCCTCTGTGACCAGACAGTGGGACTTTGGGAGGTGGTGAGTGATTGGAGAGATAAAGCGTGGGAGAACTAATATTTGACGATTTTGTCAAATTTTTATGTCGATATATGCGTATATTTAGCACACACAGTGACTGAAGAGCCGGTGATGCGAAACTGAGAAAATCCATAAAACTGTGAGAATTCGTCGGTTACCAAATCTTTCTGGCTGCTCATAGTTTGGCTGTAAACCATCCAGCCGTCTTCGGAGCGAATGACTATAAAGTGCTCCTGTCGAACTTCTATGCTGTTATGGTGAGCCAGTTGCAAACACGTAGGCGGAAGATGGTAGTGAAAGTAATTCCACACAGGTGGCAGAAGGGTACGCTACTGTGACCCCTATGAGAAGGATGTTGTGTTACAAATTCTGGTGGATGTGAAACAGTACTGGACTGATGTGGACTATCTAAATAGTCAGTGCCAGATTCCATGTTTTGTGAAAGTTAAAATGGTCATCACGATTAATTAAATAATTTATCAGACATATTTTGATAGCTTCTGTGAAAACCAATTTCCTGAAGGATGACAGGGCACGAATGCTACTTTTTACATGCCGTTTCAAATTTTACCAGATATTTTCTGCAGGATGAACATCTGACGAACCAGTAGAGGTGTGACAGCGTACCCGAGTGTTCGTCAAATGGGGAATGTATGTGAGCAGTGCCGTGAACATGACTGTTGCCATCTCGGAAGGCAGCTGTGCCCACAGTATGCGTTGCGTGAAAATGAAAAGGGCATCACTTGATCACACAGAATGTTGCAGTTTACATTCACGGTTACCTTAATGTGTAAATCCTTGTCACGGTATGAAGAACACCCACAAAACATCGTAGAACCACCCACGGCCTGAGTTAAGTCCTCCATACTCTACGCATTAAAAGCCTAACTAAATGTGGTACACTCGGTGCTTCGGACAATTAGAAAAATGGAAAATGGTGACTTCTCGGACCACACAGTGCACCCACAGTCAGCTACTGTCCAGTTTGTGTGTCTTTTGGTCCACCAAAGCCTTGCATTTTTACTTGCCACTGCGCGCAGTAGTCTTTGATGAGCCGTCTGAATGTCCACAGACACAGTTTCCACATTGCAATAATTGCTCGGAAAGCAGTCGAGACAGGCCAGCATTTACTGACAGCGGCAGTTGCTGTCGGGTTTCCTAACTGATTGTCATTAACCATGTGTCACACTCGCCTCCAGTCCCTTTGCTTGACCCATTGACTTACTGATATTTTCTTTCATAGTTGGTCCTGTATTTACCGTTTAAATTTACTTAAATCAGCCTTTTATGTGATGCACACCTTTCTCAAAATTATATAATTTTTTTATGGGAATTCTTTATAAGTTGTACCTTACTATTTACTAAAGTGATGAGGAGTGAAGATAATATTATTTTAGAAGCTGTTGTATAGGTGTGCTATACCTGAAAACAATCGGGCATGTGCAATGCCACGAGACATTTCTCATACTCGTAACCGTGTGTCACCTGTCTTCTTCCTTGCTATGCACACTACACAATTTCTTGAGGGTGTTTTCTTGTTGGATTTTGGGGGAAGGAGGGATAAACCTAACAAAATATGCCTAATTTGCTACTAGCAGACTAATGGGGAATTCCAGATTCTGATGATCCACATAAAGGGTAGTCTGATAGAGTGACCTGCTCAGTTATTTTCTCAACCTGCTGAATTCTAAACTGATTGAAACAAGATTTTTTTCCTGTCACTTTGTTTAGTTGGATACATTAATTGAAAATCCCAATGGCCATTAGGAAAAAGAAAATCTTATATTCTTTGGTACGTCTTCCCACGAGAGGGAAAGACTGTGTTGCAGGTCTTATCTGTCGACTACATTCATTGACTTGTTGTATGGCTTTAGGCTTCTGGGCTGGGGTTTTGTTTTTCCCATCAGTTTCTCCTGTTGCTCTCATATTGACATCTGGATGGATGGTGGGTAGAATGCTGTATTTACTTCTTTTTTATCCATCTACTTCAGAGCCATGAGCTTTTGTGAAGATAATAAAGGGTCTCTCCTCTTGTTAGTTTAGATTCTAGGAACTGGTCTGGCATATTTGGTGGTGTGGATCTAACTATCCATATGGCATTTTTGCCTCTTTCTGTGATCCTTATAAACAGTAACACGGAATTTTACCAGTCGTCAATATATACAGTATGGCCATTGTTTAAATACAGTTATGTAAGGTCCATAACAACAGCTTTACTACTGGTGAACTGGTTGCAAAAGTCGATGAGAAGATTTGAGAAAACCGCTGTTTCTTGATGATGACAGAGCAATCATTTAGTTTTCCACAGTGTTTGTTGCTTCAGATTGTTGCACAGAAGCTAGGCAAGATGAGTGCCAAAAATCTTGACAGAAAACAACAAGAAACTGTATATAGCTGCATCGTTAATATTTCTGGATTATTGCAAAAAAGGTGATGACTGATTTATCGATTGAATCATAACTGGAAATGAGACTTGGTACAAATGTACGAACAGCAAGACCAGATTGCAGTCTGCAGAGGGGAGCCATGCAAATTACTCAAAAAATTGCTTGCTGACGTTGTCTGCGGGAAAGTTTGTGGCAACTGTTTCTTGGAATCAAAAAGTTGTGCTTCTTGTCAGTTTTCTTGAGTGTGAGACAACTGTAAACTCTGTGATGTACTGTCAAACTTTGGAGAACTTGGGAAGAGCAGTTCATAATAAGTAGAGGAAAGTTGAGCTCAAAAATTTTGTTCTCTTGTGATAACGCTCGACCATACGTGGCAAATCGCACTCGAGAAGTACTTGATGCTTTCAAGTTGGAGATGTTTCCCCACCTGCGGTACAGTCTGGATTTTGCACCCAGTGACTACCATCAGTTTCCAACTATAAAGACCTGTCTCGCAGCACAGTGCTTTGATGATGACGCAGAACTGTGGAAGGGTATGACAGTGGAATTTCAAAGCTTGTTCACAACTATGTTAAGTCCCCAATTTTTTGTGTGGAGGCTATGTAGAAAAGTAGTATTAAAGTGTTACTTTGAATTGAAAAAAAAAAAAAAAAAAAACCTTTTTTCCCTGTAAACTCCCCCCTCCCCTAGCAATCCTATAATTTTTTGACACCAAAACACAGTCTACTTTCTGGATAGTCCTTGTACCTCTGCTTACCCAGCAAAAGTGTGTCATTTAAGGTGTAATCATTTTCAGAGAGGAAAAACACCAAAGGAAGATTTACAGTATTATCTTGTTGTAATATGCATTGAGTTCAAACTGCATATCAATAACAAATCTATTCATGTCATTAATAACAGCCAGTTACTATATTACCATCATGAGTAATATAGCCCTACAAGAACACTATTTTTAACATATTTCTATGACACAAGATCAAATTGTATGCTTAAAAATGCTGAAATTGCAATAGGAAAATAGAACATTTGCAGCTAAAACTGAAGTGGCACCATTTTAGTACTGGTAATATCAGCTTGTAAATATCTGGAAGGAACTCTTATTTGTTATGCACAGAAAGTTCTGGTTGAGAGTTAAGAAATATTTGAAATATTTAGAATAAAGGAGACCACTCGCTGAAAGGCGTAAGCACTGCTTCACTGATAAGTACACAAAAAAAAGTATAGATTTTTTGCTAGCTTTCGAAATGAAATTCCTTTTTTCAAGTTTGCAGGAAGAAAACACACACACACACACACACACACACACACACACACTCTATTGGTTAAGGGATTGGGAGGGGGGGAGGGACAGCAAGTTACCTTAGGTTTAGGCCAGGGAGGTTATGGGAGCAAAGGATGTGTTGTAAGGATAGCTCCCATCTGTGCAGCTCAGGAAAGCTGGTGGTAGTG
Organism: Schistocerca cancellata; assembly: GCF_023864275.1. Classification (NCBI taxonomy): domain Eukaryota; kingdom Metazoa; phylum Arthropoda; class Insecta; order Orthoptera; family Acrididae; genus Schistocerca; species Schistocerca cancellata. The sequence continues at coordinate 145,912,147 of NC_064636.1, read as the reverse complement.
GGGAGGATCCAGATGGCACAGACTGTGAAGCAACCATTGAAGTCTAATATGTTGTGCTCTGCTGCATATTATGCCACTGAGTGGTCTAGCTTGTTTTTGGCAGGTTTGGCAATGGTCTTTCATTCTGATTGATAGCTGGTTGGTTGTCATGTCAATGTAAAGCGCTGTGCAGTGGTTGCAGCTGAGCTAGTATATAATGTGGCTGATTTCACAGGTGGCCCAGACTCTTGATGGGGTAGGAGAAACCTGTGACAGGACTGGAATAACTGGTGCTGGGTGGGTGGATTGGCCTTGCCAAAACTACAAACCCCCTGGTCCAGTTCAGGTTTACCGATGACATCTTAATAATCTGGACCCGAGGCCAGGAAACCTTATCCTCATTCCTCCACAATCTCAACACCTTCTCTCCCATCCACTCCACCCGGTCCTCCTCCATCCGTCGTGCCACTTTCCTAGATGTCAATCTCCTCCTCTCGGACGGCTCCGGCCACACCTCGTTCCACACCAGACCCACAAATCACCGACAGTACCTGCACTTTGACAGCTGCCACCCGGTCCACAGCAAAAAGTCTCTCCCATACCGTGGTGGCAGATGCATCTGCAGTGACAAGAACTCACTCGCCCAGTGTGCCGAAGGCCCTGAAATGTGGGACATCCAACCCGAGATACTTCTATCCCCTCCCAGAGTGGTGTTCTTCCGCACACCTAACCTCGACATCCTAGTCCGTCCCTATGCCACTTCCACCCCCAGTCCCCTCCCACAGGGATCGTACCCTTGTGGAAGACCCAGATCCGAGACCTGCCCAATCCACCCACCCAGCACCACTTCAGTCCCATTACAGGTTTATCCTACCCCATCAGAGGCAGAGCCACATGCGAAAGCAGCCGTGTTATATACCAGCTTTGCTGCAACCACTGCACAGTGTTTTACATTGGTATGACAACTGACCAGCTGACAGTCAGAATGAATGGCCACTGACAGACTGTTGCCAAAAACGAGACGCACTCAGTGGCACCACACACGAAATTTCAATAGTTGCTTCGAAACCCGTGCCATCTGGATCCTCCCCACCACCACCACCACCACCACCACCACCACCACCACCAGCTTTTCTAAACTATGCAAATGGGACCTATCCTTACAGCGCATCGTTTGCTCCCTGGCCTAAACCTAAGGTAACTTTCTGTCCCTTCATCCAATAGTGTGTGTGTGTGTGTGTGTGTGTGTGTGTGTGTGTGTGTGCGTGCGCGCGTGTGCGTGTGTGCGTGCGTGCGCACACCATCCCCTGTCCCAGTACCCACACCCAATTCATGTCAGCAACTTGTGTGCTGCCATCTCATGCCCTCGTCTGTGAAATCGCATCCCCTGCTGTCTCCCGCCTGCCCCATCTACCTGCACCTCTAGCTAGCCCACAGACAGCTCCTCTCTCTCTCATGAGCCACTACACACTACCCCCAGCCCCCTCCCTTCCTCCTGCCTCTCTCCACCCCACCCTGTACCCCACATCACCCCACTACAAGGAAAGAGCTGGCAGTCAGCTGATCACGTTGTAGGCAGACAGGTGTGTGTGTGTGTGTGTGTGTGTGTGTGTTTGTTTTCTTCCTGCAAACTTGAAAAAGCAATTTCATTCTGAAAGCTAGCAAATTTCTGTTCCTTTCGGTTCCTACTGATGACACACACCCTTTTGGTGAGTCATCGCCTTTATTCCCGAATAATTCAGAATTCTTATGTGTTAATTGAAAAAGTCTAAATCCCCAGTGTTTTAAAAATATTAAGAGCATTGCAGTTGAATAAATGGCAAACGAAAGATTCTTAATGTGCGTAAACAGTGACAGAATTTTTCCTCAAAAAAACAATGATACACTGTATACACAGGGTATAAATGATAACCGTTTACAGCGTGCCACAGTGACGAAGGTGAAGTTGAGATTAACAAATTGGTATGGGCACTTGAGGTCTGTGAAGCCAGGGAACAACCGCAGATTGGCCAACAAAATCCACCTGGGCTACAGTAGGCTGCAGACTTTGAATGTGCGGCATGTGTCTACAAGAGTAAATTTTAGCAGTAAAATAAATTACTTTACCGTTATCTAAATGCGGAAGGTCGAAAATGCTATTCTCGCCTTCCCCCTCCCCTACCCTTTTGGTGCGTATCATTTAACACACAAATATATTTTGATCCACTCAGTTTTGTTTTAATATTTTCCACTGTCTTTTCATTCAGTGTGAGTATTTTTACTGTGCAGTGTAAGGTGTGCCATTTTGAAACTTCCTCGCACATTAAAACTGTGTACCGGACTGTGACTCGAACCCGGGCAGTGCTCTCGCCCACTGAGCCGAACGGGCACAACTCGCGGCCCACAGTCACGGCAGTCGCGTGTGGATAGCTGGCCTGCAAAGGGTGAGGTTCAGGGTTTGAGCTCCGGTCCAGTATGCAGAGTATTAATTTGCCAGTATGTTTCGAGTGGCCCGTACATCGAGAGGGGAGCTGAGATAGAAGAAGGGACTAAAAAAAAAAAAGAGAGATGAACAGATCGAAGGTGGAGGGAGAGATTACACTGGAGTCTAGGTCTGTTACATTGTCGGTAGTACTGAGGTTATAGCGTTTCTTCTGCTCAGCCGTCAGCCCTTCTCGAATGTATCCTGTCTTGAGGACTGACAATTAGACACAGGTAACTATCACAATATTTTGGTTTTGTTTCAGACACCGGACTCGGACGTTTTGAAGAAACGAGCAGAGCGCTTCGGTATCACTCCTGAGACGGTAGGTGAAATTGTGAGATGTTACTGTGTGAGTTGTCAGATGTGGAAACTTACTTTATAAAGTGTACCGGTCGCTGTCGGATGATCTATTTTAAAAAAACAATAGGTGGAAATTGCTAGGAAACTACATTACGAGACAGACTTAACTGCTATACACGATCGTATGTAATTGAATACCTTATATATCAACTGCTTAACTGATGACGCACAGAGGGGCACTTATATTGTAAATTTGTCTGTGCCCTGATGGTTGGAGCTTATTGCTAACATTTTAGCACAAACAGTGTAAGGTTGGCAACTTTCAAATCCCAAGTATAAGATAAAAAGTGTTCACAATATAAAACTGAATGTGAAAGCCTTGACAATGTGAAAACTAGTAAAAAAATATTTAAATTTATCTAGATAACCTAAATGTGGGTCAGAAGCAGGGTAGTAACTGCACTGCGTGTCTAATTTATGCGCACCAGTAGTTAAACTACTTCTTTACCAGTTTTCACTCTGAGATGGCTTTCACATTGTGGACATTTTCAATCTTAAATTTGTGATTTAAGAGTTGCCACCTTTATATTGTTACACTGTGAACGGCAGCTGAAAGTTCTATCAACTGAAGCACAGATGTATTTGCACTGTAACCGCTTCTCCGAGCCTCTCCAATTAACAAGTGAGTATGTAACGTATTCGACAATATAATGTACAGGGTAGTTGCTACTCACCATATAGCAGAGATGCCGAGTCACAGAAACACACAACAAAAAGACTGTTAGAAAGTCAGCTTCCAGCCAATGAGGACTTTGTGCGTGTGTGTGTTTTGTCTAATTTTGACAAAGTCCTCATTGGCTGGAAGCTGACTGTTAGAAAGTCTTTTTGTTGTGCATTTCTGTGACTCGGCATCTCTGCTATATGCTGAGTAGCAACTATCCTGTACATTATATTGTTTTACATTCCATCCTGGATTTTCAATTGTCTTATGTCAAGTACATACAGTTGTTTATAGAAATTACTTTGTTTTGTAATTTAGGTTACTGACACCTTTTCTCATTATTTTTGTGCAAATCATCTGATCATGTGACCCCCGCCCCCCCCTCTCAGGGGCTTGCCGCTGTTTGGTGGGTCTGTGCTCGGCTACCACGGGGCCGCAGCCTTTGCAGCATCTTTCCTCTTTCATACTGCTTGCCTATCCTCTTGCTGTTCTTTTCCCCCTCCCTTGGGAAACATGTCTGTGCTGTTTTTGGCAACGTATTCTGTATTTTCAGTAGTCAATATCAGAATACTCTCCACAGTTTTCTGTTCCTCTTTTCTTTCTTCATTCACCTTCTCCTATCGTTCCTCTGCTTCGGCATTTGCGGTTCCTCTTTTTCTTCTTCCCCCTGACCACTCCTGAAGGCCGCCCCACACATCTGACACATAACGGGTGACTGGGTAATGCGTAATTCCCAGCCCTGGGTCGACAGGTAAGGTTCGCACGTACCCCCGGTACAGGCCGGGCCCAGGAAGCTGCTGTCTTCCCAAATTGCCGATTGGTCCCTCTGTCAGGTGTTCGGCAGGTGTGAACAATCATCTGAGGCAGGTGCACCCCGAGGCAGGTGCGCCCCCAGTTGGAAGGAGCGCGCCGTCGGAGACGCTGGCAATCGTGAGTGACTTTCTCGCAGTGAGTCGGTCGCCTTCACAATCGACGTCTACAAAACGTAAATGGAATGAGGCTAAAGATTAAAAGTGCTACACCGTGCTACGATTCTCAACCAGCTTCGCTCCTTCAGAGCTATCCTGTTCATTTCGAGGCCCGTCGAACACTGGGCTGCTAGATGGCCTGACCGAGGCGGAAATCCAAACGTACCTCTTTGACCAGGGTGTCATTGTAGTCCCTCGGGTGATGAAAAAGGTAGATGCCTCCTTAGCGTCCACACACACTCTCTTTCTCACTTTTGATAGATTGGTTCTTCCGTCAAAGATTAAAGCGGGGTTGAAGTTATCATCGTCAGACCGTATTTTCTGAACCCGATGTGCTGTTACCGGTGCCATCGTTACAACCACTTTTTAGCGCCCTGTCGACATCTTGCTAAATGTGTAACCTGTGGTAGGGTAGGGGTGCTCACGAGGGCTATTGTCCCCCTCTTCCTCCTCCTCCTTGCCGCATCAACTGCAGCGGTGACCACGTTGCCTCCTCCGGTGACTGTCCCGCGTATCTCGATAAGCGGGTTGTCCGGGACATCGGGGTGAAGGAAAAAGTGCTCGACCGGTCGCTCGCAAGTTGTCGGCTAGTCGGAAACCCCGCATTCTACCGTCTGGCGCCTACACTACTGTTCTCGGTACATCTCGCTCCACGCAGAACGTGGCCACACAGACGTGCGACCTCAACTTTAGCACCACGATTGTGAAATCGCCCAGCATCACGGTAGCTTCCCTGTCGCCTCCTCCAGCTGTGCGACGAGCCACCAAACTTTCGCCACACGGGGCGAAGTCACCTGCTACGCAACTGGCACGCCTCGAAGGACAGTAGGAATGCTCTCGTGAAGACTTCCTACGTCCCTCCAGCCGACCGGCATCTGGTCTTCGTCTGCCAACCAGAAAGGCTCCGAGAAGCCAAACAGAGGCAAACGATCTTCTCCTTTGGTGACCCGAAGATCCTCTCCGACAGTGTCACCACGTGATAGCCTCACCTGACCGACGTCCGTGCCACCGGCGTGCACCGCCAACAATTTTTCTGCCCTGGACTACACAGGCCGACAGAAGGTGAATGCAGACGCTTCTGCAGACCTCGTGGAGCGGGATCCCGCTGCCTCTGTGCCCTTTAGCAGTGAGTCTCGGAAGGCTGGCACTCGGCAGCCGCAAGGGTGACACCCCTTCATTTTTCCCTCGTCACGACTCTCCTCCAGTGGAACGTTTGCCATCTTCGATCCGACAAAGATGCTTTACAGCTGGTCTCGGAATTGCAGCGGCCACGTAGTCTCTGCTTTCGGGAAACAAAATTGTGTCGTCGTGATCGCTTTGAGCTCTCGCATTTCTTCCCGGTCTGTTTAGACCTTCCCTCCTGAGGACACCATTTCTCGTGGGCGTGTCACATTTCTCGTATTGGATGATGATCGTAGTCAACCCGTCTCCCTGAGTACCCGCCTGCAGCTGTTGCAGTTTGCCTTTTCCTTTTGTACATTTTACATCCCTCCATCATTCGATGTCACCAGGGCAAACTTCCTGTGGCTTATCGGGCACCTACCTGAGCCCTTTCTGCTGCTCGGGGACTTAAATGCGCACCATCCCCTTCTTCTGCCTTAACACGGAAGCACCCACATCCCTTTCAGACCCCACGCACACCTATACCCATTTAGATCTATCCTTCAGCTCTGCCCAGCTTTCCCATCGCCTCGAGTGGTCCGTTCTCTCCGACACGTACTCGAGTGACCATTTCCCGTGTGCTGACTCCTACCCCACCTACGTGCACAGCCAAATGGTAGCTTACTCAGGGTTACTGGAGGCTTTGCTTTTCCCTGGAGACCTTCACTAACGCCATTTCCCCAGTTGTGACAATCAGGTAGAACATCTTACAGACATTATCCTTACTACCGCAGAATGTTCCGTTACTCACAGTTCCTCTTTACCGGCCCGTATTCCGGTCCCTCGGTGAACTGAGACATGATGCGACGCAATTTGTGCGTTCCGGTGTGCTCTCGACATTTTTAACCGTCATCCTACGGTGGCAGACTGCATTCGTTATAAACAGTTGCGCACAGTGTCATCGTGTTCTTTGGGATAGCGGAAAAGCTACCTAGATGTCATTCAGTAGTTGTGTTAACAGTTCCACTCCCTCTTCCATCGTGTGGACCGGCCTCCGACGACCCTCTCGGACCGAGAGCCGTTCCCCAATTTCCGGCCTGACAGTAGCAGACAATGTCGTCGTGGACCCTGTTGCTGTCTCAGACACCTTGGGCCGCCATTTTGTGGACGTTTGGAGCTCCTCCCACTATCACCCTGCCTTCCTCCTTCGGAAACGAGCAGAGGAGGCTTGCACGATACCTTTCTCTTCTCAGAATCGTGAGTACTACAATGCTGCCTTTCCTATGATGGAGCTAGATTGTGCTCTCATTTCATCCCCATCTTCTGCCCCAGGGCCAGATGATATTCACATTCAGATGTTGCAGCACCTGTCTCTTGGGGGCAAGGACTTTCTGCTTCAGATGTACAAGCGCATCTGGGCAGAGGGCACGTTTCCCAGACACTGCCGTGAAGCCACCGTCATATCCGTACCTGAGCCCATTAAGGACAAACACCTTTCTTCTAGCTAAACGCCCCCCCCCCCCCCCCCATTTCTCTCACCAGCTGTGTTTGCAAGGTGATGGAACACATGTTTCATGCCCAGCTGGTACAGTGACTCGAGTCTCGCAGTTTATTAACCACTGCACAGTGTGGATTTTGAAAGCGCCGTTCTGCAGTTGACCGTCTCGTCACTTTGTCTTGCCGTCCGTCAGCAGGTGTCGTCAGTTTGGCATGGCCACCAGTGCTCCCTTCACGGGAACTAGCTCCAGTTATTAAGCCTCTCCCAGCGGCTCGGACGACCTCCTCATGGCCGTCTCGCCACGAGATCAGTTTCACTAGGTTACGTATTCGGCACTGTCTTTTTAGCCGTCACCATTTGTTAAGTGGTGCTGCCCCACCACTTTGTGCACGTTGCACTGAACTATTGACAGTCTGCCAGTTCCTGACAGAATGCCCTTTTTCAACCACTTACGTTCTCATTTGTGTTTGCCATCTGAGTTATCGGTCGTTTTAGCGAACGGCACGTGGGCTATCGATCGCATTTTACTTTTTATGTGCTTTAGAAATACGGTGCTCTGGACCTCCATTGTTCTATGACATATTTTGTAGACCTTTCTCCAGGTCCCTGTTTCTAGCTGTCTTCTCTTCCGTTGATTAGGATTGACATGTAGTCGTTTTTATCTCCTCTCTCTGTCTACATGTTCTACAGTTTGGCACGGGCACATGTGACCCTAGTTGGTTTTGCACGCTAAAACAAAACAAACAAGTACAACTGAAACTGCATACATTAGCTCCGTACCACTCTTAAAGAATGTTGCAAAGAACCAATCAGTTTCTTTCGGTGGCAAAGACTACCGTTTTGTATATACTACGTGTGCTGGAAGGAATAGTCAGTGTTCATGGATATGACAGGAGCGATCATTCAGGGCAAAGCAGTCTTGGTAAACGTGGACTGTAAATATTTTATGAGCGATGAGTACTTGGCCATCTTTGCAAGTGTGAAACACATACTGAGCAAGTGTTCATAGTTCTTGAGGTATGTATTTTGTATATTAGACAGTTTTTCTTGTTTTGGTCCATACTATCTCATCCCAAAATATGGAAAGCAAAGAGCTTTTTATAGAAGAGATTTGTTTCACAGTATCAAAAATGAAGAAATGCTCATAGCTCTGGAGGAATGCATTTTAGAGTCCATATTTATTGACTTTTTTGCTTCAGATGGCCATTCCTGCCCCTGAATCTGCCATTGACCATTCTTCTTGACGCGCACACACACACCCACACACACACACACACACACACACACACACACACACACACACACACACACACACAGAGTCAACCTCAGATGATCCTACACCATGCTATTCTTATAGTTTTCTGCAACTCCTGTGCATTCTCTCCATGTGTTACTGTAACTTCTTTAATGAATTTCCTGTCTCTCCCCTTTGAAAGTGATATACCAACAATCGGTCATGTTGCAGTTTTCTTATCTTTTGTTTTTCTTTTATTATTTGTTTTGACCAACTAGTTTTAAGTAACAGCTTCATTTCCTCTCTCTTCTTTGTTGTTTCCTGTATTTCCAGTACTCCCTCTTCTCCCTTGTTGTTATATCTGTTCTTCCTGTCCATGTTGTTTTTCATTTCTTTTTTTTTTTCTGCTACGAAAGCCTTCTAAACTCAATACTTTTTCTTAAAAAATTCTTTTGTTTATTTCTGTTTATTTCAGATTGTTTCTGTCTCTTTTAGTGTTTCTACAATATCTTCTGTTATTGGCACTGTTTTTCACAAACAAAGATGTATTTATTTCATTAGACTGTCCTCATTGTATAGGAAGTTATGCCAAAGATTGACCTTTTCTTTGCCATTATTTCTGATATTTCTCTATATTTCCTTAGATCTCTTCATCAGTTCTCATTTTCGAACCGTCGGTAGCTGTTATTAATGCGCCATTCGCGTGTCCAGGTTATAGTTCATTGATGTTTCATTCTCTTACTGTATATATTTTTGTCATCCGTGTACATATGTAAGTAATCAGTTTCTTCCCCCCTCGTTTCAGGCTCCAAGTTCTGACGTGTTGAAGAAGCGGGCCGAGCGATTCGGAACTACAGTCTCGAGTGCTCTGACAAAGGTACTGGGGTTATCAGTCATATAAAAGATAAAATAACTTTTAGAGCAAGAATATCTTCACTTTGTTTTCCTGATTAGTAGTTTCTTTGGCCACAGTCCACTGACACGTGGCTTCCTGCTCCACAAAGGGGAGCCACAAATGTTGGTCCACAAAGGGGAGCCACAAATGTTGGGTGTTTGTGGTGTGCAGCTTTTCTCGTGCCATGTTGTAGCTGATCAAACATCGAGAGTTTAGAAAGTTCAGTCCCCAGTTGCCCCTAGGATTTTCTATGTTTAATTAATTATTTCAGTTATTTCTTAATTCATTTCTGTTAATGATGTTCCAATGTGGAAAGTGTCGGCTCACACTGCGGTTCTGTATCCCCGTCGATGCCCTCGCTATGATAGGTGGGGTAAGTTAGTCGGTAGACAGAGAGCTGAGCACCTCTTGTAGGACCGTGCCCAGTAAATAAGTCTGTGTACTGTTATGGTCAGCCTTCAGGTAAATGACAGCTGTGGTTATGCACTACCGAGTCTGTCACCGCAGTGTCTGTATTAGCAGGGTTGTAGTTAGTAGCTTGTCATAATTACGAAACACCGTAAAACTAAAACATGTGTACACTACCTTATCAAAAGTATAAGGAGACTCCTGTGTAATACGGAATTGACCACTAGATGTCACGAGAGATGGACCCCTCAGTATAGGAGGAGGCAAGGAGTGTTGTATTGTCAGTAACAGAAGAACGGATCAGTCGGGGGAGCTCGGTGACTCCGAACACGGACTAGTCGCCGGATGTTACCCGAGTAACAGATTCGGCAGTAGCATTTCGACACTGCTGTAGCTGCCCGGGTAGACTCTCGGTGGTGTGATTCTGAAGTGGAGGTACGAAGGAACGGTGAGCATTGTGGAGAAAGGTTGTAGAAAATCGAACAAAACCTGCAGAAGAAATCTCTTGTGAGTTTCCGAGTGCTACCAGCATACCAGTTGCACAGTGAATTTGTGCAGGGAGTCAAAAAGAGTGGGGCACTATGTGTGAGCCGCTCGGAGCTGATCGCCACTCGAGACGGTGTAAAGAGCGACGCCGTCGGACAGTGGGTGACTGTAGATGAGTGGTTTGGAGCAACGAATTGGCAGCTATAATTGCTGTCGATCATTTGTACACGTTTGTGGCAATACGGGCACCGTAACTATTTGATTAGTGCTTAACGTTGTCAATTTACATAACGATCTACAATTTTTCATTTTAGGCAAGGTATTTCATATTAATTGTCACATATTTTGCATGTTTTTATTGTATCACATTTCAATATTTTTTCTCATTATGCCTATATGAGTCTCATATTTAACTGGGGCAAGTTAGTTCAAAGAATACGAACAACATTTTAGATTGGAATGTATTGTATAAAGGAAATTCAAATATTGAGTGTATCGGTAATATTGACTTTTTATGTACAATTTTCTGTATTTTACCTCGGAAGATGGCTCATCAGTGAGCCAAAACCGGTAACCGACAAAGAAAATTTATGATCTTGACATGAGGAGTTTTATCTGCACGTGTTTTAAATCAAAGGATCACAAATATCTCCATTCAAAATGTCAAAGATAACATTAACATAAAATATAGCAAATTCCAGTTGGAGAAAGACTGAGCCTATGTAACTGACAGGGTGTATACGACCTGGGACAACAGGGAGAGCCAGGAAAAACCCGGGAATTTTTTCATCCGGGAGAAAACTGGGAAAAACCCAGGTATTTTTTAGAATTCTGGGAATTTCTCATGGTTTTAGTTATCATTTAAATTTTTGTGATTTTGACTGGTAAGAAGCAATACTCTAACAAAGGATATTACTCTGTCCCGCTTCTGCAGAATAATACTGCAGCAACAAAACATGAACGAGGGGGAAAAAAAACAACCTTAAGTCCGAAAGGAAATTTGCCACATGCAACAATAAAACGCAGTGCTCATACAAGCGTCTGCCAACAGCAAAGTGTGTCAAAAGGCTTTAGGAAGAATATGCAATGCTTCCTAACAATGAATTGCCTCCAGTGAGCGTGACGTGACAGCTGTTTACATTAGATTCGTTTGAGCAGTTGTGGGCGGGCTCTTGCGCATGCGCAGTTGAGTCGCTTAATGAGTAGTACCTTCTCCCACTTCTGCTACAGATGTGTGGCTGGGCGCCACTATCTAACATTGTCCCGGTTCGGAAATTTCGTAGATCCGGGGCTGATATACAGAGCAATCAGAGTTGTAGTGGGGAGGTGGGTAGTCTCCACGTGACCTGTGTTTACGTTTAGTGATTTTGCTGTTTCCTCTTCATTTATTGCTCTCACATTAAATGAAAACAAAACGGATTTCTGTGGCCGGGAGCTACCAAGTGAATTAAAATACGTTCGCATAATTACAGAAGGCTAAAATATATTATTAGTTTCAGGTTTTATTTCTACCCCTCTGACAGTCAAGCATTAATCCTCTTTCAGAACAATGAAGTTGTTTTTGTCGGTTTGCTAAAGAGATTTGGCTTTTGCTAATCTTTTGTGCTGAGCTTTACCAAGAACTTGGTAAAGTGAATCTACTTTTCGGCACAATATTTGCATCCCCTCTGGCCCGGATGCATTTTCTGATTCATTTGGGAATGACGTCATAAAACTGCTGTATCCCCTCCCGAGGAAAGCTGGCCAACAACTGTCATAACTGGTCAGTGTTATCCCGAGTACTTTCACTGGGACAAAGTCGACGTCCTATTCGGTTCCACACTTTTTCTATCCCGGACATTTCTCGGGATCTCGCCGGCCTCTGCAGTACGTCGACGTTGCACAGACAGTTCGTAGAGACACGTGCCGTGTGTGAACGAGTGTCATTCTGTGAAAAGTGGCTCGGGGACACTGTCGCAGGAGAGTGATGCCTGCCGTCACGGGACGTCCGTGACGTACTGCTTGCGATCGGAGATCCCTCGGTCACCAGTACCCAAAGGTGCCCCACACCTCGACACCGAGAGTAACACCGTCGCGTCTCTCCAAAATATTGAAAGAATAGGACCTTTCCCCAGTCACCATTGTGTCCCGTGACGACAATAATTCATAATTCGGGGTTGTGCAGAATCGCAGTCCGTGCTTCCCAGTCACGGCACCACTCCAAACGCATCCGTTCGGGTTGTGGCGATAGCGGCAGCCTACGTGTCAGATGGCAGATCCCTAGTTCTGCTGCTGCTGGTCTCCAATCGTTGGTGCGAGGTGCCACAGAATGTCACGAGTAGTTCGTTACCTGTTGTCACGTGTCGGGTGCAGGTGTGAAGAGGTTACAGCATCCTTGGTGCACAATACATCAATCCTTATACGTGGCAGTTGGACGTGGTCTGCCGGAACTTTGTCTACGAGTGTACTTCCGTTCGTGCTGACATTGGCCGAATGCCTGACAGTTGGAGTTCCACAGATTGACCAGCTAGCCAAAAGGAAAGGCGTACTGAAGCCCTGTTTAAAATCTGCCACGTGGTTTGCGTGTCGCAGATAATTGCAATTCTAATTATTTACATACCTGCAGATAATGTGTACGTATACAAAGTTATGTCGACACCTGACAGAGTCCTCCTCTGGGTGCTTCACATTTTTTAACAGGCAATATCTATTAAATTTGGGAAAGAAATGAGAAAAGAATGGGAAAATAGTGTTCATGTTCGGAGTGGTGTTGTGGCGAGTGGACCTGTTGCAACTCGCTACTTTTTAACGTGATCAGATTTTTTACAAATCGATTTCTTATTAGTCCCCGCATTACCAGAAGTAATTTCGTGGGCACATCTCACCGCAGGCCGAGCTGGAGGAGAAGATGCGGAAGAGGCAGGAGCGCTTCGGCACGGTGACGGCGGAGCCCGCGAGCAGTGCAGCCGCTACGACGGCCAAGGCGAAGGCGGCTGATATGACGGCGGCGGAGCGGAAGCGGCTGCGCGCCCTGCGCTTCCAGTCCGAGTGAGGCCGGCGTGCAGTGTAGCAGTGTAGGAGGACTTTCCCGTTCCACTTTGTATTGTCTGTCAGCCGTGGGTCGTACAACGAACTCGCAAAAGTACCTGATAGCGAGGAATGCTGTGTGTGATGAAAAATTTATTATTGACTGTATAAATAAATACATTTCTATTATTTACCTAAGATGTTCTGTTCTTCAGTCTTTAACACCTCCCAAAAAGCAATGTGTGTGTGTGTGTGTGCGTGCGTGCGTGCGTGCGTGCGAGAGGGGGGAGGGGAGGGTAAAAACAGCAGTTTCACTTTGTGGTGCCCAAATCAGTCTTGTGGACTCCACCATTGAATCTGTATTTCTTGTTTAAAACTCAAAAAATATTAACTCCTCCACATGACATTTCAAGAACAAACATTTTCCACTACATGAAATCTACCATTGGACATGTTTGTCCATACTTCCAGCACATTAAAGCTTCCACAAATGCGTGCGTGCGTGCGTGCGTGCGAGAGGGGGGAGGGGAGGGTAAAAACAGCAGTTTCACTTTGTGGTGCCCAAATCAGTCTTGTGGACTCCACCATTGAATCTGTATTTCTTGTTTAAAACTCAAAAAATATTAACTCCTCCGCATGACATTTCAAGAACAAACATTTTCCACTACATGAAATCTACCATTGGACGTGTTTGTCCATACTTCCAGCACATTAAAGCTTCCACAAATCTAATATATAGTTACTTCAAATTACAGTAGCATTCTGTACCACAAATGTTCCTCTGGCTTAATTTTCATTACATATGCATCACTACGATGCAGTTTCTTGGGAAGTCTGTGCTCATTCAGGGCCAACATTATGCATCTACTTTTACTAAATGTACTGTTTTATGTCAATATTCCTCAATGTGTAAATTACTTTTATTGAGAGTGTAATTCATCAGTAAGATGACTTGGGGATACTCCTCACATTCGTGGACAGCCGAGACACTCAGGAAATCTACCTTTTCTGGTCAGCAGCGGACTGTGCTTCTGAAACCAGCAATCATTGAAAATTGTCTCAAGTGCAGGTAGTAATTGAATGTTGTCTGAAATGAGTAAAAACAACTGTGTCAGCTATTTAACTCACCAAAATTATTTTATTCTTTCTAGTGCAGAAATGATGTGTTTGGAAGGTAGGAGATGAGATACTGGCAGAAGTAAAGCTGTGAGTACCGGGCGTGAGTCGTGCTTCGGCAGCTCGGATGGTAGAGCACTTGCCCACGAAAGGCAAAGGTCCCGAGTTCGAGGCTCGGTCGGGCACACAGTTTTAATCTGCCAGGAAGTTTCATTTCGTATCTATTTTGTGTCCGTGCAGTAACACAGTCAGAACAGGAGAAAGTCTATCTTTCTTTTTCCTTTTCTTCTAATTGTTAGTAGATCAAAAATATTTCATTATGAGTGACAGAAGTTGACTACACAGATAAGTCAATAGACCTACGTAATCAGTTTAAATGGCGAAAAGAATACAAAAATATTACTGGTGTGAGACTGTTAGTTGCATTACATCCCTTCCAGGGATGGCAATATGACAGCTGATACTGTGCTGGTTGCATTCATTCCTGCACCATTCATACATCGTGTCTTCTATTGCATACAGTAAGTATAATTATACAGTAATTGGTATACCCAGTCACTGTAAGCTCTTTCAGTTAATTATACTAACAGTTATTACAGGTACACACCTTTCTCATTTTGATTTGTAATCCTGTAAATTCCCCCATCAAATTGCATCTGAAATTGTCACCTGCACTTTTCTGTGCCCACTCATTCACTCAACTGGATGAGATATATTGAAATATACACATATTTATACATAGAAATATAGACCGAGATGACAGAAATTTTGGGATACCTCCTAATATCGTGTCGGGCCTGTTTTTGCCTGTCGTCGTGCAGCAATTCGGTGTGGCATGGACTTAATAAGTCATTGGAAGTTCCCTGCAGCAATATTGAACCATTCTGCCTCTATAGCCATCTGTAATTGTGAAAGTGTTGCTGGTGCAGGATCTTGTGCACAAACTGATCTTTCAATTATGTCGCATAAATGTTTGATGAGATTTGCGTCAGGTGATCTGGGTGGTCAAATCACTCGCTCAAATGGTCCAGAATGTTCAGCAAACTACACTCGTGCTCATAAATTAAGGATAATTGCAACATGTGGTGCCACACAACGTGGCACTACACAAAACTGGTGCTAATAGCATAGGCACATAGGGAACACACACACACACACACACACACACACACACACACACACACAACACAGATCTGTAAGTCCACAGTATTGGTAATATGTTGAGAAAACTGTCCCAAAACACGTGCTATAAAGTGCCACTGTTTGCTGCGTGTGTACCCCGACATCAGTATGGGATATGATCACCGTGCACACGTACACAGGCCGCCCAACGGGTTGGCATACTCTGGATCAGGTGGTCGAGCAGCTGCTGGGGTATAGTGTCCCATTCTTGCACCAGTGCCTGTTGGAGCTCCTGAAGTGTCGTTGGGGTTTGAAGACTTGCAGCAATATGTCGACTGAGAGCATCCCAGATGCGCTCGATGGAGTTTAGGTCTGGAGAACAGGCAGGCCACTCCATTTGCCCGATATCTCTTGTTTTGAGGTACTCCTCCATGACAGCAGCTCGGTGGGGCCGTGCGTTATCATCCGTCAGGAGGAAGGTGGGACCCACTGCACCGCTGAAAAGGCAGACGTACTGGTGCAAAATGATATTCCGATACACTTGACCTGTTACACTTCCTCTGTTAAAGACATGCAGGGGTGTACGTGCACCAATCATAATCCCACCGCACACCATCAAACCACGACCTCTATCCAGGCCCCTTTCAAGGACATTAAGGGGTCGGTATCTGGTTTGTGGTTAATGCCAGATGAAACCCGGCGAGAATCACTGTTCAGACTATACCTGGATTCGTCCGTGAACATAACTTGGGACCACTGTTCCAATGACCGTGTACTGTGTTCTTGACACCGGGCTGTCCTGTGACCAGAAGTCAGTGGAATGCACCCCGCAGGTCTGCGGGCGAATAAACCGAGTCTGTTCAGTCGTCTGTAGACCTTGTGTCTCGAGACAACTGTTCCAGTGGCTGCAGTAAGGTCCCGAGCGAGGCTACCTGCAGTACTCCGTGGCCGTCTGCGGGCACTGATGGTGACATATCGGTCATCTTGTGGTGTTGTACACTGTGGACGTCCCGTACTGTAGCGCCTGGACATGTTTTTTCTGCTGGAATCGTTGCCATAATCGTGAGATCACAGTTTGTGCCACACAGAGGGCCCGTGGTACGACCTGCTGTGTTCGACCAGCCTCCAGTTGCCCTAGTATTCTACCCCTCATAATATCAATAGGTGTTCTTTGAGTCATTTTCGACACACAGTCACCATTAGCACATCTGAAAACGTCTGCACACTTACTCGCTGCACCGTACTCTGACACGCACCAATACACCTCTGCGTACGTGGACTGCTGCCAGTGCCGACTGCAGGTCAAATGCACCACACGGTCGTACCCCGAGGTGATTTAAACCCGCAAACCGCCCACCATAGTGTTGTTTCACCACCTGTCAGCATTATCCTTAATTTATGAGCCTGAGTGTAGTTGCCAAAAGTTGTGACATCGCATGTTGTCATCCACGAAAATTACGTCATTGTTTGGGAGCACGGTAGTCCAGAAATGCCTGCAGATGGTCTCCGAGTAGCCAAATATAACCATTTCCAGTGGATGATTGGTTCAGGTGGACCAGAGAAGCCAGTGCATTCCTTGTAAAAACGGCCCTCACCTTTATGGCGCCACCACCAGTTTGCACAGTGCCTTGTTAACAATTTGGGTCCACAGCTTCAGGGGGTTTTGCACCTTGTTTGAATGCTACCATCTGAAACTGGAACTCGTGTGACCAGGCCACAGTTTCCCAGTAGTCTAGGGTCTAACGGTATTACAAGCCCGGGAGAGGTGCCGCAGGCAGTGATGT
Organism: Schistocerca cancellata; assembly: GCF_023864275.1. Taxonomy (NCBI): domain Eukaryota; kingdom Metazoa; phylum Arthropoda; class Insecta; order Orthoptera; family Acrididae; genus Schistocerca; species Schistocerca cancellata. Next base: position 145,895,065 of record NC_064636.1, on the reverse strand, counting down.
GCTTTTAGCACAGGCACTTGTGTCGGTCGTCTGGTGCCGGAGCCTTTTAACACGAGATTTTGCTGCAGTGTCCTAACAGGTACATACGTCCCGTATTGAGTCCTGCAGTTACTTCACACAGTGTTGCTCGACTGTTAACACTGATGTGGTCGGTTAGCACTGACGACCCTAAGCAAACAGTGCTGCTCTTCGCCGTTATGTGAAGACTGTCAGCCATTGTATTGTCTGTTGTAAGAGTTAATGCCAGAAATTTTAGTATTCCCGGCACACTGTTGACACTGTGGGTCTCGGAATATCGAATTTCTCAAATGGAATGTCCGATGCGTCTAGCTCGACTACCGTTCCACATTCGAGATCTGTTCCCTTTGTGCGGCCACAATCTCGTCGGAAACCTTTTCACGTTAATCGTCTCGGTACAAATGACAGGTCTGCCAATGCACTGCCCTTTTATACCTTGTGTATGTGATACCGTCACCTGTATATGTGTGTATTGCTATCCTGTAACTTTTGTTATCTCAGTGTAGGTGTTTACGTGGAAGATCAGTTGAATGGAATGGGTAGTGCGTTGAAAAGAGCTTATAGGATCAAAATCGAGAAAAATAGAACAGCGGTTCTGTACAAGGTGCGGCTAGAAAAAAACCGGACTGATGCTGGAAAAAACATTTATTTACAATTATTTACAATTTCATGTTATCTCCTTCAATGTACTCTCCTCCTCGGTCTCTACACTGCTCCGTATGAATTTTCCAGTGTTCATAGCAATGCTGCAGATCATTTTCGGTAAGTCCATACATTACTTCCGTCGCTTTTTCTTTTACTGCTTCAACAGTCTCAAATCTAGTTCCTTTCAAAGCTGACTTGACTTTAGGGAAAAGAAAAAAGTCACAGGGGGCCAAATCAGATGAGTAGGGTGGATGATCTAAGATGGGAATGTTGTGTTTTGCCAAAAACGTCTTCACTGACAACGCACTGTGAGCTGGGGCATTGTCTCGGTGAAGGATCCGTGACTTTTTTCTCCACAAATCATTCCGTTTCCTCCGTACTCACTCACGTAGGGTAGCCAGGACGCTAATGTAGTAATGCTGATTCACTGTTTGTCCCTCTGGTACCCAATCAATGTGCACAATCCCTTTGATGTCAAAAAAAAAAAAACAATCATCATTGCCTTGAATTTCGATTTTGACATTCGTGCTTTTTTTTCTCGTGGACAACCAGGAGTTTTCCAATGCATCGATTGGCGTTTAGTTTCGGGGTCGTAAGTAAAAAACCACGATTCATCACAAGTAATAACATTTTGTAAGAAGGTGGGATCACTTTCAATGTTTTCCAGGATGTCGGAACAAATCATTCTTCGGCGTTCCTTCTGTTCAATTGTGAGACACTTTGGAACCATTTTTGAACACACTTTGTTCATGTTGAAACTTTCATGAAGAATCTGCCTAACACTTTCCTTGTCAAGTCCTGTTAACTCAGACACTGCTCTGATTGTTAAACGGCGATCTTGTCGAACGAGTTTACCGATTTTTTTCAATGTTTGCGTCAGTTTTTGCTGACAATGGTCTGCCAGTGCGAGTGTCATCACTGGTGTCTTCGCGGCCATCTTTAAATCCTTTAAACCACTCAAACACTTGTGTTCGCGATAAACAATCATCGCCGTACACTTGTTGTAACATTACAAACGTTTCACTTGCAGATTTTCCTAGTTTGAAACAAAATTTGATGTTAACACGCTGTTCTTTCTGTACACTCAACATTTTCCGACGCACAGACAAAACGTCAACTACTTAAAACAGACGCCAAGGGCAGACTGAGTGCAGGAGGCAGATGAAACTCGAGCAGGAGGCGGAGCGAGAGTCACATGACAGGCCACGCGACTTTCAGCCTTATTGCATTCGTTTTATTGTTTCACCAGTACTAGTCCGGTTTTTTTCTAGCCACACCTCGTAAGCTGATAATGCCAGAAGTAGAGAACACACAGAATGCGAAGTGGTGATGACAGCAAGAAAAGCATTTCACTAAGGGTTAAATTCGTGTACACTGTAAAAATAATGTTAAGAAGTCTTTTTTGAAATTATTTGTCAGAAGTGTAGTGTTTTATGGGAGTGAAACATGAACAACAAATAGTTCAGACAAGATAATAGAAGCTTTCGAAATGAAGGTGTACAGAAGAATGCCGAAGATTAGATGGGTAAATCGTATAACAAATAGCAGCTAGTCAACTGAATTGGGAATGTAATTAATTTATGGCATAATTTGAGCAAAAGAAGGAATCAGTTGATAGGGCACATCCTGCGGCACGAAAAAGTCGTCGATCTGGTAATGCCGGAAAGTGTGTGTGGTGGTGGTGGGGAGGGTAAACACTGTAGAGGGGGACCGAGGCTTGACAACAGGAAGCAGTTTCAAGTGGATCTCAGTTGCAGCAGCTACAAAGAGGCTTACACAGTGAATAGAATAGTGTGGAGAGATGCATCGAACCAGTCTTCAGACCAAAAACCGTGACATCATCATTAAATAGTAAACAGAAATAGCAGCCACATAGTGCAAGAGGAAGGGCACTGACTTTTTATCTAGAATGCATTACTGTTTGTAAAAAGTAAGACACACTGAAGCAGTGGTCTGCAACATGCCATGATAAGAAAATGTATAGAAAAGTAGAGCCACAATAAGTGCCCTTTATTGTGTAACTGGACATGTCAGTGCTAAACAATACTCAGTCCATAGAGCCATCGTACAATGTGGAAACGTGTAACCGAGTGCCGCTACGACTCGCCGATATTACACTGTAGAATATCGGCAAACGAGTTCATTCGAACGGGGGAGAATCGTCGGTCTCGAGGAGGCAGGTGTGTCGTTCTGTGGCACTGCAGCTCGTGCAGGGCATGCTACTTCGACAGTGAGGTGTACTCGGAACCAGTGGAGAGAAGAGGACCGTACATTGCACCGATAAGGTACCGGAGGTACTGGACGATACAGTGTGAGATGACTGTCATCTCGTCTGATTGGCCGTAACAAGTCTGTTAACTGACTACTGAGGCTCCATACAGTGTAGACGAAATTAAAATTTCCAAGTACTGAGCACCGATTCTGACAGTCAGTCACGGTTTCGCAAACTGAGGGCAAGTACAAGTCCTGACTATTTGTTGTATCACCAAATAAATCTAAATCCCAATTGAGACTAACGTATGAAAAATTCAAACATTCAATTAGCACACACAAAGGGGGGCATTATAACTCTGTGAGAACTTATTTTAAATTACTTTTTTTATTAGTAGAAAAGCAACTACACTAGTCTTTGGAAAATGTGAAACACCAAGACCAAGAGATGTGATCATAATGAAATTTATTCCACTTATTACGGACATGACACTACACACAGGATTAGCATTACAGATTGGTACACACACTGTGACTGCGGAAATTCAGTAAGGATTATGTGTAAATAAGCTCCAAAACTAAAATAACTTATGTTAACCTATGTAAGAAATGCTGTATTTTTGTATTAATTCCGTGTATTGTCTTTAAATTATCTTATATTGTAAAACTGTAATTAACTCTTAAGGCTATGTGGCTGCTGTTTCTGTTTACTATTTAATGATGTCATGGTTTTTGGTCTGAAGATTGGTTTGATGCATCTCTCCACACTATTCTATCCACTGTGTAAGCCTCTTTGTAGCTGCTCCAACTGAGATCCATTTGAAACTGCTTTCTGTTGTCAAGCCTTGGTCCCCCTCAACAGTTTTTTCACCACCACAACAGCCACAAGCACAACAACAACAGCACCAGCCACAGTGTTGGTGCAATGTCAGAGCACTGCAACGAGTGTGAACATGTCTGCGGACTGGACTGGTGACACGGGTGACATTGCGTCGGCTCCCATTGACCAGAAGACCCGGACACTGAGGACTGCACTGGGCACGTGAATCTCGACACTCGTATGCCGAGTGCCAAAATGTAGTGTATTCGGACGAGTCCTGCACACACGTTTGACACCGCCGTAACGAACAAACCGGGCACACTGTACTGCTGAACGGCATAGTGGACAGACACCGAGTGTGACAGTTTGGGGTGTCATTGCCTGTAACGTGTGATGTTTCATCCTATGTCTCGAGAGGAATTGGAACAACTACCACTATGTTTTACAGCTTGAGACACTGTCCTGCCTGCAGGCCATTCCACGTGCCATATTTCAGCAGGACAATGCGCAGCCGTATGTGGAGAGAAATTGAGTGTCTCCTTCAGAGAATGATGGGTACCACTGCGTTGCCAGCCTTCCCTTTCACCTGGCGTTGAATTATTATTTAAAAAAAAGTTTCTCTGTTTTGTGTGGTGCTGTTTAGTGGTAATTCAAAAATAAATTTTGGTAAGAGGAAATTAACTGGAGTGCCGTTAATTAAAAGAAGTAGCCAAGTATTAAAAAAAGAAAGTTTAAATTATCACACACCACAGGTAAATTTAATAACTCAAGATTTTCTCTAACCTGTTGTGATACTGTGGAGTGGACTGACCGCGCAATCATTAATATTATGCATTATGCACAGAAGTGCTGCCTGGAAACTGCATTTACAGATCGGCTCAACAGATCTCGGGGACACGCAAGTGGCCACCACAAATTCGAACATCAATGATGGCAACGGCCAGCAAACGATATGTCGGCAGTCTCGCAGTTCTCGTAGCTGAAACAGAGAAAAGTTGGCAGGCGAGATTAATATTGTTGAAATAAAGTGTTGGTAAATAATAACAATTATTCATATATTGATGATACTTTTACGTAGGTAAATGCTTTACATACCTCGAAAATATCTTTCCAGTACAACTGGCTGTTACAAAATCGTTTGAGAGAGCGATCAATAAGAGATGTCAGTAGAGAGCAGGCCTCGGAGAGGGGGAGGTTTATATACAAGTAGACAACTTTACTGACATTTGTCCTCAGTCTCTTCCTGTTCTGAAAGCCTGTTTCGTGCATAAATGTTTGAGAGACTTCGTTGCACTCCTTTCCGGTGCGGCTGATCCCGTAAAATTTGATTGTTGACGCCGCTTGCGCCGTGTCTGATGCATTATTTACCAATTTACAAATACAATTACTCTCCTTCACTAATTTTAACATTTGTATGCTCTCTCACATTTAAGAGTTAATTACAGTGTTACATTATAACACAATTTAAAGGCAATGTACGGAATTAATACAAAAACAAAGCATTTCTTACATAGGTTAACATAAATTATTTTAGTTTTGGGGCTTAAGTTTATTTACACATAATTCTTACTGAATTTCCGCAGTCACAGTGTGTATACCAATCTGTAATGCTAATCCTGTGTGTAGTGTCATGTCCGTAATAAGTGGAATAAATTTCATTATGATCGGATCTCTTGGTCTTGGTGTTTCACTTTTTTCAAAGACTAGTGTAGTTGCTTTTCTACTAATAAAAAAAGTAATTTAAAATAAGTTCTCATAGAGTTGTAATGCCCCCCTTTGTGTGTGCTAGTTGAATGTTTGAATTTTTCATACATTAGTCTCAATTGGGATTTAGATTTATTTGGTGATACAACAAACGGTCAGGACTTGTACTTGCCCTCAGTTTGCAAAACCGTGACTGACTGTCAGAATCAGTGCTCAGTACTTGGAAATTTTAGTATTGTCTACACTGTATGGGGCCTCAATAGTCAGGTAACAGACTTAAACATTTTTTAAGGGCACTGGATGCATAACATTGCTGTTAGTACCTGTGAACAGTTAACGATATTTGTTTAAATAAACTTTGAGCACTGTATATAGAGTGTGTTTGTGGCCACAGTGGTTTGCTCTTGCCTGCTCCACCAGTGGCCACACATTTATCGTTCACTTTCAGGAAAACTAGATGCAGGTGTTCTATTTATGTACTCAAAGCAGCAGATACAGCTGACCCTAGATCACCAAAAGCAATAAACAGCAGTGTGCTAGCATTCTAGTTCAGCCATATTCCTAACGATATTTTACCTTATAATCATAAGGAATAGGCAGTGTTGCACATTGCTACTTGCCATGTATCGAGTCTGGCCTGAGCAGCCAGAGAAAGAGGTTTTTTTTGGTGTGTGTGTGTGTGTGTGTGTTTCCCCTTCTGACAGAGGCTTTGGCTGAAAGCTTAATGTAGAGCAGTCTTTTTGTTGTGCCTGTCTGCAATTCCACTATTCATCTTTGAAGTGAGTAGCACTCTTATCATCTCCATACATGTTAACATAACACTTCAATCCTTGAATTAGATATTCAGATAATTTGTGGAATTGTGGTTAATGAGGGATGTTCTTAATTGTCTTTTAAAGTGATTGGAGTTTGCAATTTCTTGCTTTTTGGTAGAATGGAGCTTGGTGAATATGTTGCCATCAAAGTACGTAAATCAATTCCGAATGCTGATCAAGGAGACAAAGTGTACATGAGATTATTTTTGTGTCATGTATTGTGACTCTGTAAGTTACATGTTCAGCTGATTTTAATTATCAGCAACTACAATCATTTAGGAGTAAGTGTATTGGGAAGGTAGTGTAAGAATCCCAAGTTCTTGAAAATACCTCTGCAAGATGTACCGTTATGTAATTTACACAGTATTGTTACTGCTCTCTCTTGCTAAACAAACACTTCATTCACCTTACTGCCCCAATGTGCTCCGTAGGAAAGACCTCGGAACAAATGGTCACCAGTTGTCTGATCTGGATATTAACAAACCGAGCAGCACCTCAACCCTCTACAGTGTGGATTTAGGAGACGTCGATACGCTTTTGACAACCTGACCCTGTCAGAGGCAGCTATCCAGCAGCTTTCCTGCTTTAACGGTGCTGTATAGGGATATTTTTTGACATCGGTAAGGCACACGACACTACTCGAGGCACAGTAGTCTAGACCACCTCCGCCAGTGATGCTTTTATGGCCAGCCACCCGTATTCACACTCCTGTGTCAAAATCCCTAAGTACCAGGGTGGTGATGTGCTATTTGGATAGTTTAGAGCAGGAGAACGCTGTTCCCCAGAAGTTTGTTTCAAGTTTTCCCCTCTTTGTCACAGCCGTAAACAGTACAGTACTGTAATGAGTGACGGGCAGTGCTGCTTATTTGTCGATGTCGCAGTTTGTTGTTCTTCCCCCGACAGTACGACAGGGAGTCGTCAGTTACAACTTATAATGGAGAGGTCGGAGCAGTGTGCTGCAGGGATGAGATTTTCTGTGGACAGGTGTTGGTTAATGTGATTTGTTCCTGTCGTATTTTTATGTACAGGGCTATTACAAATGATTGAAGCGATTTCATAAATTCACTGTAGCTCCATTCATTGACATACGGTCACGACACACTACAGATACGTAGAAAAACTCATAAAGTTTTGTTCGGCTGAAGCCGTACTTCAGGTTTCTGCCGCCAGAGCGCTCGAGAGCGCAGTGAGACAAAATGGCGACAGTAGCCGAGAAAGCGTATGTCGCGCTTGAAATGCACTCACATCAGTCAGTCATAACAGTGCAACGACACTTCAGGACGAAGTTCAACAAAGGTCCACCAACTGCTAACTCCATTCGGCGATGGTATGCGCAGTTTAAAGCTTATGGATGCCTCTGTAAGGGGAAATCGACGGGTTGGCGTGCAGTGAGCGAAGGAACGGTTGAACACGTGTATCTGGACATGCTGTAAAATTGGCTCGTGCCACAACTGGAGACCGACAGTGCTGACTTCATCTTTCAACAGGATGGTGCTCCACCGCACTTCCATCGTGATGTTCGGCATTTCTTAAACAGGAGATTGGAAAACAGATGGATCGGTCGTGGTGGAGATCATGATCAGCAATTCATGTCACGACCTCCACGCTCTCCCGACTTAATCCCATGCAGTTTCTTTCTGTGGGGTTATGTGAAAGATTCAGTGTTTAAACCTCCTCTACCAAGAAACGTGCCAGAACTGCGAGCTCACATCAACGATGGTTTCGAACTCATTGATTGGGACATGCTGCACCGAGTGTGGGAGGAACTTGATTATTGGCTTGATGTCTGCCGGGAACTTGATTATCGGCTTGATGTCTGTCGGGAACTTGATTATCGGCTTGATGTCTGCCGAATCACTAAAGGGGCACATATCGAACATCTGTGAATGCCTAAAAAAGCTTTTTGAGTTTTTGTATGTGTGTGCAAAGCATTGTGAAAATATCTCAAATAATAAAAGTTATTGTAGAGCTGTGAAATCGCTTCAATCATTTGTAATAACCCTGTACATTAGTTCCATGTAAGGGCACCATTCTTCATTTTAAAGACTCAGTGAGGTTTCGGAGCCTCACCTTCGATCCAAAGCTGTTACGGTTATCACATCTGAAGTATCTAAAGGCGAGGACGCAGAAAGCGACGAGTATCTTAAGGTGCCTCAGGGAGTGGACGAGCTACATCTGCTGCAGCTTTATAGGGCTTTTGTGAGATTCTGGCTAGACTACGGGTGGACGGTGTACAGATCAGTGAGACATTCTTACGTGAGGGGATCGGGCTGACTGCTGGCGCTTACAGGACCGGCCTCCCCTACCCAGTCTCTGTGCCGGGGGGTTCGTGGAGTGCCACGTACCGTTCGGCAGCAACTGCCTTAGTAATTATCTCAGAGTGGTGTGCTTTCTTCAAAGAGTGCCGTGTGGACCTTAGTGATTCACCACACTCTGGGCGGCCGGTAACAGCTGCAGCCTCACAGAGTGTCGGAACCATCGAGGCAGCAGTTTGAACGATCGGCATCTGGAACTGCGAATCGTGTCACAGCAATCCATTTCCTATGGTACGATGTACGATACTGTTTGTGACATGTCGATATTTTGTAAAGTTGGTGCTCGCTGTGTGGCCGAGAACCTGACACACAACCTTGAGGACCAGTCAGTCATGACAAGTTCGGGTCTCTTAATGCCTTATTCTGCTGGAGGATGTAACTTTCTGAAAGGAATTGTGAGGACGAGTCATTAGCGTACCACTGTGTGCTCAAAACTGAGCGTGCCTTTGTGGAGTGCAAATATGCTGGCTCCCCAGTGAAGAAAAAAAATTTTTTTAAATGACTCAGTCTGCTACCAAAGCACTTGTGACAGTGTTCTAGGATATGCGTGCTGGGTTATTAGTGGGCTTTGCTGAACACGGGACCACTGTGAATGCTGCAGCCTACACTAAAACTTTGGTTAAGTTGTGTCGCGCTCTTTGTGACAAATGCCGCAACACTAATGCTCTGACGGTGTCAGACCTCTTCGTGACAATGCTCGCCCCCACATTGCTGCTCCTATTTGTGAGAAAATTGCCAAATCTGAGTGAGAGGTGCTCCAGCATCCACCATACAGTCCAGACCTCGCACTGTCGGACTTTCGTCTGTTTGGTACCGTCAAGAAATTCCTGGCCAGCCAACACTTTGCAACACGTGCAGAAGTGAAACCGGCAGTCCCCAGATGGCTATACTCCAAATAAATGTACTTCTACAAACAGGGCATACTGAAACTGCTGTCACGATGGGAGAAAGGTGTTGAAATTGCTGCTGGCTAGGTAAATGATGTAAGTTCATTTGTGGTTTTTTTATGTTAAACTATTTGGTAATAAAATTATTGTGCATCACTTTCCGATCTTCCGTCGTAGATTCGTTGTGGTATAAGAGTATAAGAGAGGCTGTAACTCAGTATTTTATGACATTTTAAATGTGTCCCATAACTATACGGCTGTTTTCGTGGGTGGGTCTAAAGAGGTGACTCCCTTGCTTGTTGTGTTGTTTTGCCCTGAGCGTATCCTCAAGATCCAGTTACCTCGAGAAGTCGCTTTGTGGAGTTACACGAGTTATGTGTGGAAAAGGATAAATGCAGAATTGTGTCTGGAGTGTTCCACTCCCAAATAACACCACTAGTGAGAGCTGCTAGGGAAGTCCCCTAGGTGCTTATGACAAATAAGTGGTTCGATATAAGATGTAAAGCACAAATTTTTAATGGTGAGTAGGCTAGTGAAATGTCTTGCCATAAATACTGTACTGCATACTTACAATAAACACCTACAGTTCTCATATTTTTAACAGATACTGCCTTTAATTATAGCTTTCTGCTCTTAAATCAAACTTTGTCTTCAAGTAATACATTTCATACAGTTGGAAAATGTATTGAAATAAATATCCTTTTGAAACACAATTCATGTATTTCACAAATTATTCTCAGCTCTGAAGGAGTACTTCTTACTTGAATGACACGGAGGTAAGAAAAAGGTGCCAAAGAAAAATTAAAATCATCCAATTCAACTATTTTCACTGATACTGCGTGTTGTGCATTCAGATGTGTATACGCAAATTATTTGAATAAAAAGACATTTAGTACATGAACAAGAATTCTAAATTATTACTTGTCTGATAAACAAGATACAGCACAATGGTTCCCCAGTGACTGCTGGAGTCACAAATTTACAAATGAATTACTGCACCGGTCAGTTGTATACCGGCTGTTTTACAGTGTGCGGGGCATCGAACATTCGATGCACACTCCAAAAAACCACAAACGCTTTGTGCTTGTGCAGTTCTTAAGCACCACGACAGAGTATATTGCATAGAATGAAAACTGTTCTGCAGTTGTATGATATGTTCTTAAGGAAATTTATGTATGTAAACTGCATGTCAGTAAAACGTGGATTAAAGGATTTATTTGGCATCCACACTCTTCATAGACTTTGGGCATGTATCTACTTGTTTTGAGGATTGGATACATAAATTGTATGAAACACTACTTTCAATAAAAACATTTAAGTTCAACAGAATATGTGAAAAGCATATAGATAACCCAAGTGGGGAAAGAACAAGAAAACCATCCACACAGTATGAATACTATCTTTACATGAATTCACATAATATTCATCATCTTTACTCATTTTTTATTTTATGGTTTGTCTTTCCTTTGGTATAGTCACTTTTACTTTGTTATTAAATGACATTATTCAAACTTCGTCATGACATTGGAAGAGTTCCATAATGATGTAATCAACTGGCGTTGTTGCTTGGGATCAGTGACATGTGGGACATCGCAGGTGGAGGTAGCAGGAGTGAGAGTAAGTGTCAGAACACTGTGGCATGTCCAACACTGATTTGCCTTGTGCCACCAAACTCATTTCTTTCGAGATTACGATGACACACGAGTTTACGGCATAGGCTGGAGAGCCGCAGGATGCAAAATACGCTACTTGCATCTCAGTCAGGTAAGCTGCTACGTACTTAGTTTTTTATTGTCTACAGAAATATTCGTGTGGCGACCACAATTTGTCTCGTCGGTTCCGTAACACGCTTTCCGGTAAATGTATCGTGGTTTGCATGTCTTAATTAAACCGTTGCTTTGCACCATGTTTGTTTTGCATCACTAACGTTTCCATGTATTTTGTTCTGAGATTATTATAGTGGTACAGTACTAGAAACATTCTTTCACATCTAGTTCCTCAATGCCTATTTATTCACGTAATATCTTTACACTTAGGATAACGTGAGCTTCTGGTATATACTTTTACATTTCAACAATATTATTTTTGTGAACACATACTTGACACGCTATGCTCTGCTGACACATTTGCTTTAATATTTCTTGTATTGTAATACAGTTTTCTTTGGGGGTAAAGTGCGTCTAGCTCTGCTCATATTTAGCCTGTACTAATGTGAAAACGGTTCTTACACGCCAGATAAGTCAAATAAAGGCATTTGGTACAGTTCCCCACAGTCGTTTAATGAACAAAGTAAGAGCATGTGGACTATCAGACCAATTATGTGATTGGATTTTGGATTGAAGAGTTCCTAGATCACAGAACGCAGCATGTCATTCTCAATGGAGAGAAGTCTTATGAAGTAAGAGAGATTTCAGGTGTGCCACAGGAGAGTGTCGTAGGACCGTTGCTGTTCACAGTATATATAAATGACCTTCCGGATAATATCGGAAGTTCACTGAGGCTCTTTGCGGATGATGCTGTGGTGTATCGAGAGGTTGTAACAATAGAAAATTGTACTGAAATGCACGAGGATCTGCAACGAATTGACGCATGGTGCAGGGAATGGCAATTGAATATCAATGTAGACAAGTGTAATGTGCTGCGAATTCGTTGAAAGAAAGATCCTTTATCATTTAGCTATAATATAGCAGGTCAGCAACTGGAAGCAGTTAATTCCATAAATTATCTGGGAGTAGGCATTAGGAGTGATCTAAAATGGAATGACCATATAAAATTAATCATCGGTAAAGCAGATGCCAGACTGAGATTCATTGGAAGAATCCTAAGGAAAAGCAGTCCGAAAACAAAGGAAGTAGTTTACAGTACACTTGTTCACCCACTGCTTGAATACTGCTTACCGGTGTGGGATCCATACCAGATAGGGTTGACAGAAGAGATAGAGAAGATCCAACAGAGAGCAGCGCACTTCGTTACAGGATCATTTACTAATCGTGAAAGTGTTACCGAGATGATAGATAAACTCCAGTGGAAGACTCTGCAAGAGAGACACTCAGTAGCTCGTTACGGGCTTTTGTTGAAGTTTCGAGAACATACCTTCACCGAGGAGTCAAGCAGTATATTGCTCCCTTCTACATATATCCCGCGAAGAGACTGTGAGGATGAAATCAGAGAGATTAGAGCCCACACAGAAGCATACCGACAATCCTTCTTTCCACGAACAATACGAGACTGGAATAGAAGGGAGAACCGATAGAGGTACTCAAGGCGCCCTCCGCCATGCACCGTAGGGTGGCTTGCGGAGTATGGGTGTAGATGTAGAACCTACCTTCTTTATTTTACTAGGAAGAATCTCAATTTACGTTCGATTGAGATCACATGCAACACAGCATAATCTTGAATTACACATATGATGCCATCAGTTTACAGCTAACTCCAATAGCCTTGTAGAAGAGAATCTAGACTGTACTCAGTGACAAGCTTTCAGCTGTAAAAATGCAAGCAAGGTATATATCCTACTAGTAAAGTGAAACATAGCTAATTCTACAACAAAAGATGCATTTAGTTGAAAAACACATGGACTCTACAGCAAAGTTATGGCTCATCGTATTCCCTCTTCCATGCACCTCATGGCGGTTTTATATAGATGTAGATGTAGATCCTCTCACAGATCTGTTTCTTAACTTGTGTGCACATACAAAGATCCACTATTGTATTCTCCAAAAGTGCTCATTCAAAATTAGTTATTATGGTTCTCAGTTGCTACATTCGTTACTATCAATAAGAACCAAACATATAACATGTCAGGGTGTAGAAAGTAGCGTGTAGTGAATGTGATAAATTTTACGTTGGGCAAACAGGGAGAAACTTCAAAATGAGAGTTAGAGAACATACTGTTGTTAGTGAAGCAAATTCCTTACCACTCAGTGGTCATTTAAGAGAATACAAGCATTCTGCTAATAACATTAAGAAAAATCTCATCATTCTCCGCAAAGCAGAAAAGGGTAGATTATTAAATATGCTAGAAGAAACTGAAATATACACCCATGTGATAAACCAACCAGACAGCATACTTAGTGAACAAACAGGGTTACAGCATGAGATACTATATTTTTTCATTTTGTGAAGTGCAAAATTTTACGTTTACGAACATTTAAAGCAAGTTGCTGACCTCTACAGCACCTCAAGATCTAACTGAATATTTATGTATCTTCTTTCAGAAAGTACTTCATTCTAGATAACTGCATCATCTGCAAAAAGCCTGGTTTTAATATTTGCAAGGTCATTAATATACAACATTCACAGCAAACGTCTCGACACACTTCCCTGGGGCATACCCAAAGTTACTTCTACATCTGACAATGACTCTCCATCCAAGATAAAATGCTATATCCTCATTCTTGTCACAAATTTCAGTTGAAACTCCCATATGATTGCACTTTTGACAATAACTGTAGGTGCGGTACTGAGTCAAAAGCTTTTTGAAAAATCAAGAAATACTGTATCTGCCTGTCTGCCCTGATTCAAAGGTTTCAGTATGTCATGTCAAAACTGAGCGAGCTGGATTTCACACGATAGATATTTTCATAATCAGTGCTGGTCGGCACGGAAGAAGTCACGTTGTTCGGGATACCTCATTATGTTTGAGCTCAGAATATGTTATAAGATCCTACAATAAATCTGTGTCAAGGATATTGGATGGTAGTTTTGTGAATCACTTGTACTACCTTCCTTGTAGACGGGTGTGACCTCTGCGTTCTTCCAACTGCTGGGCACGAGCTTTTTGTTCGAGGGATCTGCGATAGACTATAGTTAGAAGATGGACTAACCCAGCTACAAATTCAGTATAGAATCGTAGGGATTCAATCGGGCCCTGGAGCTTTGTTCAGTTTTAACAGTTCCAGCTGTTTCTCAAAATCACGGACGCTAATACTTATTTCACTTATATTTTCAATGGCACGAGGATTAAATTTGGCGATTCTCTTGGGTTTTCCTCTGTAAAGGAACACTGGAAAACTGAGTTAAGCATTTCAGCTTTTGCCTTCCTACCCTCAGTTTCTATCTGCTCTAGGTAGTTTTCAGAGAAGACATTCAGTAATGCTTCACAGGATTTCTTACTGTGCCCACCGCTAACAAAACTGTAATTTTCCCAGTTAATTGTTGGATGATTAAAGTCTCCACTGATGATTGCAGTACGATTGGAGAACTTGTGTACAAGTGAACTGAGGTTCTCTCTTAAAGTTTTCGGTTACATCGGGAGATGAGTGTGGTGGGTGACAGAAAGGTACAATGACCATGTTTTGCCCACCCCCGATACTGAACCTTACCTTCAATTTCCATGTCAGTGGACCTTAGTTTCTTGTCTACATCTACATTTATCTACATCTACATTTATACTCCGCAAGCCACCCAACGGTGTGTGGCGGAGGGCACTTTACGTGCCACTGTCATTACCTCCCTTTCCTGTTCCAGTCGCGTATGGTTCGCGGGAAGAACGACTGTCTGAAAGCCTCTGTGCGCGCTCTAATCTCTCTAATTTTACATTCGTGATCTCCTCGGGAGGTATAAGTAGGGGGAAGCAATATATTCGATACCTCATCCAGAAACGCACCCTCTCGAAACCTGGACAGCAAGCTACACTGCGATGCAGAGCGCCTCTCTTGCAGAGTCTGCCACTTGAGTTTGTTAAACATGTCCGTAACGCTATCACGGTTACCAAATAACCCTGTGACGAAACGCGCCGCTCTTCTTTGGATCTTCTCTATCTCCTCCGTCAACCCGATCTGGTACGGATCCCACACTGATGAGCAATACTCGAGTATAGGTCGAACAAGTGTTTTGTAAGCCACCTCCTTTGTTGATGGACTACATTTTCTAAGGACTCCCCAATGAATCTCAACCTGGTACCCGCGTTACCAACAATTAATTTTATATGATCATTCCACTACAAATCGTTCCGTACGCATACTCCCAGATATTTTACAGAAGTAACTGCTACCATTGTTTGTTCCGCTATCATATAATCATACAATAAAGGATCCTTCTTTCTATCTATTGTCAATACATTACATTTGTCTATGTTAAGGGTCAGTTGGCACTCCCTGCACCAAGTGCCTGTCCGCTGCAGATCTTCCTGCATTTCGCTACAATTTTCTAATGCTGCAACTTCTACTGTGACAAATCCACCACCCCCATTTCCCATTTGCCTATCCTATTGATGTACACTTAAATTTTCTTGATATATCTCACTGCTGGCAATTTCAGGTTTCAACCAACTTTCTGTGCATGGCATTATGTCAGCTTCACCGCTTCTCAGGAGTGCTTCAAACTCTGGCGCTTTGTTGCGAATGCTTCAGCAGCTTACCATTAGGATTTTAATACCCTAACCTGCAGGAGGCATTTCTTTCGATCTTACACTGATACTTCTGGGTTTCCTGCTGCTGTCGTCGTGTGGATTGGATGGAGAGTCGTCTGACCCGAAAAAAGGCTTTGTGTGCACGGCACGCACAGTCAGCTCCTCGCATAGCAGCCTCTGACGTGTAGTGTGCATCGGACCCTTTCAGGGGCACCCTACAGTTCTCAACCCTGTAAGCCCAGGAAGTCACAGCCTAGCTTGTCTCGTGAATTAGGTGGATTAAATCGAGTACAGAAAGAAAATGCTCTAAATCTGTTACTGGCACGGTAAATAGCTGTTCACAAATGTCAAGTGATAACTTTTATTGCCTAATTTGGGACATCAGTGTGTGAAATTGGCTTACTTCAACATCTTGTTTCGTTGATGTAATGCTCACAGTACTTTAGTAAGCTCCCTCCATACTATTAAAGAATTCTGGGTTAAATACCTGTCTACGAAGACGCTCTTGGACAGAACTAGACCAGAATTTGTCCAAGAAAGCTTGTTCAAATTGTATGTTAGTGTGATATTGCTCAGTTATGTCTGCCACCCAGAGTAAAGCACTGCCTTCTGTAAAGCCTAATATGTAATGTATCATGTATGCTTCTGTCCGTTTACTGGATAGTACATTAAGAAAAGATCTTATAAAAGCCTTTGTTTTTTGAAAGAAAATACCTGGAATTGTTGATGTTTCAGTAGACTCTCAACAAGTAATACTGAAGAAGGCAAGGATATTGCCACTAGCAATTGTGACACTGGCGGGGATATTGGCATTTGGTAATCTACGTGACCAGGAGGTGGAATAGATAAATTATTGCACTTGCCATTGTTCCCTTCTTTAGCACGGTGTATTGGTAAAGCTGAATGAGGACTTCCCTGCATAAGAGATAAATCTTCGTGCATATTCCCAAAAATCAACTGCAGTTGCTTCAGGAGGACCGTTTTAACACGGCTCTAACTAGTAGGTATCTATTGCATTTCAACCTCAGCAGCGTTGTCGACCATTATAATGATTTTACTTCCTCTGTCAGATATGAAATTTTGAATCTCTTTCATATGATTTTTTTAAATGAACACATCTCTGTTTGACTGTATTGTTGCTTATTTGATTACAGGTTTCGGCCTTTTATGCCGTTTTCAAGTGATTGAGGTTTTGTCATTTACATACTATATTGCAGGACATTTTGTGCTTGATGTTCTGCAATGTTAATGACATAAACTGAATCACTTGAAAATGGCATAAAAGGCCGAAACCTGTCTCGTAATTAAATAAACAACAGCGCTGTCAAATGACGGTGTGCTCGGCAACATCTAAAACTCTGCCATACAAGTTCGGTGTGAATGTACTGTCCGTACAGCGGAAGTAGTGTGGCTGTCAGAAGATCCTAGCTCAGTGTGGTTGTTAAGGTTTTTTAAATTGTCAGTAATATGTTTCTGCTCAAGTTTGAGAAAACCTTTTTTCTTCTGAAAATTTTAGTATTTTATCAAGAAGTCTGCTACAGACAGATTGCCTTTCAGACATCTCTGTCTCAACTGCAGACACGTCTCCTGCCAATTCGTCATGTGCAAAAGTATTGTGTTGTTTTGTAAGATCATCTGACCTGTTCAAAACCTGCTGCTCATCAACCATTTGTTTAAATTGCCAGCCACGCGAAGTGGCCGTGCGGTTCGAGGCGCCTCTCCTGCTGGAGGTTTGAGTCCTCCCTCGCCAACGGTTGTTTGTGTTGTTCTTAGCCTAAATTAGTTTAAGTTGTTAGTTTCAGTAGTGTGTAAGTCTAGGGACTGGTGACCTCAGCAGTTTGGTCCCTTAGGAATTCACACACGCACACACACACACACACACACACACACACACACACACACGCTTAAATTGCAGAGGTAACTTATTATCCATTCGTTCAATCTATTTACCTGTAATACCTTGTTGATTTGGCGTTGTTTGCATATATTTAAGCAGTAAGTTACATTACTTGGTTCATTTAGGGGTGCATTATCCTGCATTGGTGACACGGTAATACTACTGGATGTTGCTTGGTTTCCAGTCATGAAACTGATAGGAATATCTGACCCTAGTGCTGCAGAAGCATTCTACTGTCCCCAGCATATATTTCGCACAAGGACCACGAATATTAGATAAGAGGAATTAGGCCTCATACAGAGTAATCTGGGCAGTCTTTCCTTCACTTTCGTGTCAGTTGGTTTGCTACCCCTTTGGTCACATACTTTGATATTTAACATTTTGTCATTCGTGCGACAGTTTAAAGAAGGAATTACAGTGGGATCTTCCTCTGTGAAACAGTTTTGCGAAGAGACGTTCAGTATTTCAGCCTTTTTGGTGTCATTCTCTGTTTCAGTGTCGTTACAGGCAGAGATTGTCTGGACAGATGGCTTAAATCCATTTGCGGATTTAAGATAATACAAGAATTTCTCGGTGGATAGAGTTTTATTTTCACGTGTTCTTTACGCGTAGTTCCTTCTTCAAACATTGTTACACCAAACTTACTTTGAGGTACATAGTGTTGTTACAGCGTTACATTTGCATTGACACAATAAACAGCACGTAGAGCTCAGTGGTCGAAGTACGAGGGTTGACTGAAAAGTAATGCCTTCACCTTCGTAACTCTTGAACAGTTGGCAGCATTGGTATGCGGCATGTACTGGCTTTTTCCGTAGCCTCTTCTCTACAGCTCCAGTTGGCGGGAAGCCTCAGCATTGAACGGTTGTGTCGTTACAGTGTAAAGTATGGAACCCTGCACGGACAGTCGGTCGATGCGATTCAAGCAACGTGCAGTCATTGACTTCTTGACAGCATAAGGTGTCACCTCAAAGGAACGTCATCAGAGAATGAAAGCAGTTTATGGTGATGGTGTTGACGTGAGTACTGTGCGTCATTGCGCGAGTAAGTTTGAAGATGTCGAGGCGGGGACATCTGACCTGCGTGACAAACAAAGAGTTGGACGTCCTGTGACAGCAACCACCGAGTTTCGCAAGTAAAATGTTGACAAATTTATTCCAGACAATTGTTGTACCAATCGGAAAGAAACTGCGAGCACAATTGGCATTTTCTAAGAACGTGTGGATCGCATTATTGCTTTGCTCGGATATCGGAATATCTGTGCACGATGGGCATGCCGGATGCTGACTCCTGAAATGAAAGTGCTCAGACTTGAAATTTGCCAGGAACTCCTCTCGTGGTACGAGAATGAAGGCGACTCCTTTCTCCACTCCACTGTGACAGGAGACAAAACACGGGTAGACCATTACGACCCAGAGACGAAACGTCAGTCTACGAAATATCGACTCAGACTCGCCCCGGAAAAAGAAATTCAGGACTCGGCCCTCAGCTGGAAAAATCACGGCCACAGTCTTATGGGACACAGATGGTGTTATCTGTGTCGATTTCCTCGATTGTGGAACAACAATAAATTCAGAGCGTTACATCGCAATACTGCGAACTCCGGAATGACGGCTAACGAGGGTCCGAAAGGAAAAGGGAAATGTTTTCCTGCAGCATAACACTGCCAAGCCACACACTTAACGTGCCATCACAGCAGACCTTCAGAGACCGGACTCACCACTTAATGTCATTCTCCGTACAGTCCGGATATAGCGCCGCCTGACTTCCATCTGTTCCCAATAATGAAAGACGATCTGTGGGGCATCATTGTGCTTCCGGTGAAGACATTGAGAAAACTGCGGGACTGTGGTTGCGGAAACAGTGTGCCGACTTCTGTGACGGCTTCAGAAAACTCTGTCATTGTTGGCATAAATGTAACCAATTGGCTGGTGATTATGTGGAAAGGTGAATATTGGTAATTAAAGATCACATTCTAAGTACTATTTCAGCATTTGATTTATTAAAATATTCACATCCAAACCCAGTTAACGGAAGTGGAGGCATTACTTTCCATTCAACCCTCATATGTAGTGGGGACGGCACATGCGGTGTGTGAATGGCCTGGACCTGACCCCATCAGAATACTTTCCCTGGGGTGTATTCTAAACCTGTGGGCTCAGAGGCGGAATTAGTTGCAAGAAGTCTCACACATACAGAACATCTCACGCAGTTTCAATCGAATAAGCACCTCCTGTTATATCGATGCTGGCTACGGGCTGTAATTGGTGGTGCTGATTTTGAAGACACTGTGGGAAAAAAGTACCCTCTTTTAGAGGGTTCCAACTCACTCAAGATTTATTGCAGCAACAGTGCATATGGGGTACACAGAATGATCACATTTACAGTTTAATAGCACAAGCGGTTCTGATGTACCAGGTATCAACCCGTCCTGAAACACGTTCAGTTCGATGGGCAGTGGGTAGTAGTACATAATCGTATTGGAATAACAGTTCACTTTCCTGTTGTAAGAACGACAACAATGGGTCTAACAGTATTCTGCCCCTACTGAGTGGTGGTCAGTGTCCCGTCCAGAGACACTAAAGGTGAACCGGAGTTGTAGCCTACAGCACCCCAGACCATAATGGGGGACCAGTGTGTCTCAGACAAATGCACTCTACAAAACAATGCCACTAGGTCAAGATGGTACGTCACTTGCATGCAGCCAGGATGTGCTTTCATCTCTGAAGACCACAGTGCATCATCCCATCTTCCAAGTGATCCTCTGACGCCACCATTTGAGCTGTGCACGTCGATGCTGTGCCGTGAGTGGAAGGTGGGCTAGAGGTGTGCGTTCCCCTAGCCATGCTGCAAATGGCTCTAAGCTCTGTGGGACTTAACTTCTGAGGTCATCAGTCCCCTAGAACTTAGAGCTACTTAAACCTAACTAACCCAAGGACGTCACACACATCCGTGCCCGAGGCAGGATTCGAACCTGCGACCGTAGCGGTCGCGCGGTTTCAGACTGATGCGCCTAGAACCGCTCGACCACTCCGGCCGGCGCCAAACTGCAAATAAGTGGTTCACGAGGTCTCTTACCTGTGCTCGGTAGCCGTACGATCTGCCACTGCTACCCTTACAATACGACGATCGTTGTAGGCGTCAGTGCTGCGTGGAAACTCTTCTACGTGTATGAGAATATGTACGTGACCACTGATACCAGCGCAATTGCACGACTGACGCAGCACGTCCAACTCGTACGTCAATCCACTCTGAACGTCACAATTTGACCCCTTTCAAACTCGCTCAGAAGGATGTAGGAAGGGCGAGCAGATTTCCCTGCAGTGGTTGTGTACTTGCTTCACCCGCCTGCACCACACTGAGCCTTCTGGCTGTGGGCATTCCCTCTTAATAGAGACAGACACAGACGGCACTCTGGCAGCTATGCCACTAAGCTATTTGTTGGCAGATGGCGCTCAAACCATATCAGTACAGTACACGTACTATACCCCAGGTGGCATATGCCATCGTCGGATCAAAATCTACATCGTCTTTCCAGATGTACTATTTTTTTTATGGCAGTGTATGTATTGTAACATTACTCAGAACAGTAAAGGACCCTTTTAACATTGTTTTATTCTCATTGCCACTTCGCCACCTACTCGGTTCAGAGCACTCGGTCGAAGAGCATTTCTGACACCTGGTTGTTACTGAATATTTGCAACAGTCTCCGTCATCACACCTGTTAGTTTGCGCACTGAAGTCTCCAACACCCTGCGTGACATCGGTCTCACGCTGCTCCTAACTCTGCCGGGTCAGATTCTAGGAATTCCTGTCTGCTGTAAAAGTAGTGCACTAATTGGACTGACATTCGACCTGTTCTAAAATCCTTTAGTTCCGAGATGTTATTTCCTGGCCATTGGGAGATCGTGGTACAATTTTATTTCCGCGCACGGGAGTCCACAAAAAGAAAAACCTCTCCAGAAGACACGTATTCTAAAATGAATACCTTAACATTTCCGGGCATTTGTTCGTCACCACTACCGCCAAAGACATCTCCCGTCTTGCGAGATCTTTGCTATTACGAGCAGCCTGCTGGATGTAATAAACAAATGAGAACGCGATCATCTGTTGTTGTCCACAAATATAGCACGTAGTAAGCCCCAGTTAGTGTTTATGTAAACTGTACTCACAGTTATGGTTAAGTGCAGTGCATGTATTAGTTCTAACGGAACCAGCTTGTGCTTGGTAATGCAGTGCATGTGTTAGTTGTAATGGAACCAGCTTGTACTTGGTAAATTTATGAAATGCTTTTGTACTGTAGCATTATCTTTGGACTTACCAGCATAATGGGAACCTATAATGCTACACGGAGAATGGAAGACACGAACTTCTGTTACAGTCTGGCAAATGGGAGCAGCTGTTGAGCCCGTGTCGTGTTTGTTGAAAAGTATGCAGAACACTAACAGAGTAACGTCTTCTCATTTATTTACCTATTTGTTTACTGCTTTCTGTAGGTCTCATTTGTAAAAGCAGTAGGAGAGAACGTTTCATGTAAGTGAGTGCTCCTGTCTCTCGGGGTATGCGTTTTAGAGCCTGGACTTCCTGGATGTTTTTGTCTCTTTGTAACACCTGTGCACTACAGTTTGATCTTGTGGAGAGCTTCGTCTATTGCAGTGACGTGAGTGACGCGAAACCTGTCCCGTACGTCTTCCCACTACCTCCTACTCCAGTTCTGTCACAGGCATCTGTTTTTGTAATTTAGTAAGGGTAATATAGTATACTAGCAGAGAAACATTACTTACCTTTCTATGGCTGTCTTGTCGTCTAGGGTGTCTTCTTTGTTCCTATTTAGGCTTTCCAGTTAATAGGTCCAAGGTGTTGCAATAACAAGTCTCTGGAATTTTCTTACTTTTTATCACAATATCAATTTATTTATACATTCTTGACACACTTTCTAGAATACCACTTGTTAAGCAAATATATTCTGCAACATTTCTGCACAAGACAAAGAAAGTAATTTTTTAGACAGTCACATGGACCAATCTCAATAGCTGCCAAAACCACTCTGACACTACCTAAGGCTTATCCAACTCCAAAGAAACTCTCACGCGCTTGGCACCAAAATTACATTATACAGAGAGGCGCACATAAAACTGGCCCCTGCACTGAAAGGAATACGAATGAAGAAAATCGACATATATCATTGCTTTCTTACATTTTTATTGTACAGTTTCATTATTAACTATGCAATTAACAGTTTTACTTTTATTAGCTTAATAAGCATATTTTAGAAAGGAATTTAAAGTCTGGTTCAAAATGTTCTCCACCAACATCCGAGCAAAGTTGTGCACGTCAAAGTGTCTTAAGCAAAACAGTTTTCAGTACTCTTTGAGGAATGTTTGAAATTTCGTCACATATGTTGTTTTCCAATTTGTCAAGTGTTCTGGGATTGTTGCTGTGGACTCTAGCCTTTAGATATCTCCAGAGGTAAAAGTCACACGGTGACAAGTCGGGAGAGCAGGGTGGCCACGAGCCCTTACTAGTGGTCCTCTCTCTGTAAAATCAGTATGTATACGAGCTAAGCACAAATCCGACGTATGAGAAGTTGCCCCATCTTGCTGGAAATATGCATAACATTTTTCATTTGGAGTTAACAGAGCCGAAAATTCATTGTAGAGTTGCAAGGAAACGTGTGCTGACAGTTTCATTGAAGAACTATGGCCCGGTAATTCTGTTACCAGATACAGCACACCATACACCAATTTTTAAATTGTGTAACAGCTTTTGCAGTATGCCATGGGGATTCTCTGTAGCCCAGTGTCTTGTGTTTTGTGAATTAACATAGCCCGACAGATGAAACCCAGCTTCATCTGTCGAAAAAGGGAGGGACGGATCAAGGTGCCCCCCAGTGACATTTTTCCAGCAACCAATTACAGTAATGTGTACACTTACCCTACTCTGCTTCTTTTATTTGCTGAACAACACTCTGCGGTAAGGTTTCATTTTTAAGCCTGGAAGGACACGTTGGCACGACCTGCGATATATTCCACATAGCTGTGATAATTGTCGTGTTGACTTGTAGGGACTTCTTTCAGTGTGTGCCATCACATTTGCCACAACTTCAGGTGTACATACAGCTGGTGCCTTATTTCTCTTTGAATTAACAACACTGCCTGTTGAATGCCACTTTCCCACTAGATCCTGAGTCGTTGATTTTGCAGGAATGTTACTTTCAGAAAACTTTTCACGAAAAGTGTCACGAACAACTTTAATGGATTCAGACTGCACATATTCTTCAACAATGGACATTCGTTCTTCAATGGAGTAAGGTGTGACAATGTAGTACACAGTTTATAATGAGTACTTTCCGTATGAACTACTCACACGCTAGTGCTGTTAGAAGGTGCCAAAGAAACTGACAAGCTAGTAATGCTACTCACACACGTTTGCATTCCGGTTCGGGCCGGTTTTATGTGCGCCACTCTGTCTATTACGACAATAGCTCCCAGTATCTTCTGGAAAAGGATATAATCGATTTGGTATTAACGTGACTGTTTTTCAGATTTAATTTGCATAATGTTTTATGGAAATAATTATTTACATGAAGTTTTATGCACCTAATAGTTAATCAAAGGGTGCTATTTTTTGCAGTCTAAAAAATGGCACCTCCATATCTTTGTACAATATCGACTGTATTTCATTAGGAAAATTTTAAAACATTATAAATGAAAACATAAATTTTGTTTATATGGCAACTGAAGCATAATAACACTGTTTATACTGTAAATTCGTTTCTAGATCATTTAAGTTGGCAATTGTGTTTAATAATTTATGTGGTTCAAGACCAATATTGCGAAATGGGTCAGTATGAAAAATTTAATTATATTATCAAAAGACAGTGTTTTCAAGATAAAATATATGCAAAGATCTCTTGAGATATGTAATATGTAATTAAAGTGTGAAATTCAACTTTGTGTGCAATCCAGACATTACAATTGACATAAAAAAATTCTGAGGAGACAGGATTCATTACACTGTGAAAGCAGAGATGTGTTCTCCCCGCCAGGTCAGACGAGAGCGCTACTGCGCTGCTTCCCGGCCTCGGGTAGGCACGCCGGCCCCGTACGGAATCTGCCCGGCAGATTAACGACGAGAGCCGGTGTGCCGGCCAGCCCGGATGTGGTGTTTCAGCGGTTTTCCACATAGCACCAGGTGAATACCGGGCTGGTCCCCACATCCCACCTCAGTTACACGACTCGCTCACATCTGTACACGTTCGCATTCTTCCACGGATTACACTAGACGCAGGCAGCTGTGGTACGGGGGGTACGGGGTAGCGGCAGGAAGGGCATCTGGTCACCCCGTAACATTAACCTTGCCAAATCCGTTCCTAACCGTGCTGAACCTGCAGAACCGCGGGATACGGGCACGAGCGAAAGATAGATAGATAGATGTCGTCTGAAACCACTGTGCCGCTTTCTACACGGGCAGGGCACCCGAAGAGCTCTCTGTCCGCACGAATGGCCCCCGCCAAACTGTGGTCGAGTCTCCCTCCTGCTTCCACTGCCCCCCACCCCACGATGCTGCACCTAGCAGCCCCGTCGTGCCCTGGCCACGTGCCTGCACAGTCCAGCAGGCAGCACTAGCGTCTCCCCCACCCCTACCCTGCTATCACCTACCCTTCCCATCGCACACCTCTCCCCCCCCCCCCCCCTACTCGTACCGTACACCTCGGCCCAGACTGCTTGTATCGTACAGCAAGAAAAAAGGAATAAAAGTGAGATAGTGTTAATACTTTCATCCTTCTTTACCTCCTCTGCATTACTGCAGATGACGTGCCACTGAGCACACTTGTTCTGTGCATGCAGTACACGTGAGGTGCCTAGTTGTTTCCACTGCCCTGTGTGGAATACATAAGTTCTCGTACACTTCACTGACCTGCTGTCTTCGTGATGATGATGTCCCGAGTGCAGAAAACAGCATGCAGGTCGTGGATTCTTTTTCTCGAGGCTGAAATTAACTTCGCAAGGAACTGCTGCTACGTATAAACTATCTCATTTGGGATGCCACTCGCGTTTTTATTGATGTAGACATGAGAAACTGTTCTTGATCACAAGGTATTGAACATATCTTTCCATAGTCATTATATCTGGCTAAAATAACAGAAATACATCCTGCCACAGACAACATGTCTGTCTACTGGAACCGTCAGAACTGGAGAATAAAATTACACGAATCAAATACTACTATTACAGACAACATGTCTGTACCTAGCGACGGTCGGAACTGTAGTAAATAAAATTGCACGAAACAAATACTGCTACAACAGACAACATGTCTGTCTCCTGGAACGGTCAGAACTGGAGAGCCGGACTGCCCGAGACACTTCGCGCGCCGAGCCAGCAAGGCGTGACCCGAACGCCACCGAAGTGCGTCAGCAGTAATATCGTCAGTCTTTTGTTTTCGTAATACTTTGATTTTAATAATTTTGAAATGACTGATTCATAGCTGGCTGTTGAGAGATGTTTATTTTTAAAAAATGAAGTAATTTGGATGAGAGGTTTAATTAATAATAGGAACTAAAGTTTAACGTTTTGGCGCCCTACCGCCGAACACGGCAGCCAATCACAGAGCAGCAGCATCGTGCAGGCGGTCTTTGTCACGGGAGTGGTACCGAATCTAACATCTGTCACCGGTACCTCGTCCCACATTGCGTCATCTCTATGCTTCTTGCATCTCCACTGCCCTGGGAATAGCTTCCGGGAGCCTAATATGATGGCTGAATAAGCCAGAAATATAACAATCGGCCGTCTCAAATTATCTTACCCAGAGATCGTGCAATGTAGGGACTACCGTCCGGACAAAGGAGACTTTCCACGTGTTAACAGAAACGCAATGAAGTGACAGAAGTCGCGGGATAGTTTCTGAATTTGCATCGGACCTCTGTTTACCCGGGATAGTGCAGCAAATTGACGTGGCGCAGACTCGACAAGTCACTGGAAGTCCCCTACAGAAATGTTGTTTCGTGTTGGCTGTGTAGCCCTCCGTAATTGCGGAAGTGTTGCCAGTACAGGATTTTGTGCACAACCTGACCTCTGGATTATGTTCCGTAAACATTCAGAGGGATTCGTGCTGGGCTGTCTGGCTGGCCAAATCACTGGCCTCAGTTGTCCAGAATGTTCTTCAAGCCAGTTGCGAACAATTGTGCCCCATTGACATGGCGCGTTGTCTTCCATTAAAGATCCACCGTTGTTTGATAATATGAAGTCCAAGTAGCGAAATGTAACCAGGACCCAGTCAGTGATCGGTTCCTTTGGAACAGAGGACCCAGTTCGTTCTACAGGGTGTTTCAAAAAGACCGGTATATTTGAAACAGCAATAAAAACTAAACGAGCAGCGATAGAAATACACTGTTTGTTGCAATATGCTTGGGACAACAGTACATTTTCAGGCGGCCAAACTTTCGAAATTACCGTAGTTACAATTTTCAACAACAGATGGTGCTGCGGTCTGAGAATCTCTATAGTACGATATTTTCCACATATCCACCATGCGTAGCAATAATATGGCGTAGTCTCTGAATGAAATTACCCGAAACCTTTGACAACGTGTCTGGTGGAATGGCTTCACATGCAGATGAGATGTACTGCTTCAGCTGTTCAATTGTTTCTGGATTCTGGCGGTACATCTGGTCTTTCAAGTGTCCCCACAGAAAGAAGTCACAGGGGTTCATGTCTGGCGAATAGGGAGGCCAATCCACGCCGCCTCCTGTATGTTTCGGATACCCCAAAGCAATCACACGATCATCGAATTATTCATTCAGGAAATGAAAGACGTCGACCGTGCGATGCGCCGGGCACCATCTTGCATAAACCACGAGGTGTTCGCAGTGTCGTCTAAGGCAGTTTGTACCGCCACAAATTCACGAAGAATGTCCAGATAGCGTGATGCAGTAATCGTTTCGGATCTGAAAAATGGGCCAATGATTCCTTTGGAAGAAATGGCGACCCAGACCAGTACTTTTTGAGGATGCAGGGACGATGGGACTGCAACGTGGGGCTTTTCGGTTCCCCATATGTGCCAGTTCTGTTTATTGACGAAGCTGTCCAGGTAAAAATAAGCTTCGTCAGTAAACCAAATGCATATCTCCGTCATCAATCCTGTGCACTATATCGTTAGCGAATGTCTCTCGTGCAGCAATGGTAGCGGCGCTGAGGGGTTGCCACGTTTGAATTTTGTATCGATAGAGGTGTAAACTCTGGCGCATGAGACGATATGTGGACGTTGCCGTCATTTGGACCGCAGCTGCAACACGGCAAACGGAAACCCGAGGCCGCTGTTGGATCACCTGCTGCACTAGCTCTGCGTTGCCCTCTGTGGTTGCCGTACGCGGTCGCCCTACCTTTCCAGCACGTTCATCCGTCACGTTCCCAGTCCGTTGAAATTTTTCAAACAGATCCTCTATTGTATCGCTTTTCGGTCCTTTGGTTACATTAAACCTCCGTTGAAAACTTCGTCTTGTTGCAACAACACTGTGTTCTAGGCGGTGGAATTCCAACACCTCCGTTCTAAGGAATAAACCATGTTGTCTACAGCACACTTGCACGTTGTGAACAGCACACGCTTACAGCAGAAAGACGACGTACAGAATGGCGCACCCACAGACTGTCTATATCTTTCACATCACCTGCAGCGCCATCTGTTGTTGAAAATTGTAACTACTGTAATTTTGAAAGTTTGTCCGCCTGAAAATGTACTGTTGTCCCAAGCATATTGCAACAAACGGTGTATTTCTATCGCTGCTCGTTTAGTTTTTATTGCCGTTTCAAATATACCAGTCATTTTTGAAACACCCTGTATGTATACGTAGTCCACACCGTTAAGGAACCGTCAGCTGAAAACTTGAATCTGTGGCTTCCTAGAGTCCGCACCCCACCGTCAGCTGTTATCAACTGAAACCGTTAGCAAAGGCACTCGCATCAGTCGTCCGCTGCCGTAGCCAATTAATGACAAGTTTTGCTTCACTGTCCTAAGGTCGCTATTACACTATCATATTTCTTTGTCAAAGTTGATATGTCAAATGTTTATCTCAAAGAAATTTGATGGTGTAATAGGAAACTTCGTCAAATCTCGCCTGTCGTCGAATAAATATGATCAAATCTAGGGCCCGGCCACAGATGTAATCGTAAAACTCGTTTGTCTTCTGCTGACTGCAATGTGAAATGTAACCGCTTGGAGTGCTGGTGTCGCTACAGCTATTTGACGTCTCTGTATTGTGTTCGTAAATGCGCCTTCAAAATTGGTGTTTTCCTTTGACTCTCTTTTTAATAAACCTGCTTCGACTAGGGTTGGGGGAGAGCAAGGCATAAGGCACGCTATTAGTTGTGTGTTGTTGGACAGGTGGAATATGCTGCAGCCATCCACCTCTACATCTGGAAATATCCAGGCAGCTTTTCAGCAAGCCAGAATATTGGATATGGTCACGCTCTGTAATAAATTCCTTCTTAGCTTTCTATTTTACTTTGTTTTTGATCTGTGGATGCCACAAATTAGAAAGCACTTCATCTGTTTCGTACTTTTTATTAATTTTGTAGTTGTTGGAACACTAATTCCCTTAATTAAATTATTCAAAAATAAAAATAGCTCTTATAGATGTAGTGTATGTCAACATTTATTAACGTTCACATATTCCCCCTTCAGTGCTTTATAAATTGCTTCACATGTTTCTGGAATTATTTTGGTCAATGTGCAATGTGATACTCGGGTGCTGTGTTGTCAACTAGAGTAGATTTTTCCTGTATCAAGAACTCTCAGTGTCACAGTTTGCCTGTCTTCTGCATTTCTCAACAGAGTATTCTGTTTTGTAATACGAGAAGCCACTTTACTGAGCAAATACTGAAATACACACTCCTCCATTCGCAAGTAATTTATATATTAAGATCTGAGCTCCTCCACTTGCAGCTCTCGTAACAAATTTTGCTGAATGCTTTTATTATCTGTATGTACTAGCTGTGGCTTCATCCAAGTATGTTCCTTTTTTCCGCCGCTTTTCTTCCAAATACACACACAGTGCAATTGTGGTACTAGCAACTGCAGCGCATAACAACAAATTGTCGTCCGCCATTTTGAAATCTGACAAAAAATATGACGATATAGCTAAGCGGGTCTAAGGCTTCTGTCGAGTCCCTTGTTGACTGGTCTGGTGTGGTAGTTGAGGATAGCAGAACGAAAGCCGAAGTTCTAAATTTCACGTCCAACAAATCGTTCACACAGGAGAATCGTACAAGCATACCGTCTTTTGACCATCGACAGACTCCCATCTGGACGACATAGTAATAAGGAAACCTGGCAGAGAGAAACAGCTGAAGGATTTGAAAGCAAATAAATCCCAATTTGATTTTACAAAGAGTGCTCTATTCCATTGGACCCTTACTTAGCTTATATTTAGCCAGAATCTCTCACCCAGCGCAAAGTCCCAAGGGACAGGAAAAAAGCGCAGCTGACTCGAGTCAGGTAAAAGAACAGGCCTGCAAAATTACAGACCAATATCCTTGACTTCGGTTCGATGCAAAATCCATGAACGTTGTGAGTGTGTGGGTTCTATTTTGTCAAGTTGCGCAATGGATTGATCCAACAAGTACCCTTTGGCTCCTGCGAGAAACAATTTCCACCTCACACTAGTACAGATGTCAGACAGACACTCCTAATGTACCAACACGAACTGCTTGAAAAACATTCAGCAACAAATATCTTTTGGAATTGTCCGCTGTAAGGAAGAGACACAAAAATATTCTATATTCTTACGTAACTAGTGGAATACTTGGGTACTGGAGTACTGCTAGTTAATGTAAGAAAAACATTAAACAAATGAAAATTATTATTTATTGCAAAAAAATTCTGAGAAATCAAGTGAATCTTTTTCTTATAAATTAATAAATTTACAGGTTCTTTTCGGAACAGTAGATTGCCTCTTATGGATATGAATGCTATTATTTTACAAAGTATGGAAAGGTTCTTTTCTCCCTTTTCTTTAAGAATGTTATTTACTCATCAGAATGGCTGAGAGCCGTGCCTACACAGCTTGAATAACTTTTCTAGGTACAGTCAAGGCTGTCGCTTGAGGAAGGTAGTGGAGTGTACTGTTATGGAGGACAGATGGGGCTCGCATACACTGTAGCGCACAATACCATGAGCTGCGATAAGTGCTGCCCGCGTCGCTCGCTGCTGACAAATAACACAACTATCTCTTTCTATCTGGATTGACCTTCGCTAATCAAACTCTCCCTACGCCTCGATGAAGTCAAGGATTCCTATCCGCCCCTAGTCTAACTATTGGCGGGGTACACCGGTCACATAACCAGTCCACTGCGATGCCACTCAACTAGTACTCTGTCCGAGTTCACACCGTGCAATAAGTGCGGCGGCCAACGCAGTGAACGACGCTTAATCGTCAGTGACTCAGTATAGAGTATCACCCCGATTCGCTAACGACAGAGGTGCTCTCCCAGTGAAGTACTGAGGAGAGACTTTGTTCCTCGCTCCTTGCGTACACGTACGAGCGCACTCGCTCTCGTTATGTGTTCCCGCTCCAAGAGTGTCCACGGAACAGCCCCTTTTTCTGGAAAAGTTACAAGGGTATATCATTTGCTGTCTTCCTTCACTCCTCTGGCACTTTGCGTTGGAAATATTCCGCCTATCAGCATTGCTCTTTTAAATGGGAGAGTGACGTTTCGTTTAAGTCGACCGATGCGGAAATCTGTAGCATCTCCATTAGGCATATACTGTCCTCCTGTGAGAACTCTGTAACTACGCAGCCGGTCCGACAAAAAATGCGTCTTCTGGGCGCTCCAACACAATGTAGCGGAATTTGCTTTTAAGTCGCAAAGGGCGTCGTTATCCCTTCTCTTTGGCAAAAGCTGTCCTCTCCCTGGGCGGTTGCTCTGGCCAAAGTAGGTGTGTTGGCTTACCCCTCTGAAGGGACGGACCTCCCAGCGGGCCAGCCGCCTCCCTAGAACGAAAATTCCTGTGGCTGTCATGTTGTGAACACCAGCCTCGACTTTTTCAACCTCGGTGGGCACTTGCAATTTACTTATCAGATTTGCATATCCCTTACATGAATTCATACAAAATTGACTCTACCTTATCGAGTTTGGGTTCGAATGAAGCGTCTTGATGAGCAGAATACGATTGTGAGGACGGAATATGTAAGAAATGAAGGTCAGGAGACCACGCCACCTTACAACATATCCTCAGTTCGAATATAGTAAACTTTCTTGAGACTGAGAAGCTCATCTGCACGAATCAGCACGGTTTTAGAAAGTATCGCTCGTGCAAAACTCAGTTTGCCCTGAGAACTATGGATGAAGGGCAACAGGCAGATGGCATACTTCTAGATTTCCGGAAAGCATTTGACACGGTGCCCCGTTGTAAGCTGTCAACGAAGATACGAGCGTAAGGAATAAGTTTGCAGATATGTGAGTTGGTCGAAGACCTCTTAAATAACAGAACCCAGTATGTCCGTCCTCGAAAATGAATGTTCATCAGAGACTGGGTATCGCCAGGTGTGCCCAAGGGAGGTGTGATAGGACCACTGTTGATCTCTGTATATATCAATAATTTGGCTGACATAGAGGGCAGGAATCTGCGGTTGTTTTTTTTCTGATGATACTGTGGTGTGCGGTAAGGTGTCGAAGTTGAGGGACTGTAGGAAGATACGAGACGACTTACGCAAAAATTTCAGTTCGTGTGATGAATGGCACCTAAATGTGGAAAAATGTAAGTTAATGTGGATGAAGAGTAAGAACAAACCTGTAATGCTCAGATGCAGTATTACTGGTGTTCAGCTCGACACTCTCAACTCGTTTACATATCTGGGTGCAACATTGCAAAGCGATGTGAGGTGGAACGAGGGTGTGAGAACTGTGACAGGAAAGGATCAATGGTGGCCATGGGTTTGTTGCGAGAATTTGAGGAAAGAGTGGTTCACCTGTAAAGGAGATCGCATATACACTCCTGGAAATTGAAATAAGAACACCGTGAATTCATTGTCCCAGGAAGGGGAAACTTTATTGACACATTCCTGGGGTCAGATACATCACATGATCACACTGACAGAACCACAGGCACATAGACACAGGCAACAGAGCATGCACAATGTCGGCACTAGTACAGTGTATATCCACCTTTCGCAGCAATGCAGGCTGCTATTCTCCCATGGAGACGATCGTAGAGATGCTGGATGTAGTCCTGTGGAACGGCTTGCCATGCCATTTCCACCTGGCGCCTCAGTTGGACCAGCGTTCGTGCTGGACGTGCAGACCGCGTGAGACGACGCTTCATCCAGTCCCAAACATGCTCAATGGGGGACAGATCCGGAGGTCTTCTGGCCAGGGTAGTTGACTTACACCTTCTAGAGCACGTTGGGTGGCACGGGATACATGCGGACGTGCATTGTCCTGTTGGAACAGCAAGTTCCCTTGCCGGTCTAGGAATGGTAGAACGATGGGTTCGATGACGGTTTGGATGTACCGTGCACTATTCAGTGTCCCCTCGGCGATCACCAGTGGTGTACGGCCAGTGTAGGAGATCGCTCCCCACACCATGATGCCGGGTGTTGGCCCTGTGTGCCTCGGTCGTATGCAGTCCTGATTGTGGCGCTCACCTGCACGGCGCCAAACACGCATACGACCATCATTGGCACAAAGGCAGAAGCGACTCTCATCGCTGAAGACGACACGTCTCTATTCGTCCCTCCATTCACGCCTGTCGCGACACCACTGGAGGTGGGCTGCACGATGTTGGGGCGTGAGCGGAAGACGGCCTAACGGTGTGCGGGACCGTAGCCCAGCTTCATGGAGACGGTTGCGAATGGTCCTCGCCGATACCCCAGGAGCAACAGTGTCCCTAATTTGCTGGGAAGTGGCGGTGCGGTCCCCTATGGCACTGCGTAGGATCCTACGGTCTTGGCGTGCATCCGTGCGTCGCTGCGGTCCGCTCCCAGGTCGACGGGCACGTGCACCTTCCGCCGACCACTGGCGACAACATCGATGTACTGTGGAGTCCTCACGCCCCACATGTTGAGCAATTCGGCGGTACGTCCACCCGGCCTCCCGCATGCCCACTATACGCCCTCGCTCAAAGTCCGTCAACTGCACATACGGTTCACGTCCACGCTGTCGCGGCATGCTACCAGTGTTAAAGACTGTGATGGAGCTCCGTATGCCACGGCAAACTGGCTGACACTGACGGCGGCGGTGCACAAATGCTGCGCAGCTAGCGCCATTCGACGGCCAACACCGCGGTTCCTGGTGTGTCCGCTGTGCCGTGCGTGTGATCATTGCTTGTACAGCCCTCTCGCAGTGTCCGGAGCAAGTATGGTGGGTCTGACACACCAGTGTCAATGTGTTCTTTTTTCCATTTCCAGGAGTGTAGTATGCTGGTGCGACATGTTCTTGAGTGTTTGGAATCCGAACCAGATCAGATTGAAAAAAGACTTCGGAGCAATTCAGAGGCGGGCTGCAAGATTTGTTACCAGTAGGTTCAAACAACACATACGTTTTACAGAGATGTTTTGGGAACCAAAATACGAGTCCCTGCAGGGAAGGAGGCATTCTTTTCGAGAAAGACTACTAAGAAAGTTTAGAGGGCCAACATTTAAAGCTGACTGCTCAACGATTCTACTGCCACCAACGTACACGGTGATTCACGAAGATATGAAAATATTTCAATATCTTATTCTACATGTAAAACTAAAGAATAAAGTTCATATAAACATAAGTCCGCAAATGTTTAGTCACACAGTTACAGCTAACAAAAGATTTTGCCTGAAATTTAGCAACTCCGCTAAGATGAAGCCATCGCAAAACTGTATGAGGTTAAAGTAATGCACGATTAGCATTTATTTTGTTGTTATTGGTTTGGTGAATCTAATAAAACATGTCCCACAGGTGTATCTGCAGTAGTTTTCCAGAACATCCAGAGAAGCAAAGACATAAAGTTTTTAATTTATAAAGTTTTTAATTTATTAACTGCTTGGCCATACTTGATTTTTTAATTACACACAACTGCACAAAGTTTTCATCAGCAGTTGAAGAGAATTTAATTCTGGAAAAATAATGGTAATAACGTTAACTGAAACTGTACGAATATGTCAGATAATCTGCTTTTTATTAATACCATAGCACACTGGAAAAAAAGCTCAGTGCTAAGGAAGTTGTACAGTGTACATACAATTTCAAAATACATTCACAATAAATGTTAAAAATGTCCCCACCGAGTTCAATGCATTTAGCTGCAGATGTATGAACACATTTTGTTGCTCGTTTCAGTTTCACAGGGTTGTTCATTTATTGCATTCATAATGGGAGCAGGTAAAGCAGATGCACATCTGGGACATGATTTATTAGATTCAAAAGTAGCCATTGCACATGCCGTATGTGACAGTGTGGTGTGGACTCGCAAGTTGCCATTGCACATGCGGTATGTGATTGTGTGGTGTGGATTCACATGTGTGTTTAGTGTCGGTCTGTTCTTCTTGAAATAGAATATACCCAGAGGATCTACAGGTGTAGCGTGATGTCTGCACGTTATCGAAACCTCCTTACACAGCATGTGATTTCTACTTTGGTTGAGCATGACTGTGTGTAAACCACTGTTTTCGTGCAACATGGGACAACACCTCATGTGGCTCACCCAATGAAAGATCTGTTTAATACAACGTTCCACGAACATGTTATCTCCACAGGCTTTCCAGATGCATGGCCTGCAAGATCACTTGATCTGAATGCATGTGACGTTTGGCTCTGGGGTTATCTAAAAGAACGTGTTTTCCAGGGACAGGTTTGGTCTCTACCTCATCTGCAGCCCAGCAGATGGGAACACGTTGCTCACATTGTACCAGAACTGATCCGAGGAAGTGTTGATCACGTCTTTTTAAGGAAGAAGCACCTCGTTGTCATCTCTGGAGCTCATATTCAACAAATTGTGGAAGCAGTGGTTCATAATAAAACTTTCTCACTTGTTTGATCTTTACTGCCCAGGTCCCGTTCCTAATCCATTACATATCCAAACATTTCTCTACGTCTTTCTTGCATTGACTGCGCCAGATTTCCACCGGGTGGCTCAAATATTTGAACTAAGATTTTTTTTTTTTTCCAGTGTAAATCGGTTCCACGTTAATATGTTTAGAATATCTATGAAATTCCATTGTCATATGAGAATTACACCCCACATCGATCCTCTGTGGGTAGCTCCATTTTAATTGTAACGACCTGGTATAATCCCCCTCCCAACTACTGAGCAAACAAGACTTTTTATCAGCCCCGGAGTTGGTTGACTGTAATGAATGACTGTGGTGCAGTCACTGCCATTTTGACACACGAAGTATCCGAAACTCGACCTCTGACACCCTTAACTGGACACCTTGGTCTCTTGGCTCTGCATTCTCCTGAAGTCTAGTAGAACCGAGTGTAGACAATAGTTTAGGCTTCTATGACTTAGTAGCAGACAAAAAATTCACAAGTTTCCGCTTCACTTGTTACTTGTCAATTCGCCATTACGAGTTTTGACTATGGGAAAAGTTTTTACAATATGCTACAATTTTCGGGGTTTGTTCTACAGGGTCTCCCATATGAAACTGGTATGCCTCACACGCGAGATTCAAGTAAAAATGAATTAACTAAAAAGAACAGATAATAGTAATGTTAAAAACACCCCAATATCTGTTTATAAGAGATGCTGGAAGTGGTGGCCACGGACAGCCAAGCGTCTTTGACTTCGTACACTGAAGTTACCGATGACATGCCGTAATGCCGCAGGTGTGATCTTAATTTCTCTAGTTCTGTTCCATTGCAGACAGTCTGTTGTACAAGGATTGTCAACATATACTTTGCTTTTTAGTGTGTCACCTACATAAATATCACAAGATGGCAAGTCTGCGGACCTTGGCAGCCAGAAGCTTCTACTGAGAAGTCTGTCTTCAGGGAACTCATTGGTGATGTGGGCCACACTTCGGTTGGATGTGTGAGCAACTGCTCTATCTTGTTGGAATGTTGCATACAGCTTCTCTACATCTGATAACTGTGTTTACAAAGAGTCAAAGTTCTCTAGACATCTGGCTCTGCACTCAACATTCCGATAGAAAGCAGTGTAGCCAACTTTCGAGCCAGTGTTGCCATTTCACAAGCAATTCAACTAGACATGATCAGCCGGAACATTAGGCATATCAGTTTTATGTGGGGCGCCCTGTAGATATTGGGAGGTAAGCCTTTCGACCTGTATTGTGTTCTTGAATAGTAAGGTTTAAGGTTAATGCTTATGATTAGACTGCTTAACTTAGATGTGAGCCTTGGAAGGGGAACAAGGAGGAAACAAATGGCAGCACCAAAATTTTTCTTTTAACAGGGTGGCTTTATTGGAGTGAACAGTTACACTAATTCTCAATCTTTCAAAATCAGCTTTAGTTCTTTAAGGGAAGCAGCTGTGATTAATCGAAACAACAAACACTTTTAATACAGTAGCAAAGGGCAAGCTGGGAAGACAATGCCGGCCGCGGTGGTCTCGCGGTTAAGGCGCTCAGTCCGGAACCGCGCGACTGCTACGGTCGCAGGTTCGAATCCTGCCTCGGGCATGGATGTGTGTGATGTCCTTAGGTTAGTTGGGTTTAAGTAGTTCTAAGTTCTAGGGGACTGATGACCACAGAAGTTAAGTCCCATAGGGCTCAGAGCCATTTGCACCATTTTTTGGGAAGACAATGAAATTTAAACAAAAACTCTCCACAAATATGGCTTCACAGGTAAGATTAAAATTATGATTGTTAATTTTTTTTCCATAGATCATAGACACAAGTTGCACAATTTAACGCCAAGGATTTGCCAAGATAAAATTTCCCGAAAACGTAAAAGATAAATCATTACACTAAAATACTGCATCAGTTATCAACATAAAAATTGACAAGGAGCCCAAGGCTTGATTTTAACATTTCTGACATCGCAGCAGTAGGCAAGATAAAATTAGCTCAGTTAACAAAATGCAAGCACACCAAAACTCAAATACAAGTTAAAATTTAACACACACGGCGACAACCGCCACCTTACAATAGTTCGAAACATTATTCTGTCTGATAGGTGCGCAGATGTCATTACCAAGGGGAGTGTGCGAACCAACTGGAAGCAACTATAACACGGCATAGACCAAATTACAGATTCGGCAGTCTATGCAGAGAAGTCGGCAGGAAACGGTAAACGAGTCAGGAAACGACCACCGTCACCCACATACACACTCGCGCACGGGCACAGAGGAGCCAACCTTAAGCCAGGGAGACAGGACAGCCAGGGTGCAAAAAGAAACACTTCGTCACGGGAACTACCAAAATTCACTCACCTTATACTTTACGTACGACGCCCGGGCGAGGAAACGGGAAATCCTACGGGCACAGGCCAGCAAGAACCCCAGACGAACACACAGAATCCCATAAATTCCAAAACATAATTTAATCAATTATCCCCCAAAACCCCGGAACTTGGCACAAGCGAAATTGCAGGTCACAGTATAAAAAAAAGGCTCTGAGCACTATGGGACTTAACATCTGTGGTCATCAGTCCCCTAGAACTTAGAACTACTTAAACCTAACTAACCTAAGGACATCACACAACACCCAGTCATCACGAGGCAGAGAAAATCCCTGACCCCGCCGGGAATCGAACCCGGGTGCAGGAAGCGAGAACGCTACCGCACGACCACGAGCTGCGGACTAACACACAGTATCCAAAGGCACTCTGCAGAAGAGTAAGGAGGGAAAAGGTTAAACAAATTTCTACAACAGAACAATAGAACGCCAAGAAAAAGACACTAAGTAAGGTACATCACCCCACGGAACGCCGAGAAACACGAACACTGGGGTTTGCCCACGTTT
Source organism: Schistocerca cancellata (assembly GCF_023864275.1). NCBI lineage: Eukaryota > Metazoa > Arthropoda > Insecta > Orthoptera > Acrididae > Schistocerca > Schistocerca cancellata. The sequence continues at coordinate 145,856,511 of NC_064636.1, read as the reverse complement.
CCGACACAATCGAAACAACGAAGATAATTTTCTTAGCCGTAGCACGCTGAGACACACACATACGGCACCAAACTTCCGAGGACGGAAAAGTACTGCCCTGTAAACTGTATTCCGGCGCAGCACAGCCACGAGCTCCTGCCGAGGCGCGGTCCAGGGAAAACGCCGCGCGGAAGGATCCGTCACGGGTATCGCCACCCGGCCCTCGGCGAGGCGGGAAAGCCGGCAGTCAGGCGACGACTCCGACCAGCGACCCGGGCAGCAGCGAGTGAGGCCAGCCCGGCCAGCGACAGAGCGGAGGGCCCAAGGCAACGCTCGCGCCCGAACTCGACTGCCCGCGCACACAACACCGGGCAGAGATGGCGTCTCCCGACGCCAGGAGGCCCCCGCAACGGAGAAAGAAACACCACTCCGAGGCCCAACGATCGAGAATCGATCGGGAATACCGCCGCCACGGCACAAGATGTTTGGCTAAAAACTTATTCGGTCAACAAAACACAGGCTGTAGTCGTGCTTCAGCTGCCTTACCTTTCGACATTTAAGATCTGCCTCTATTAGTAGACACTCTTATTCCCTCGGTATTCTCTTACAGATTCCAATAGAATAAAGGAGAAGGTCGATGAAAGAAAGCGGAGTCCATCTACAATGACTAACATAGGTTAAAATAAGATGGGTTGGAAGAATGCCAGTAAACAGTTTAATGTTTCAAAAACAACACTTATGAGGTTGTCCCACATGAAGTACATTACACCTGAAGAAGTAGGAAAAACAAAAAGAGGAAGACAACAATTTGGGTAAAGGTTATTTTTGATGCAGTGTAAGTAGGCTGTTTAGGTTTTTATGTTGGTAATGCCATATAGCGCTCTGTATGAAAATCACTGGCTGTTTAAGTTTTTATGTTGGTAACGCCATGTAGCGCTCTGTATGAAAATCATTGGCTGTGCTGTGTGCAGTCTGTGGCTAGTTTGCATTGTTGGAATATTCTAGTGTTGGACAGTCGGGTGTGAACAGCGCGTAGCGTTGCGCAGTTGGAGGTGAGCCGCCAGCAGTGGTGGATTTGGGGAGAGAGATGGCGGAGTTTTGAGAGCGGACGATCTGGACGTATGTCCATCAGAGACACTAAATTTGTAAGACTGGATGTCATGAACTGATATATACATACATACATACATATATATGTATATATGTATGTATGTATGTATGTATATATCAGTTCATGACATCCAGTCTTACAAATTTAGTGTCTCTGATGGACATACGTCCAGATCGTCCGCTCTCAAAACTCCGCCATATATATATATAATGACTTTTGAACACTATTAAGGTAAATACATTGTTTGTTCTCTACCAGAATCTTTCATTTGCTAACTATGCCTATCAGTAGTTAGTGCCTTCAGTAGTTTGAATCTTTTATTTAGCTGGCAGCAGTGGCGCTCGCTGTATTGCTGTAGTTCGAGTAACGAAGATTTTTGTGAGGTAAGTGACTCATGAAAGGTATAGGGTATTGTTGGTCAGGGCCATTCTTTTGTAGGGATTATTGAAAGTCAGATTGCGTTGCGCTAAAAATATTGTGTGTCACTTTGCTGATGATCAGAATAAGTAAGAAGAAAAATGTCTGAGCACGTTCAGTTTTGCTCAGCTGTTTGAAAATCAAATAACGTAAGAGGTTTCAAAATGGTTTAAATGGCTCTGTGCACTATGTGACTTAATTTCGGAGGTCATCAGTCGCCTAGAACTTAGAATTATTTAAACTTAACTAACCTAAGGACATCACACACATCCATGCCCGAGGCAGGATTCGAACCTGCGACCGTTGTGGTCGCTCGGTTCCAGACTGTAGCGCCTAGAACCGCACGGCCGCTTCGGCCGGCACGTAAGAGGTTTACCAGCAGAGTAATTCATAATTTTTCTAAGGGAATGTCTCAGCAGAAACGTCTACCTTTGGACTTACTCGCAATGGCATGAAGAATGGCTGTATTATTGGCAGAGAGAAATAACACTGAACACCCTTTCAAAGACGAAACTGTTGGGAAAAAGTGGTTCACATTACTCCACTCTATTTTGGCCTGATGCACCAACAATGGTTCAATGTCCCAAAAACAGGAAACAATCTCTGTTGCAAATATTTTATTGATAATCATGTTTTTCAGATTATCTCTAATCTTGTTACATAACATTTTTATTTGCGAACGTATCTACCACTGACCAAAAGGGCAGCTCAGCCAGAGGAGAGGAGTACGCTCAGATGACAAAACTCACAGGGTAGCGACGGGATACTGATGGCGGTAGTATGGCGTACACAAGCTATGAAAGGCAGAGCCATCATTTGTACTTGTCTCAGGTGATCCGTGTCTAAAAGTTTACGACGTGATTAAGGCTGCACGAGGGGAGTGGAGACACAGTTGGAGCTAGATGCTTGAGACATTCCATTTCGGAAATCGTTGGGGAACTCATTATTCCAAGATCCACAGTATCAGGAGTGTACCCAGAACACCAAATTTCAGGCATTACCTCTCACCTCAGGTAACGCAGTGACTGGCTGCTTCGCTTAGCGAGCAGCACCATTTGCGTAGAGTTGTCGGTGCTAACAGACAAGCAACATTGCGCGAAACAGTCGCAGAAATCAATGTGGGACAACGATGAACGTTTGCATTTGGACATCGTGGCTAATTTTGGCGTTAATAGACAATGGCAACAGATGACCGATGTGAGTAGCTTTGCTAACAGTACGACACCGCCCGCAGTGGCTCTCTCGGGCTCGTGATTGTATCGGGTGGACCCTACGTGACTGAAAAACCGTGGCCTGGTCAGGTGAGCCCCAGTTTCAGTTGGTAAGAGCTGGTGGTAGGGTTCGAGTGAGGCACAGACCCTGTGGAGCCACAGACCCAGGTTGTCAACAACACACTGTGCAAGATAGTGGCCGACTTCCATATTGCTGACGGGCTGTGTTTACACGGAATGAACCGGGTCCTACGGTCCGACTGAACCGATCACTGACTGGACATCGTTATGTTTGGCTATGTGAAGATTCTTTGCAGCCACTCGTGGACTTCATTTTCCCAAACAATGAAGGAATTTTTATGAATGACAATGTGCCATATCACTGGGGCACAGTTGTTTGTGACTGGTCTGAAGAACATTCTGGACAATTCGAACCAATGACTCGGTCACTCAGATAGCTATAGATGCAGCATCGTCCGTAGTCTTCAGGGGACTTGCAACGACTCGTTGGACTTCCACCGAGCTGCTGAACTGTGCCGGGTAAAAGGTCTGACACGATAAGAAGAGGTATCACGTGACTTTTGTCACGTCGGCGTAAAGTGATTCACTTGCCTCAAACAGCAGAGACCACATAAGCCATATTTAAAAGCCACAGATATCGTGCCGTTAAACTGAAAACAGTGATCAAATATGAACATAGGAATTGCAAGTGAAAACCTCAAAGTTAAAGCCGTAGTTTTACAACATTAATAACAAATTAAGCATACATAAGTGTAGCATAAGGAACCAACAAAGAAATCTGTCTTCGCAGTACGTATTGCCACTATTTGGTACGTTTATTGGTTTTTGATCTAACGCTGTCGTATCAAAGGCTTTTCTTCTTCTAATTTTGTTTCATGCTACTCTGATTACCTTTACAGAGGGTCTGATTTTTGCCATCCATTTTTCAAACTCACTAAATGTATTTTTTTCATAAAATTCCGTCCGAATAGCCGACGAAAGCCTAACAGTACCGACCGGCCGCCGTGTCACCCTCAGCCCTTTGGCGTCACTCGATGCGGACACGGAGTGGCACGTGGTCAGCTCACCACTCTCCCAGCTGTGACGGTGCCGCTACTTTCCAGTCAAGCAGCTCCCCAGTTGGCCTCACAGGGACCGACTGCATCCCACTTACCAACAGCGCGGACGGTGACCCACCTAACTGGTAGCCGACTCCGACAGCACTTAACTCTGGTGATACGACGGCAACCGGTGCTACCACTGAGGCAAGATTGTAGGCAATTTCTTTTCATAGCAATTTTAATTTTATTTTCTAAGAGTGAAATGTAAATGTCGCTTTAAAAACATGATTAAATACTATTTTCAATTTTTTTAAAATCAAAATCAAAATGGTGGTACAAACAAACCTGCTCCTATGAGCTTTATATATATATATATATATATATATATATATATATATATATCTAAAAACAAAGATGATGTGACTTACCAAATGAAAGTGCTGGCAGGTCGACAGACACACAAACGAACACAAACATACACACAAAATTCAAGCTTTCGCAACAAACTGTTGCCTCATCAGGAAAGAGGGAAGGAGAGGGAAAGACGAAAGGATGTGGGTTTTAAGGGAGAGGGTAAGGAGTCATTCCAGTCCCGGGAGCGGAAAGACTTACCTTAGGGGGAAAAAAGGACGGGTACACACTCGCACACACACACACATATCCATCCACACATATACAGACACAAGCAGACATATTAAAATATATAATTAATATGTCTGCTTGTGTCTGTATATGTGTGGATGGATATGTGTGTGTGTGTGCGAGTGTGTACCCGTCCTTTTTTCCCCCTAAGGTAAGTCTTTCCGCTCCCGGGACTGGAATGACTCCTTACCCTCTCCCTTAAAACCCACATCCTTTCGTCTTTCCCTCTCCTTCCCTCTTTCCTGATGAGGCAACAGTTTGTTGCGAAAGCTTGAATTTTGTGTGTATGTTTGTGTTCGTTTGTGTGTCTGTCGACCTGCCAGCACTTTCATTTGGTAAGTCACATCATCTTTGTTTTTAGATATATTTTTCCTTCGTGGAATGTTTCCTTCTATTATAACTATATATATATATATATATATATATATATATATATATATATATATATATATATATATATATATATTTAAAAAGAAAGATGATGAGACTTACCAAACAAAAGCGCTGGCAGGTCGATAGACACACCAACAAACACAAACATACACACAAAAATCTAGCTTTCACAACCAACGGTTGCCTCGTCAGGAAAGAGGGAAGGAGAAGGAAAGACAAAAGGATATGGGTTTTAAGGGAGAGGGTAAGGAGTCATTCCAATCCCGGGAGCGGAAAGACTTACCTTAGGGGGAAAAAAGGACAGGTATACACTCGCACACACACACATATCCATCCGCATATACACAGACACAAGCAGACATTTTGCCTTTACAAATGTCTGCTTGTGTCTGTGTATATGCAGATGGATATGTGTGTGTGTGCGAGTGTATACCTGTCCTTTTTTCCCCCTAAGGTAAGTCTTTCCGCTCCCGGGATTGGAATGACTCCTTACCCTCTCCCTTAAAACCCATATCCTTTTGTCTTTCCTTCTCCTTCCCTCTTTCCTGACGAGGCAACCGTTGGTTGCGAAATCTAGATTTTTGTGTGTATGTTTGTGTTTGTTTGTGTGTCTATCGACCTGCCAGCGCTTTTGTTTGGTAAGTCTCATCATCTTTCTTTTTAAATATATTTTTCCCACGTGGAATGTTTCCCTCTATTATATATATATATATATATATATATATATATATATATATATATATATATATATAGACACGTCGACCTTCACTAACAAAGACTGAAAAAGTAATTGTTTGCAGCATATGTGATATATAGATTGCACACACACAACTCTATAAGAAATCCTGTTTTTAGCCTACAGCAAACATATGTTTTCATGTTTCCAGAAAGACCACAGAAGATGCTTTGTAAATAAAAGTGAAACGCGTTTGATAAGTAAAGTATCCTCTTTAATTAATCTCTTCAAAAAGATAAATCAATAATAAGTGTTTACATTGTTTTAGGATGCATTTCAATTACTTTATTTTATTTTCAAAAGTATTTCTACAAAACTGTTACGCATTATCCCACTTTATGGTAGGATATAAGATGAACATCAACAGAAGCAAAACGAGGATAATGGAATGTAGTCGAATTAAGTCAGGTGATGCTGAGGGAATTAGATTAGCAAATGAGACACTTAATGTAGTAAATGAGTTTTGCTATTTGTGGAGCAAAATAACTGGTGATGGTCGAAGTAGAGAGGATATAAAATGTATACTGTCAATGGCAAGGAAAGCATTTCTGAAGAAGAGAAATTTGTTAACATCGAGTATAGATTTAAGTGTCAGGAAGTCGTTTCTGAAAGTACTTGTATTGAGTGTAGCCACGAATGGATGTGAAATGTGGACGATAAATAGTTTTGACAAGAAGAGAATAGAAGCTTTCGAAATGTGGTGCTACAGAAGAATGCTGAAGATTAGATGAGTAGATTGCATAACTAATGAGGAGGTATTGAATAGAGTTGGGGAGGAGAAATTTGTGGCACAACTTGACTAGCAGAAGGGATCGGTTGGTAGGACATGTTCTGAGGCATCAAGGGATCACCAATTTAGTTTTGGAGGGCAGTGCAGAGGGAAAAAATCGTAGAGGAAGAACAATAGATGAATACACTAAGCAGATTCAGAAGGATGTAGGTTGCAGTAGGTACTGGGAGATGAAGAAGCTTGCACAGGATAGAGTAGCATGGAGAGCTGCATCAAACCAGTCTCAGGACTGAAGACCACAACAACATCATAGTAGTCGTAAAGACGTATTTTAAATACCTTTAATAATGAGTATAGAAATTTCCCGACTAGACAGCCTTTGCCGTCTGTACAGAGATCGTGCGATGTATAGGGTGACCAGATGCAATTGTTTAAAAAGGAGGACAAACAACTTCAAAAAGGAGGACGAAGGAAGAAAAAAGAGGACACATCAACTGCAGATGAGGATACCACTCGTCAGCTTTGGACAAGTCACGTGACTGCCGGGAATAACCGGTAAAACTAGTAGTTAATTGTTACTGGTGGTGATTCCCAGAACAAAATTTTTTATTTTAAATTTAAAACATTGATTGTGGTGACAGTGTGCCATCAATTGTTTTTATATTTACCCAGCATAGTTTTAAGATTTATCAAAGACGGCTGCTTGGCTACTTTCATGTGGTTGTCCAAAGCTCATCTGCAGTATTCCCCATCAAACACACGTTCAATTGTAATAAATGAGTTTATTATTTATAAACGTAACATACATACATTCCTTAACAATTATTGATACTTCTCGGAGGAACCAATTTTTTGCAGAAGTTTAGGCTTACTAAACAGATAATTGTAAAATGACAACACATGAAAATTCTTTTTATATTGACCGTCAACAGATCTTTCACTCATTCAAGGTTTAATCTATTCGTCTCATCAGTCCACTGTATGGTAATTAGAGAAAATATTCTCTAAATAAAAATTACATTCACAAATCACACGTGCACTACAGGAAGCCAAGCCAATACAAAACGAAGATACGAAACGAAAATTTTAAATACTCAATATTTGCATTCCCTTATAGGTCGATCAACGATAACATCGACGATCCTGGGGTCACCCACTAACACCGCCTTCATGCCTTCGTGCGTGTTTATCACGAAGGCTGTGTCAATAGTTACAGTATTTAAGAAAAGAGCAATAGAACGGGACGAATAGTAAATTTAACTGTATTACACTCAACTTTGCGAAAAAGCCGGACACTGTAAAAATCCGCCCGGACCCCGGACAAAGAGCTAAAAAAATCCGGACGTATTGGTCAAGTGCTCTCCGCAGCAGCGGTTACGTCGACTTGTGCGGGGAACGGCCAGGGAGGCAGAAAACTGTAGGAAGTGGCGGAGAACGGCTCGCCACAACACAATAAGAAGCCCGCTAGGTTTACGAGTAGTCTAGAAGCAAGCCAACAGAGGGCAGCAGGGGTCTTACAGTACGTTCTCCTAGTAGACAGGTACGCCGAGTGGCGGCAGCACGAGCGTAGCAGCCGCCACCTCTTCGGCTTCGCTGTCAGCCTAATCTCTGCTCTGCAAGATGAAACGCGAAGACGCAACAAGGGCTACCACACCGATTTATTTATCTTTTTTTTCCGCTCGTGCACGCTGCGGGAATCGAGGCCGGTGTTAAAAGGAAACGTTTGTTTCCAGAGAGTCGACACGCAGCTTAAAATAAAAAGTGAACGGGAACTCCATATCTACATCGATATTCCCCTACTCATTGATGAAGCAGTGCGCGGCGGAGGGGTACTCACTTCTCCTCATTCATTGCAGTGGTCACGTACGCTGGTGTTCCTCCGCTCTTGGAAATTGGTCCTTCTGGTGTGTTAGATATCTTATTACCGTGTTGCTGTAAATGTCATCAAAGTTATTCTGAATTGTACTTTCATTAGCCGCGAAGTTTTTATTTCAAAAATCGTGTACACGCTCTGTTCTTTGATTGCGGCGCTGTTAACATGTATTCGGAAAATGGCTGACCGCTACCTACTGCTTTGCAGTGAAACAAGCGCGTGGATCACTGCTAAAAATGGGGAGAAACACGTGGTTCTTACTGTTTTCACACGATTGCAGAGAAAATTGGCTTTGAAATTTTCCGAGCAACTATATATACTATAATAAAGTTACTTTTATAAACGAAACGTGTGGCGTAATTGACAACGTTTGAGTTTACACATTGGCTATGCAATGGATCGTGGGTTCAAACAAGCCTTTTTTCTTTCATTTTTTTTCCCCCATTCAGTTCCAATAAGTACATCATGTAAGTATGAAGTTCACCAAATATGTGCTAATTAATACATATCAAATCGATATTTTTTTTATTAAAAATGCACACCTTCTTGTTTCGAATTAGATATCTCAAGCAAAATTCCAATTGTCATTACAAATACAAATCTTAAATATCGATTTTTATAAAGCAATGTTACTAAAGATAATTTAAATTTAGGAGACGTTAGAAAGTAAATTTTTGGGGCAGAAATGAAAAATTAAGTACTGTTTTTTGGACTATGTTCATTGTTTTATATCGGACATGTGGTCTCGTACGAGATAGATAAGCGTCGTGGAAACATGGAAAACAATTTTCACCGCATGAGTACACAATGCAAATGCCGAATATTTACAGTTGCTACCTTACCACTGCAGTCTGAACATAATAGAATTCATCTGGAGCCAAGCTAAGGGATTTGTTTTAGATTTTTTTTCCATTCAGTTCCAATAAGTACATCATGTAAGTATGAAGTTCACCAAATATGTGCTAATTAATACATATCAAATCGATATTTTTTTATTAAAAAATGCACACCTTCTTGTTTCGAATTAGATATCTCACGCAAAATTCCAATTGTCATTACAAATACAAATTCTTAAATATCGATTTTTATAAAGCAATGTTACTAAAGATAATTTAAATTTAGGAGACGTTAGAAAGTAAATTTTTGGGGCAGAAATGAAAAATTAAGTACTGTTTTTCGGACTATGTTCATTGTTTTATATCAGACATGTGGTCTCGTACGAGATAGATAAGCGTCGTGGAAACATGGAAAACAATTTTCACCGCATGAGTACACAATGCAAATGCCGAATATTTACAGTTGCTACCTTACCACTGCAGTCGGAACATAATAGAATTCATCTGGAGCCAAGCTAAGGGATTTGTCGCGAGAAATAAGTCTATGCTGTCAGACGCATTGTCATTGCTGAACGCTGACGGGATACAGAAGGAACGGCACATCATAAAACAAGAGGAGAAAATTTGGCGCTTGGAAGACTTCGTGCATTCTGTCGCTGAATGCCTCGTAGCTGGTGTCACTCCCGTTACTGACAAGGGAACCTCCCCATCGCACCCCCCTCAGATTTAGTTATAAGTTGGCACAGTGGGTATGCCTTGAAAAACTGAACACAGATCAATCGAGAAAACAGGAAGACGTTGTGTGGAAGTATGAAACAAATAAGCAAAATATACAAACTGAGTAGTCCATGCGAGAAGATAGGCAACATCAAGGACAATGTTAACTCAAGATCGCCGTGGTCCCGTGGTTAGCGTGAGCAACTGCGCAACTAGAGGTCCTTGGTTCAAGTCTTCGCTCAAGTGAACATTTTAAGTTTTTATTTTCAGACAATTATTATCTGTCAGTTCGTTCATTGACGTCTCTGTTGAAAGTAATAAGTTTAGTGTCTGTGTTTTGCGACCCCACCGCAAAACCGTGCGATTAGTAGACGAAAGGACGTGCCTCTCCAATGGGAACCGAAAACATTTGATCGCAAGGTCATAGGTCAACCGATTCCTCCACAGGAAAACGCGTCTGATATATTCTGTACGACACTGGTGACGGCATGTGCGTCTCATGACAGGAATATGTTGTCGACCCACGTAACTTGTATACTTGGCGAATGGGTAAAAAGATTCTTCTATCTTGCCCGATTTAGGTTTTCTTGTGGATGTGATAATCACTCCCAAAAAAGTGATCGCATCGGACGGACGGACAGGTAATAATTGTCTGAAATTAAGAAATTAAACTTTTCACACGAGAGAAGACTTGAACCAAGGACCTCTCGTTCCGCAGATACTCACGCTAACCACGGCGATCTTGAGTTAACATTGTGCTTGATGTTGTCTATCTTTCGCATGGACTACTGAGTTTGTATATTTTGCTTATTTTTCCGTAGTTCCACACAACTTCTTCCCGTTTTCTCGATTGATCTGTGTTCAGTTTTTCAAGGCCTATCCACTGTGCCAACTTATAACTAAATCTGAGGGGGGTGCGATGGGGAGGTTCCCTTGTGAGCAGCATGTAGAACTCCCCGTCTTTGGACTGAAGACCACAACAACATTCCTCGGATTCAGGCGTGGATGGAACTCGGAGATTGCCAGATTACAAATGATTGAAGCGATTTCACAGCTCTACAATAACTTTATTATTTGAGATATTTTCACAATGCTTTGCACACACATACGAAAACTCAAAAAGTTTTTTTAGGCATTTACAAATGTTCGATATGTGCCCCTTTAGTGATTCGGCAGACATCAAGCCGATAATCAAGTTCCTTCCACACTCGGCGCAGCATGTCCCCATCAATGAGTTCGAAAGCATCGTTGATGCGAGCTCGCAGTTCTGGCACGTTTCTTGGTAGAGGAGGTTTAAACACTGAATCTTTCACATAACGCCACAGAAGGAAATCGCTTGGGGTTAAGTCGGGAGAGCGTGGAGGCCGTGACATGAATTGCTGATCGTGATCTCCACCACGACCGATCCATCGGTTTTCCAATCTCCTGTTTAAGAAATGCCGAACATCATGATGGAAGTGCGGTGGAGCACCATCCTGTTGAAAGATGAAGTCGGCGCTGTCGGTCTCCTGTTGCGGCATGAGCCAATTTTCCAGCATGTCCAGATACACGTGTCCTGTAACGTTTTTTTCGCAGAAGAAGAAGGGGCCGTAAACTTTAAACCGTGAGAGTGCACAAAACACGTTAACTTTTCGTGAATTGCGAATTTGCTGCACGAATGCGTGAGGATTCTCTACCGCCCAGATTCGCACATTATGTCTGTTCACTTCACCATTAAGTAAAAATGTTGCTTCATCACTGAAAACAAGTTTCGCACTGAACGCATCCTCTTCCCTGAGCTGTTGCAACCGCGCCGAATATTCGGCTTGTAGCAATTGTAAACGGTAAGGCTTCTGCTTTAGCCTTTTCCGTAAGATTTTCCAAACCGTCGGCTGTGGTACGTTTAGCTCCCTGCTTGCTTTATTCGTCGACTTCCGCGAGCTACGCGTGAAACTTGCCCGCACGCGTTCAACCGTTTCTTCGCTCACTGCAGGCCGACCCGTTGATTTCCCCTTACAGAGGCATCCAGAAGCTTTAAACTGCGCATACCATCGCCGAATGGAGTTAGCAGTTGGTGGATCTTTGTTGAACTTCGTCCTGAAGTGTCGTTGCACTGTTATGACTGACTGATGTGAGTGCATTTCCAGCTCGACATAGGCTTTCTCGGCTCCTGTCGCCATTTTGTCTCACTGCGCTCTCGAGCGCTCTGACAGCAGAAACCTGAAGTGCGGCTTCAGCCGAACAAAACTTTATGAGTTTTTCTACGTATCTGTAGTGTGTCGTGACCATAGGTCATTGAATGGAGCTACAGTGAATTTATGAAATCGCTTCAATCATTTGTAATAGTCCTGTACTTTTTCCATCTGGTCCCCTGAGAAAAGCATTTCCGAAGTTTTTATTGTATATTATTTGATTCTATTTAAGAGTTAAATGATATTGGGTGCTCAATTGTCGGTCTGTACGTATCTGTTTACGCCGTTAAACGCAACTGCTCACATCAGTGCAGGTTAGTTGGGCCAGCTGCCTCGCCAATGCTGTCCAAGTTAAACGCGCCGGTAAAGCGCTGAATATAAAACGTATCCTTATTGTCGTACCTGACCGTACGCGAGACAACCATCAACACCATCCGACTGGAAGTCACTGCCTCTATAAGTAGTTTCGTTTGTTGCCACTCTTGTGCATAGAATGGTGGGGGTCGCTCCCTTATGCTCTGCGTACGCGTCTGTCCATCTGCGTAGTTTGCCTGTCTCGCTGGGACTCCCTTCTGTGAGTGTACATCATCATCTGCTTGCGTGTCGTCGATTTCTTGTCGCCGTCTCCGCTGTGTACAGCCGCAGTTTCACATAACAGTCGCCACACTCTGTCGCTTTTCTGTTAGCCCCCGGCGATAGCAGCGCCCCAAGCGGCAAGTTAGCGGCACTTCTGAGAAAGATATCGGACGAGCGCGAATACTAACGTTTATATTGATTTGCAACATAGTTTTTGCAACAGGTTGTGTATGTAGTGCGTTAAAAATAGATAATAACTAAAAAGTTACACCATATTTGTGGTTATTTAGTTCCCTAAGGACCCTGGAAAATACGAAACGGTGATTTGCAGGACTGTTTGTTTACGATTGCCTCGGAAAGCACAGATGTTTACTGAAGACTGTCGTTTTCGTCTAATAACAAAAAATTGTGAGTAAACACTAGAAGGCCTGATCTTTCACACAAACATGTCGTATATCTATCCAACAAAGCAGAGTTTTCTTCGCTACACTTTCAGACAATCAGTGAATGTGGGAAACCTATCTGGAATACAATACCTACATTATTCAACGTATTAAATGAGCCGCCACAACTTCAGCTTAAGGGAAAACCATACAGAAATAAGACGCCATCAAAATAATGAGCTGTTAAAATCAATAAAACTGTTTCCCAACACAGGAAAAACCAGTTCCACAATTGTTGCTATATATGAGCCACAGACGGCAAGAATCTTCAACACATTCGCTTTTGATGCAAAAGTAATTACGTTTCCAAAAATATTTTTGTATTTTTTTTTTTTTTGAGTCATCAGTCTTCTGACTGGTTGGATGCGGCCTGCCATGAATTCCTCTTCATCTCAGAGCAGCACTTGCAATCTACCTCCTCAATTATCTGCTGGATGTATTTCAATCTCTGTCTTCCTCTACAGTTTTTGCCCTCTACAGCTGCCTCTAGTACCATGGAAGTCATTCCCTCATGTCTTAACAGATGCCCTATCACCCTGTCCCTTCTCCTTGTCAGAGTTTTGACATATTCCTTTCCTCTCCAATTCTGCACAGAATCTCCTCATTCCTCATCTTATCAGTCTACCTAATTTTCAACATTTGTCCGTAGCACCACAATTCGAATGCTTCGATTCTCTTCTGTTTTCCCACACTCCATGTCTCACTGCCATATAATGCTGTCCTCCAAACATACATACTCAGAAAATTCTTCCTCATATTAAGGCCTATATTTGATACTAGTAGATTTCTCTTGGCCAGGAATGCCCTTTCTTGCCAGTGCTAGTCTCCTTTTAATATCCTCCTTGTTCTGTCTGTCATTGTTTATTTTTCTGCCTAGGTAACAGAATTCCTTAACTTCATCTACTTCATGACCATCAACCCTGAAGTTAAGTTTCTCACTGTTCTCATTTCTACTACTTCTTGTAACTTTTGTCTTTCTTTGATTTACTCTCAATCCATATTCTGTACTCTTTAGACTTTTCATTCCATTCAGCAGATCATGTAATTGTTCTTCATTTTCACTCTGGATAGCAATGTCATCAACTAATCGTACCATTGATATCCACCTGGAATTTTAATTCCACTCCTGAACCTTTCTAGACGCTACAGTCTGGAACCGCACGACCGCTACGGTCGCAGGTTCGAATCCTGCCTCGGTCACGGATGTGTGTGATGTCCTTAGGTTAGTTAGGTTTAAGTAGTTCTAAGTTCTAGGGGACTCAGAGCCATTTGAACCATTTGAACCTTTCTTTTATTCCCATCCTTGCTTCTTTGATGTGCACATTGAACAGCAGGGGCGAAAGAGTACATCCTTGTCACACCCTTTTCAGTTCAAGCATTTCATTCTTGGTCGCCCACTCTTATCATTTCCTCTTGCCTCTTGTACATATTGTATATTACCTATCTCTCCCGATAGCTTGCCCCTATTTTTATAATTATCGTCGATCTTCTGTTTCCCTGCTTCCTTTGACCCACAACAGACACTACAGCCAGCTCCATCATTTAGATCACCCACTCCTCTGATCCTGGTATCGCTACGTGGAGTGATTCCTCTGGCCCAATACACTATGTCCACTCTCCCCTTCTAACAGTATCATTCCAATCCGCAGTCGCATCCATTGTCTACCCTGCCCTACACATGACTTATTCCACATCTTCTACCATGTCCTTTGGCTATCCCCCGGTTCCAGCTTTTTCCCACACTGTTGTTGTTGTGGTCTTCAGTCCTGAGACTGGTTTGATGCAGCTCTCCATGCTAATCTATCCTGTGCAAGCTTCTTCCTCTCCCAGTACCTACTGCAACCTACATCCTTCTGAATCTGCTTAGTGTATTCATCTCTTGGTCACCCTCTACGATTTTTACCCTCCACACTGCCCTCCAATACTAAATTGGTGATCCCTTGATGCCTCAGGACATGTCCTACCAACCAATCCCTTCTTCTAGTCAAGTTGTGCCACAACTTCTCTTCTCCCCAATCCTATTCAGTACCTCCTCATTAGTTATGTGATCTACCCATCTAATCTTCAGCATTCTTCTGTAGCACCACATTTTGAAAGCTTCTATTCTCTTCTTGTCAAAACTATTTATCGTCCATGTTCCACTTCCATACATGGTACCCTCCATACAAATACTTTCAGAAACGACTTCCTGACACTTAAATCTATACTCGATGTTAACAAATTTCTCTTCTTCGGAAACGCTTTCCTTGCCATTGTCAGTCTACATTTTATATCCTCTCTACTTCGACCATTATCAGTTATTTTGCTCCCCAAATAGCAAAACTCCTTTACTACTTTAAGTGTCTCATTTCCTAATCTAATACCCTCAGCATCACCCGACTTAATTCGACTACATTCCATTATCCTCGTTTTGCTTTTGTTGATGTTCATCTTATATCCTCCTTTCAAGACACTGTCCATTCCGTTCAACTGCTCTTCCAAGTCCTTTGCTGTCTCTGACAGAATTACTAGTAGTGGGGTAATGTTCATTCTGCCTCACATTGTGGGTTGCATACATTCAGGTGCAATGATACAGATGTTTGTCCTAACCCACACTGCAGGTTGCATACATTCAGAGGCAAGCATACATTTAGGAGCAAACCTATTATTATGCTAATTTATTTATGAACCACTGGGGGTTGATTCATAACACTCTGAGGATAATCTGTCCTTCTGAGAAATGCCCCCCCCACTCATCCCCCTTCATCTCCACCTTCCCCTCCACCCTGGAAACCTCCATCCTTCCTCCCTCTCACATGATATATTTTCAAGCTTGGGTTTTTCAAATAGCCCCCTCCCACTTCAGTTTCACTGATTGATTAATTAAAATGATAAACTTTTGTGCCAAACATTTTTCCTTGCTGGATACTCCCCCTTCAGGAAACATTAATTGTTTGGCTATTTCGTGGGAAATCTATTATAGTGTATGGAATATTGTTTAAATGAATTCTGGTAGACATGATAACATCTGGAATATTGTATATTTAAATAGTTAATGCAATAAAAGAGAGTGTGTAGAATATAGTTTACTTATTTATTTACAGAATTTGTCAGGAAATTGGCCTCAGTGTATGGAATACTGTTTATTTAAACAATTTGTGGGTGACAAGACAAGATGGAATATTTAAACAGATTTGGCTCTTTTTTATTTCGATACTGCAAGGGGTACCATTATGAAATATTCACCACATTTAATTACAGGTCACAGATCGCACTAAACACACGTGACGAAAAAAATCTCGATCTCATCATCGGCTGCCGGGCCGATTGCTTCCACACGACACGTGCCACCGGTCAGGGACCACTGCAGCTGCTGGACCGTGCTAATCGTCCAGAAACAGAGTATCAGGTAGCATCATACCTTTGCAATTTGACACCAGAATCACTGCCTGCCTCTGTCTCACCTTCTCCCTCTCTCGCTCTCTCTGTCTCAAGTGCTTACTTCCTGTTTGTGTGAACCAACGTGTGCAAACACATACAGACCAAAATGTCCTCCCAACCCCTCCTCCATTCCACCCCCCTCACCACTCGTGGAGACCTGGCACTGGTAGTCGGTATATCCCTTTGTTCTGACGTGTCGAATGCTATATAAATCTGCAGAGGATAGAACAAAGACATTCGAGAAGAAGTAGGTAGCCACACTAACCCCTCTCTAGTCTTGAACAAAGTAGTGGATACCTGGTAAATCCACAGGTGTGGGTGTCTTGAAAATATTCCCTCGCTCTGTCAGATTGAGTGACTAATTAACTGAGTTGATATAATTTGTGTACGTGCAATTTTACTTTGCATCCTATTGACGGATACTAGGTCTGGTACACGCGGTGGGAAATTTCAGGATTTGATCCCTCGACTGCCAGTTTCGAAGCACTACTCTTCCACCATCCAGATATTTCCCGTATCTCCTTTTGGTGGGTAATGACACAGTTAGGTCGTTTGGCAGGAAATCCATTACGTTGGAGGCAGCTGAGAATTTAAAATTTTAGATGAATTACGCCATGTCCTTAAACAATCTGTGGAGGGTTGGACAGGTGCATGCTAATAATACCACTACAAGACAAGTCCCCTGTGACGTACTGAGAAGCACTAAACACGACACACTTAATCCATGATCTACTCCGTAGTAGTAGTAGTAGTAGGAGTAGTAGTAGTAGTAGCAGAAGTAGTGGTTGTCATGAATAGATGTCGGACATTTTGGAAACTTCCACAAGCCACCATGTGCGTTGGTCACACAACGAGCTGCATGTTCATCTCCTGGTATTTACACACCTGCCGTACTAGATGCTCAGGGGACAAAGAGAGCATGACCATGGCTACTCAGCTATCAATCAATCAATTTATATGAGGGGGAATAATTCAACAGTGCAAACACTTGCCATATTGAATCTTCTCACGTGACACACACTGTCGCGAATAGTAGAAGATAGAATTAAAATCATGTAGGCTGTAGGCTGGAAAATTATTGCTACAGATCAAGCGAGGCGGACGTGACCAGACTATCTCATGTGTAATGTGTACTCGACTAACAAGAGCGGAGTATGCAGTATCACGAGGCTCGAGCACAGTTAGTGGCAACCCTTGGACACAGCAAACAGTGGAGAATGGCTAGTTCATCACGTAGGCATGACATGCTGCCGCGTGACTAGCCTACTCAGGGCTCAAAGTTCGGGGGTGCTAGAACCTTCTAGAACAAGTGGTGCCTATAAAAGCGGATAGCCGCTAGATCGAAGGACAGTGATGGAGTGAGGTACTTAGGACGCCGGTCCACGTTAGTCTGCGTCGGGATGCTGCAAGAGTTGCAGGAGAGTATTGAGCACAGCACCAAGTAGGGACTTGGGCTGAATCGACACAGCTGACACAGTCTGGTGCGCTCGCCTCTGCTGTATTAGGACTTGGGTTTGGGAAGTTAGGAATGGCAACTGCATAGCCAGGTAGACAATCGTTGGAGACTGTATATAGAATCTTATTTAAATCACAAAGTGCCAGGGGTACTTCCAGTATAATCGTGTGTTCATACGTGAAAGCTTCCCTAAGATCCTATCCGAGCTCCGTACTCTAGCTCACCTTGCAGCCTTCTCTACAACGGAGCAGTGAGGAGTTGGCGGCCCACACCACCCAGACCTCATGCCAAGTAAGTTCTCTGACGCGCACCAACGCAGTCCTTCCACTCCCTCTCAGGACACGTCAGTGGGACACGACATCCAGTTCTTTCCCCGCTCTACCAACATACTGGCTAGTTCACTATTGAGCTATGTAGAGGGCGCCGCAAGGGCATCCACTGGGACTTGTACTCACCGAGAGCTGACTAGCCCACCAGCTGGAACTTTTCTTCGTACCCACTGCTCACGACATTTCCATTCGTTCTGGTCACTGCCCACCTACACCGTGCACCCGGATGGCAGGCAGAGTTGTCCGAGGAAAACAGTCACATGTTTATCAGGTAATTATAGTTAAATAGTACGATTGCAGCCACAATCTGGTAACATTCGACAATGAGCGAAATATCAGAAATACCCGCTCCTGACGGCTGTGGCTCTGGAAATATCAGTTGCCTACATAAATCTGTATTCTGCTTGTGACTGGACATATTTTCCCCTGATCCTTAGCATGTCATTGACATCCGATTGATAGGGTAATTAATTAAATTGATCATGAGAGTCACTTTGTAAGGGGAGTAATTTCTTTTCCAGCAGTCGGATAAGACTTCCCAGGTAATTCAAATGGGAATCCCTGGAGGGAAGATGATTTTCCTTTTGAGGAACACTATTGAAAACTGACATTTTAAGCTGATCGCAGAAGGATTCTACCACAGCCAATATACATTTCGCATAAGGGCCACGAAGATAAGATACGAGAAATTAGCACTTACAAGGAGGCAGATAGGTAGTCTTTTTTCATCCCTCTGTTTGCGAGTGGAACACACTGCATGAAGTGTGTAGTAAGCATTTGAAAGATGTAGCCATCAGACCGTCCGTTTAAAGGAACACAAGACGCATCGAAGAATGTTGTCTCTTATTTATCGAGAAAAGAAAAGATAGAACTTCTGCTGCCAGTTGTCTCTCAGTAAAAATCTTTATATTAGTTCCTGATTTTCTCACTGCAGTCATATTGCGAGATGAATGTTAGAGGTTGCCCTTGGCACTTGATATACATGTATTGGTCCATTGGAGCAGGTGGCTAGTGATGAATAGATAAGATAGTAAGATGTCATGGAAAGCCCATGTTGACGATCTTCTTCAAAGACTTAATGCTGTCAAATTTACTATTCGAATGGTATCTGAAGTAAGAGATAGTTTGACACGAAATGTAGTATACTTTGCTTATTTTCTTTCGCTTATGTCGTATGTCATTATATTTTGGGGTAACTCTTCCCATTCTCAAAGGATATTTTTGGCTCAGAAACTGGCGGTTTGGGTAATAAGTCTGTGAACGTCTTGTCGATGCCTGTTTAACTAGTCTGGATATTTTGACATTGGTCTCTCAGTATATATATTCTTTACTGTCGTTTCTTATCAACATTGCCAGCTTATTCCCAAGAATTAGCAGCTTTCACTCAGTTAATACTTGGCATTTGGATCGGTCTTCCCTAACTCTTGTGCAGAAACATGTGCAGTATACTGCTGCATCCATTTTCAATAAGCTACCACAAGAATTCAAAAACCTTAGAAGTAATCCATGCACTTTCAAATCGAAATTGAAGAGTTTTCTCATGGGTCACTCCTTCTATTCTGTTGAGGAGTTCCTTGAAAAATTAAGCTGATTCCTGTGTTATATTGTTGATTGCGTTTACATAAACTTATGGCTTGTCTTTTTTTGGGTTCATAGACATTTTATTTTCTCTGTTATCACTTTTATGTTGAAATTTCATGTACTGACATGTTCTGTGACGTTGGGGATTTGCTCCTCCATTTGGTCCTACAGAACTTGTGTAAAATAAAAACTTATGGCTTGTCTTTTTTTGGGTTCATAGACATTTTATTTTCTCTGTTATCACTTTTATGTTGAAATTTCATGTACTGACATGTTCTGTGACGTTGGGGATTTGCTCCTCCATTTGGTCCAACAGAACTTGTGTAAAATAAAAAAAAGTGCCAGTGAGAGGCATGAAGAGAAGGAGAAGGTGGAAGTGAGTGAGAGCCAGTGATAATGAGAGACAGAGTCTATGACAATCAGTACGAGGAAGAGAGAGACAGTGATAGCAGTGACAGCAGCAGTTGGAAAAAAGGAAGAGAGAGCAAGGGGGAGACAGAGACAATGGGAGGAGACTGTAGTAATGGAGATGTGGCCGTGACACGGGGGATAGTCACTGAGACACACAAAGAGATAACGACAGTGACTTGCACTGAATGAGTGAGTGAGAATGGGCAATTGGGAATCTAAGGGTGCAAACGACATAAGGTGATGGAAGTTGTAGGGCAACTGGTGCCCCACCAGTGCGTTTTGTTAGTGCGGGTTGCCTACATCACAGGCAGGTATGCACCTATTGTTACCTTTGATTGACAGGTCATTAACCTATTGTTCTTCATTGATTGACAGGTCACTAATCTATTGTAAACCATAGGACAAAGGAAACAATAGGGTTGCCCATAAGTGCACACCTGCCCCTGATGTAGGCAAACCGCACTAACAAAATGTGCTGGTGCCCCTGTTGCCCTACTATTCATGGACTAATGGGTGTGAAGTATAGTTAGGGGAGATTTTGGGAGGTGAGTTGCATATTAAAAAGAACGCAAATATGTTCATATGCCAAAATTTTTCGGAAAATTTTAAAAGTGCTGAGATAGGTATAATGAGGCAGCTGATACCCCACTTTTCTTTCAGAAACTTTTAATAAACAGAGGCATAGTCTCCTTTTTCGGGCTCCAATAGGAGGACAAGTCAATAGGTAAGTCGCAAACTGGAATACAGACGCGGAATCCGCATGTAGCAGCCCGAAATTTATTTTACTTTTCAACATACTCCCCTTGTAAACATAACCACTTGTCTCATTTCTTGACAAAGCGTTAAAACCCTGCAGCATATAATTATTGTGGCAGCGTACGCATCTAACCAGCGACTCTCGGGGTCTAACAAATTTGTTTGGCTCCTTAAACTGCTACAACGCACAAGACCGCTGTGTCCTGTAGGTAGCGAACTACCCCTAGGCGGGAAAACAGTGCGCCATCGCCAGGTAAACGGGGCGGCGAAGGCGCCGCCATTTTCTGACTTTTTGTTGTCCTTCACTTAATTCCTGTGTCCCATTGAACGAAAAAGTTTCCAAGGAATACCGTTCTAACCACATAAACGACGACTTTCACTACGGACTTGCTCTGCGAACAGTTCCTCGGCTCGTAAAAACCGCGTTGTTGGTAGCCGGATACACATTCATAGAAAACTTGCCGTACTGGTCCGAGTGCAGATCATTAAGAGTTGGCCGCGGAATACAGGCGCGGATCTACGATATTTCCGAAGCGGAGAAAAAACTTCATAGCGGCGCACCCCCTCTTCCCCCACTCGAAAGTTTCAATTTTTAAAAATTTGACCTTTCAAAAAATGTTCATTATCTAGCGCACATCTTCCTCAAGAGTTTGATATATGGAACATACACTCCTGGAAATGGAAAAAAGAACGCATTGACACCGGTGTGTTAGACCCACCATACTTGCTCCGGACACTGCGAGAGGGCTGTACAAGCAATGATCACACGCATGGCACAGCGGACACACCAGGAACTGCGGTGTTGGCCGTCGAATGGCGCTAGCTGCGCAGCATTTGTGCACCGCCGCCGTCAGTGTCAGCCAGTTTGCCGTGGCATACGGAGCTCCATCGCAGTCTTTAACACTGGTAGCATGCCGCGACAGCGTGGACGTGAACCGTATGTGCAGTTGACGGACTTTGAGCGAGGGCGTATAGTGGGCATGCGGGAGGCCGGGTGGACGTACCGCCGAATTGCTCAACACGTGGGGCTTGAGGTCTCCACAGTACATCGATGTTGTCGCCAGTGGTCGGCGGAAGGTGCACGTGCCCGTCGACCTGGGACCGGACCGCAGCGAGGCACGGATGCACGCCAAGACCGTAGAATCCTACGCAGTGCCGTAGGGGACCGCACCGCCACTTCCCAGCAAATTAGGGACACTGTTGCTCCTGGGGTATCGGCGAGGACCATTCGCAACCGTCTCCATGAAGCTGGGCTACGGTCCCGCACACCGTTAGGCCGTCTTCCGCTCACGCCCCAACATCGTGCAGCCCGCCTCCAGTGGTGTCGCGACAGGCGTGAATGGAGGGACGAATGGAGAGGTGTCGTCTTCAGCGATGAGAGTCGCTTCTGCCTCGGTGCCAATGATGGTCGTATGCGTGTTTGGCGCCGTGCAGGTGAGCGCCACAATCAGGACTGCATACGACCGAGGCACACAGGGCCAACACCCGGCATCCTGGTGTGGGGAGCGATCTCCTACACTGGCCGTACACCACTGGTGATCGTCGAGGGGACACTGAATAGTGCACGGTACATCCAAACCGTCATCGAACCCATCGTTCTACCATTCCTAGACCGGCAAGGGAACTTGCTGTTCCAACAGGACAATGCACGTCCGCATGTATCCCGTGCCACCCAACGTGCTCTAGAAGGTGTAAGTCAACTACCCTGGCCAACAAGATCTCCGGAACTGTCCCCCATTGAGCATGTTTGGGACTGGATGAAGCGTCGTCTCACGCGGTCTGCACGTCCAGCACGAACGCTGGTCCAACTGAGGCGCCAGGTGGAAATGGCATGGCAAGCCGTTCCACAGGACTACATCCAGCATCTCTACGATCGTCTCCATGGGAGAATAGCAGCCTGCATTGCTGCGAAAGGTGGATATACACTGTACTAGTGCCGACATTGTGCATGCTCTGTTGCCTGTGTCTATGTGCCTGTGGTTCTGTCAGTGTGATCATGTGATGTATCTGACCCCAGGGAGGTGTCAATAAAGTTTCCCCTTCCTGGGACAATGAATTCACGGTGTTCTTATTTCAATTTCCAGTAGTGTATATGGTCGAGGAAATGTAAAATACATAATTTGGTCTTAATTGTGCCAAAGTGTAGTGCCATACGGCTTCACACAGGATTCATTTTTCGCACGTCACTGTATTTAACTCTGTGCAGTTCAAACGTGTATATTTTCTAATGGACGCAAACAAACCAACATTCAGGACAGTAGCAATTAAAATGTCTTGTGGTGCCTCTGCTACTTCCAACGGCCTGTTTAACACCCTACCACTTTTTCTTTTTTTTAAAAAAAAAAGCCCTTACAGTTAATGCTGGGTGAGATTATTTGTAACTGGGAGAAATAAGATCTTTTCCGAAATCTTGCACTCTTTATTGCCTGTTGCCTAATAACTTTGTCTTTTGTGTGATATAAAATTAAATATACGGAACATAAAACCAGTAACGACAAGAGCCAAGCAAGACAGTACACATTTCTTCAATTCTTACATCCCGCCGGCCGGAGTGGCCGTGCGGTTCGAGGCGCTACAGTCTGGAACCACGCGACCGCTATGGTCGCAGGTTCATATCCTGCCTCGGGCATGTATGTGTGTCATGTCCTTAGTTTAGTTAGGTTTTAGTAGTTGTAAGTTCTAGCGGACTGATGACCTCAGAAGTTAAGTCCCAAAGTGCTCAGAGCCATTTGAACATTTTTTTTTACCATTCTGTGAAAGAATCTATAACCTCACCAAAGTTTGTCAAACGTTTTGCTACATGAAAAATCAAAATGTCGTTGCCTAATACTGGAAAAGCCGTTAATACTAATAGTACCCAAGACTAGTGTGGTTTCTCCATCTGATTACCACTATTTAGTCGCTGTGTGCTAGATCAAACCAAAAGGGCTTTCTAATATTGCAACAATTGTAACAAATGCCAAATACAGGGGCTGTTTTGTCACAGAGGTAATTTTTATCAACCTAATTTAAATAAATAACACGACAGAATATAATCCACGAAGTACCAATATCAAGTGCTTATTGTGCCTACTACAAGAAAAAAGTTTTATGTTAGGAAATACTTTCACATTTCATTCATATGCTCCAGTTTCTCAGCATGACATCGAAAAATATAGTAGTACGAAAATTTTAAATAAATTTGGAATCGTCTATTCTTCAATATAATTTGTGCAATTTCTCCGTTTCTTCTCCTTCCTCATTCTAACAAACAATCTTGTCATCACAAATTCCGTAACTATCCCTGCCATTGTCAAAACGTACTCTCCGGTTAACTTCACTAACCCTGTCGTTCTCGGGTTAGCTGTTATACGTGTTCGTACAACGCGTTATTCGCCCCATTCCGAGAGTATAACATGAAGCGGCTGTCAGTCGGGGGCTGTATAACTGCCCTTACTAATGTAGCGGTCTGGCAAAAATTATCTGTCTAATTATTTTCTTGGATACACCGATAAGATAACATGTAATCTTCCATACCTCTCATTCCTGTTAGTCGTTTATTTCCACTCTGATAGTCTGAATCTATGGATTTCGCCAATAATTATAACAACGCTTATCTTTCCCACACCCAGTCAACTACATAAAGAAAACAGCTATTGCCATTCAGCCGTTCGGGTTTATTCGGCTCAGCTCGTATTGACCCCCCCCCCCCCCTCCATTTGTCTGTGGGAAAGTTTTTTATTTCTTGATGCTATGGGGATTTGCCTGGCAGAGACATCACGTACACTATGCACACATTCAAAAACCAACTTATGATTGGTCAGAAGTCAACTTAGAATGTGTTAAAAATTTTTCAAAAACCAACAGGGATGCGTTTCAGAATCGTAGGAATAATCGATAGACTAACGTGCGCTGGATGCAAGGCGCCCTGCGAAACACGATTTTTTTTCTTCAAGAATATGTATTTGGCGCCCCCTGAAATTGCCGCACGGAGCAGATAACACGGTTTGATCCTCCCCCGCCACCCCCCCTCCCCCTCCTTTCGACCTGGCTTACCGGAAAGGTATCGGCATCAAGTGCTGCCACGTTCTAGATACCTAAAGGCGTGAAATTAAAAACGATGTGTGACATTACGGAGTATGTGACTTATTTATTGACCCACCATTGTAGATACTGAGCGCGTGAGGGGTTCTTTCAAATACTCGTTCAAATTAAATGGCTCTGAGCACTATGGGACTCAACTTCTGAGGTCATCAGTCCCCTAGAACTTAGAACTACTTAAACCTAACTAACCTAAGGACATCACACACGTCCATGCCCGAGGCAGGATTCGAACCTGCGACCGTAGCGGCCTCGCGGTTCCAGACTGTAGCGCCTAGAACCGCTCGGCCACTCCGGCCGGCTACCGCGTTTTTCTTGCCTTTTGGCAGTATACACACTGGCCTGTTTCACATGTGTGAAGGTTTATCGTTCTGCTGTTGCTGAAACGTCCCGCGCGTATGCACAGTGGACGAGTGAACAGACAAACGAATTAATGGAAGGACAGCGGTTATTGATCGGAGTCGACCGTAAGGGCCTCGCCTGGCGGGATGCAGACAATGCGTGCGCCAGAGCAGGCTCTCCCTGTACGCTGCCGCCTGACCCCATTCCAGCAGCGCAGCACAGCACAAAAAAAGTCGCCGGCCCCATTATGCAAAGGCCTCGCCTGGCTCCTGCTTTCCGTATCTCTCTCTCTCTCTCTCTCTCTCTCTCTCTCTCTCTCTCAGTTTCTGTCTCTCCGCCTGCATCCCTTCGCAGCGTTCCACTACTCTGGCTCCGCCTGTCCAATTGGAGTTCCCGCAGTGCAGGCACGCTGTGCATGTTGCATACCCTCCACTACGTAGGCGTCAACAAGCTGCGGCGTGCTCTAGGACAGTAGATATATCGATATTTAAAAATATTTCATTGCAGGCCTAGATATTTCGAAAAAGAGCGTCGATATATCGACAGAGAACATATCGATCTACCAGCCTATAAAAATATCGGCTGAACGTTCTAAATACACTGCCGGTTTTAGAGCTGTATATTCAAGTACTGATTTCTTTTTAGTTACTCTGTAACAGATAGTAGCCAGCCTATCCCATTTAGTGCAAGATATGAAAGGAAAACGACGCACGTTCACGCATCGTGATAACCACTTGGCTAACAATGGTAGCTACATCTAAATGGCACAATAAAAGGTCAAGATTTTAAGCATGGCTGAAACAGCAACTGTTGAAATTCTTCACGATAAAGCCAAAACAGTTGCAGGATAAAAATTTATTAAAATTCTTGACCCAGGTTTCGGTATATGTAAATATACCTTCATCAGAAGTAAAAAATCCTGCACAGGAAGACAATTTCATTAGCAAAACCTTAGCACCGGAAATGAGAAATAGTAAAGCTTAAGTAACAGTGAAATTACCAAAGTAATACAGGCACAAAATCTTTTAGTTACTTACTAAAATTATATCATGCAATGGAGATTAACAAAACAATTGTGCCAAAGGCGTCGTCAATAATTAAGGCATCTTCTCCACTTGTACAACATGATTATGGGCACAGGGTCAATGTAAACAGTTTAGCACCAGTATTTCGCCTATGAACTACCAAGACAAGAGTGTGAAAGCACTAGGGCACATGGTTTCGCCGAGAGAGGACACTTGTGGTATATGCCAGACACTCGCGCATGTTAAAATCCATGGATACATACATAAGCGTATCAAAATTATTAAAAGTTGTGCTAATTGAAACCTTATGTGCCGACCGGTGTGGCCGTGCGGTTCTAGGCGCCTCAGTCTGGAACCGCGTGACCGCTACGGTCGCAGGTTCGAATCCTGCCTCGGGGATGGATGTGTGTGATGTCTTTAGGTTGGTTAGGTTTAAGTAGTTCTAAGTTCTAGGGGACTGATGATCACAGATGTTAAGTCCCATAGTGCTCAGAGCCATTTTTGAAACCTTATGTCTTAATAAATTGAAAGGGTACATACAGTACCGCCCGACACTGAAAATAGGCACAACATTCTTCGTTATTCTTGTCGGAACAACATATTTTTTGCAATAATAACTCAATTTCACTTAATATACCGAAGCCGGATACCAGTGTAGGAAAGAATGACAATTTACTTATTTAGTTGATCACATGTGCCCTCCCACAAAATAAATCGCTACATCCAATTTGGTGAGATCTGCGAAATGAATGAATGTATAGTCGTCTGCTAACCACTGATAGTGAATGTGCAATATGTGATCATCTTTGAGACGGTCCTTTGGTCACCTTTGGGGGAACCAAAGAGATGAAATTTACCTGAGCTTTGAGCGCCTGAAATGTGGCTGACCAATACGGTAGCATGGTGCTCCCCAACCTTGACGGAGGTGCGAGCTGACCTGAAGAACGGCCATTTTTCAGGGCTCTGCCGCTGGATCTTGTGTTGGTAAGACCTGTCTTAGGTGTGCTCCGTAAAGACAAAAGAGTGGAGAGAGTGGTATGCATGTGGAATACTTAAGAGTCGTTTAGAATAATAATTTCTCTATTTCAGGAACTTTTGTGGGGGGAGTTAAATGTCAGGCAGGTAATATTAAGGGGATCGTAGTAATTTTTGGAAGTGACCAACGGTCACAATGAAACCACGTGTAGCAATAAGTTGAAATACTTCCGAGTGCTTAAGTTAAGCTGAAGTACTGGCGTGTGTACTATAAGTTGGAAATATTTAAGAAATGGCGTGTGCAGGACTTGAAATTAGAGACGAGAACTTCCACGTGGTGAGTACTGTGTGAGTCTCAAACTGTGTATGAGACAAAGGATAAAGAGAAGTACTCGTCCATGGTACCAGTTGAGGACTCGCGTGTGTGACGAATATGTTCTTAATATTACTTTTCGTGTTATGTTTCCGTGTGACGCTTGATTCAAACTATAATACTTTGAGAGTGCAGCAAGGCGAGTCGGCCGTCTATCCAGCAACGCCACTTGGCTTGCATTGCACAGGAAGACGTGCATATACCCTCCAGAGTTGGTAGTAGGAAAGAAAATTATGAAGTGGGGCAGTGTCGTGTGAAACTGGGATGAATACTAATTGAAGTGGGAAAGCTGAAAGTGATGTGATTATAACGTTGTGACTATTCCATGTTGCCAGTGTGGTGTATTTCATGTAATTTAAGTATGTATGGTTTGCATGGGAGAGTAGCAAGATAGTTTCAGAGGCAGTGGGTTATGCATGTTCCTTTTTGTACCGCTCGGTCTGGAGGAAATTTTCTAATGATGGGCGGGAGAGTCGAAGTGTGAGATATAGCAAAAGATCCACCATTCTATCCAGAAACTGCACTGTAGTGTTAGATAATTACGAGACCATAAGATAGAGAATCGCCAATGTAAAGCCATGCCCACTGGGCGGAGTTTCTCATGTGCAATTGTTGTAGAAAATGTAATGGTGTGTTTAGGTTATAGAATTTATCGGAATGAAAATGATAGTGAAAAGAAAAAGACTGGTGGCATTTTTCTTCGAATAGTATGTTGTCATGATATCCAGAATTTATAATGTGTGCGCCATTCATATTCAGTGCGATGGCCACGTGTTGATCAAAGCCGTTGGGTAAGAAAGAAAATGTGGTATTGCCAGTGCGTAGTGAAGAGTCAGAGTTGTGTAAATTCCTAATAGTCAGATGTGCGTTATCCGTTTCCGTTGCGTAATATTCAAACAGGAGAATAGTTTGTAACTTAATTGTGAGTACTAGAGCTCATGTTACTCGATAAATAAGAATGAATCCATTCGCTTGGCAGACCACTCATCTTGCAGGCCTGACTGCTTGATGCCACAGTATGAGCAAGGCATGTGGGTGCCTCTCAAAATAAAACATATCAGACCATTTAAAAACATTTATGTAAAATAGAAAATATGGAACCAATTTACCTGTGTCCTAGTGTCAAACAGATGAAGATTGCCCTATGGAACACATCTAACGAGAGAGGGCACTAATGTAACGTGCGAGAATCTCGCGTAACGTAGGCGGTGAAATACAGGGCTATTACAAATGACTGAACCGATTTCATAAATTCACTGTAGCTCCATTCATTGACATATGGTCACGACACACTACAGATACGTAGAAAAACTCATAAAGTTTTGTTCGGCTGAAGCCGCACTTCAGGTTTCTGCCGTCAGAGCGCTCGAGAGCGCAGTGAGACAAAATGGCGACAGGAGCCGAGAAAGCCTATGTCGTGCTTGAAATGCACTCACGTCAGTCAGTCATAACAGTGCAACGACACTTCAGGACGAAGTTCAACAAAGATCCACCAACCGCTAAATCCATTCGGCGATGGTATGCGCAGTTTAAAGCTTCGGGATGCCTCTGTAAGGGGAAATCAACGGGTCGGCCTGCAGTGAGCGAAGAAATGGTTGAACGCGTGCGGGCAAGTTTCACGCGTAGCCCGCGGAAAATTGGCTCACGCCACAACTGGAGACCGACAGCGCCGACTTCATCTTTCAACAGGATGGTGCTCCACCGCACTTCCATCATGATGTTCGGCATTTCTTAAACAGGAGATTGGAAAACCGATGGATCGGTCGTGGTGGAGATCATGATCAGCAATTCATGTCATGTCCTCCACGCTCTCCCGACTTAACCTCATGCGATTTCTTTCTGTGGGGTTATGTGAAAGATTCAGTGTTTAAACCCCCTCTACCAAGAAAAGTTCCAGAACTGCGAGCTCGCATCAACGATGCTTTCGAACTCATTGATGGGGACATGCTGCGCCGAGTGTGGGAGGAACCTGATTATCGGCTTGATGTCTGCCGAATCACTAAAGGGGCACATATCGAACATTTGTGAATGCCTAAAAAAACTTTTTGAGTTTTTGTATGTGTGTGCAAAGCATTGTGAAAATATCTCAAATAATAAAGTTACTGTAGAGCTGTGAAATCGCTTCAATCATTTGTAATAACCCTGTACATACTAGCGAAAACAACCAAAATGTTACAGTAAAACGAAACCATCTGTCGTTGTGAATCAAAACATACTAGTCAATTAACCACACATACACATCGAAAATCACAAATAGCAAACAACAAAAATACGTAAAATCCCAAAAAGACAGGAAAAGCGCATTTCACCGGCATCAACAAGCAAGAAAACTAACTTCTAGTCAGCCAGACTATATTACATTAAGGCAAGGAGGGGTTTGAAACTGTCTAAAAAATTTTTGTTTCTAAGATGCACCTGTTCATTAAGAACAAAACCATCTTTTAGAGACAGATGCTTGAAGATCTCTAATTCTTCGAGAAAGTCCAGTTTGTAACCCTTACTCGCTTCATGAAGTAATTCTACGTCATCCAGTTTACGTGGCGTATTCTGTAAGAGCCATAGATGTTCGGCAAACGTGGAATTATGTACGTTTTTCCCATTTTTACCTAGCATGTGTTCTTTATACCTTACTTTAATGGGTCTACCTGTCTGTCCAATACAATAGTTTGGGCAGTCGTTACAAGTAATTTTGTATACACCGGATTTAGTGCCAAGTTCTTCCCGTGTTCCAATAGTGTGAATCACTTTGTTTTATTAATCTCCGTTGCATGATGTAATTTTAGTAAGTAACTAAAAGATTTTGTCCCTGTATTACTTTGGTAATTTCACTGTTACTTAAGTTTCAATGTTTCTCATTTTTGGTGCTAAGGTTTTGCTACTGAAGGTGTCTTCCTGTTCAGGATTTTTTACTTCTGATGAAGGTATATTTATATATACCGAAACCTTGGTCAAGAATTTTAAGAAATTTTTATCCTGCAATTGTTTTGGCTGTCATAGTTTATCGTGAACAATAAATGGTGTGTGATGGGTCCGTCGTTCGATACCGGGTTTGTCCTCAACACTCCACCTCCACTTCCCTTTTCTTTCATTTCTGCCAACGCCAGCGACCTAGCAGTAGCAAAAACGCGTTAGCGCCGATTACGTCAGCATTTCCCCTCACACGTCTCCGACCATCGCAATGACCAACCTTGTCGTTTAGATTTTTGTTCATCATTTTCCGCAAATGTTTTTGAAGAATGTCGATGACAAGTAATATCACACTAGTTGTGTTAAAAATTGTTTTTCTAACGCATCTGGTGTGGTATTTCATCTCATCGGAAATCTTGTTATTTCATTCACACCGCCAGCCCCAGTGCAATTGGACTTCTTCTTCTTTGTGCCACCTATCCTAGCCTTGCTTCACAAACCCAAAGACAAACACTGGGGGTGTTGAAAGCTCCAAAAGTAGTTAGACTCCTCCACACAGGTGAACGTAAAATTATGTTCTACTGCAATTTATAGAGAACAAATATTTACCGGAAACTACGAAAAAATCGTAATTTTTACACATCAAATAAAAAAAAAAAATGTTTTGCGTCACCTCAGTTCAGAACCAGAACCTGTACAGAAAATTGGAATAGAGGTCAATATAAACATCATTTCCGACCTTTTTATTGGTAATGCAAACTACATATTGCATGTTCTAGCACCATACAGCGAGACCTTGAGAGAGATGGTGGTCAACATTGCTGTACACACCATTACCTCTAATACCCAGCAGCACGTCTTCTTGCATTGATGCATGCCTGTATTCGTAGTGGCATACTATCCACAAGTCCGTCAAGCCACTGTCGGTCCAGATTGTGCCACTCCTCAAAGGCGATTCAGCGTAGATCCCTCAGAATAGTTGGTGGATCACGTCGTCCATAAAGAGCCCTTTTCCATCTATCCTAGGCATGTCGATAGGGTTCATGTCTGGACAACTGGTGGCCACTCTAGTCGAGCGATGTCGTTATCCTGAAGGAAGTCATTCACAAGATATACGCGCTGGGGGCGTGAATTGTCGTCCATGTGGACGAATGCCTTGCCAATATGCTGCCGACATTGTTGCACTGTCGATCGGAGGATGGCATTTACGTATTGCAGAGCCGTTACGGCGCCTTCCGTGGCCACCAGTGGCGTACGTCGGCTCCACACAATGCAACCCCAAAACAGCAGGGAACCTCCACCTAGCTGCACTCGCTGCACAGTGCGTCTGAGGCGTTCAGCCTGACCGGGTTGCCTCCAAACACGTGTCCGACGATTGTCTGGTTGAAGGCATATGCGACAACCATGGGTTAAGAGAAGGTGATGCCAATCCTAAGAGATCCATTCGGCATGTTTTTGGGGACCATCTGTACCGCGCTGCATGGTGTCGTGGTTGCAAAGATGGACCTCGCCACGGACGTCGGGAGTGAAGTTGCGCATCATGCAGCCTATTGCGCACAGTTTGAGTCGTGAAACGACGTCCTGTGGCTGCACGAAAACCATTATTCAATACGGTGGCGTTTCTGTCAAGTTTCCTTCGAGCAATAATCCGTAGGCAGCTGTCATCCAGTGCAGTAGTAGCCCTCGGGCGGCCTGAGCGAGGCACGTCATCGACGGTTCCTGTCTCTCTGTATGTCCTCCACGTCCGAACGACATCGCTTTGGTTCGCTCCGAGACACCTCGACACTTCCCTTGTTGAGATCCCTTCCTGGGACAAAGTAGCAAGCGGACACGGTCGAACCGCGGTATTGACCGTCTAGGCACGGTTCGACCCAAAGACCTTGTAAAATATAACTAGACTCACTGATGGCGCTGCAGTCGCGGGATAATTTGAACCTTCGGCTGGACGCCATTATAGTGGTTGTAGTCTGATGTGTTGTGTACTACTGTTGTTTATGAAGACCCTGATTCAACGTTGTATATTTGTTGGGGCGTACATACAGTATTTGTTACTCGTAATTCTACTGTCTGTACGTTCCAATCAAAAGAAGTACAATGTGAAGAGTCGTGCAGCGATTAATTGTACAAATAAATTGGAGAAAGAAACGAATATTACATTTCACAGGTAAGTGAATATTTTAAGTTGTTTTGTATGTCAGTGCACTTGCTTAATAAATGTTTTTGTAACACGGTATTAGCATAATGTCTGTGCATCTATTTGCAGGTTTCCTTTCTCAAAACCACAGCTGTTACAAAAATGGTTACACGCTGTCAGTAGGCAACATTTCCGACCGACAGAAAACCATTTTATATGTTCCGATCATTTTGAAGAAAGTTGGCTGATCGGTAGTGTTTTCATGGTCTAGGTCAGGTCGAAACTTGATAATTTGGTCGTGAGTTGCCAAAGCACTATGCCATATATAACGCACTTCTCGTCATAAAATCTAAAGCAAGGTAGAGTCAGAAAATATGTATTAATATAGTGTGCAAATCTTCGAGTATGTTGATGCATTTTGCGTACATCTATCGTAAACGAACTACGAAAAATGCTAGGGGTCCAGTACATAACTTTTAGCTACGGGAGATTCCATGTAGTACCTAAGATAAATTCATAAACAGTGACTAGTTGGTGTTTGTTCATAAATTAAAAAGTATATTATAGTAACGTAATTAAATGAGGCATTATGTTTGTGACCTAACTCTAGGGAAGGCATTTTATAACCAAAAGCGATGTATAAACATTCGAAATCCGCGCGTCAGTTTACCACTCTAATGGCCGCCGGCCAGCTATTCAATTTGTCCGCTCTTCACAGTCGACCACTCGTGCGGTTGTGGGGGCCTGGTTCGACCACAGACGACTCGAGATGTGTACCTCCTCCCTGGTGGAATGACTGGAACTGATCGGCTGTCGGACTCCCTCCGTCTAATAGGCGCTGCTCGTGCACGGTTGTTTACATCTTTGGGCGGGTTTAGTGACATCTCTGAACAGTCAAAGGGACTGTGTCTGTGATACAATATCCACAGTGAACGTCTGTCTTCAGGAGTTCTGGGAAACGGGCTGGTGCAAAACTTTTTTTGATGTGGGAAAAAAGAAAATGTCGGTACCGTGTGCTGTCATTTCGATATCGATATATTTGGGAAACGTATGTTCAGAAGCATAGATACAGACATTTTTATCAACGGCCCTAGCTTGTACCCATCCTTTTACACCAGCGGTTCTCAAACTGATCGACGCGACACCTAGGACGGGGCGGGGGGGGGGGGGGTAGCGTACGAGCGGTAATAACTTGTAGGGGGGGGGGGCACGTAAAAAAAAGGAAAGAGAACTTAGAAACAAACAATTACGGTTATCTTTTCCTTTGTACAGGGAAGATGCCATTGACCTGCACCGATTTTGGCCCGACGTCGTTGTTACGGCAGATACGGTCACAGCTGTAGCATTGTTTGGAGCGATCGAGCGAGCTGCGTCACGTGGGTGTCGGCGGAATCGGCCGTTGCGGATGCACCGAGGCTGCATCGCTACGTACGCCGAGGAGGCGACAGGCACGGCGTATTTCCCAGTCTCGCGCCGGTCCCCCTATTGCCCGGCGTACTGCACTAGAGTGTTGCAACGCTCCGTGTTTGACCGGTCACGGCTCGCCTGTTGACGGGGGGACCGAGTCGCTCGTGTCCGGCCCCACACCACTCGGCTGGGTCACGTACTCGCGCCATGTCTGTTGTCCGGATTCCGGACACGCGGATAACCCAGCATGACCGGTCACCGCTGACGTCTCACCTCGCCTCGCCTCGCCCCGGCTCGCTGCTCTGTACTTCACTGTACAAATCCAACGCCTCTCTCTCTCTCTCTCTCTCTCTCTCACACACACACACACACACACACACACACACACGCACGCGCGCGCGCGCGCGCGCGCGCGCGCGATGTATTTATCTCAGTCTCTCTCTCTCTCTCTCTCTCTTTTAATACAAAAGTAACGTTCCCAAGAACGGGTACGTTACACACCTAAAATCATAGAGCACTTTCTTTTATAATATTTACTCCCGTATTCCTAACGTCCGGGAATTTTGTTGTAAATAAAACATTGATCACAAGAGACCAATCTGTGTTAATGTAATGTGTTGTAAGCGTCAAATAGTGCGCCTGATTATGCGAATCAGTCCACATATCAACTGTCGCAGCACATGTTTTATTAATAACTTTCGCAATAACAGAAGGCATTATGCTGTTTCGTATTGCATCAGCTTGTTCTTTGACATGTCTGCTTATAGTAGTGGGATGTGGCATGAAATCTGCCACGTTAACTTCTCCATAATGCGCACCTAGATGTATTAATTCTTGGCCTAGTTCTCTGAAACCTTCACCGCAAACAGCATTAAAAGGTCTCATATCTTTAGCACACATTGCAACACACTTTGCTGTAATACTATTTCTTATTACTGCCGATATTCCTGAAGGAGCTGCATCTTTGTG
Organism: Schistocerca cancellata; assembly: GCF_023864275.1. Classification (NCBI taxonomy): domain Eukaryota; kingdom Metazoa; phylum Arthropoda; class Insecta; order Orthoptera; family Acrididae; genus Schistocerca; species Schistocerca cancellata. The sequence goes on along the minus strand of NC_064636.1, from coordinate 145,821,450 downwards.
AGGTTTCTTGCAACTGTGTTTCTTTAAATGAGTGGTTCCCGATTGGAAACACAATAATATGGAGCAGTTTATGCACGATACGTACCCAGTAGACGCACTGTTTTCGTCTACAACCAACAAAAATATGCTCCATACTTGGCTTTTTAGACCTTCCCGTCTCTTCAAAGTATAAACATTTGTTTCAAACTTACGTCTTACTGCACTGGCTTCCTCGCACTGCATGATTACAGAGAGAGAGACACACCACAAATGAGAAGCCCGTACTGGCTGCAGTCTCACATGGATAATGACACGTGTAATGTGTTTGAAGTTACGTGCTACGTATTCGGTCACGGCTTCTATGCTCGGCCACTAGAACTACTGCGGGCAGCCTATCCAGATAGGGTGTGCTCGCCCCATCTCGTATTTTGTGCTCGCTTACTCGGTCATGCAGGACTCTATATTGCACCAACTCGACGTGGAATCGACTCAACAAGTCGTTGGCACTTCCCTGCACAAACTGCAACGCCGGAAACGCATATCCTCCTATTTCCATCTATTGTACTATAAATTTTTTCCTTATTTTGTTACCTGAAGATATGACATTTCTGTGCCTTTATACAGGGTGTTACAAAAAGGTACGGCCAAACTTTCAGGAAACATTCCTCACACACAAATAAAGAAAAGATGTTATGTGCACATGTGTCCGGAAACGCTTAATTTCCATGTTAGAGCTCATTTTAGTTTCGTCAGTATGTACTGTACTTCCTCGATTCACCACCAGTTGCCCCAATTGAAGGAAGGTAATATTGACTTCGGTGCTTGTGTTGACATGCGACTCATTGCTCTACAGTACTACATCAAGCACATCAGTACGTAGCATCAGCAGGTTAGTGTTCATCACGAAAGTGGTTTTGCAGTCAGTGCAATGTTTACAAATGCGGAGTTCGCAGATGCCCATTTGATGTACGGATTAGCACGGGGCAATAGCTGTGGCGCGGTACGTTTGTATCGAGACAGATTTCCAGAACGAAGGTGTCCCGACAGGAAGATGTTCGAAGCAATTGATCGGCGTCTTAGGGAGCACGGAACATTCCAGCCTATGACTCGTGACTGGGGAAGACCTAGAAGGACGAGGACACCTGCAACGGACGAGGCAATTCTTCGTGCAGTTGACGTTAACCCTAATGTCAGCGTCACAGAAGTTGCTGCTGTACAAGGTAACGTTGACCACGTCACTGTACGGAGAGTGCTACGGCAGAACCAGTTGTTTCCGTACCGTGTACAGCGTGTGCAGGCACTATCAGCAGCTGATTGGCCTCCACGGGTACACTTCTGCGAATGGTTCATCCGACAATGTGTCAATCCTCATTTCAGTGCAAATGTTCTCTTTACGGATGAGTCTTCATTCAAACGTGATCAAATTGTAAATTTTCACAATCGACATGTGTGGGCTGACGAGAATCCGCACGCAATTGTGCAATCACGTCATCGACACAGATTTTCTGTGAACGATTGGGCAGGCATTGTTGGTGACGTCTTGATTGGGCCCCATGTTCTTCCACCTACGCTCAATGGAGCACGTTATCATGATTTCATACGGGATACTCTACCTGTGCTGCTAGAACATGTGCCTTTACAAGTACGACACAACATGTAGTTCATGCTCCTGCACATTTCAGTCGAAGTGTTCGTACGCTTCTCGACAACAGATTCAGTGACCGATGGATTGGTAGAGGCGGACCAATTCCGTGGCCTCCACGCTCTCCTGACCTCAACCGTCTCGACTTTCATTTATGGGGGCATTTGAAAGCTCTCGTCTACGCAGCCCCGGTACCAAATGTAGAGACTCTTCGTGCTCGTATTGTGGACGGCTGTGATACAATACGCCATTCTCCAGGGCTGCATCAGCGCATCAGGGATTCCGTGTGATGGAGGGTGGATGCACGTATCCTCGCTAACGGAGGACATTTTGAACATTTCCTGTAACAAAGTGTTTGAAGTCACGCTGGTACTTTCTGTTGCTGTGTGTTTCCATTCCATGATTAATGTGATTTGAAGAGAAGTAATAACATGAGCTCTAACGTGGAAAGTAAGCGTTTCCGGACACATGTCCACATAACATATTTTCTTTCTTTGTGTGTGAGGAATGTTTCCTGAAAGTTTGGCCGTACCTTTTTGTAACACCCTGTATATTGTAATTGATATATATATATATATATGCATTTACGTCGATGCATAATTGGTTTGTTTTGTAAATACTATTTATATTTTTACGCTGGGTCTTGCCTGGGGTAAACTATGCTATCGAACGATTACATCGATACGTCGAGTGGAGAACCAAAGTGTTTAGGATCTTTGCGAGTGTTAACTCTGCCGCGTGGAGCGCGGGCAGAGCAGTCTGGCTGGAGTAGGGCGGTGGAGAAGGTGTGTGGAGTGACGCTCCCACGAGTTGCCGCGCTTTCGGGGTTTGGCAGAATGTAATCGCGCTCGACTCGCGATGATAGTTTCTCACATGGTGTCGCGGACGGGAAGCATTAGCTGGCGCACACCAAGAGCCCGTTTCGCCTGGTGACCGTGTCGAGAAGAAGGCGCGCCAACATCCAGCTTCTGCAACAGTGACGGCCGACAATGAGTGACTGTCGCCACCTCCTCGATCGACGACTTCAAACCTTCAGTCAACCAACAAGGAAGACTGAAAGCACGTAAAGTTTTAGAACAGTATGGCAGACCTCAGCTTTTCAAATTGTTCCACTTTCATCACTACAGCACAGCAACCTAGCATGAACCTTTGTTGCTCATTGTCCCAATTGCATTACCAAGCAGTGTCCCTTCCTTTTCCGGAATGAACCCGAGTGTTGTTGAAATTCAAACGCCAGCATTACAGTAATAGCATTCCATTTCGCTGCTTTAATTTCAAAGTTCAGTTAAAGTATTCATAGCTGGCTACAATATTACACAAGCACAAATTAAGAGTGCGAGTTTTGTTACCATATTGTAGCTTACCTGTGACTGCAGCTCAGCTTGGTACGTACTAAATTATACTACTGTTAATTGTTCAGAATCATTTAATTCAATTTCAAAGTTAAATCTTTTATTTCTAAATTGCGTAGATTCACGTAGCTTTTGAGATGATTGTTGAGGTAGCCCAAGACTAACCTTATTTTATTTAATTTCGTAGTGCTTCAGAAGCCAAGTTCAGTATAGTTCACTATTAATTTCAGTCACTAAATTAACTTTCAGTTTTCCGGTTTTATTAATTCTTTTGCTAAATTAAGTCAGAGTGTAGCGAAATTTATTACTTCTGACAAACATTCAGTGTTCACACAACATGTGTCAACCTTCAGTTACCGCGCTTTTAGTGCTAATTATATGTGCATTAACCTTTCTTTTTCAGTTATTATAGTAGTTGTCCATAGGACTGGCGACCGTAATTTTCCCCAAATCTCAAATATCTAATTAACGCCAGTTAATTGTTACGTAACGACTGCACATTTACTTTCTTCATTAACTTTACCCTTTTTCAAAATTAATTTCGCCAATTTCATTTGCATTTTTCCTTTCATTTAGATGTAACCCTTTCCTCCCTCTTTACCGACGCATTAACTTCGGTGACGATTGCTTTTCCCAAATTTGCATTACGTACACGCGGTTTAATTTTTCACTGTATGAGACAGGCGAAATTCCCTCAGACTTCAAGAAGAATATAATAATTCCAATCCCAAAGAAAGCAGGTGTTGATAGATGTGAAAATTACCGAACTATCAGTTTAATAAGTCACAGCTTCAAAATACTAACGCGAATTCTTTACACACGAATGGAAAAACTGGTAGAAGCCGACCTAGGGGAAGATCAGTTTGGATTCCGTAGAAATGTTGGAACACGTGAGGCAATACTGACCCTACGACTTATCTTAGAAGAAAGATTAAGGAAAGGCAAACCTTCGTTTCTAGCGTTTGTAGACTTAGAGAAAGCTTTTGACAATGTTGACTGGAATACTCTCTGTCAAATTCTGAAGGTGGCAGAGGTAAAATGCAGGGAGCGAAAGGCTATTTACAATTTGTACAGAAACCAGATGGCAGGTATAAGAGTCGAGGGACATGAAAGGGAAGCAGTGGTTGGGAAAGGAGGGAGACAGGGTTGTAGTCTCCCTGATGTTATTCAATCAGTATATTGAGCAAGCAGTAAAGGAAACAAAAGAAAAGTTCGGAGTAGGTATTAAAATCCATGGAGAAGAATAAAAACCTTGAGGTTCGCCGATGACACTGTAATTCTGTCAGAGACAGCAAAGGACTTGAAAGAGCAGTTGAACGGGATGGACAGTGTCTTGAAAGGAGGATATAAGATGAACATCAACAAAAGCAAAACGAGGATAATGGAATGTAGTCGAATTAAGTCGGGTGATGCTGAGGGAATTAGATTAGGAAATGAGACACTTCAAGTAGTAAAGGAGTTTTGCTATTTGGGGAGCAAAATAACTGATGATGGACGAAGTAGAGAGGATATAAAATGTAGACTGGCAATGGCAAGGAAAGCGTTTCTGAAGAAGAGAAATTTGTTAACATCGAGTATAGATTTAAGCGTCAGGAAGTCGTTTCTGAAAGTATTTGTATGGAAGTGAAACATGGACGGTAAATAGTTTGGACAAGAAGAGAATAGAAGCTTTCGAAATGTGGTGCTACAGAAGAATGCTGAAGATAAGGTGGGTAGGTCACGTAACTGATGAGGAGGTATTGAATAGGATTGAGGAGAAGAGAAGTTTGTGGCACAACTTGACCAGAAGACGGGATCGGTTGGTAGGACATGTTCTGAGGCATCAAGGGATCAGCAATTTAGCAGTATAGGGCAGCGTGGAGGGTAAAAATCGTAGAGGGAGAGCAAGAGATGAATACACCAAGCAGATTCAGAAGGATGTAGGCTGCAGTAGGTACTGGGAGATGAAGAAGCTTGCACAGGATAGAGTAGCATGGAGAGCTGCATCAAACCAGTCTCTGGACTGAAGACCACAACAACAACAACAACAACAAGTGAGGGGGAGGTTACAAAAGCCTGAGCCGCGCTGCCTCTACAGCAGTCCATAATTGCGAAAGTGCTGGCGGTGCAGTATTTTGTGCACGAAATAACCTGCCGATTATGTCCCAAAAATAGTCTGTAGGATTTACGTCGGGCGATTAGGCGGTCAAATCACTCGCTCACACTGTCCAGAACATTCTTCGAACCAGTCACAAACAACTGCGGTCCCCTGACAAGCCACATTGTCTAACAACCCTACCACAACAAAGGTCAAAATTTAATAATGATTGTGGTGTTGCTCACGCTGCTAAATACTGCATTTTGGGGCAACAACAAAGTTATTATGTGGCAGGTGTCATTAGAGCACAGTTAATAAAGTCATTTCATGTAATAATGAATAAACTAGCCACTCATCTTTTCGTGTTTCCCACGCTTGTCGCATTGAAAAATCATGGCTCAATCGTCGAAAATCTAGGTGGTGATGATTCCGACCTCGGATGCGAAGAGGCCTAGGGTTTATTCTGCTATATTCAAAAGTTTTGTTGATGTGTTTCACAAACCATTCTTGAAGATTAAACCTTTCAAAGTTAGCACAATGGTGATGTAAAAAAAATAATCAGCACTCCGAATTCAAGTTAAACTACATTTTTATTGCTTTTATTGCAATATCGCGTAACACACATAACATCACTTCACAATACAAAACATACTTGAAAACACCTTTCTCACTGTTAAAGTTCACATTTTATAAGCTGACTACGTTATGCGTCTTTCCAACATGACGTCCAAGACTTGAGTCGGCCGCGGTGGTCTAGCGGTTCTGGCGCTGCAGTCCGGAACCGCGGGACTGCTACGGTCGCAGGTTCGAATCCTGCCTCGGGCATGGGTGTGTGTGACGTCCTTAGGTTAGTTAGGTTTAAGTAGTTCTAAGTGCTAGGGGACTTATGACCTAAGATGTTGAGTCCCATAGTGCTCAGAGCCATTTGACCCATTTTTTTTCCAAGACTTGACCTTTTTCAAGGTCCGACTCTCTAACAACTAACTAGTAATTGCTTACGCGCCCAAAAATCAGAGTTAGAAGTACGACAAAGATCATAGTGGCAAAAGAAAGAATACACTTAAGAATAATATCATTGGAGCAAAAACAAAATGATGTATCAAAGTACCTCTACATTAATGAAATCAAATCTGAATGTTGTCTCAGAAACCTGTTAACTACTTTACAGAAAAACAGCAGAATATTGCTGGTATCGGAGTTACTGTGTGACTTTGCTTGTTAAAATCAATCGCTGTACCGTCAGTGATTGTGTGGCGAGCCTTCTTCGTCTCCCTCAGAGGCGCATTTGTGTTGCTAGGAAGTCTTTAGTCTGGAACAACCAGACCAGGACCAGGATAATTTGTTTCGGGATATACTCGCGACATTATCATCACCACGACGGGACGTCGAAGCAACCAGCCATCGCCTCCGGTACGCCAGATCGTGTCCTTGCAGTTAAGAAGACAGCTTGGTAATGTATGTCCGCAGCACAGGCAGATTAGGGAATTTTGCTCTGTGATAGTCAGAGCTCAGCAGAGCACGCCTGTTCCCGTCTTTTCTATCTTTGTTCTGTCTTGGTTGTTCATTGCCTGAGTTCTCACTACTGTAGCAGCAATTAATGTTGGGTTGGCTGTGTGTTTCTCTTAAGATTTGAGTTGCAAGGAATTGGCTCCACATACCACTTCGTCATAAATGTCACAATCTAGTTAATGGACAACTTCACCTTCACAGCATTTATTTGAGTATCCAATTTGATCCAATTGGATGTATTGTAAATGTTTCATGTGTTTTGTTTATTATTTCGAGTTTAGTCATAATAAATCAAATTGTTATTTTTGACAGAAACTTTCATTCTGTTAATCGGTAGAGCAAACCTTTCATTTCTCACTACGTTAATGAAACTTTCCTTTAATTAACTTATTTATCAAATTAAATTATTGCAGGTGCCAAACTCTTTTCTACTCCACTTGCAGGGTCGATTACAATCAGTTCGCGTTTCTTCTTAATCCATGTGCAACAGCAAAAGTCGGAGTTAGAATAAGGGGAGGGGGGCTTAGAGCATCATTTACATAGGAAGATTCTAGAAGAATTTGGTGTTAAATACACTGCTAGCCCCGGCACCTCCCACCATTACAATTGCCATCCATAAATACTGTATGTCATCGTTGTCTGGCTGCGAATGGTCTCCAAGTTGCGGAGCATAACCATTAACAGTCAACGATGGGTTCATTTGGACGAGAGACTCACACCTTGAACATTGGCTTGTTGACAACTCGGGTCCGTAGCTTGGTGGGGTCTGCGACACACACTGACAAAGTGAGAGCGGGACTCCAGTGACGAGGCCGCGGTTTTCCAGCGGTCTGGGGTCGCCGGCCCAGGAGAAGCGCAGCAGATGACGTCGTGCTGTTGGCGAAGGCTCTCGCGTCCGTTGTCTGCTGCCTCACTGTCCTCAGGGATACTCCCGCCGTACCCCCCACCCTCACCTCTGCGCTTATTTCGTGCACTGTCGCTCGCGTGTCATCGCTGACAACTCTACACATACGCCGCTGCTCTCGGTCGTTAAGTGAAGCCCGACGGGCACTTCATTGTCCGTCATGAGAGGTAATGCCTGAAACTTGGTATCCTCGGCGCACTGATCATACTGTGGGACTCGTAATATTGATTTCCCTAACTTATTCTATGTACATGACTTGTCAGAAAATCCTAAGAAATTTTGGTCTTATGTCAAAGCGGTACGTGGATCAAAACAAAATGTCCAGACACTCTGTGACCAAAATGGTACTGAAACAGAGGATGACAGACTAAAGGCCGAAATACTAAATATCTTTTTCCAGAGCTGTTTCACAGAGGAAGACTGCACTGCAGTTCCTTCTCTAAATTTTCGCACAGATGACAAAATGGTAGATGTCGAAATAGACGACAGAGGGATAGAGAAACAATTAAAATCGCTCAAAAGAGGAAAGGCCGCTGGACCTCATGGGATACCAGTTCGAGTTTACACAGAGTACGCGAAGGAACTTGCCCCCCCCCCCCCCCCCCCCTCTTCTTGCAGCGGCGTACCGTAGGTCTCTGGAAGAGCGTAGCCTTCCAAAGGATTGGAAAAGGGCACAGGTCATCCCCGTTTTCAAGAAGGGACGTCGAACGGATGTGCAGAACAATAGACCCATATCTCTAACGTCTATTATTATGTTCGAGTATAATGACTTTTCTGGAGACTAGAAATCTACTCTGTAGGAATCAGCATGGGTTTCGAAAAAGACGGTCATGTGAAACCCAGCTCGCGCTATTCGTCCACGAGACTCAGAGGGCCATAGACACGGGTTCACAGGTAGATGCCGTGTTTCTTGACTTCCGCAAGGCGTTCGATACAGTTCCCCACAGTCGTTTAATGAACAAAGTAAGAGCATATGGACTATCAGACCAATTGCGTGATTGGATTGAGGAGTTCCTAGATAACAGAACGCAGCATGTCATTCTCAATGGAGAGGTGTCTTCCGAAGTAAGAGTGATTTCAAGTGTGCCGCAGGGGAGTGTCATAGGATCGTTGCTATTCACCTCAAGTGATTTTGAGTTGTTTGGGCACACCTAAGATATCTACTTTTATGTCACTCATGCTAACAGCTGTTCTGGTTTCGAATTCTGGAATATTTATTTCGTCTCCCTTCGTGAAGGAATTTCGGAAAACTATTCAGTAACTCCGTTTTAGTGGCACCGTCATCGGTAACATTTGCATCGCTATCGTGCAGTGACAATATTGACTGTTTTTAGGCACTGGTGTACTTACATACGAGCAGAATCTCTTTGGCTTTTATTGCATATTTTGAGACAATGTTTCATAGTGGAAACTATTAAACGCATCTCGTATTGACGTCCGCACTAAATTTCGAGCTTCCGTGAAACTTATCCAGTGTTGGGGATTTTGCGTTCTTCTGAATTTGGCATGCTTTTTTCGTCTGTTCTGAAACAGTGTTCTGACGTGTTTTGTGTACCATTGTAGATCAGTCCCGTCTCTTATTAATTTATGCGATATGAATCTATCTATTGCTGTCGATATCGTATCTTTGAATTTCAGCCACATCTGGTCTACACTTACATAATTACGAGGTGTGGCTAGAAAAAAACCGGACTAGTACTGGTGAAACAATAAAACGAATGCAATAAGGCTGAAAGTCGCGTGGCCTGTCACGTGACTCTCGCTCCGCCTACTGCTCGAGTTTCATCTGCCTCCTGCACTCAGTCTGCCCGTGGCGTCTGTTTTAAGTAGTTGACGTTTTGTCTGTGCGTCGGAAAATGTTGAGTGAACAGAAAGAACAGCGTGTTAACATCAAATTTTGTTTCAAACTAGGAAAATCTGCAAGTGAAACGTTTGTAATGTTACAACAAGTGTACGGCGATGATTGTTTATCGCGAACACAAGTGTTTGAGTTGTTTAAACGATTTAAAGATGGCCGCGAAGACACCAGTGATGACACTCGCACTGGCAGACCATTGTCAGCAAAAACTGATGCAAACATTGAAAAAATCGGTAAACTTGTTCGACAAGATCGCCGTTTAACAACCAGAGCAGTGTCTGAGTTAACAGGAGTTGACAAGGAAAGTGTTAGGCAGATTCTTCATGAAAGTTTCAACATGAACAAAGTGTTTTCGAAAATGGTTCCAAAGTGTCTCACAATTGAACAGAAGGAACGCCGAAGAATGATTTGTTCTGACATCCTGGAAAACATTGAAAGTGATCCCACCTTCTTACAAAATGTTATTACTTGCGATGAATCGTGGTTTTTTACTTACGATCCCGAAACTAAACGCCAATCGATGCATTGGAAAACTCCTGGTTCTCCACGACAAAAAAAAGCACGAATGTCAAAATCGAAATTCAAGGCAATGATGATTGTTTTTTTGAAATCAAAGGGATTGTGCACATTGATTGGGTACCAGAGGGACAAACAGTGAATCAGCATTACTACATTAGCGTCCTGGCTACCCTACGTGAGCGAGTACGGAGAAAACGGAACGATTTGTGGAGAAAAAAGTCATGGATCCTTCACCAAGACAATGCCCCAGCTCACAGTGCGTTGTCAGTGAAGATGTTTTTGGCAAAACACAACATTCCCATCTTAGATCATCCACCCTACTCACCTGATTTGGCCCCCTGTGACTTTTTTCTTTTCCCTAAAGTCAAGTCAGCTTTGAAAGGAACTAGATGTGAGACTGTTGAAGCAGTAAAAGAAAAAGCGACGGAAGTAATGTATGGACTTACCGAAAATGATCTGCAGCATTGCCATGAACACTGGAAAATTCGTATGGAGCGGTGTAGAGACCGAGGAGGAGAGTACATTGAAGGAGATAACATGAAATTGTAAATAATTGTAAATAAATGTTTTTTCCAGCATCAGTCCGGTTTTTTTCTAGCCGCAACTCGTAGCTTGGAAGGAATGGAGACTCTCTCTTAGGAGAGCCATAATGGACTGTGAAGTAGATGTAAGGTTGCGACAACGGTCGGTGATGGAGTTCCTCTTCAAGACCGGCGATGACCCGGTCACATCGATTCACAGGGAGTTGCTCCCTGTTTATGGGGAGGACACAGTGGATCGCAGCAGTACCCAGCGGTGGTTGCAGGGGTTCAAAGGAGGTGATTTCTCTCTACTGGACAATCCACGATGCAGTAGACCATCGACGGCAGTGAGTGATGTGACTAAGGAGACCATTGATCGAATCATCCAAAATGACGGATGTGTGATGACATGACAGCTTGCTGAAATGACTCGTTTGTCATTGGGAAGTGTCGTATCACTGGTACAGTCACTAGGGTACAGAAGAATCTGTGCACGTTGGGTGCCTAGATTGCTGGCAAGAGAAATGAAGACGATGAGGAAGAGTGTGTGCGAGCGTCTCATGAAGAACTTTACTGAAGAGTGGAAACTGTGATTTGACGGCGTCATTACGCAGGCTGAAACATGTTTGCTTTTGTCCGAACCTGAGAGCAAAATCCAATCCATGGTGTGGCGTGAGGCCGAAAGGTGATGGCCTCGTTCTTCTGGGATCAGTGTGGGGTCATTCTCATTGACTTTTTGGAACCTGGCTCCACAATTAACCGGGACCGTTACTGTTTGTCACTGGACAAGCTGCGACGTGCCATCGAGACCCGCAGACCACAGCTTCAGGGCCAGCTCATCACACTACACCGTGACAATGCCAAACCCCCATACACCCTTACGATGCAGGACAAAATCAGGAAAATGTGTTGAAAAATTGTTCTTCATCCTCCCTCCATCTGATTCTTTCCTCTTTGGTCGTCTGAAGGCCCGCATGCGAGTTAAAACATTTGATAGGCTCCCAGGTAGATGCTATTTTTCTTGACTTCCGGAAGGCGTTCGATACAGTTCCGCACTGTCGCCTGATAAACAAAGTAAGAGCCTACGGAATATCAGACCGGCTGTGTGGCTGGATTCAAGAGTTTTTAGCAAACGGAACACAGCATGTTGTTATCAATGGAGAGACGTCTACAGACGTTAAAGTAACCTCTGGCGTGCCACAGGGGAGTGTTATGGGACCATTGCTTTTCACAATATATATAAATGACCTAGTAGATAGTGTCGGAATTTCCACGCGGCTTTTCGCGGATGATGCTGTAATATACAGAGAAGTTGCAGCATTAGAAAATTGTAGCGAAATGCAGGAAGATCTGCAGCGGATAGGCACTTGGTGCTGGGAGTGGCAACTGACCCTTAACATAGGCAAATGTAATGTATTGCGAATACTTAGAAAGAAGGATCCTTTATTGTATGATTATATGTTAGCGGAACAAACACTGGTAGCAGTTACTTCTGTAAAATATCTGGGAGTATGCGTGGGGAACGATTTGAAGTGGAATGATCGTATAAAATTAATTGTTCGTAAGGCGGGTACCAGGTTGAGATTCATTGGGAGAGTCCTTAGAAAATGTAGTCCATCAACAAAGGAGGTGGCTTACAAAACACTCGTTACAAAACACTCTTTCGACCTATACTTGAGTATTGCGCATCAGTGTGGGATCCGTACCAGATCGGGTTGACGGAGGAGATAGAGAAGATCGAAAGAAGAGCGGCGCGTTTCGTCACAGGGTTATTTGGTAACCGTGATAGCGTTACGGAGATGTTTAACAAACTCAAGTGGCAGACTCTGCAAGAGAGGCGCTCTGCATCGCGGTGTAGCTTGCTCGCCAGGTTTCGAGAGGTTGAGTTTCTGGAAGAGGTATCGAATATATTGCTTCACCCTACTTATACCTCCCGAGGAGATCACGAAAGTAAAATTAGAGAGATTAGAGCGCGCACGGAGGCTTTCAGACAGTCGTTCTTCCCGCGAACCATACGCGACTGGAACAGGAAAGGGAGGTAATGACAGTGGCACGTAGAGTGCCCTCCGCCACACACCGTTGGGTGGCTTGCGGAGTATGAATGTAGATGTAGATAGAAAGACCTTATTTCCTGTGTCAAGCGATGATGTAAATGTCAGTCCCCAGAATTTTACCATAGTGGACTTATATCATGGAAAGAACGTTGGGCCAATTGCGTCACAGCTGATGGACGCTACATTTAGTCCCACCCACACATATACGATGCGACACAGAAATTGCCTCGCAGTTGAATCCTGCACGCTCCATGTCGAATTGTCTCCAAGTGAGTAACGCGGCTACAGTGAGACCTCTCCTGGGAGTCCAGTTGCTTGCATCCAGTCCACCATTGCCCGTTTGCTGCAACCCCCGCACCTACACTTCCACGATGGATACACAGAAATTGCGTCGCGATTGGATACTACAGTCTCCATTGAACCGTAAAAATTACTATTGGTTCACCAAAGCTTATTAATCACAATTAATATACAAAATGTAAAGTGGTAGTAGGTGCCAAGGAATAACTGGTGAAATTACACACAATTTTCGGAAACACTCTTCATTCAAATTTGGTGCAAGACTTTACGATATTAAAAAACCAAAACAATCATTTAACGAATAAGTCATAATTTACGATAGGAAACGACTTTTAAATTATGAAATTATTATAAAAAAATTTGACGCCAGTAAAGGGCAAGTACAGGCAAGCAATTTAACGTATACAACGCGACGCTGCATAATATTTCAAGCTCAGCTAAAATACAGGTGAATTTCACTCTATTAATAAATTAATACAATTTGAATATATGCCTTCACTTCTGGGCAGACAAATTTCTCATTTGGTTACAACAGCCGTAGCTACGGCCGCCCATAACTTCCTCACTCAGGCTCATTAAATAGCGCAGAATGTAACTTGTATGCAACATATAAAGACAATCCTGTTTACAAAAGTTCTCAAAATACACTCCTGGAAATTGAAATAAGAACACCGTGAATTCATTGTCCCAGGAAGGGGAAACTTTATTCACACATTCCTGGGGTCAGATACATCACATGATCACACTGACAGAACCACAGGCACATACACACAGGCAACAGAGCATGCACAATGTCGGCACTAGTACAGTGTATATCCACCTTTCGCAGCAATGCAGGCTGCTATTCTCCCATGGAGACGATCGTAGAGATGCTGGATGTAGTCCTGTGCAACGGCTTGCCATGCCATTTCCACCTAGCGCCTCAGTTGGACCAGCGTTCGTGCTGGACGTGCAGACCGCGTGAGACGACGCTTCATCCAGTCCCAAACATGCTCAATGGGGGACAGATCCGGAGATCTTGCTGGCCAGGGTAGTTGACTTACACCTTCTAGAGCACGTTGGGTGGCACGGGATACATGCGGACGTGCATTGTCCTGTTGGAACAGCAAGTTCCCTTGCCGGTCTAGGAATGGTACAACGATGGGTTCGATGACGGTTTGGATGTACCGTGCACTATTCAGTGTCCCCTCGACGATCACCAGTGGTGTACGGCCAGTGTAGGAGATCGCTCCCCACACCGTGATGCCGGGTGTTGGCCCTGTGTGCCTCGGTCGTATGCAGTCCTGATTGTGGCGCTCACCTGCACGGCGCCAAACACGCATACGACCATCATTGGCACCAAGGCAGAAGCGACTCTCATCGCTGAAGACGACACGTCTCCATTCGTCCCTCCATTCACGCCTGTCGCGACACCACTGGAGGCGGGCTGCACGATGTTGGGGCGTGAGCGGAAGACGGCCTAACGGTGTGCGGGACCGTAGCCCAGCTTCGTGGAGACGGTTGCGAATGGTCCTCGCCGATACCCCAGGAGCAACAGTGTCCCTAATTTGCTGGGAAGTGGCGGTGCGGTCCCCTACGGCACTGCGTAGGATCCTACGGTCTTGGCGTGCATCCGTGCGTCGCTGCGGTCCGGTCCCAGGTCGACGGGCACGTGCACCTTCCGCCGACCACTGGCGACAACATCTATGTACTGTGGAGACCTCACGCCCCACGTGTTGAGCAATTCGGCGGTACGTCCACCCGGCCTCCCGCATGCCCACTATATGCCCTCGCTCAAAGTCCGTCAACTGCACATACCGTTCACGTCCACGCTGTCGCGGCATGCTACCAGTGTTAAAGACTGCGATGGAGCTCCGTATGCCACGGCAAACTGGCTGACACTGACGGCGGCGGTGCACAAATGCTGCGCAGCTAGCGCCATTGGACGGCCAACACCGCGGTTCCTGGTGTGTCCGCTGTGCCGTGCGTGTGATCATTGCTTGTACAGCCCTCTCGCAGTGTCCGGAGCAAGTATGGTGGGTCTGACACACCGGTGTCAATGTGTTCTTTTTTCCATTTGCAGAAGTGTAGAAAAACCAAAACGGATAAGTCATCCACGTGGGGGGGGGGGGGGGGGGGACAGTCACAGTTAATAACATTAACATTTCCCAAATATATAAAAAAACTAATTTTACAAATTTCTGCCAGTAAAGTTACGGCAAGCACACACGCTTGGAAGGGAGGACTTGCGAACTTTTACAACATACAAGGCAACAATACCTACCCGTAATGAAATGGCAAACTTTTGCATGGCAAGAAAAGACACTAATATCCAACTACCTGTATAAAACACATAAGCACGTTGAGTAAAAGCTTTAAAACGTATTGAATTGGAAAAACAAACACACAACAGTTTTTGATGACTAGAAACAATATAAAAAAATCCACTACGGGGTACATTAACAACCTTGTTTGATTATAGCCAAATACACATAAACACAAATTTACGTTAAGGTACAGCTTCCAGATGAGCAGGAATTGCCCGCATCTCGTGGTCGTGCGGTAGCGTTCTCGCTTCCCACGCTCGGGTACCCGGGTTCGATTCCCGGGGGGTCAGGGATTTTCTCTGCCTCGTGATGGCTGGGTGTTGTGTGCTGTCCTTAGGTTAGTTAGGTTTAAGTAGTTCTAAGTGCTAGGGGACTGATGACCATAGATGTTAAGTCGCATAGTGCTCAGAGCCATTTTTTGAGCAGGAATTCGTTATGGAAGTGACTATTTCTTACCACGAGGCAAAAGGAATTTTTCTTCTTTCTTAGAGTACTTTTTACACGTGAGTCTAGTAATACTAGCTATGGCAGGCGAGAGAATGGATCAGGTCTTAGAGCCTCGCATTTTAAACAGCACAGCCTTTGGTGCCTTAGACTTTCACAGACATGGCAGAGGCTGACAGTCGAGTAAACCCGTAGGTAAGCTGGGAGGGGAAAGAAGTCATCCGAACCACAGATTTACTCTGACTCGCCCCCCCCCCCCCTTTCGTCCTCAAAAGGGGTCAAACGGACCACCCTGTCTAATATTACCACCTTCCCGCGGGTGGGCAGACGAGAACGAATGGCCGGAAACCCCCCAAAATATACGGCTGGTATAATTAACAAGAATAAGTAACTTGAATTCAGTTAAACTTCATGAAATCTGTTAACAGTCATTACTCAACTTGTGGTGCGCTACGACTCCCAGGACTGAACCACCGCAGCACTCTACTCCAAATGCTCTGCCGAGCCGCCCGCTGCCAGCCGTTTCAGCGGACGCAGGAAGGCGCGCCTCTTTCCAGAACCTCCTCGCCGGTCGACAGCATACGGCCCAACTGCAGAGTATTCCCCTCGCAGACGCACGCTCAGGGAGATTCCTTTCGCGGCGAGCAGTCAGCGCCCCATACCACGGAGGTTAAGCTGTCGCTGATGCCGCGGTTCGCGTGCTGTCCCCCCAGCACCGGCACACAAGTCTCTTCTCGATGCCGCGACTGCCAACTCTCCACGAGAGCCCGTACAGCCACTCCTTTTTTTTTTTTAAGTGTGTGTGTGTGTGTGTAGTGTGGACTGAAGAGATCATCCTTGATGACTTATTCTTCTAGGATGGGATGTAAGGATAAAAGGAAAACACTTTATTTATTACGCATTCAGTTAGGCTTGGGCACGCAATGGGTCCTTTAGCCTGCTGTCTTTGGTGATGTCTATCTCCCGTGGAGGGTGAAATGTGTCAAGGCTGTTACGTGTGACTGCTTCCTCGTGTTATGACAGATTGCCTGTTGTTGTTGTTGTTGTGGTCTTCAGTCCTGAGACTAGTTTGATGCGGCTCTCCATGCTACTCTATCCTGTGCAAGCTTCTTCATCTCCCAGTATCTACTGCAACCTACATCCTTCTGAATCTGCTTAGTGTGTTCATCTCTTGGTCTCGCTCTACGATGTTTACCCTCCACACTGCCCTCCAATGCTAAATTTGTGATCCCTTGATGCCTCAAAACATGTCCTACCAACCGATCCCTTCTTCTAGTCAAGTTGTGCCACAAACTTCTCTTCTCCCCAATCCTATTCAACACCTCCTCATTAGTTACGTGATCTACCCACCTTATCTTCAGCATTCTTCTGTAGCACCACATTTCGAAAGCTTCTACTCTCTTCGTGTCCAAACTAGTTATCGTCCATGTTTCACTTCCATACATGGCTACACTCCATACAAATACTTTCAGAAACGACTTCCTGACACTTAAATCTGTACTCGATGTTAACACATTCCTCTTCTTCAGAAACGCTTTCCTTGCCATTGCCAGTCTACATTTTATATCCTCTCTACTTCGACCATCATCGGTTATTTTACTCCCTAAATAGCAATACTCATTTACTACTTTAAGTGTCTCATTTCCCAATCTAATTCCCTCAGCATCACCCGACTTAATTCGACTACATTCCATTATCCTCGTTTTGCTTTTGTTGATGTTCATCTTATATCCACCTTTCAAGACACTGTCCATTCCGTTCAACTGCTCTTCCAAGTCCTTTGCTGTCTCTGACAGAATTACAATGTCATCGGCGAACCTCAAAGTTTTTACTTCTTCTCCATGAATTTTGCCTATGGGGGTTGAAATGTTATTGACTTCGGTACGCGATACTTGTGCCATCTTGCAGGGTTTACCGTTCCTACCGATTGTAATTCTCCAACTACGTCCCTAAGGGCATCGATCTTGTCAAAAACTCGTAGAGCCTTGTCACGGACCTTCTCTTGTTTGGTGGTCTCGTGGAGTGCGGTGCGGATGTCGGCGTTTCTTGTCCACCGTGGAGCTCCTGTGAGCCATCGATAGCAAATGTTTTGCAGCGCTTGGAGTTTGCTGTAGTTGGAGACGCACGTAGTTCCCCACGAGGTGGAGCGATACAACACTGTGGGTTCCACCGTCGCCTTATACAATTGGAGTTTAGTCTTAGGGTTGAGATCCTTACTCTTCAGGAACGGAATCGACGACCTGGCCATCTTCTGGGCTGCCGTCTTCGTGTCGTCAATATGCTGCGTAAAGAGTAATTTTTTGTCGAGGTAGACACCGAGATACTTCACTCCCGGTGACCGTGGGATAAATTGGTCAGCTATTTGGAGTCTGTCGTTCGGAACTGGTTTCCTCCGTGTGAACAGAACTGCTGCCGTCTTTCGTCGGGATGATCGTTATCTTATTTTGCAGCGCCCAGCGTTCCATTACAGCAAGTTGCCGTCGCATCCTAGCGATTAGCTGGTCCAAGTGTCGTCCAGTTGTCAGAAAGGCCGTATCGTCCGCATAAAAACTCGCCGTAACAGGGGGACTGTTGGGATGTCATTTATATACAAGTTGAAAAGTAGAGACGAAATGACGGAGCCCTGTGGAATTCCTGCGGAGATCAGTTTCATTTCGGAGTTTTCATCTTCGACTCGGACATACACTTTCCTGTCCTGCAGAAAGCTGTCTATGAGTCTAATGTAACAATCCGCAATAAGGGTAGTGCGATGCAGTTTGACGATAAGGTTGGGCCGCCACACCTTATGGTAAGCTTTTTCGATGCCAAGGAAGACACCAATCGTGAAGTGCTGCTTGTTGTATCCTTCTTGTATCCGTTCGGTGATCCGTAGAAGTTCAAGTTCGGCAGATAACTTGTCCTTGAAACCGAATTGTTCGGGTCGTATAACATCATGCTCTCTAAGCGTGTCGTGGAGCCTCTGCAACAGCACTCTCTCGAGCACCTTGCCAAGGGTCGGCAAGAGGCTAATTGGCCGGTAACTGTTGGGTTCTGCTGGTTCTTTACCTGGCTTGGGTATTGCAGCTACTCGAGCCGTCTTCCATGCCGTAGGAAAATATCCCTGCAGAAGGCAGCTGTTGAGAATCCGGGTAAGGAGCGCAGTTGGCTTCCTGGGCAACTGTTTCAAATCGGTGTTGCTTATGGAGTCGTTGCCCGGCGCATTATTCCGAGTCTTCCGGATAATTTTACGGATCTCTGCTCGTGTGATGAGTTGTGGGCAGTCACTCCTTAAACCCAGGCGAACAGCCCACTTTTTCCCTTTTCCCGCCGGAGGGAGACACCGAAGCCTTCAACTGCGACAGCGGCGCCACCGCCAGAAAACGGAGGGCGACTGCTTCGCGCTACGCGCTGCGGCGCGCTTTTCAAAGCTGACTTTACTACGGCTCATCGATGACGGCTTCTATCCAAGCGACTAACAACGACATGGACATCGCGTGGAGGATCTCCTGGGAATCGAGTAGGAAGTTTCGGAAGCACCACCGCCCTTTTACTCCAACCCTCGCAGCCTCAGACATACGGTGTGTAACTTAGGAAGTGGCGATGAGGGGTACACTTAGGATGGAAGGTCAAGCCCCATGTAATGTCACTCCTTAAACAACAACTACAAAATTCATTCTCTATTCAAAACAGGTAAGAGGCAATCAACGTGGGCGTCTTTTATAAAATATTGCAGACATGTTGCTTCTCAAGCAAGACGACAGATAACAATTACCAACAGACTTAGACAGATGACCCTCAGAGATTTCAAATAAAATACAGTCTGGAGCTGATTAAAAGAAATGGAACAAAATAAAAAAAATTACAATATGAAGCTGGTTTACGAAAAGAATCAGTTTGTTTAGAGCCCCCAAACCCCAACCAGCACAACACGTGACTAGAATTATAATTCATACTCAACAAATTTAAAAGCCTCTTTTCTTAAAAAAAAATAGTGCAGGAAATAGGTTATATTTATCAAACAGGCAGCGACCGCGGGCTGCCCTGAGCAAAGGTGAGTTGACTTAAGTGCTGGAAGCAGCGGACCAGCCGTCCAAACAACGCCTGAACCCCGGGGCCCAACCGGGAGTCGCTTCCCATTAGACGGCAGGTCGCAGCTTCTCTCCACCCACGCACCCCGACTCGCAGAAACTGGAACTCAAACAGACCGCAGAAGACACGGCAAACACCAAGCAAACATCAATCAGTATACGTTAAGAAATTGATAAACAATAAAATACAGAAACCAATTACTGTTGAGTGAGTGCATTCAATAAGTGCACATATATGAGGAAGTACATACAAATGACTAGCTTTAATAATACAAGTTTTAATAATAACAGAACAAGGGGTTGCAAATTTTTTTTTCCTTTTACAGCAATATACCAGAGACGTCGCTTGACGGCAATAACCCAAAATCACACCCACACCTTTGCGCTAGTCTGCTTCCTAATAGTTATCCAAAAATTTGATATTAAGGTGTGGTAGGCCTTCAAACGGGCCGACTTGGAGCAGGAGAGGCACCGCAGGACATTCTATTTTCTACTGTCTATACTTTTACAGGTAAATTCATAAAACTTTGTCAGCATTACCAGGAAGGATTCAGGATTCACATTCGTAACAGCGGAAGTTCAAAAACATAACAAAATAAATTTTTTTTTAGATATGAAATTTCATCATTTTTTCACTTACTGTTGCCTGCATTTGTTGCTATAGGTACATTTTTCTTCACAACTAAGAGAGATCCTTTGATGAATTTTGCACAGCATACAAACCATACTTACAGGTGTATGAAACTCTAGAATTTTCCAAATCTATTGAAAACTGTGGTAAAAATTAAGATAATTAACTACAAAATTTGATTTTTTTTTCTAAACATAAAGTTTAAAACGTAACAGCTCATCCCCATAAATTACATAGATTCTAGAGTTTCAGACACCTGTAAGTATGGTTTGTATGCTGTGCAAAATTCATCAAAGCATCTCTCTTACTTGTGAAGAAAAATGTACCTATAGCAACAAATGGAACTGCAAATGTAAACACGTTATCGCAATGAGTTTCTTAATGTTCTTCTTCTGCTAGATATATTCCGTGTATGTGTGTTGTATATACAGGGTGATTCAAAAAGAATACCACAACTTTAAAAATGTGTAGTTAATGAAAGAAACATAATATAACCTTCCGTTGTACATCATTACAAAGAGTATTTAAAAAGGTTTTTTTTCACTCAAAAACAAGTTCAGAGATGTTCAATATGGCCCCCTCCAGACACTCGAGCAATATCAACCCGATACTCCAACTCGTTCCACACTCTCTGTAGCATATCAGGCGTAACAGTTTGGATAGCTGCTGTTATTTCTCGTTTCAAATCATCAATGGTGGCTGGGAGAGGTGGCCGAAACACCATATCCTTAACATACCCCCATAAGAAAAAATCGCAGGGGGTAAGATCAGGGCTTCTTGGAGGCCAGTGATGAAGTGCTCTGTCACGGGCTGCCTGGCGGCCGATCCATCGCCTCGGGTGGTTGACGTTCAGGTAGTTACGGACAGATAAGTGCCACCTATCAGGAGGTTTAACACCATACTTCGTTCGAAATGCACGCTGAACAACTGTCGTCGATTCACTTCTGCCGTACTCAATAACACAAAATGCTTTGTGTTGAGCGGTCGCCATCTTAGCATCAACTGACGCTGACGCCTAGTCAACAGCGCCTCAAGCGAACAGATGTACAAGTAAATGAAACTTTATAGCTCCCTTAATTCGCCGACAGATAGTGCTTAGCTCTGCCTTTTGTCGTTGCAGAGTTTTAAATTCCTAAAGTTGTGGTATTCTTTTTGAATCACCCTGTATTGTAAGTTGAACAGTGATAGTTTTTGAGGTCGGCACGGTGGTAAAGGCCTTTGATGCGTTCGGTAATGGGATCGGCGATGAGCGGTTTTTCTGAGTATAATGTATGGGCCTTGGAAAAGTTCTCTCCATTTCTTGTTTCGCTTGTGTAAAATAGATGCCTTAAACTGCGATCTTATTGGAATTCTTTCACCTTGTTTGTATTCTACTACTTTCTTGATCTTAGAATCAAATGCTTTCTTTCGGAGTTGTGCTTGGGTGGTGAGATTGTGTAATGCCTGTCTTACTTTGGCTTCCAATTCAGCTTCTTGATTAGGGATTTTGGGAACTGGTGTTGTCCATTCATTACTTTCCAGTCGCTGCATCATTAACTCATAAGGAGTAAATCCTGTCGAAATGTGTGGTAAGTGATCTACAACTTCTTCAAAGGCTGAAATGTAATCGACCCGTTTTGTGTGATGGTTAGGTACGTTTGTTCTTATAAATCTGTTCAGCCCTTTAAGGGGCTCCGGAACGCCCTATACTTGCAATGTTAAAATAACGCTTATAAATTACATCTTTCCTCACAAAGTATTTGAGGTAGGAAGTTGAACTTTTTACAGATTATTTATTGGAATATGGGCTACAACTTAACACAGGGATTTTACAAAATTTTGGTTCAGTTATTAAAGATGATTTTTTTCAAATGTAATGAAAATTCACAACATTTTTTTGCAATTTTTTATTTATATATTCAAAAACATACAGTTTTTTTGGAAAAACTCTGTGTTAAATTATGCAGAAGGTACTGTGTAACATTTACTAAAAGTTTGAAACAAATATGTTTGGAAGATCCTTAGAAAACATGTAATTAGTATGAGAAAATAAAAGTTTTGGGAATCGAGCGACAAAGATTGGATTAACTTTTTAGTGCATTCCAGGTCCATAGGATGGATTATCTTCATCCTCTGCAAACTCCTCCTCCAGCTTCCTCTTGTTCCTCCTCCTGTTTACTCTTGCTTGTATTTCTAGACTCTTTACAGCCCTGTCTGCAGCCCGAAGGCGTTCCTTGTCTAAAGCAAGCATCGCTCGTATCATGTTAGAACCTATCTTCATTCCCATATTTCTAAATACCTTGCACCTTACAATGTTGCCATCATTGAAAGTCGCAACAGCATCATACACACCAAAGTGAAGTGTTTCTATTCCAACAAATACAGTCTTGGGGATTCTCGACCATATAACACTATTTACACTTTCATTGGGGTTTTGAGTTTTTCCGTGAATACACTTTTTCAACAGTTCAGGTGCTGCTAAGTCTCTGAAAATAGGTTAGCCACAACACATACTTTATCTCACATCACTAAAATGTACCTGATGAACACGGACGTTAATAATAACACCATTTGACAGCAGTTTAACAGCGCCACAGTGGGTCACGCCCATGTAGAACACATTTCAAAAAAAATTTAAAAATATTTGTAGTCTTCGGAATTGAATAAACTATATATCTATTAAAAGGTAATACTCTGCAGATTCAGAAAACGCAAAAAAGTAAAAATTGAACTTTTCATGATTTTGAGCCTTTCCGGAGCCCCTTAAAAACTCGTTTTGCCAGGTTGCTTTGTGGCCTGAACTTCGAGATCGAGATCTGTTGTATGTTGTTGTTGCTTAAAAAGTATCTCCAAAGTTTACCAACGAAGTTGAGACCATTATCTGACAACTTTTTGCACAGGAATGAGCAACACATCGCAGAGAAAGAAATTACGACCGTCACACGTCACTGACTTATGACTGAACGCTGAAAGGCATAATCAGTCTTAAATGATGATGATGATGATGATGACACGTCACAGTCGTCGAATGTGCGCGCGCAACTGGTCACGTGCACTCCACTGGCCGTCAGCACGCACCCCCGCGCATCTGCCCTCGTGCTTTATCTCACGGGGCGTGTCAAAAGACTGCCAGAGTATAAACAGTCCTACGGCCGCTCAAGAGAAGCGCAAATATAAACCAAATGGCATTTTATTTTCCACGATGATACGAAAGAGACACACGAACTGGATAGTTACTGTAGTCAAAATAGCAACTACAATATATGAAAGACTAGAAGCTGATCTCGGTGCTTTCAAAAGTTCGATGTAAATAGTAGGACAACTCCATAAATCCCATCCTTTGACCATAAAACCTTAGACATAAATTTTTTAGCACTTAATTAATCCTATGTATTTTTTGTTCCATGTACTATGTATTACGAGTGTGATTGCAAGAGTTGAAGAAGATTAAGCAGTTCAGTCATGACGTCTTAGTCATGAACGCTCGAAACACTGATGCTTCATGACAGAAGAAACCGACTATGGTATTACAGTCAGTGACAGTGCAGTTCATCGCTAATTCGTGTTCTAAAGTACGACGTGTACCTGACTTGCGCATACAAACTCGAGTGAATAATACCTCGTTCAAAATTGTAAATATTTTCTATGTTCTTGTTATTTCACGATTCTCAGCATACAACCAACAATAAGAAGTCTGAATTATGAAATGAACTACTAACGAAAATATCTTTGCCCGTGAGACGATAATTAGCATGTAAATATGTTCTTTGTATATCGATGTCTACTTGACGATAAGTTATTCTGATTATTTTGATATATTATTTGCATTGTGGTATATTACCTGTCAAATGTATTCATTCTCTTAGCTGCATTCTAAACATTAGAAGTGAAACACATGATATTACTTGGGAAATTGAAGCCTGAAAGTTCATAAAAGAAACTGTCATGCTTCAATTGGAGGCAATGCAATGTTATAAGAGCCTCACTACCCCCCTTTTTTTAACTAATTTGTGTCTGATTTTATTCCGAGAAGCTCAGTAAAGTATGTAAATACCGTAAATGTACTTGAGGTAAAGTGAAGCGCAGCTGGACAGCTCGAAACCCTTTAGCGTGCAATCCCAGCAACGATGGTAGTTGTGAATCTTTGAGTATTGACTCTGAAAAAAAAAAGACAATTGATTCATTAAAAAAAAAAGGAGAACTGTTAATCTGTATCTTGTGGAAACAGGACGTGTTGCTAGGTCGTCGCTCAGAACGTATTGTTACATTTAATGAAAACTGATATTTTTGTGATAAAACCGAGTAAGAGTTGCCAAACATTTATATATTCAAATTTTCTGGAAGTCAAGAATAGAAATACTTGAAAAAAGAGACAGCATTGGTCGTATATTTTTTACTATCGCAAAATCGATTTTCTGTCACTGAGTGACCATCTTCAGTGCTATATTGTATAACAAATTGGGATGCACTGTTGTTACTAAGCTTACGGCAATCACATAGTCTATGTGATTGCCGTAAGCTTAGTAACAACAGTGCATCCCAATTTGTTATACAATATAGCACTGAAGATGGTCACTCAGTGACAGAAAATCGATTTTGCGATAGTAAAAAATATACGACCAATGCTGTCTCTTTTTTCAAGTATACCTGTTATCTGGTCGTAGTGCACAAGACAACATGGAGTCGCCAATCAAGAATAGAAATATCTTGTTTTTTGAAAAGGATGTGAATTTCATTGTCGTCACCGTCTATCAATCGACAGAATTGTAAGTGTACAAAGTTCACTAAAATACAGGAAAAGAAATGCATTCTCTATAGTATTCATTCAATAAGTCAGAACCTCTCATAATTTCTTAATTACAGTATTTGGATTATGTTCTTGTACAACAGTATGGTGCCGAACTCCACTGACCAATTTTGATGTAGCACGACATGTAGTTCGAAGGAAGTTTGTGTACCAAGCAATCTCCTTTTCTCATGAAAAGCAGATTGCTGTTTCATCTTATTTACTTACAACAGTGGTCCCTTAGGTGTGAAAAGCTACGAAAACTTGGCCTCAAAGCTATCCACAATACGGCCACGTAACTAACAGAGTCGTATTTTAAACCTTAAAGAACAATAACTTCCTCCAAATTGCAATACGTCACCAAATGGCGCAGAAAATGATTATTCAAGGAGGCAGCAACAAAATTCAGGTACCAGTTACGACTTACAGCAAAAATCTCAAACAAAAATCAATCTCTCCGTCTCTCTCTCTCTCTCTCTCTCTCTCCCTCTCTAAACATTTATATAAATATTCATATTATTAAAAAAACTCATTTTATACACCAACACTGCTACAATCACTGAATGGAACGTCCCCCGGGAATCCAGTGTCTTGTTTCTGTAGCACGAGTTCCTCTTTAATGCAACCGTCACACACTCACATATACGGTGCAACACATAAAATGCGCCGCTATTGAGTAATACAGGCTCCACGCCGACTTCTCTCCAAGTGACAAACACGGCTAAGGTCTTGCATGTTACCTCTCCTGGGAAACCAGTGGCTTGTTTCTAAAGCACCAGTTCCTCTTTAGTGGTGGCCTCACACCCCCACATATACGGTGCAACACAGAAATAGCGACACGATTGAATACTACAGTCTCCATGCCGACTTCTCCCCAAGCGACTAACACAGCTACTGCCACTGCATGGAACCGCCCTGGGAATGCAGTGGCTTGCTGCACGATGCACCAGTTCCTGTTTAGTGTAATCCAAGTGCCCGAATATAAATGATGCAGCACAGAAAGTGCGTCCCAATTGACTACCACAGGCGCAATCCCGACTTTTGTCCATGTGATAAACACGACTGTTGTCTTGCATGGAACCTCTCCTGTAAAACTAGTGGAAACTTTCCGATGCACCAGTCCCTAAATATTGGTTGCTTCACACCATAACATATATATTGCAACATTAAAATTCCGTCACGATTGAATACTACAGTCTCCATGCCGACTTCTCCCCTAACAACTAACACAGCTACTGTCACGGCATGGAACCGCCCTGGGAAAGCAGTGGCTTGTTGCGCGACGCACCAGTTCCTGTTTAGTGTAATCCAACTGCCCGAATATAAATGATGCAGCACAGAAATAGCGTCCCAATTGGCTACCACAGGCTCAATGCCGGCTTTTGTCCATCTGACAAAAACGACTGTTGTCTTGCATGGAACCTCTCCTGGGAAACTAGTGGCAAGTTTCCGATTCACCACCTCCTAAATATTGGTTGCTTCACACCGTCACACATACAGTGCAACACAGAAATAGCGTCACGATTGTAAACTACAGGCTCCATGCTGACTTAACCCCAAATGACTAACACTGCTACGGTCACTGCTTGGAACCGATCTGAGAAAGTAAGTGCTTGTTGTGCGATGCACCAGTTCCTGTTTAGTGTAATCCAAGTGCCCGAATATAAGTGGTGGAGCACAGAAAGTACGTCTCAATTGATTACTACAGGCTCAATCCCGACTTTTGTCCATGTGACAAACACGGCTGCCGTCTTGCATGGAACCTCTACCGGGAAATGAATATCTAGTTTCTGATGCACCAATCCCTCTTTATTGGTTGCCACACACACTTACATATATGGTGCAACATTAAAATTTCGTCACGTTTGAATACTAGAGACTCCATGACGACTTCTCCCCAAACGAATAACACAGCTACTGTCATTGCATGGAACCGCCCTGGGAATACTGTGGCTTGCTGTGCGATGTACCAGTTCCTGTTTAGTGTAATCCAAGTGCCCGAATATAAATGGTGCAGTACAGAAAGTGCGTCCCAATTGACTACCACATGCTTAATGCCTACCACTGGTTCAATACCGAGTTTTTTCCATGTTACAAACACAGCTGGCGTCATGGGTGGAACCTCTCCTAGGAACTCAATATCTAGTTTCCGATGCACCAGTTCCTCTTTACTGGTTGCTCCACACCCTCACATATACGGTGCAACACAGAAATTGCGTCGCGACTGAATACTACAGGCACCATGCCGACTTCTCCCCAAGCGACCAACACAGCTATGGTCACTGCATGGAACCTTCCTGTGAGCCAAAGCGCTGCGTAGGTAATCAGAGCCCGTATGAAATCAGAGTCAGACATCAGAATAACAGCCGTCATACATGCCCTAAAATATTTCGGCGATAAAGGGGTAGCCTCTACTCTAGACACCCGAGCAACTGTTACCTTGTACTAAATCTTTTTATTACAGAATCACCACGGACATTGGTTTCAAGCTTCTAGTTGGTGAGTTTGGAAAACCCTCTATAATTTGGAAGATTCTTAAAATGAATTCACAAGCTAAATGAAATTAATTGTGATAAACATGAACACATAACAACCTTTAAAAGGTGTTCCTACCTGAGAAAAGAACTCCTGGCGTAATTTACAATACAATGATTACAAAACAATGTACCCCCCATAATAGTACTCTCACAACGCTTCAATATGCCCTATTGTCTATGCTATTTTACCTGGACAGTAATGTACATTTACCGATACCTTTCTCTACTTTTAAGCCCTATGAACATAGATGCAATACGTGGCTAGCATGGACACTAGCGAATGAGAAGTAAATACGTAACATAACTGAAGTGCACAATAGAACTGAAGTGTACACACAAGCTATGCACTGAGCGCCTGAGCAGACTCAATATACAGGGTGGTCCACTGACAGTGACCGGGCCAAATATCTCACGAAATGAGCGTCAACGAAAAAACTACAAAGAACGAAACTTGTCTAGCTTCAAGGGGGAAACCAGATGGCGCTATGATTGGCCCGCTAGATGGCGCTGTCATAGGTCAAACGGATATCAACTGCGTTTTTTTAAAATAGGACCCCCATTTTTATTACATATTCGTGTAGAACGTAAAGAAATATGAATGTTTTATTTGGACCACTTTTTTCGTTCTGTGATACATGGCGCTGTAATAGTCACAAACGTATAAGTACGTGGTATCACGTAACATTCCGCCAGTCCGGACGATATTTGCTTCGTGATACATTACCCGTGTTAAAATGGACCGTTTACCTCTTGCGGAAAAGGTCGATATCGTGTTGATGCATGGCTATTGTGATCAAAATGCCCAACGGGCGTGTGCTATGTATGCTGCTCGGTATCCTGGACGACATCATCCAAGTGTCCGGACCGTTCGCCGGAGAGTTACGTTATTTAAGCAAACAGGAAGTGTTCAGCCACATGTGAAACGTCAGCCACGACCTGCAACAAATGATGGTGCCCAAGTAGGTGTTTTAGCTGGTGTCGCGGCTAATCCGCACATCAGTAGCAGACAAATTGCGCGAGAATCGGGAATCTCAATAACGTCGGTGTTGAGAGTGCTACATCAACATCGATTGCACCCGTACCATATTTCTATGCACCAGGAATTGCATAGCGACGACTTTGAACGTCGTGTACAGTTCTGCCACTGGGTACAAGAGAAATTACGGGAAGATGACAGATTTTCTGCACGCGTTCTATTTAGGGACGAAGCGTCATTCACCAACAGCGGTAACGTAAACCGGCATAATATGCACTATTGGGCAACGGAAAATCCACGATGGCTGCGAGAAGTCGAACATCAGCGACCTTGGCGGGTTAATGAATGGTGCGGCATTATGGGAGGAAGGATAATTGGCCACCATTTTATCGATGGCAATCTAAATGGTGCAACCTATGGTGATTTCCTACGTAATGTTCTACCGATGTTACTACGTTTCACTGCATGACAGAATGGCGATGTACTTCCAACACGATGGATGTCCGGCACATAGCTCGCGTGCGGTTGAAGCGGTATTGAATAGCATATTTCATGACAGGTGGATTGGTCGTCGAAGCACGATACCGTGGCCCGCACGTTCACCAGATCTGACGTCCCCGGATTTCTTTATGTGGGGAAAGTTGAAGGATATTTGCTATCGTTATCCACCGACAACGCCTGACAACATGCGTCAGCGCATTGTCAATGCATGTGCCAACATTATGGAAGGCGAACTACTCGCTGTTGAGAGAAATGTCGTTACACGTATTGCCAAAGGTATTGAGGTTGACGGACGTCATTTTGAGCATTTATTGCATTAATCTGGTATTTACAGGTAATCACGCTGTAACAGCATGCGTTCTCAGAAATGATAAGTTCACGAAGGTACATGTATCAGACCAGAACAACCGAAATAAAATACTCAAGCGTATTTTTTTTTTTCTTTATTGAATTTCAATTCCCCCCGAAGGGGGCGGGCTGGCAGCAGCTTACTACGCTGCTCTACAGCCTACAGACTTTTTTTTTTTTTTTTTTTAGAAAAGGAAGAAGAAGGAAACAAGAAAAAACAGGCCATAAAATGGTGATTTAAAGTGTAAAATGGCGTAAAAATGCGGAAAGTTAAAACAGAAAGCAAAAGGGGTTGGTAATGTTGATAAAATACACAGGAATCAGACAAGTAACATAGTAGACACACAATTAAAAAACATGGCGACAGTCTGGTTTCTGTTCGCAAGAGATAAAAAAAAAATTCACACCCAGCGACAGTATGATGGCTGTTAGCTACACTTCGCACAAGACACAACACGGAACACTCACTGGAAAAACACACACTGTAAAACACTGCACGAAAGAGGCGGCACAAATATGGCACTCCCGATCCAAAGGCAGATGGGGGGGGGGGGGACCTGGAGGAGGGGGAAAAACAAGGAGGGAGGAGAGGAAAACACGGAAAGGGGGGCAACATAGGAGGGAGAGGACTAATAAAGGGGGAGAAGGGCAGACGCGAGAGGGAATGAGAGGAGGCAGAGGAGGGACTCAAGCGTACCTATGTTCTGTATTTTAATTTAAAAAACCTACCTGTTACCAACTGTTGGTCTAAAATTGTGAGCCATATGTTTGTGACTATTACAGCGCTGTCTATCACAAAGCGAAAAAAGTGGTGCAACTAAAACATTCATATTTCTTTACGTACTATACGAATATGTAATGAAAAGTGCGGGTTGCTATATAAAAAAAACGCATTTCGAGGTCAAAACCGGCGTCAGACAAGGAGATGCGCTGTCCCCGGTACTCTTCAACTGTGTTCTGGATAAAGTCATAGCGGAATGGAGAAAACTCACGCAAAAACATGGAGTTGAGAAAGTCCAAATTGGAGGGAAGTGCTACAAAGCCATTGAAACCAACTGTTTTGCCTTCGCTGACGATCTCGCCTGTTTAGCTTACACACAAAAAGACACAATAGAACAAATAGAATTACTTAAAGAAACTGCTGAAAAAGCAGGCTTGCAAATTTCATTTGAAAAGACAGAAATCATTACAAATATCAAACATCCACCAAAGAAAATAACTACTAAATACGGGAAAATACAGGTATCTAAACATTTTAAATTTGTTGGTGAAGTAATTCAGCCTGTGGCAAAAGGTCATCCAGCCTGCAGGGCTAGAATACAAAAACTAGAGACAGCAACTCACTACTGCAGACAAATGTATTCAAAAAAATGTATATCGAAAAACATTAAACTCAGACACTACCAGACTGTCATTAGACCGCAGATACTATATGCATCAGAAACACTGGCAAATTTTACATACGCAGAACAGATAGAAAATCGTGAAAGAAGAATTGTGAGGACAATTCTTGGACACAGGAAAATAACAGACGACCAAGGCAAGCCTGTATACAGACTAAAAAGCAACAAAGAAGTGTATACGAAGTGCAGCAAAATTACAGACGAAATTAGAAAAAGAAGATGCTCCTTTTATGCTCACATCATGAGGATGAACCCGAATAGGCTTACAAAATAAATATTTTCGTACATCGCAAATCTAAAAAATAAAAATTTATGGTTTATCAACACAGAAAGAGATCTAAAAGAAATGGACATAGGTCAGGAAACAATATTTAACAGAAACCTTTGTAGAAAAAAACTGAATTCATTCACGGGTTTGGGTGTGAAAATTAAGAAGACTTAATTAATGGTCTGAAGAGAGAAAAGCCGCCTTCAGCGCAAGAATGAAAGAAGTGTGGACTGAGAGAAAGAAGACTTCCCAGAAGCGCAAGAAATAACTGTTTTCACGGTCTTTAACGGCCAAGTTTGTATAATAATAGCAATAACAAAACGCAGTTGATACCCGTTTGACGTATGGCAGCGCCATCTAGTGGGGCAACCATAGCGCCATCTGGTTTCCGCCTTCAAGCCAGACAAGTTTCGTTCTTTGCAGTTTTTTTTTATGCTTATTTCGTGAGATATTTGGCCCGGTCAGTATCAAGTATACGGACTCCTCGTGAATGACTATCAAAGAACTGTAAAATTTTAGGAAAATTACTACGCGCCACGGTTTTGTCCGCTGTCTGGTTGCACCGGAACGTGCCCCCCCCCCCCCCCCCCCCCCCCCCCCCCCCGCCGGCCACACGTGTTCTGCCCGCAGCTGACAGCAAAACCGGTTGGCCTCGAGAGCTCAGGGCGGCACGAAAGCGTGGCGTGACCAGGCGGTGAGGCGGCGCTCCGGGCCTCGCGCACGCCGAACTGCGTGCTGCGTCCGGACGAGCAGCTGCCTAGTAGAGACGGGCAAACTGAAACACGTAACTGTTTCGAAGGAAATGAAACAGTACAATGTAATGTTTCGATACGCTGTTTCGAAACAGTGAAACAGTTTGTGTTTTGTAATCTAATAAACCTACACATTTTATCATCTTGACTGTCTACTGTATAAGTATGTCCATATAAACACAAATGAGGTGCGAGAGCGCTAATCATATCGCAGAAAGTATGAAACTATCACTTAGGCGTCTTGGCAGTTTCGTATTTCCTGCAGCAAATGCGCTGCTTTCGTGTCGTGTGACTTTCATACTTTTCAATTGGCTGAGGACAGCCATAGCTGAAGACAGAAGAACCACCACGAACGGAACTGGAAGTAGGAGCAAACTGCAGAAACAACGGATATGCTACTGGGATTCCCACATTCCATTACTATGGCTAATATACCCATCCTGCTAATTTCCACGCACACAAACGGAATCATTGTGGATAATAGGCACAGTGACTATAGACTCACAAATAACGCCAAATAATTCGAATAAATAACAAAGTATAACAGAAAAAAATTTTGTGTTTCAAGGTGTTTCGAACCGTTACTATGAATTTACGATGCTTCCCGTTCACCATTACACTATCAGTGATATGTCAAACAGATTGCTTGAAATTATACCTACATCAAATTTATGTACATGTCTAATAACTGTCACTCTACGCCTTTTTTTATTTAAAATGTTGTAGTCTTACTTGCGTTTCTTAATATGATTACTGTATATGAAAAGAGAAGCGTATGTTATAAAAAAAGTGTAATTTAACTGAATGATTTTCACATGTTTATTGTTTTGAATGCGAATAGTATGCGTTGTTTTATTGTTTGGTTAGTGTTTATAAAGCAGATGTTACGCCATTTCGGAATAGGACAGTCAGCTAGAAACGAAGCTTTATTTTCGGATATCTTGAGCTTCATGCTATTGCTTATCAAAAGATTTCGACACTCTTGAAAGTGTTTCACGAAGTGGTATGTTGTGTTTCAGTACCTGTGCCGAGCCCGAATCTCGTCCGACACAGAGCGGAATGAAACATCACTGTTTCGATACAATTAGTCCGTTCCAGGCGCAGGTGGACTGAAACAGCCTTATTTTGAAACAACGATACAGTTTCTGTGTCTGCCTCGAGATCCGAGACAGGGGCGGAATGAAACACCACTGTTTCGAAACAGTGAACCACAGCCGTTCCGAAACACTGAAACAGTTCCAGGTATCGATACACTGTATCGAAACATAGAAACAGTGGCCAAGTCTACTGCCTACCATGACTACTGGACGGCCGACTGGCTTCACGGTGCACACTGAGCCGCATACGTTGCAGGCTGCTTTCGGGGGGGGGGGGGGGGGGGGGGGGGAACAAAAATTTCACTTTCAGTATTTCGTACGACCACTGACGGAATGTGAAACTTAAGGGGCTCCGGAACGCCCTATACTTGCAATGTTAAAATAACGCTTATAAATTACATCTTTCCTCACAAAGTATTTGAGGTAGGAAGTTGAACTTTTTACAGATTATTTATTGGAATATGGGCCACAACTTAACACAGGGATTTTACAAAATTTTAGTTCAGTTATTAAAGATGATTTTTTTTTCAATTGTAATGAAAATTCACAACATTTTTTTGCAATTTTTTATTTATATATTCAAAAATATACAGTTTTTTGGAAAAAGGCTGTGTTGCAGAAGGTACTGTGTAACATTTACTGAAAGTTTGAAACAAATACGTTTGGAAGATCCTTAGAAAACATGTAATTAGTATGAAAAAATAAAAGTTTTGGGAATCGAGCGACAAAGATTGGATTAACTTTTTAGTGCATTCCAGGTCCATAGGATGGATTATCTTCATCCTCTGCAAACTCCTCCTCCAGCTTCCTCTTGTTCCTCCTCCTGTTTACTCTTGCTTGTATTTCTAGACTCTTTCCAGCCCTGTCTGCAGCCCGAAGGCGTTCCTTGTCTACAGCAAGCATTGCTCGTACCATATTAGAACCTATCTTCATTCCCATATTTCTAAATACCTTGCACCTTACAATGTTGCCATCATTGAAAGTCGCAACAGCATCGTACACACCAAAGTGAAGTGTTTCTATTCCAACAAATACAGTCTTGGGGATTCTCGACCATATAACACTATTTACACTTTCATTGGGGTTTTGAGTTTTTCCGTGAATACACTTTTTCAACAGTTCAGGTGCTGAAAATAGGTTAGCCGCAACACATACTTTATCTCACATCACTAAAATGTACCTGATGAACACGGACGTTAATAATAACACCATTTGACAGCAGTTTAACAGCGCCACAGTGGGTCACGCCCATGTAGAACACATTTCAAAAAAAATTTAAAAATAGTTGTAGTCTTCGGAATGAAATAAATTATATATCTATTAAAAGGTAATAGTCTGCAGATTCAGAAAACGCAAAAAAGTAAAAATTGAACTTTTCATGATTTTGAGCCTTTCCGGAGGCCCTTAAAATGTTCCGATAATATGCTCGTTAGGACGTATCGCTTCATTTTAATGGCGTCACACAGCACGGTAAGGGCACTGAAGTAAGAAAGGTCCCGGGGCAGCGATATGCTGACACACAGACGGCGCTGCTATGGCGTACACGAGGTGTAAGAGGGCAGTGCGTTACCCAAGCTGTCACTTGTAATCAGGAAGTTCGTGTGTAAAGGTCTCCAACAAGCAAAATTAATACACACTGGACTCGGAATGGTATTTGCAGCAAGGAGCATGGGGCATTCCATTTCGGAAACCGTTACGTACGAGGGCTGTTCAATAAACAACGATCATCTACCACCTTATTTAATTCCAAAAGATGTTTAACTCGACTACAACAACTAACAACTACTATACTACTGGTTATTAAAATTAAAGAGACCTTTGGAGAAAAGAGAACCACTTGTATGAATATTAAGAGCTCAGATGGAAACCCAGTTCTAAGCAATGAAGGGAAAGCAGAAAGGTGCAAGGAGTATATAGAGGGTCTATGCAAGGGCGATGTACTTGAGGACAATATTCTGGAAATGGAAGAGGATGTAGATGAAGATGAAATGGGAGATACGATACTGCGTGAAGACTTTGACAGAGCACCGAATGACCTGAGTCGAAACAAGGCCCCGGGAGTAGACAACATTCCATTAGAACTACTGACGGCCTTGGGAGAGCCAGTCCTGACAAAACTCTACCATCTGGTGAGCAAGATGTACGAGACAGGCGAAATACCCTCAGACTTCAACAAGAATATAATAATTCCAATCCCAAAGAAAGCAGGTGTTGACAGATCTGAAAATTACCGAACTATCAGTTTAATAAGTCGCGGTTGCAAAATACTAGCGCGAGTTCTCTAGAGACAAATGGAAAAACTGGTAGAAGCCGACGTCGGGGAAGATCAGTTTGGATTCCGTAGAAATATTGGAACACGTGAGGCAATACTGACCCTACGACTTATCTTAGAAACTAGATTAAGGAAAGGCAAACCTACGTTTCTAGCATTTGTAGACATAGAAAAAGCTTCTGACAATGTTGACTGGAATACTCTCTTTCAAATTCTGAAGGTGCCAGGGGTAAAATATAGGGAGCGAAAGGCTATTTACAATTTGTATAGATAGCCAATGGCAGTTATAAGGGTTGGGAGCATGAAAGGGAAGCAGTGGTTGGGAAGGGAGTGAGACAGGGTTGTAGCCTCTCCCCGATGTTATTCAATCAGTATATTGAGCAAGCAGTGAAGGAAACAAAAGAAAAATTTGGAGTAGGCATTAAAATCCATGGAGAAGAAACAAAAACTTTGAGGTTCGCCGATGACATTGTAATTCTTTCAGAGACAGCAAACGACTTGGAAGAGCAGTTGAAGGGAATGCATAGTGTCTTGAAAGGTGGATATAAGAAAATGAGACACTTAAAGTAGTAAAGGAGTTTTGCTATCTGGGGAGCAAAATAACTGATGATAGTCGAAGTGGAGAGGATATAAAATGTAGACTGGCAATGGCAAGGAAAGCGTTTCTGAAGAAGAGAAATTTGTTAACATCGAGTATAGATTTAAGTGTCAGAAAGTCGTTTCTGAAAGTATTTGTATGGAGTGTAGCCATGCGCGGATGTGAAACGTGGACAATAAATAGTTTTGACAAGAAGAGAATAGAAGCTTTCGAAATGTGGTGCTACAGAAGAATGCTGAAGATTAGATGGGTAGATCACATAACTAATGAGGAGGTATTGAATAGAATTGGGGAGAAGAGGAGTTTGTGGCACAACTTGAGTAGAAGAAGGGATCGGTTGGTAGGACCTGTTCTGAGGCATCAAGGGATCACCAATTTAGTATTGGAGGGCAGCGTGGAGGGTAACAATCGTAGGTGGAGACCAAGAGATGAATACACTAAGCAGATTCAGAAGGATGTAGGTTGCAGTAGGTACTGGGAGATGAAGAAGCTTGCACAGAATTTAGTAGCATGGAGAGCTGCATCAAACTAGACTCAGGACTGAAGACCACAACAACTACTGGTGCTCATTATGCACAATACCCACAACCAACAGCACCACTGAAAACTAACTACGAGGTCTGTTGAATACAGAATGATCATAATTTATTTTTCACAGCGTACTTTTACTCATCCTCACAATTTTCTACATCTACATTTACATCTACATCTACATGACTACTCTGCAATTCACATTTAAGTGCTTGGCAGAGGGTTCATCGAACCACAATCATACTATCTCTCTACCATTCCACTCTCGAAAAGCGCGCGGGAAAGACGAACACCTAAACCTTTCTGTTCGAGCTCTGATTTCTCTTATTTTATTTTGATGATCATTCCTACCTATGTAGGCTGGGCTCAACAAAATATTTTCGCATTCGGAAGAGAAAGTTGGTGACTGAAATTTTGTAAATAGATCTCGCCGCGACAAAAAACGTCTTTGCTTTAATGACTTCCATCCCAATTCGCGTATCATATCTGCCACACTCTCTCCCCTATTACGTGATAATACAAAACGAGCTGCCCTTTTTTTCACCCTTTCGACGTCCTCCGTCAATCCCACCTGGTAAGGATCCCACACCGCACAGCAATATTCTAACAGAGGACGAACGAGTGTAGTGTAAGCTGTCTCTTTAGTGGACTTGTTGCATCTTCCAAGTGTCCTGCCAATGAAACGCAACCTTAAGCTCGCCTTCCCTGCAATATTATCTATGTGGTCTTTCCAACTGAAGTTGTTCGTAATTTTAACACCCAGGTACTTAGTTGAATTAACAGCCTCGAGAATTGTTCTATTTATCGAGTAATCGAATTCCAACGGATTTCTTTAGGAACTCGTGTGGATCATCTCACACTTTTCGTTATTTAGCGTCAACTCCCACACCATACAGCAATCTTTTCTAAATCGCTTTGCAAGTGATACTGGTCTTCGGATGACCTTACTAGACGGTAAATTACAGCATCATCTGCGAACAACCTAAGAGAACTGCTCAGATTGTCACCCAGGTCATTTATATAGACCAGGAACAGCAGAGGTCCCAGGACGCTTCCCTGGGGAACACCTGATATCACTACAGTTTTACTCGACGATTTGCCGTCTATCACTACGAACTGCGACCTTCCTGACAGGAAATCACAAATCCAGTCGCACAACTGAGACGATACCCCATAGGCCCGCAGCTTGATTAGAAGTCGCTTGTGAGGAACGGTGTCAAAAGCTTTCCGGAAATGTAGAAATACATAATTAACTTGAGATCCCCTGTCGATAGCGGCCATTACTTCGTGCGAATAAAGAGGTAGCTGCGTTGCACAAGAACTATTTTTTCTGAAACCGTGCTGATTACGTATCAATAGATCGTTCCCTTCGAGGTGATTTATAATGTTTGAAATACAGTATATGCTCCAAAACCCTACTGCAAACCGACGTCAATGATATAGGTCTGTAATTCGATGGATTACTCCTACTACCCTTCTTAAACACTGGTGCGACCTGCGCAATTTTCCAGTCTGTAGGTACAGATCTATCGTTGAGCGAGCAGTTGTATATGATTGCTAAGTAGGGAGCTATTGTATCAGCGTAATCTGAAAGGAACCTGATGACTTGCCCGTATCAAGCGATTTGAGTTGCTTCGCAATCCCTAAGATATCTACTTCTAAGAAACTCATGCTAGCAGCTGTTCGTGTTTCAGATTTTGGAATATTCCATCCGTCTTCCCTGGTTAAGGAATTTCGGAAAACTGCGTTCAATAACTCCGCTTTAGCGGCACAGTCGTCGGTAGCAGTACCACCGGCACTGCGCAGCGAAGGTATGGACTGCGTCTTGCCCTTTGATGGCCCTTCTCAAAGTAGTCTCCCATTAATGCGACGCACTTGTCCCAGCGTTTCTGCCAGTCTTCAAACACATGCTGGAAACCATTTTTTGAGATGTCTTTCAAAATCGCCTCTGCAGCTTTCACCACTACTTCTGATGATTGATAATGCCTCCCACGATGGCGTTTCTGCACGTTAGGGAACAGAAGAAAGTCACATGGGGCTAAATTCGGACAATAGGGAGGGTGAGGGATGGACTTCTCGTTGATTTTCGGGAGACGTTCAGCAACAACATTGGCAGTATGCGGCCGCGCATTATCGTGGTGCAGCATCCATCCTGCTTCACGGAAACGTGGCCTTTTGCGTCTGATATGGACTTCCGATGTTTTCAGGACACCCCTGTAGTACTGTCCAGTTACTAGCGTGTGTGCAGGTACAACATGCAGATAAACCATTCCATGAATATCAAAGAATGAAGGACCATAACTTTCCCAGCAGAAGCAACCACTTTTGCTTTTTTGGGGGTTGGTGGTGAAGGAGATTTCCACACTGAGCTTTGCTGTTTGCTCTCAGGTTCAAAATGATGTAGCCAAGTTTGATCAGCAGTGATTACATTTGGAAGAAACTCCGCATCTTCCTCTAACATCAACTTTAACTCCATGCAGACCTGCACTCGAATCTCCTTTTGTTGGGGAGTCA
Organism: Schistocerca cancellata; assembly: GCF_023864275.1. Lineage (NCBI taxonomy): Eukaryota > Metazoa > Arthropoda > Insecta > Orthoptera > Acrididae > Schistocerca > Schistocerca cancellata. The sequence goes on along the minus strand of NC_064636.1, from coordinate 145,782,725 downwards.
GCAGTCTTGGAACGCATCGCAAACACGTGTCGTGTGTAATTTTTCCCTCACCAACGTGCCACAGAAGGATCCTTTATTGTATGATTATATGATAGCGGAACAAACACTGGTAGCAGTTACTTCTGTAAAATATCAGAGAGTATGCGTACGGGACGATTTGAAGTGGAATGATCGTATAAAATTAATTGTTGTTAAGGCGGGTGCCAGGTTGAGATTCATTGGGAGAGTCCTTAGAAAATGTAGTCCATCAACAAAGGAGGTGGCTTACAAAACACTCGTTCGACCTATACTCGAGTATTGCTCATCAGTGTGGGATCCGTACTAGATCCGGTTGATGGAGGAGATGGAGAAGATCCAAAGAAGAGCGGCGCGTTTCGTCACAGGGTTATTTGGTAACCGTGATAGCGTTACGGAGATGTTTAACAAACTCGAGTGGCAGACTCTGCAAGAGAGGCGCTCTGCATCTCAGTGTAGCTTGCTCGCCAGGTTTCGAGAGGGTGCGTTTCTGGATGAGGTATCGAATATATTGCTTCCCCCTACTTATACCTCCCGAGGAGATGACGAATGTAAAATTAGAGAGATTCGAGCGCGCACGGAGGCTTTCCGGCAGTCGTTCTTCCCGCGAACCGTACGCGACTGGAACAGGAAAGGCACGTAATGACAGTGGCACGTAAAGTGCCCTCCGCCACACACCGTTGAGTGGCTTGCGGAGTATAAATGTAGATGTAAATGTGGGTGGTACCCAATGAAATGTTCAGTATTTCAGAAAGTCATCTTAAGAAAATACGTCGATCCTCTCTCATAATGACGGCAGCAGTGTTGATGTTTTTTTCTATAAGAGCAGTGACTGGAGCACCGGATCCACCTTCCTCTGAAATTGATTGTCTCCTCTCCTTAAACATTTTAAACCACCTTAGAGCTGTGCTGTAGGGAAGAACAGACTCTCCATAGGCCTCCCGTAAGATTGTACAGGCCTGAGCTGAAGATTTGTTGAGACGAAAGCAGAATTTCAAAGCCGCATATTGTTCCTCGCGTGGTACCTCCATGGCAGCGATAGGCGATACTGAACATGTCTGACCTCGCCTGCCTCTCACAGGCGGGAACCAGGAGTCGCAACTGTTGTGGACTGGGAAGACAGCCAAGGAAGCCGAAAGGCACGCGTTTAAGCTCACGCAGGCTGGCGTGAGGTCTGGAACAGGACACGGAATGAGGCTAGTAAAAAGTGTACGTAGCTTCTGGAATACTTAACTTTAATCCATAATTGGTGAACATCGCTCTTGAAGGTACATGTTTTACAGCATCAATAGTAACTGGTAATGGCGCCTTGCTAGGTCGTAGCAAATGACGTACCTGAAGGCTATGCTAACTATCGTCTCGGCAAATGAGAGCGTACTTTGTCAGTGAACCATTGGTAGCAAAGTCGGCTGTACAACTGGGGCGAGTGCTAGGAAGTCTCTCTAGACCTGCCGTGTGGCGGCGCTCGGTCTGCAATCACTGACAATTTCAGAGGAAGGTGGATCCGGTGCTCCAGTCACTGCTCTTATAGCAAGTGTGGTGTCTGGCGGTGACACCACAAGAAACAATGAAACTGCTACGGCGTGTTTATCGCACATTAAGCTAACAGAGGCCGGCCAGGTTGGCCGAGTGGTTCTAGTCGCTATAGTATGGAACTGCGCGACGGCTACGGTCGCAGGTTCGAATCCTGCCTCGGGCATGGATGTGTGTGATGTCCTTAGGTTAGTTAGGTTTAAGTAGCTCTAAGTTCTAGGGGACTGATGACCTCATAAATTGAAGTCCCATAGTGCTCAGAGCCATTTGAAGCTAACAGAACAGCATAAAATTAAATTTTAGCGCGAGAAATTATAGCCATAAAAAAATTATGATCATTCTTTATTGAACAGCCGTCGTAATTCAGTGCTCTGGGATCCACAGTGAAACGTCCCCTTAGAACAATTTATACACGACTGTGCTTAACCTGACACACAATATTATTTAGCGCAACGCAATCTGACTTTCAAAAATCCCTACAAAAGAATGGCCCTGACTAACATTAACCTATACCTTTCACAAATCACTTACCTCACAAAAATCTTCGTTACTGGAACTACTGCAATACAGCGAGCGCCACTACTGCCAGCTAAATAAAAGATTGAAACTACTGAAGGCACTAACTACTGATAGGCATAGTTAGCAAATGAAAGATTTTAATAGAGAACAAACACTGTATTTACCTTAATAGTCATGAAAAAGCATAATATACATAGCAGTTCATAATATCCATTCTGTACTCAAAAATCCGCCATCTCATTTCCCACATCCACCACTGCTGGCGGCTCACCTCCAACTGCGCAACGCTACGCGCTGTTCACATCCAGCTGCCGCTGCCCAACACTACAATGGCAGACAACAATGCAAACTAGCCACAGGCTGCACACAGCACAGCCAGTGATTTTCATACAAAGCGCTACGTAACGTTACCAATAAGAAAATATAAACAGCCTACTTACAACAGTTTCAAGAGTTTAGCGAGAATACCAAATTTCAGGCATCGTCTCTCACCACGGACAACGCAATGGCCGACGCCCTTGCCTTAATTACCGAGAGCGGCGAGATACGCACGGAGTTGTCAGTGCTGACAGACAAGCAGTATTGCGTGAAATACTGCAGAAATCAATGCGGGACGTGCGACGAACGCGAACGTTAGGGCAGCGCGGCGAAATCTGGCGTTAATGGACTGCGGCAGCAGAGTGCCTATTCTGCAATGTTTCCGCCATTGTGCCGATCGTTTCGGTACTCGAGAGCACCGAACGGTCTAGTACTCGAATTAGAGCCCCAGCGTTATTCAGTATGCATTTCGGTAGCGATACCGTTCGGGTCTAGAGAACCGAAGCGCTGTTGTCGGTTCTTCTCGCGCGAGCCAATCAAAAGCGAGCGGCCGCATATCCGCGCATGCGCACTGCAGCGCACACAGCGCCACGAACACACAGCGGCTAGCAGAAGACACAGGCGCGCTACTCTTCCAAGTACCGAAAACTGCGTTTACGTTGCCGTAACGCACGACGCCGCATTCCAGCGAGCTGACGTGCCCGCCTTCATCGCCCTTGCCTCCTCCTTAACAGAACCAGGCGCAGTATATCCATTTCCGTGATTCTCAGCTGGAATGCATAAAAATTTTTACATTTTCTCTGGCCGCATGTTTCCATGCATGCATAATAACAACAGCCAATTTGACTGTACTGTGCAGATTGTCATAAATGCCGCATTATGTCATCTTATTCTCATTTACACTGACATCGTGTTTTGGATTTCACGTTTCTGAAAACGAGTTAGGTATAGTGTGTAGTACCACACTAATACATCTATAAAAACACCCGGAAAATTGATTCTGAGAGTTTCAAAGAGTAAGAAGATAAACAGAATGTGGTTATAACTCGCTCCTAGACATCCAAATGATTAAGTAGTCCACTTCCCTATATGATACGTCAACGATTTGGGTCTTAAAAACAAAATTTTAAAAAAAGAAACACATTTTCGAGAGGTCCTGCAGTTCTTCAAAGTTTATAACATACATCTCGTGAATGAAAATGTTTCGTATACGGTGCTACACTCTAAAAATGTTACGGCAGAGATCTTTTATCTCTGTCTACTGTGGTCGAGGATTCGATCGCAGATAAATACTTGCAAACAAGCAAGATTATGAAGATTGCCGCTACCAGTTACATTCCCAGTAACCGCATGTCTAACCGCATACTCGGAAAACGCTACATATTCGGAAAAAAATGGTAAATTATTTGTGACAAGAATAAACATAAAGGTCACTTTCGGTTGTTTCACTCACAGCAATTTCTTCTCCAGCAGTTTCATATTTCGTTTTTTAAACTCACAGAAATCACGAAATCATTACGGAGGAAGTGAGCTCTTACGTGTAAGGAATAACGAATATTGCAGTCAAATCTTAACTTACATGAATAACAATGTCTCAGAATGTGTTGCATATATGAAGAGGAAAAAAAAAATATTTATATACCCATCCGTGCGCGAACCTACGTCCTTCCGCATCGCATCTCCCACGCACCAACAACTTGGCCACGCCAACCAACAAACACACAGTACTCAAATCTCTTACTATTGCGTCGAGGAACGTAGTCTGACTTCGATTCCAAACGGTGCTGCGATAGTCATAAATGCGTGATAGTTTCGAAGTTTTCCAGTATCATGCTTCACATAATTGCTTTCCATTGTTGCTTGAAAGTTGTAAACACGTTTCGATAGTTACTAACTAACCCATTTGTGGGAAAAACTACACAAAGTCACTAGTAACGTCAATTTACACTGATGTAATATACGTAAGCAGAGCCGATGTTTTGATATTTAATGATCTTTAAACTCTTATTTGCATAAAAGTAACACGTATTTTGAGAGAATATTGACCGAAAACTTTTTTTGTGACGTAATCATTCACAGTAACAACCTAAACTAACATGTTTCTAACAATGCAATATAGTCTATTATCAACTCACTTTCCAACTGGATGCGTCCTATGGTGATTCCTTAGTAACACAGTCACTAAATCCGAAGCTAAACCCGCTAAATATGTTTAAAATAACAAATTATAGGTGTACATAAACCACAGTTCACCGGTCGACAGGGCCAGACCGAAATCCAAAACCTCTCGGTACAATTGTCGTAAAATCGATGGATACAGAACCGAAAATGACGTCACTACCGAGACTAACCTACTACACCGATCGGTATGAACGATACAGAATAGGGCCCCGTGATGGACCGTTCGGTAACAAGTCTCAGAAGCTTACTGAATAGGATATTTCGATACAGAACCGAAAATGACGTCACTACCGAGACTAACCTACTACACCGATCGGTATGAACGATACAGAATAGGGCCCCATGATGGACCGTTCGGTAACAAGTCTCAGAAGCTTACTGAATAGGATATTTTGATACAGAACCGAAAATGACGTCACTACCGAGACTAACCTACTACACCGATCGGTATGAACGATACAGAATAGGGCCCTGTGATGGACCGTTCGGTAACAAGTCTCAGAATCTTACTGAATAGGATATTTCGATACAGAACCGAAAATGACGTCACTACCGACACTAACCTACTACACCGATCGGTATGAATGATACAGAATAGGGCCCTATGATGGACCGTTCGGTAACAAGTCTCAGAAGCTTACTGAATAGGGTATTTCGATAAAGAACCGAAAATGACATCACTACCGAGACTAACCTACTACACCGATCAGTATGAGCGATACAGCACAGGGCCCCTGGAGAGGTCTAGCAAAAGGGTAGATTTTGAGGAAGTCACCCAGAACTGTGGGTCAGGGGAGACTTGTCGCACGGGATGAGAAGGAAAGACTGAGTCTTTAATAGATGCGATTCATCGTGTCAGGAGAGGACAGTTTGGAGAGTTAAAAATCGTGAGAGTCGTAAAAAAAAAAAAAAAAGGCATAGGGTGGAAAATATAGAAAAACGGAAGAAAAGCAACGAAAAAGGTCGGAAAAATAAGAAAAACTCACGGAAATGGTTAATAAGAGACAATGAGTGGGCGATCTATATCGCTGCGAAAAAAATATCAGCACTTTGTCCCGACGTCTTTCCTAATACCGATTTTCGTGCCAGTAGACAGGTCCATTTTCACTTTCAATTTTACTTGAATATGACAATTCCATTGTTATTTACGAATTTGCATTCAACAATTTACGGTTCGTTATACTGCATGGCCTTATCCCGATCGTCTTTCACCGATTTATTCGCAAATTTGAGAGCTATTTGCTTTTCCACTATCGGCTTATCTTGTTTATACGTAATTCTCTCACGTTTTTGCGCGTTTGTTTTTCGGCAAAACGCTCTAATCGACTTTGTCAAGTCAAGTAGTTGTAAGGTGTCAGGCAAATCCAACACCTTGCATGAAAACCCTGACATGATAGCAAATCCGGCAGTATGTCACATAGCTCCGAATAAATCCTTACATTAAATCAACCAAAGTAATACGATCAACGAGTGAGCAAATGGAATACCACAGACTAACACAAGAACGCCTAAATGCATGTCATACCTTCCCACCGTGAGGCAGACGCAGTTCCGAGGGGAGAAACGAGAACAGAAGCCGAGAGCAGAATCGTGTAGGCTAGGAGGCCCTACGATAAGGGACGGACACCCACGTCGCCAGCTGACCGCCAAAACCACCCCCCAGCCCATGTTAAAAGATAGAGCCCCCCAGAAGAACAGTATAGATCTTACGATAACACTAAAAGGGCCACACCAGCTGCAAGTTTTAGCGTGAGACTTTTTCGCGTCTCTGTTACGTTGCAAACTTTAAAATCATTGCCCCACCACGAAAAGTATAACGTTTATCATTGGATTGACAGAATTTTTGTAGGCGGAGCTTAAGGTTAACATTGAGACCCTGATTGGTCAGTTGAAAACACAGCCATATAGCTTTTTTTAAACCAACTTCGGTAAATTATAGTAAGGAGAAGTTAGAGAGAGTTGGTTCCGAGACGGCGAGGTGTGTGAGCTGTGCCCGCCGCCCCCTGACGCTGCTTAAACACCGACAAGGTAATGAACGCATGCGATGCCGCATAACAGCGCATAAAGCTTCACTCAGAACTGCAGAAGTCTCATCTGTTACACCCGCGTTTTGCGTAATACTAGTGTCGATCGTCAATTAAAGCTCATGGTCTTCACATTTGCCACTTGAAGTAAAAATCTGAAACGCGATGATTTTTCTATTATACAGGGTGATTCAAAAAGAATACCACAACTTTAAAAATGTGTATTTAATGAAAGAAACATAATATAACCTTCTGTTATACATCATTACAAAGAGTATTTAAAAAGGTTTTTTTTCACTCAAAAACAAGTTCAGAGATGTTCAATATGGCCCCCTCCAGACACTCGAGCAATATCAACCCGATACTCCAACTCGTTCCACACTCTCTGTAGCATATCAGGCGTAACAGTTTGGATAGCTGCTGTTATTTCTCGTTTCAAATCATCAATGGTGGCTGGGAGAGGTGGCCGAAATACCATATCCTTAACATACCCCCATAAGAAAAAATCGCAGGGGGTAAGATCAGGGCTTCTTGGAGGCCAGTGATGAAGTGCTCTGTCACGGGCTGCCTGGCGGCCGATCCATCGCCTCGGGCAGCTGACGTTCAGGTTTCATAACTAACCTTTTTCGTAGGACTCTCCATACAGTTGATTGTGGAATTTGCAGCTCTCTGCTAGCTCTGCGAGTCGATTTTCCTGGGCTGCGAACAAATGCTTGCTGGATGCGTGCTACATTTTCATCACTCGTTCTCGGCCATCCAGAACTTTTCCCTTTGCACAAACACCCATTCTCTGTAAACTGTTTATACCAACGTTTAATACACCACCTATCAGGAGGTTAACACCATACTTCGTTCGAAATGCACGCTGAACAACTGTCGTCGATTCACTTCTGCCGTACTCAATAACACAAAAAGCTTTCTGTTGAGCGGTCGTCATCTTAGAATCAACTGACGCTGACGCCTAGTCAACAGCGCCTCAAGCGAACAAATGTACAACTAAATGAAACTTTATAGCTCCCTTAATTCGCCGACAGATAGTGCTTAGCTCTGCCTTTTGTCGTTGCAGAGTTTTAAATTCCTAAAGTTGTGGTATTCTTTTTGAATCACCCTGTATAATTATTGAGAAGCCACATCTGCCACTGTAATTTACGACAAGTCAAATAAGTAGTTAAAGTTAATTGAGGGTCACTGTAGACCATTTTGATAGTTTTCTTTTTTATGAAACTTAACTTAAACCTAGATTATAGATGTGATATGGCATAGGTCATCCTTCGATCCATTGTAGAACTTGGAAACCCATTCAGGGAATATTCGTTCACATTTTTGTTGAACACAGTTGGTTTTTATCATCCTGTATTAAAACATTTCCTTTTATCAAAAGTGCTATTTATAAACAATGTTTTGTGAGTAGAATGAAAATTTCAATGGTAAACATAACTGCTTTTTCGACGTTATTTTACCAGCTAATTAAAAATAGGAAAGCCTTGAGCCCCTTCCACTAAATTTAGTTAGTATTAAGGTTCTTTTACAGGGAGTGCAGTGGAGCTAGTCTCACTGAACTCTTCTGAACTCTACATGTCATGTGTGGTGCGGCGTCTCCTTACCAGCAACAGGTCCCAGGTTCAGACTACTCAACTCCCCAAAAAAAAACACGCTCAGAGCGTCGTTGCGATGAAATGATAGGGAGACACGATATAGAACAAACATACACCACGCAGAATGTTAGATAGTTTACATTTTCTTCTATAACTTTCGCTTTCTGTTTATCCAGGCTCTAAAATTTCGTCACTTTTCACGACCTTCCAGATCGGTTTTTACCTTATTTCTTTTTCTGATCAGTATAGATCACCCACTCATTCATTACCTCGTATTAACGATTTCCGTACGAATTTTTCTAATTTTTATGACCTTTTTCGTTGCTTTTCTTTCGTTTTGGCCCGGTTAGACGAGTCCCGACTTCAGCTGGTATGAGCCGAGGGTGGGGTTCGAGTGTGCTGCATACTAGAGATGGGGGATGCGCTCCTGAACTGATTCATAGAGTTGAATCTTTCAAAGGAGTGAACAATCAGTGATTCAGAAAAAAAGAACGGTAGCTCCAAACGTTTCCCACGACAGAGAGACAGAGAGAGAGAGAGAGAGAGAGACGGAGCATATCAGCAGCGCCTCTGCTGGTCAGAGCACAGTGCACGCCACACAACACAGCCAGCGCCGGCCTCTGCCCTGCTTCTACCTTGGCTGCCTGCATTGTGCAGTGCCCCATTGGATTTTGTGTTTCACATATGCCGTGCCGTCTCTGTGCGTCGTCTGCCGCGTGCAGTGTCTGGCGCAGCTTAACTTCGCATCGCACTCTGTCGGCGATCGTTTCAGTCGCACGTCCTGCCCTCTGGGCAGTTGATGCAAGCAACAGGACAGAGAGCCACCTAGCGGATAACATAGGAACTACTTGCAACAACCTGCTCGCAAGGGAACGGACGATTTGTCTCGGAGCGGGTGAGTTCACTGCTCCCCCCACCCTCGGAACTCGCCTGCTCGACGCTCACCCCACCGTTCCCGACTCTAGCCAGAGCGTTGAGCAAAGCGACTCAGGTGTCACTCTGGTCTCTGCGGTCTTAGCTCACGCTTTAATTACGAGCAAAGCGATAAACGTATCGCAAAATGTGATACACCAATATTTTCCTTGTTTTATTCTGCGTAAGGCTATATGCAGCACTTTCGTTTTACAGTCAAATTTATATCTTTTTTCTTATTCTGGTACGGATTTTGCGACTTTAGGCGTCTTTGGAAGGAAACGTTCACTTTAAAAATATATGGCTTGCAATGTATTTGTATGAGGTTAATGAAATTTCAATACATTATAGCCAAATATATTGTTAATGTAAATCTCAAGTTACAACATTTTCCGATCACCCAAAAAACCACAATAGTGCAAAATAAATCAATAATCAAAAACTTTGTCATATCGTGGAAATTTCAATAAACAATACAAAATTCTTACTCATTATCTGTGTTACTTCAAAATAGGATCAAATAAGATCAAAATACAGGTATAGTACTGGAATAAACCAAGTTTAAAGGGCAATGTGCCTTCCATTTATTTTCTATTGTAAATGAGTGGTGAGTCATGAAAAAGAGCTAATTCATTTCAGGAAGTGAACAGTTCTGATCCGATCTCTGAAAAGAACAGTTTTGCCCATCTCTAGCGCACACACCCCACGAAACTGCGCCACTGCCCAAGCTCTTAGTGGCCCCGTAATGGCGTAGGCTGTCTTCACGTGAAATGCACTAGCTCCTCTGTTCCAAGAGGACCAGGTGCTTCAGGGGGGGGGGGGGCTATTTGCAACCATTCGTGGACCTCACGTCGCAAACAGGAATGCAATTTTTTCTGGCTGCCAATGAGCCACGTCACTGAACTGCAACTGAAGACCTAACATCCTAAACATGCTAAGGACCAAAAGTAGTGTTTTGCGATGTGACTAAAAAACAATATTGTACGACATACGAAATTAGCATCCAGGTTTTTCTACACTACTGGCCATTAAAATTGTAAGAGGTCCATGACTAAAGAATTTGTTGCTAGCGCACTCGAGCAGATGTAATTTAGATGGATTGCTCACGTGCTGCCTGCGATATGTTAGCTGTAAGAGAACCTCAGACCAGAGAGCAGTGTTGTATGCAGTAGGGACTGTGTAGCAGTTGCTAGCGAGCAGTCGTGTGTATCAAGTTGGCTGGGCCGGTCGTGGGGGATCGATGGCGCTGCCTGAGCGATATAATGTAAGGCAAAAGCAGCCTCGCGCATATGTAGTATTGTTATATCAAGTCGCATGTAAATGTTTTAAAAAATCTCTTAATAATAATCTTTCTCATAAAATGAAACTTTTGACAATCATTCATTTCAATTTAAAGAATTTACTAATTTCTCCAATCCTTGGTCATCCCGATTATTGAAAAGAAATATCAGTTGTTTCTTTTTATGCGTGACAAATCTATCGGCCAGCATTGCACAGGGCTGTGCCAGAATAATTTCTTATAGGAGCAGATATATACGCGTTATCCGGCGACCTTATTGAGGTAAGAATTTTCAATTTATTCAGTATGATCTTTCAGGGCCATGACGCAGCACTGCTGACGTCCAAAATTTACCAGGTTAAATTCACAGTCATTATTGAAAGGTTATAAGTGAGCGACAATTTTATTGAGAGGTTAGTCACATTGTATTATTGGTAGGTTACGGAATTCATCTGTTGGTAGGTTACGCTAAATGTCAATGTTACGGTTATATTTTTTACTGTTGGGAGATTTCGGAATTTTTACTGTTGAGAGGTTACACTAAATGTGAATATTATTCATATTATTTTACTGTGGGGAGGTTACAAAATTGCTACACCAAGAAGAAATGCAGATGATAAACGGGTATTCATTAGACAAATATATTATACTAGAAGTGACATGTGATTACATTTTCACGCAATTTGGGTGCATAGATGCTGAGAAATCGGTACCCAGAACAACCACCTCTGGCCGTGATAACGGCCTCGATACGCCTGGGCATTGAGTCAAACAGAGCTCGGATGGTGTGTACAGGTACAGCTGCCCATGCAGCTTCGACACGATACCACAGTTCATCGAGAGTAGTGACTGGCGTATTGTGACGAGCCAGTTGCTCGGCCACCATTGACCAACCGTTTTCAGTTGGTGAGAGATCTGGAGAATGCGCTGGCCAGGGCAGCAGTCGAACATTTTCCGTGTCCAGAAAGCCCAGTACAGGACCTGCAACGTGCGGTCGTGCTTTATCCTGCTGAAATGTAGGGTTTCGCACGGATCGAATGGAGGGTAGAGCCACGGGTCGTAACACATCTGAAATGTAACGTCCGCTGTTCAAAGTGCCGTCAATGCGAACAAGAGGCGACCGAGTCGTGTAACCAATGGCACCCTATACTATCACGCCGGGTGATACGCGAGTATGGCGATGACGAATACACGCTTCCAATGTGCGTTCACCGCGATGTCGCGAAACACGGCTGCGACCATCACGATGCTATAAACAGAACCTGGATTTATTCGAAAAAATGACGTTTTGCCATTCGTGCACCCAGGTTCGTCGTCGACTACACCATCGCAGGCGCTCTTGTCTGTGATGCAGCGTCAAGGGTAACCGCAGCCACGGTCTCCGAGCTGATAGTCCGTGCTGCTGCAAACGTCGTCGAACTATTGGTGCAGATGGTTGTTGTCTTGCAAACGTCCCCATCTGTTGACTCAGGGATCGAGACGTGGCTGCACGATCCGTTAGAGCCGTGCCGATAAGATGCCTGTCACCTCGACTGCTAGTGGTACGAGGCCGTTGGGATCCAGCACGGCGTGCCGTATTACCCTCCTGAACCCACCGATTCCATATTGTGCTAACAGTCATTGGATCTCGACCGATGCGAGCAGCAATGTCGCGATACGATAAACCTCAATCGCGATAGGCTACAATCCGACCTTTATCAAAGTCGGAAACGTGATGGTGCGCATTTCTCCTCCTTACACGAGGCATCACGACAACGTTTCACCAACGCCGGTCAACTGCTGTTTGTGTATGAGAAATCGGTTGGGAACTTTCCTCATGTCAGCACGTTGTCGGTGTCGCCACCGGCGCCAACCTTGTGTGAACGCTCTGAAAAGCTAGTCATTTGCATATCACAGCATCTTCTTCCTGTCGGTTAAATTTCGCGTCTGTAACACGTCATCTTCGTGGTGTAGCAATTTTAATGGCCAGTAGTGTAGCTTAGAATGCGTTAGTTGGTCCAGTCTTAGAGTACTGTTCGTCCATATGGGACCTTTACCAGTTGGGTCTGGTTCAAGAAGAACGCCGCGCGGGGTAGCCGAGCGGCCCCCACCGTCGGACGTTCCAGTCCTCCATCGGGCTTGGGCGTGTGTATCGTCCTTAGCATAAGTTACTTTAAGTTAGATTAAACAGTGCGTAAGCTTAAGGACCGAGGACCTCAGCAGTTTGGTCCCGTAAGACCTTACCCCAAATTTCCAAAGAAGAGCGGCAAGATTCGTGACTGGTACATTTAGCCTCCGCAACAGCGTTACAAATCTCATAGAAAGTTCGAAGTGGGACATACTTGCAGGTAGACGCCGCGCTAAACGGAAGGGGCTGCTCACTAAATTCCAAAATCCGATCTTCGCCGAGGATGTAGAGCATATATTATTAGACTACCACCTACTTTGAAATAGCGCAATGATCACCATTCAAAGATAAGGGAAATCAGAGCTCGTACTGAGGCGTTCAAACAGTCCTCGTGCGATTCGCGAGTGGAACAGAGGGGCAGGGGGGGGGGGGGAATATGACTTTCGCGCGAATAGTGCCCTCCGCCACACACCGCTTGATGCCTAGCGGAGTATAGATGTAGATGCAGACGTACGTTCGAGATTGGAGGTGGTGGGTGAGAATGCCTTGAAACCGAGAAAGACGCCATTCTCGACACTTGCAACATTTGCATGCTTTCCGCTGCTGTCACAATACGGCACCTTGCCGTTGTGACTTTTTTCCCCCCATCGGCACAGTTCAAGACATACGACGTCGTAAAGATTGAGATGCTTGGTAGACTAGCTTTCACTTACAATAGGGCGCCAATTAGACAAGCTACATCCGTGCAGTGTTCCGTAATGAGGGCAGTCAGCGACACCCAAGAAACTCCGTGCATAGTTTCAAACCTTTAGAAAATTGCTCCTAGCGTACATGCTTAAAAAACAAATATTTACCGCATTAAATCATTTGTAAAGTAACCAGACGTTTGGAGCTGTTTTGTAAATGGGAGTTCGAGCCTTTAAAGAATGGGGGTTTATTAGTCTTTTACAAAAGCATGCGTAGCAGAGTGTCAATGATTTGACGAAATCAATGGCTCATGTGTATCTTTTTTTTATTAAAACTGTTATTGTCGAATTCTGTCATGTGCATAACCTTCATGTATTTAAGTGCTAGGTACGTCATCTGCAGTCCGAGATCTACATTCCGTTTAAAGTTTTTAAGTCTTTACACAGGCAAGTACATGTTTGGTTAGTAATACTTGCCTGGTTGAGGTGAAAGAATTTTTCTATTTGCCTCTCAAAATATATCCTTCATCGTTCAGCCTCTAAAGTCTTTTAGCTTAAGTTGGACTTTGACAAAGAAATTATTCATCAGTACCACTATTATACATATGTAAGCAACATTCCTTAAAATCAAATTTGGAACCCTGGTTGGTTCTGCTGCGGTTATTTACTCCCTCCCCTCTTTATGGTATTAATATTACTGATCTATTAGGCTCCTAAGTAACCACTGTAACCAAACTTTATTTACATATGTTTTCCTCTAAATGTAATCGATATTTTGTAGTAATGTTTCATTACTGTACCTTACGTGGTTATGAATGCTGGGTGGCATTTCAACCCATTTCTCAACACACTATTTTTTAGCTTGTTTTTATGGTATGCATACTATATTCATTACGTTTATGATATAATTGACGTTTGTTTTTATAGATTTCATGGAGTACATGTAATGATTAACCTACTGTTTAACATTAGGTTTTGCCGGCCGGTGTGACCGAGCGGTTCTAGGCGCTTCAGTCTGGAACCGCGCGAGTCCTGCCTCGGGCATGGTTGTGTGTGATGTCCTTAGGTTAGTTAGGTTTAAGTAGTTCTAAGTTCTAGGGGACTGATGACCTCAGATGTTAAGTCCCATAGTGCTCAGAGCCATTTGAACCACTTTTGAACATTAGGTTTTTATAAAGATTTCTACCTTATAGATGTTCTACATCTAAATCTACATGGATACTCTGCAAATCACATTTAAGTGCCTGGCAGAGGGTTCATCGAACTACCTTCACAATTCTCTATTATTCCAATCTCGGTTAGCGCGCGGAAAGAACGAACACGTGTATCTTTCCGTACGAGCCCTGATTTCCCTTATTTTCAAAAAATGTTCAAATGTGTTGAATTCCTAAGGGACCAAACTGCTGAGGTCATCGGTCCCTGAAGTTACACACTACTTAAACTAACTTATGGTAAGAACAACAGACACACACACATGCCCGAGGTTACGCAGTCCGTGACATGCCGCCTCAAACCGCGCGGTCACTCCGTGCTTCCCCTTATTTTATCGTGGTGATCGTTTCATCGGTGTCAACAAAATATTTTTGCCTTCGAGCGAGAAATCTGGTGATTGGAACTTCGTGAGAAGATTCCGTCGCAACGAAACACGCCTTTCTTTTGATGATGTCCAGCCTAAATCCTGTATCATTTCAATGACACTGTGTCCCATATTTCGCGATAATACAAAACGTGCTGCCCTTCTTTGAACTTTTTCGATGTACTCCGTCAGTCCTATCCGGTAAGGATCCCACACCGTGTAGGAGTAGTCTAAACGATAACGGATATGTTTGGGGATAGCAACTTCGTTTTTCTGTTTACATGCGAGACTATACCAAAGATGTTCGCCAAAGATAGTCCAGTGCTCTATAGTCTAGTGCTCTGCCATTGGCAAGAAACTTATCATCGAGATATTTTTGTACCATACGACGAAAATACTTCGTATGGACCTTTGAACAAGTCGTCAGTATTTTGTAGAGTTGTAACATTTATACCTCTGATCTTCTCTTCAGTACTGCTCTCTTTATGCATGTCATTAGTATCGTTGCCTTCCAAAGTGCTGAGTACTATGCTGGAATTTATGGCATCCTCTACGTATCAGACGTGCCCATTATTTACGCAATGATAGATGTGCAGTTGTGGCTTCAACTGTTTTAACCCTGTAAGCATTCAGTATATTTTGCACTTATTTCGAAAAGAATTTGTAACATCTCCTGTACACAACATGTACGAGGGTAATCCCGAAAGTAAGGTCTACTATTTTTTTTATAAGTACATAGACCTGTTTATTTCTACAATGGCTTACACTAGTTTACGCCTTGAACATTCAGCTATATTTCTACATAATCACCATTTCTGTCGATGCATTTTTGTAGACGCTGTGGCAGTTTTTGTGTGCTCATGTCATACCAGCTCGCCGCCATGCTGTTCTACATCTACATCTACATTTATACTCCGCAAGCCACCCAACGGTGTGTGGCGGAGGGCACTTTACGTGCCACTGTCATTACCTCACTTTCCTGTTCCAGTCGCGTACGGTTCGCGGGAAGAACGACTACCGGAAAGCCTCCGTGCGCGCTCGAATCTCTCTAATTTTACATTCGTGATCTCCTCGGGAGGTATAAGTAGGGGGAAGCAATATATTCGATACCTCATGCAGAAACTCACCTTCTCGAAACCTGGACAGCGACATACACCGCGACGCAGAGCGCCTCTCTTGCAGAGTCTGCCACTTGAGTTTGCTAAACATCTCCGTAACGCTCACGCTTACCAAATAACCCTGTGACGAAACGCGCCGCTCTTCTTTGGATCTTCTCTATCTCCTCCGTCAACCCGACCTGCTACGGATCCCACACTGATGAGCAATACTCGAGTATAGGTCGAACGTTTTGTAAGCCACATCCTTTGTTGATAGACTACATTTTCTAAGGACTCTCCCAATGAATCTCAACCTGGTACCCGCCTTACCAACAATTAACTTTATATGATCATTCCACTTCAAATCGTTCCGCACACATACTCCCAGATATTTTACAGAAGTAACTGCTACCAGTGTTTGTTCCGCTATCATATAATCATACAATAACGGATCCTTCTTTCTATGTATTCGCAATACATTACATTTGTCTATGTTAAGGGTCAGTTGCCACTCCCTGCACCAAGTGCCTATCCGCTGCAGATCTTCCTGCATTTCGCTGCAATTTTCTAATGCTGCAACTTCTCTGTATACTACAGCATCATCCGCGAAAAGCCGCATGGAACTTCCGACACTATCTACTAGGTCATTTATATATATATATATATATATATATATATATATATATATATATATATATATATATATATATATTGTGAAAAGCAATGGTCCCATAACACTCCCCTGTGGAACCCCAGAGGTTACCTTAACGTCTGTAGACGTCTCTCCATTGAGAACAACATGCTGTGTTCTGTTTGCTAAAAACTCTTCAATCCAGCCACACAGCTGGTCTGATATTCCGTAGGCTCTTACTTTGTTTATCAGGCGACAGTGCGGAACTGTATCGAACGCCTTCCGGAAGTCAAGGAAAATAGCATCTACCTGGGAGCCTGTATCTAATATTTTCTGGGTCTCACGAACAAATAAAGCGAGTTGGGTGTCACACGACCGCTGTTTCCGGAATCCATGTTGGTTCCTACAGAGTAGATTCTGGGTTTCCAGAAACGACATGATACGCGAGCAAAATACATGTTCTAAAATTCTACAACAGATCGACGTCAGAGATATAGGTCTATAGTTTTTCGCATGTGCTCGACGACCCTTCTTGCAGACTGGGACTACCTGTGCTCTTTTCCCATCACTTGGAACCTTCCGTTCCTCTAGAGACTTGCGGTACACGGCTGTTAGAAGGGGGGCAAATTCTTTCGCGTACTCTGTGTAGAATCGAATTGGTATCCCGTCAGGTCCAGTGGACTTTCCTCTGTTGAGTGATTCCAGTTGCTTTTCTATTCCTTGGACACTTATTTCGATGTCAGCCATTTTTTCGTTTGTGCGAGGATTTAGAGAAGGAGCTGCAGTGCGGTCTTCCTCTGTGAAACAGCTTTGGAAAAATGTGTTTAGTATTTCAGCTTTACGCGTGTCATCCTCTGTTTCAATGCCATCATCATCCCGGAGTGTCTCGATATGCTGTTTCGAGCCACTTACTGATTTAACGTAAGACCAGAACTTCCTAGGATTTTCTGTCAATTCGGTACATAGAATTTTACTTTCGAATTCGCTGAACGCTTCACGCATAGCCTTCCTTACGCTAACTTTGACATCGTTTAGCTTCTGTTTGTCTGAGAGGTTTTGGCTGCGTTTAAACTTGCAGTGAAGCTCTCTTTGCTTTCGCGAAGAAAGTTTCAGAAAGTTATGAAACTCTTCTTTCACCTTGTAAGAGGTATGCGCTATATGCGCTGCCTGCAATAGGCAAGGCATAGGAGAGTCTCTGACCAGAGAGCAGTATTGAAACGTCCCCTTAGAACAATTTATACAAGACTGTGCTTACACTGACACACAATGTTTTTAGCGCAACGCAATCTGACTATCAAAGATCCCTGCAAAAGAATGGCCCTGACTAACA
Source organism: Schistocerca cancellata (assembly GCF_023864275.1). NCBI lineage: Eukaryota > Metazoa > Arthropoda > Insecta > Orthoptera > Acrididae > Schistocerca > Schistocerca cancellata. The sequence goes on along the minus strand of NC_064636.1, from coordinate 145,764,922 downwards.
TTAACCTATACCTTTCACAAATCACTTACCTCACAAAATTCTTCGTTACTCGAACTACTGCAATACAGCGAGCGCCACTACTGCCAGCTAAATAAAAGATTCAAACTACGGAAGGCACTAACTACTGATAGGGATAGTTAGCAAATGAAAGATTTTAATAGAGAACAAACAATGTATTTACCTTAATAGTCATAATATATATATATATCAGTTTATGACAAATTACAAAACTCCGCCATCTCTCTCCCCACATCCACCACTGCTGGCGGCTCACCTCCAACTGCGCAACGCTACGCGCTGTTCACATCCAGCTGCCGCTGCCCAACACTACAATGGCAGACAACAATGCAAACTAGCCACAGGCTGCACACAGCACAGCCAGTGATTTTCATACAGAGCGCTACGTAACGTTGGCAATAAGAAAATATAAACAGCCTGCTTACAGTATGTAGTTAGTTGTTGCTTGTCGCTAGTCTGCAGTAGTCTGCGCTTGTCTGCAGTCTGCTCTGGTCGGGACTCTGGAGGATGAGTATTATTGTATAAGGTAAAGAAGCAGCCTTGCGCATATCTAGTAATGTATGTGAACTGTCATCCATTTCTTTTAAATGCCCTAATAATAATTTTTATAATATAAAGTAATTTTTTTTTAAAAAGCATTCATTTCAATTTAAAGATTTTATCCAATGAAGAATTATTCCTTTTAGGAATCACAAAGCATAGGCCAGCGTTGCACGGAGCTGTGCCGAAATTTTTTTAGGTAAGAGCAGATACATTCGCAGGTTTTATTGAGGTAAGAATTTTTGCTTTTTTTATTCAGAGTACAGGGCCGTGGCGCAGCGCTGCTGTCGTCATAAAATTTACCAGGTTACTAAATTTTTTTATTTTGTGGTTTAGGTATTTTTCTGTTTCGAACTTGATATTAAATGAGAAAAGAAGTTTGTGGGTACATTAAATGTGAATGCATTTCTGCACGGAGATAATAAATGGGAACCAATTTTGTTCAGAGGTTACAATATTTAAAATTCATTTAATTATTATTTCCGTGGGAGGTTACACATGGTTCGCGGTTCATTTAAATTATTTTGTGGGGAGGTTACAACCTCGTCGTCGGAGCTGGATAGCTGTGACCACAATTAGCGCTGACAGGTACTGTGAGACTGTGAAAAAACTGAAACGGGCAAGTCAGAACCGTAGAAGAGGAATGTTGAGCAAGGGCGTACACATTCTCCGTGACAACGCTCGCCCACACATCGCTCGGCAAACCGTTGCTCTCCTGCAACAGTTTCAGTGGAACACAATCACCCACCCACCCTACAGTCCTGACTTGGCGCCCTAGGTTAAAAGAACATTTGGCCGGAAAGCGATTCAGCTCCGATGACGAGGTGAAAGAAGAGGTTCATAAGCTTCTGAACAGCATGGCGGCGAGCTGGTATGACATGGGCATGTTACCGTGAATGACAGAAGTTGGAGAATGTCGACTTTCACCGGCGAATGTCAACAGATACCAAACACGTCGGTGAAAGATCGAATATTTCATTACATTGTTGTACATTCGGTCCCTCTCCGGTGTGTGTCGATAATCACAGATATGCTCTGGTGGAGGTCCAAAACAGAAGAGTCAAAAAAACAAGCGACTGGCTGTCTCCCGCCAAACCCTTTGTCCCGCTCGGAGTCAATCAGCTTTGTCAGTCTTATGCAAGCTTTGATAACGCGAACAACGTTTTCTTAATTTTTTTCCGATCTCCTAATTTATACTAAATGGACACTGCAGTAAATCGTGATCTTTTTCATGAAAAGTTAAATGCATTAATGGCGGGTAAACGGGAAGACAATTGTTTTTATTTTTCTCAACAAAAGTATTCTAAAATACTTTCTGAAGTGGTTTCTGCTAAAATGAAATGCAACACACCTTTGGATTGCAGACGATTAAAACGGTTTGATGTTTTAACAATTAATGATGAAGAGAAGTTAATTGTACCATTAAAACCAGGGGAAACGAACATACAGTATTATGTTACCAATGAAGAATTGTACAGTATACTATATAAAACTCACATCAGAGTAGGCCACGGAGGAAAAACACGTATGGTTAAAGAGTTGCAAGTTAAATACAAAAATATTACATATGAAGTTGTAATTTTGTATTTAAATTTATGCAAACAGTGTCAAATGAAACACAGTGCACCTAAGAAAGGCACTGTTGTGAAGCCAATGGTTAGTTCTGAATGAAACTCAAGATGTCAAGCTGATCTGATACATCTGCAGTCAAACAGAGATGGCGAATATATGTTCACAATGGTGTATGAAGACCATTTAACTAAGTTTGTCCAGCTACGACCTTCGAAAACTAAAAGAGGTGAAGAAATGGCGCATCACGTTTTTTCAATATTTTTAACATTTGGTGCACCAGCAATATTGCAATCAGATAATGGTAGAGAATTTAGTAATCAAGTCATATCCGAAGTATGTGCTATGTGGAAAGATGTTAAAATAGTTCATCGAAATCCTCGTCACAGTCAAACACAAGGCTCAGTTGAAAGGGCCAATTAGGATATACAGAATATGCCAACTGCATGGATGAACGATAACGATACAAATATATGGTCAGATGGTTTATCCTTTGTTCAATTTGCCAAGAACACTACATACCACGAAGGAATACGCCAAAGTCCTTATGAAGCCATGTTTGGCGTTAAAGAAAAAAGAGGCATAGCATCGTCTTTTTTGCCTGGCGAACAAATCGCAAATATTGAAACTGAAGAACAACTCGAAGAAATTGCCAATACTTTTTAAACCGAAGAACAACTTGAAGAAACTGTTAATGCTTATAAAAAAATTGACAGGTGGTCATACCGAAAACCATATTCCAAAGAAAAATATTGAAGAGGACCTAAAACCTACAACGTCTTCACATCAAATTCTGTCTGAAAAACACGAGTTGATTTCTACAAAAAGAGCGGCCGCGAAAGAAAATCTTCTACTGCAAGCAACAAAGATGTACGAACCTCACAAAAACAATTTCCTCCTGCTCAAATTGGTGATAATGTACGAATACGAGTCCCTGATGTCGACCGTGGTCGTACTGATAGCCGAAATGTGTTAGCGGTTGTTGTTCGAATAGAAGACTCTGACTTCTATAAACTGGCAAATAAAAATGGTACCCTCAAGCAGCTTTACACACGCAATCAGTTCGTAACTTGTAAATAAAAGTTACTTTCTATAGAGAAGCGGGGGACAAGGCTATACACGCTGTCATTGCAAAAGGAAGTGTTCCACAAATACACTCCTGGAAATTGAAATAAGAACACCGTGAATTCATTGTCCCAGGAAGGGGAAACTTTATTGACACATTCCTGGGGTCAGATACATCACATGATCACACTGACACAACCACAGGCACATAGACACAGGCAACAGAGCATGCACAATGTCGGCACTAGTACAGTGTATATCCACCTTTCGCAGCAATGCAGGCTGCTATTCTCCCATGGAGACGATCGTAGAGATGCTGGATGTAGTCCTGTGGAACGGCTTGCCATGCCATTTCCACCTGGCGCCTCAGTTGGACCAGCGTTCGTGCTGGACGTGCAGACCGCGTGAGACGACGCTTCATCCAGTCCCAAACATGCTCAATGGGGGACAGATCCGGAGATCTTGCTGGCCAAGGTAGTTGACTTACACCTTCTAGAGCACGTTGGGTGGAACGGGATAAATGCGGACGTGCATTGTCCTGTCGGAACAGCAAGTTCCCTTGCCGGTCTAGGAATGGTAGAACGATGGGTTCGATGACGGTTTGGATGTACCGTGCACTATTCAGTGTCCCCTCGACGATCACCAGTGGTGTACGGCCAGTGTAGGAGATCGCTCCCCACACCATGATGCCGGGTGTTGGCCCTGTGTGCCTCGGTCGTATGCAGTCCTGATTGTGGCGCTCACCTGCACGGCGCCAAACACGCATACGACCATCATTGGCACCAAGGCAGAAGCGACTCTCATCGCTGAAGACGACACGTCTCCATTCGTCCCTCCATTCACGCCTGTCGCGACACTACTGGAGGCGGGATGCACGATGTTGGGGCGTGAGCGAAAGACGGCCTAACGGTGTGCGGGACCGTAGCCCAGCTTCACGGAGACGGTTGCGAATGGTCCTCGCCGATACCCCAGGAGCAACAGTGTCCCTAATTTGCTGGGAAGTGGCGGTGCGGTCCCCTACGGCACTGCGTAGGATCCTACGGTCTTGGCGTGCATCCGTGCGTCGCTGCGGTCCCGTCCCAGGTCGACGGGCACGTGCACCTTCCGCCGACCACTGGCGACAACATCGATGTACTGTGGAGACCTCACGCCCACGTGTTGAGCAATTCGGCGGTACGTCCACCCGGCCTCCCGCATGCCCACTATACGCCCTCGCTCGAAGTCCGTCAACTGCACATACGGTTCACGTCCACGCTGTCGCGGCATGCTACCAGTGTTAAAGACTGCGATGGGGCTCCGTATGCCACGGCAAACTGGCTGACACTGACGGCGGCGGTGCACAAATGCTGCGCAGCTAGCGCCATTCGACGGCCAACACCGCGGTTCCTGGTGTGTCCGCTGTGCCGTGCGTGTGATCATTGCTTGTACAGCCCTCTCGCAGTGTCCGGAGCAAGTATGGTGGGTCTGACACACCGGTGTCAATGTGTTCTTTTTTCCATTTCCAGGAGTGTAAATGCAGTTGTAAAAGCAAGGGGCTCTTGTGCAATTCAAAGTGTCATAATAGTTTAAGTTGTCGCAATAAATAAGATTTAACCACATAAGAAAGTAATTTTTATAGCTATTATTTTCATTTCTCTTGTAGAATGTACTGTGTATATTAAATTCTTGGTCATTCCTTTCAGAAAGAGTGGCGAAAAAGTTACGTCACCCTTGTGACGTTTTATAGGGACTCAATTACGGTGAAGAAAATACAAATCTCCAACATGTTCAACATTCACCATTAGTGAACGTCAACATTTACCTGTGTAAGTCAGAAATAAGGGTATTTAGCAAATATTTCGGGCATACACTAAGCGACTATGTGAATGTTGACATTCGCCAGTGAAAGTCGACATTCTCCAGATTTCGGTGTTTCACCGTAACAGGCATACAAAAACTGCTACAGCGTCTACAAAAATGCATCGGCAGAAATGGTGATTATGTCGAAAAATAGCTAAATGTTCAAGCTTTAAACTGATGTAAACCATTGTTAGAATCGGAATTAAAAAGAGCTTTGGAGGACTTACGGTCAAATAAGGCAGAAGGGATAGATAACATTCCATCAGAATTTCTGAAATCATTGGGGGAAGTGGCAACAAAACGACTATTCACGTTGGTGTGTAGAATATATGAGTCTGGCGATATACCATCTGACTTTCGGAAAAGCATCAACCACACAATTCCGAAGACGGCAAGGGCTGACAAGTGCGAGAATTATCGCACAATCAGCTTAACAGCTCATGCATCGAAGCTGCTTACAAGAATAATATACAGAAGAATGGAAAAGAAAATTGAGAATGCGCTAGGTGACGATCAGTTTGGCTTTAGGAAAAGTAAAGGGACGAGAGAGGCAATTCTGACGTTACGGCTAATAATGGAAGCAAGGCTAAAGAAAAATCAAGACACTTTCATAGGATTTGTCGACCTGGAAAAAGCGTTCGACAATATAAAATGGTGCAAGATGTTCGAGATTCTGAAAAAAGTAGGGGTAAGCTATAGGGAGAGACGGGTCATACACAATATGTACAACAACCAAGAGGGAATAATAAGAGTGGACGATCAAGAACGAAGTGCTCGTATTAAGAAGGGTGTAAGACAAGGCTGTAGCCTTTCGCCCCTACTCTTCAATCTGTACATCGAGGAAGCAATGATGGAAATAAAAGAAAGGTTCAGGAGTGGAATTAAAATACACGGTGAAAGGATATCAATGATACGATTCGCTGATGACATTGCTATCCTGAGTGAAAGTGAAGAAGAATTAAATGATCTGCTGAACGGAATGAACAGTCTAATGAGTACACAGTACGGTTTGAGAGTAAATCGGAGAAAGACGAAGGTAATGAGAAGTAGTAGAAATGAGAACAGAGAGAAACTTAACATCAGGATTGATGGTCACTAAGTCAATGAAGTTAAGGAATTCTGCTACCTAGGCAGTAAAATAACCAATGACGGACGGAGCAAGGAGGACATCAAAAGCAGACTCGTTATGGCAAAAAAGGCATTTCTGGCCAAGAGAAGTCTACTAATATCAAATACCGGCCTTAATTTGAGGAAGAAATTTCTGAGGATGTACGTCTGGAGTACAGCATGGTAGTGAAACATGGACTGTGGGAAAACCGGAACAGAAGAGAATCGAAGCATTTGAGATGTGGTGCTGTAGACGAATGTTGAAAATTAGGTGGACTGATAAGGTAAGGAATGAGGAGGTTCTATGCAGAATCGCAGAGAAGGGACAGGATGATAGGACATCTGCTGAGATATGAGGGAATGACTTCCATGGTACTAGAGGGAGCTGTAGAGGGCAAAAACTGTAGAGGAAGACAGAGATTGGAATACGTCAAGCAAATAATTGAGGACGTAGGTTACAAGTGCTACTCTGAGATGAAGAGGTTAGCACAGGAAAGGAATTCGTGGCGGGCCGCATCAAACCAGTCAGTAGACTGATGGAAAAAAATAAATAAATAAAAATAAAAATTAACATTGTATAAATAAATAGGTCTATGTACCTATAAAAAAAATAGGAGACCTTGCTTTTGGGATTACCCTCGTATATTTTTGTATCTTGGGGTAGAATCTGTGAAGATCTTCAGATGTGGCATGAGCCCCCTCTCATATTTCTATCTTACGATTCTCCTCTCTAATTGCATGCGGTGGAAAGTTGCTATTCCTTCACACGCGGACTTCCCACGCAGCGTCTCTCGTCACCCGGGTGGTCCAGTGACAGGCGGGCTCTTCTGACTTTCAAAGGGTAAGCCGACAGGTGTGAGGGAGTCGAGTGAATGCTTTCCAGACGCCGACATTGTCAAGAGGCACGCCCGGAGGGGCCTGAAGTAGCGGCTGGGCTAGAGGTTCCGTTACTTCGCAGAAACTTAGCGAAAACACTTTCTGGCGGGCTACGAGCGATGCGTGGGAATGACTTGTGTACCCATGCAGTTGTGGCGGGCAAATTCCCGCGCTTTCTGCAAAATCGTAGCTGTGATTGGCTTGCTCAGGGCATAGCTCCGTGACGTAGCAAAATCGGCGCAGAAATTGGCGCCAAGAATCTCCATTGCTGGAATGGTAGTGTTCCGGCAATGGAGTGGAATTTTCCGCCGGTTTTCGAGTTGCTGATTGGAACGTTTAACCATGGCCACTGTCGTGGGGGCGGAAATGTTGTGTGTTCGGCCTGTACGGGTGCTCTAAGAAGTCGGCTCTCGCCTTTCGGTCGAGGACGTCGAAGCAACCAGCCATCGGCTCCGGTACGCCAGATCGTGTTCTGGCAGTTAAGAAGACAGTTTGGTAAGGTATGTCCGCAGCACCGGCAGACAGGGATTTTCCTAGGTGATAATCAGAGCTCAGCAGAGCGCGCCTGTTCGTCTTTTTCTAACTTTGTTCTGTCTTGGGTAGCAGGAATTAATGTTGGGTTGGCTATGTGTTTTCTCTAAGATTTGAGTTGCAAGGAATTGGCTGCACATACTACTTCGTCATAATCCTCACAATCTAGTTTAGGGACAACTTCACATTCACAGCGTTTGTTTGAGTCTCCAATTTGAGCCAATTTGATGTATTATAAATGCTTCATGTGTTTTTGTTTATTATTTTGTGTTTAGTCTTAATAAATCATATTGTTATTTCGGACAGAACATTCATTCTGTTAATCGGTAGAGCAACCCCATCATTCCTCACTATGTTAATGAAACCTTCGTTTATTTAACTTATTTATCAAATTAAATTATTGCAGGTGCCAAATTCTCTTCTACTCCACTGGCAGGGTTGATTAGAGTCAGTTCGCGTACTTTTTTTATCCTTGTGCAACAGCAAAAGTTGGAGTTAGAATAGGGGGGGGGGGGGGGGCTTAGAGCATCACGTACATATGTAGATTCTAGAAGAATTGAGTGTTAAATACACTGCTAGCCCCAGCACCTCGCAATCTGTCACTGAAACCGCTCGATATTTGGGAGTTTAAATGAAAATAAAAGCAACTGGTGGTCAAACGTGGATTTTATACATTTGAGGAAAGGGCTTTTGTAGAAGACCTTTATCAAAGATTTTTTTACGGTGCAATACGGCGAATGGTAAGTAGAATGCCGAATTAAAGACTTTTCTGCCGTCACCAGCCTTATTTTATTTAGCAACCAGTTTCAGCGCCATACTACGCCATCTGCCAAATAAAATCTGGTTGCCAAATAAAATAAGTTTGCTGAAAGGTGTTTAATTCGACGTCCTCTACCGAACAACCGAGTCCCACAACCATCCCTAAAAAGGACGGACATACAGACAGAGAGGTAAGTAGAGTGGTGTACGCACGGAGACTTGGTTCTCCTCCCCGGACAGCGCCGTGGGAATTCACGAGAGCAGCACACAGTCGGGATGGGAGGTTCGCGTCGTGAATGTCGTGACACGCCGCTAAACGCGTTTACTTACTGCGTAGGGGGACTTTGTGGCCACTAGACTTGGCCACTGTTTCTATGTTTCGATACAGTGTATCGATACCTGGAACTGTTTCAGTGTTTCGGAACGGCTATGGTTCACTGTTTCGAAACAGTGGTGTTTCATTCCGCCCTTGTCTCGGATCTCGAGCCAGACACAGAAACTGTATCGTTGTTTCAAAATAAGACTGTTTCAGTCCACCTGCGCCTGGAACGGCCTGATTGTATCGAAACAGTGATGTTTCATTCCGCTCTGTGTCGGACGAGATTCGGGCTCGGCACAGGTACTGAAACACAACATACCACTTCATGAAACTCTTTCAAGAGTGTCGAAATCTTTTGATAAGCAATAGCATGAAGCTTAAGATATCCGAAAATAAAGCTTCGTTTCTAGCTGACTGTCCTATTCCGAAATGGCGTAACATCTGCTTTATAAACACTAACCAAACAATAAAACAACGCTTACTATCCGCATTCAAAACAATAAACATGTGAAAATCATTCAGTTAAATTACACTTTTTTTATAACATACGCTTCTCTTTTCATATACAGTAATCATATTAAGAAATGCAAGTAAGACTACAACATTTTAAATAAAAAAAGGCGTAGAGTGACAGTTATTAGACATGTACATAAATTTGATGTAGGTATAATTTCAAGCAATCTGTTTGACATATCACTGATAGTGTAATGGTGAACGGGAAGCATCGTAAATTTATAGTAACGGTTCGAAACACCTTGAAACACTAAATTTTTTTCTGTTATATTTTGTTATTTATTCGAATTATTTGGCGTTATTTGTGAGTCTATAGTCACTGTGTCTATTATCCACAATGATTCCCTTTGGGTGCATGGAAATTAGCAGGATGGGTATATTAGCCATACTAATGGAATGTGGGAATCCCAGTAGCATATCCGTTGTTTCTGCAGTTTGCTCCCACCTCCAGTTCCGTTCGTGGTGGTTCTTCTGTCTTCAGCTAAGGCTTTCCTCAGCCAATTGAAAAGTATGAAAGTCACATGACACAAATGCAGCGCATTTGCCGCGGGAAATACGAAACTGCCAAGACGCCTAAGTGATAGTTTCATACTTTCTGCGACATGATTAGCGCTCTCGCACCTCATTTGTATTTATATGAACATTCTTATACAGTAGACACTCAAGATGATAAAATGTGTAGGTTTATTAGATTACAAAACACAAACTGTTTCACTGTTTCGAAACACCGTATCGAAACATTACATTGTACTTAAGGTTTATAATTTATATAAAAAACAGCTACCAGCCACATGTATGGTTTAGAAAGGTTTATTATCTTCAGACCATGACCGGTTTCGGATTTATCTTTACAAATCCATCTTCAGATGGCAGATTACAAGCGTTCTTAGTTGGACCCAGTTTTGTTTATGTTATTCGTTTGCTGCACTGGGAAAGAAAAGAAATATTTTTGTTGTCATATCGGTAGTGGTATTTTTACGAAAGATTTACTTCTTTTACAAGATCTAATTGCTCAGAGATGGTTTTTATAAACAATAGTAAACTTGCAGGTTAGTGTACTTACGAGCTGTGTAGTTCTGCCTGACAAAATATTCGTGCGTTTATGTTTTCGAACGCAAGCTTGATACACTTTTCAATATGCACTATGTGAGTGCTATTCCAGTCTATGGATGTCACTTTTAACCTCATACCATTACCGATATGACAACAAAGATATTTCTTTTCTTTCCCAGTGCAGCAAATGAATAACATAAACAAAACTGGGTCCAACTAAGAACGCTTGTAATCTGCCATCTGAAGATGGATTTGTAAAGATAAATCCGAAAGCGGTCATGGTCTGAAGATAATAAACCTTTCTAAACCATACATGTGGCTGGTAGCTGTTTTTTATATAAATTATAAACCTTAAGTACAACAGCCACGTTTCTCAACATGTCGACTTTCGACAAAATAGCGTTACATTGTACTGTTTCATTTGTTTCGAAACATTTACGTGTTTCAGTTTGCCCATCTCTAGTGGCCACGCTGTGTTTTCCGGACGGCTAATAGCGCAGGCCCCACCACGATGACGCAATACCCGGCCTACGTGGTCTGGGCAAGGACCACGAGCAGCGGGCGGGTGGGGCGGTTGGGGAGGGGGGTGGGGGGGAGAAGGGAGAAGAAGCGCCGGTCACCCCCCTTCGCTGCCCGCCTACTGCGGACCATCTTCTCAACCCCCGGACTGCGTCGGAGAAAATCGAAGGGAACGCGCATTCGCAGACACTTCACTCGTCTTCACGTATCTGTGGACAAGCGTTCAAACCGGAGGGAACGCAAGGGACCACGAGATGACGAACGCAGCCTGTGAACGCTGCGCTATTTATACTACGCTAACAGTCGTCAACCGGCCGATTCGAAAGTAAATGTACACACTTTGTCAGTGTAACACGCCTGCATCAAAACAAGCGTAAAATGTTAAGTAATGTGCGATATTCCTGGCTGTGGCCGCCAGTATTTTGTCTCGCTAGAAGCTCGCCTTGATGCCGCTCGATACACGTCAAGTTGCATACAGCACGGAAGTAAGAGCCTACGGAATATCAGACCAGCTGTGTGGCTGGATTGAAGAGTTTTTTAGCAAACAGAACACAGCATGTTGTTTTCAACGGAGAGACGTCTACAGACATTAAAGTAACCTCTGGCGTGCCACAGGGGAGTGTTATGGGACCATTGCTTTACACAATATATATAAATGACCTAGTAGATAGTGTCGGAAGTTCCATGCGGCTTTTCGCGAATGATGCTGTAATATACAGAGAAGTTGCAGCATTAGAAAATTGTAGCGAAATGCAGGAAGATCTGCAGCGGATAGGCACTTGGTGCAGGGAGTGGCAACTGACCCTTAACATAGACAAATGTAATGTATTGCGAATACATAGAAAGAAGGATCCTTTATTGTATGATTATATGATAGCAGAACAAACACTGGTAGCAGCTACTTCTGTAAAATATCTGGGAGTATGCGTGCGGAACGATTTGAAGTGGAATGATCATATAAAATTAATTGTTGGTAAGGCGGGTACCAGGTTGAGATTCATTGGGAGAGTCCTTAGAAAATGTAGTCCATCAACAAAGGAGGTGGCTTACAAAACACTCGTTCGACCTATACTTGAGTATTGCTCATCAGTGTGGGATCCGTACCAGATCGGGTTGACGGAGGAGATAGAGAACATCCAAAGGAGAGCGGCGCGTTTCGTCACAGGGTTATTTGGTAACCGTGATAGCGTTACGGAGATGCTTAACAAACTCGAGTGGCAGACTCTGCAAGAGAGGCGCTCTGCATCGCGGTGTAGCTTGCTCGCCAGGTTTCGAGAGGGTGCGTTTCTGGATGAGGTATCGAATATATTGCTTCCCCCTACTTATACTTCCCGAGGAGATCACGAATGTAAAATTAGAGAGATTAGAGCGCGCACAGAGGCTTTCAGACAGTCGTTCTTCCCGCGAACCACACGCGACTGGAACAGGAAAGGGAGATAATGACAGTGGCACGTAAAGTGCCCTCCGGCACACACCGTTGGGTCGCTTGCGGAGTATAAATGTAGATGTAGTAGTGGGGTGAGGTACCGGCGACAGATGGTACAGTATGTACCGGCCCCGTGGGACAGTCCGCCAATCGTACTGAACTTGCTTCTGATTGGTCGGCACATTCGGGTGCTAGGCGCCAAAACACCTAACACCTCCTATTAATTGTTTAAATACTTTTCATTGTCTTTAACGCAGTTTTCAGAATGACAATCAGTATGACGACCCCTACGAGTGTTTCGTTTTTGTTTATTAAATTTCACTATTTTTGAGAAACATGACAGTAATGGTATTCGGACCTTAGTGCCTTCGGGTCGCTATGGCGCGCCTGGGAAGCGAAGTACTTCGGCTGCGCTACTCGCCCTGTTTCGTGCGTTCCGGAGGGACAGACATGTCGTACCCTATATCGTTAGTGGATAGGAAACTTAGCGTACAATTAAGAAAGCTATGTCGAGTGTTGTAAAAGACAGTGTAATGTGTGTGATTACTTAAATAATAATCAAACAGGACGCATTACCTTGCCCTCTGTACATATAGAGACTAACCTGGGAAAGTGGCATCCCATAGCCGGCCGGAGTGGCCGAGCGGTTCTAGGCGCTGCAGTCTGGAGCCGAGCGACCGCTACGGTCGCGGGTTCGAATCCTGCCTCGGGCATGGATGTGTGTGATGTCCTTAGGTTAGTTAGGTTTAAGTAGTTCTAAGTTCTAGGGGAGTGATGACCTACGAAGTTAAGTCGCATAGTGCTCAGAGCCATTTGAACCATTTTTGGTATCCCCCAGACGTTCAACTTAACAATGTAGCAGCCTCCGCCTAACAAGATCCCACAACGGACGAGCTGCCTTCTGTGCTGGGGACACAACTTATATATATATATATATATATATATATATATATATATATATATATATATATATATATATTATTGTTGTTGTCTTCAGTCCTGAGACTGGTTTGATGGAGCTCTCCATGCTACTCTATCCTGTGCAAGCTTCTTCATCTCCCAGTACCTACTGCAACCTACATCCTTCTGAATCTGCTTAGTGTATTGATCTCTTGGTCTCCCTCTACGATTTTTACCCTCCACGCTGCCCTCCAATGCTAAATTTGTGATCCCTCGATGACTCAGAACATGTCCTACCAACCGATCCCTTCTTCTAGTCAAGTTGTGCCACAAACTTCTCTTCTCCCCAATCCTATTCAATACCTCCTCATTAGTTATGTGATCTACCCATCTAATCTTCAGCATTCTTCTGTGGCACCACATTTCGAAAGCTTCTATTCTCTTCTTGTCCAAACTAGTTATCGTCCATGTCTCACTTCCATACATGGCTACACTCCATACAAATACTTTCAGAAACGACTTCCTGACACCTAAATCTATATTCGATGTTAACAAATTTCTCTTCTTGAGAAACGTTTTCCTTGCCATTGCCAGTCTACATTTTATATCCTCTCTACTACGACCATCATCAGTTATTTTACTCCCTAAATAGCAAAACTCCTTTACTACTTTAAGTGTCTCATTTCCTAATCTAATTCCCTCAGCATCACCCGACTTAATTTGACTACATTCCATTATCCTCGTTTTGCTTTTGTTGATGTTCATCTTATATCCTCCTTTCAAGACACTGTCCATTCCGTTCAACTGCTCTTCCAAGTCCTTTGCTGTCTCTGACAGAATTACAATGTCATCGGCGAACCTCAAAGTTTTTACTACTTCTCCATGAATTTTAATACCTACTCCGAATTTTTCTTTTGTTTCCTTAACTGCTTGCTCAATATACAGATTGAATAACATCGGGGAGAGGCTACAACCCCGTCTCACTCCTTTCCCAACCACTGCTTCCCTTTCATGCCCCTCGACTCTTATAACTGCCATCTGGTTTCTGTACAAATTGTAAATAGCCTTTCGCTCCCTGTATTTTACCCCTGCCACCTTCAGAATTTGAATATATATATATATATATATATATATATATATATATATATATATATATATATATATATATATATATATATATATATGACTCATACGGAACTAGATCGGGACTATACAATGAATTCAAGTAATCAATTTAAGTAAATTTATACAAACTCTCGCACTTGAACATGGCATTTTCGTTAAAGGTCCGTTCATGTATTGTTAACCGTTTTCATCTCTGTGTGATTTCTCCAGTATCGGACTTCATGAAAAGACAGCACCCGAAGACGACGATGGTTCGAGCAGGACGACTTTTAGCTCAAAAGTACGGAACCTTTTGCCATGCCAAGTCACCCGAGAAGCCGGCCGCAGTGGCCGAGCGGTTCTAGGCGCTTCAGTCCGGAACCGCGCGACCGCTACGGCCGCAGGTTCGAATCCTGCCTCGGGCTGAATGTGTGTGATGTCCTTAGGTTAGTTAGGTTTAAGTAGTTCTAAGTTCTAGGCGACTGATGACCTCAGATGTCAAGTCCCATGGTGCTCAGAGCCATTTGAACCATTCACCCAACAATCTTACAATGACTAAAGACAGAAAATTAAACATACATAGGTTAGTAACAACTGTATTCTGAAACAATAACGCAATTTAAATAAAAATTACCAAATATACAGCAACCAGTCGCAAAATCATGTTTTATTTATTCACTTTTGCAAAGCGATTTCAACTGATTAACAGCCACCATCGGTGCTACAAATACAACAATAAAAATAATTAATAACAGTGACCAAATGAATAAATGTACATCGTAAACCAATTAAATGTATATAGACGCATTAAACCGTTTAAAATGAACATACAAATTTACCTTTCAACCAATATGTGGCCTGAGTAGTAATACTGTCTTAAGCAGAGGTCGAAACATAAAGTGATACATCGAGAATTGACTATGACAACGAGAAACCATAAGGGAGGACTGCAAAGCAATCCCGCCCTCTATGCGTAAATAAAAATGAGAAGAAGAAGAAAGAGGTATGACATACAAAGTGAGGTAAAATATAACGATATAATTCTAAAATATTGACATGAAATGGATATATTGACAAAGATTTTGTCATCCACATAGTACTGTTATATACGCCGAAAAGCGATTGTACAAATTAGTAAACATGATTTTGCGACTGGTTGCTGCATATTAGGTAATTTTATGGTTTACGGTCGCTGCACGACTTGGGAACCACATGGGGCCCACCATTCACAACTTAAATTGTTACACTTATATTGTGACTTGAATTATGCAATTACGAGTGCCGTTTGGTTGCAGCACGTGAATAAAATAATGAAATAATACAGTATTAGTGGCGGTGCATCTCAACACGTCCGATCTGGACAAGACCTAAAAAACAAAAGGTGACTCTTCCTCTTTCGCCTATAATATGACGATCAAAAATCTTCAAATGTTTCCAGCGGCAGCAGACAGTATTTATACAGCCGTGGACTATATCTATAGCTCAGATTGTTTCTTTATTTTAGTATTTATAGTTACGTTTTCTGCTAATAAAAGCTCAGCACACAAATGTGCCTTTAAAAACTTTAAGAGACGACAGGTTGGTGGAAAAAACGGTAAGCGGCTCTTATTCAATCTCCCTGGATCTCTCCATCTTGCAGATCTGACATTCAGAGGACAAACATAATTTTACAAATGTTTTGTCTGAAACTGCTACATTCCCGAACCACGCAGTACAGTAGGGATCACAAGTGCAACACAAACAATGCTGAATTAATTTTTCTCAGAAAGCAACCACACACAGGGACCAAAAATTCAGCACAACCACGTGCTCTGCGTTTACCCCAGGAGATGTTCAAAATATGTCTGTGTGGACGAAGCCTGTGACCTGTTCGATTCATTACAGCTGTGAGCTCCGTTCATCTCATTCTGCACGGTCGCACAGCCATCTTCATTTCGCTGCTGTAATTATGCTACATTCTCAATTGCAACAACACACACGAGCACCTTGAGAAGGCCCCAAAAGTAGAAGTCCACGGTGCTAAGATTTGCAATGCAAGTAAAGCTCTGTACAGGGAAAGTACGGCCAACTTGCCAGCGGTCGCCATTTTGGGCCCACTGCGTCGCTGGTTATACATGGACTTATGCATTTATACAGGGCTATTACAAATGATTGAAGCGATTTCATAAATTCACTGTAGCTCCATTCATTGACATATGGTCACGACACACTACAGATACGTAGAAAAACTCATAAAGGTTTGTTCGCCTGAAGCCGCACTTCAGGTTTCTGCCGCCAGAGCGCAGTGAGACAAAATGGCGACAGGAGCCGAGAAAGCGTATGTCGTATGAAACGTCCCCTTAGAACAATTTATGCATATGAAATGTCCACTTAGAACAATTGTACATGACTGTGCTTAACCTGACACACAATGTTTTTAGCGCAACGCAATCTGACTATCAAAAATCCCTGCAAAAGAATGGCCCTGACAAACATTAAACTATACCTTTCACAAATCACTTACCTCACAAAAATCTTCGTTGCTCGAACTACTGCAATACAGCGAGCGCCACTACTGCCAGCTAAATAAAAGATTCAAACTACTGAAGGCACTAACTACTGATAGTCTTAGCAAATGAAAGATATTAATAGAGAACAAACAATGTATTTACCTTAATATTCATAATTGACATTCAGTCTTACAGATTATCAAAACTCCGCCATCTCTCTCCCCACGTCCACCACTGCTGGCGGCTCACCTCCAACTGCCCAGCGCTACGCGCTGTTCGCATCCAGCTATAGCAGTTCATGACAACAATGGCAGACAACAATGCAAACTAGCCACATACTGCACACAGCACAGCCAGTGATTTTCATACAGAGTGCTATGTAACGTTGCCAATAAGAAAACTTAAATAGCAAACTTACATAAAGAAAACATAAACAGCCTACTTACATAAAAACATAAACAGCAAACTTACATAGCCCCCATGCTCCCCACAAAAAATTTTTACAAATGGTGTTGGGCACTGGCCAATACAGATTTGAAAAAATTTTTCATAATTACAATCACAAAGATATCAAATGCACACACTTATTAATACAATGTTGGTCAACAGCTAAAATTTTCTCACAGTCCATAAAGACAGTCCAGATTGTTCATCATAATAGTAATTACAGTTTCTCATTAGTAAAAGAAATTGCACACAGAAGTAGTGGATTTCCATGTAGTATTGAAGAAGTAGTGTTGTCCTTCTAACAGAAAGACAGTGCTGACTCTTGACATGCTGACAGGTAATGGGCCACAACAGAGCAAACCCACAGCAGAGTCAGTCGACGTTTTGAAGAAGATTGGTAGGTAGGTCATCACAGAGCAGACCCACTGCAGTCCTGCTAGAGAGTATTGGTGAGTCATCAAAGGTGTAGACCCACTGTAGTCCTTGTAGAGATAATGGTATTGGTGAGTCATCAAAGGTGTAGACCCACTGTAGTCCTTGTAGAGATGGCCAGCAGCCATCTATTGCGACTGTGCAGGTGCACAATCACCATCGAAGAGTCTTGCAGAGAAGATAGCAAGTCCATAACCACCACTTGTGCACTCACAAAGTTTTTGGAATTGTCCTTAGAACCAGCAATGCTGTTATCCAGTCCCTTGCTGAATTATTAACACACGTGCAAACACTATCAGTCCCTATTTCTCACATATTGTCCATATACTATGACCAACAGAAAAGTGTGCAGTGAAATGAATGTTTACAAGTTAATAATATGATGAACTGGTGTCAATTACAATTTTATGACGTAAGAATACAATTACAAAGGTACAAAATACATCATTAAAAACATAACAATACAGATAACATTTGTAGTACAGGCTTTACAAAAGAATAGAAATAAACATATACATCAGTGTTACAAGAATTGTGACATGAGTACAAAAATAAAAGATCAGAATCACTTTTGAAACGTCAACTTCACACATGAGCATTAAAACAAAACAGAATAAATAAAGTCTAAGCATCTTTACAAAGAAAATAACAGAGTATTAATGCCAATTATATTTGAGGATAACAGTATGCCTCATCATAGTGAATGTAGCTTAATATTAAAAAAAAATTCTATGAAACTACACAGAGACAGGAAGAAAACAAATACACAAGGGTACACAAACACATAGTGGGATAACACAAAAGGAAAGGACAGGGTTTGTTTTCAGTGTAACATTTGGTACTGCAGTCCACACCACAACTTCATTCCGTACATCTTTCGTCTTATTTCAACATTTGTTTCCACCAAAAAATTCTATCTAAGCATGCTTCCTGTATTTATATGTTCACACATTGCTTACCTCATCATTTATTTCCAAGAAAATCCTACCTATACCTCGTTCCTGTATTCTATTCATATTTCTTTCAAAATAATTATTTCTGATTGTACCATACTCATTTGAGCCCAAATCTTTCTTCGCAATGCATTCTTTACCTATTCTCCATAGTCAGTTTCTTATATAGTCTACCCCCTCTTAAGCTAACTTAAATCTACTGAGCTCAGATATATATACCAAGGGACGAGGCAATGCAGCATCACAAAACACAGTTAATATAAACAGCAATGAAAAAAAACGCAGATTTGCAAAGCAAGCAGCATTAAGAAATTAGCAAAAGTCAAATTCAATAACACTATGCCTGGCAAACAGCAGCAACTTATACCTAAACATGACATAGCGCAAGCAGAAAAAATATTACACTAAAATGGCCATGTCTAATACCTATGTCACATCTTAACATTAGAGTGATGCATCACAAAAACTTACGCTAGTAGATAAGTTACCAAATCATAAAAAATAATTTATGCAATTCCTGTGAAGGGAAATGTCTTTTTGTGCTCCCTCATTTTTTGGATAGATCATAAAATTATTTACTGGATCTGTCGGCATAAAATATTTATATTAGTACATATATTAAATTTTATTTTAACCAATGCTGCAGTGCAGCTAGAAACTTGATATTAAACAAAATATGTAAATAAATACATAAAGCAAGCCATATGGCATTTTTCTCAACTAGCAAGACAATAGCTGTGAAATGTTTCGCATCGTTTCATTAGGCATTTCAATAAATATCATAAATTACGAGCTCCACAGTATGCTTTCAGTAGCGCGTACAATGGCCTTCCCTTTCTGTTTTTTTCTACCTGTGCTTCTAACGAGGCACTCAAACTAATGGCTTGTTCTCCAGGTGTCTGACACAGCTGGGTGCCCACGACGCACATGCAGGTGGTCACTTAACATTCTTATGGAAATATTTACGACAGCAGTTTCCACTACAGTGACAGTCTCATATAAAAACATTTCACAGGTCAAGAATTTTATTGACATAAACATACCTCAACAGCATAATACACATCGTCGTCGTAAAAATAACATCATAACACCTCAGTCAAATGTCAAAAACGTCATAGCTTCCTCCAATGATTTCAAAACCTAAAGAAAATTCTCTGCTCATTTCAGTAGTGTCATCTACCTCAAACGTACTTTAAAAATCATGATCTCATACCAAATACATCATTCAAAGCTCTCATAATATCACAATGGTTCCGAAAAAATATGAACAGTTCACAAAGTACAGACAAAGTACAATTTCTTAAGTCTGAAGTAATCCAACTCTGTAATTGCGTAAACATGTGTCACTGACGTAGTAAAAAGATGTTTGTTTCTCTGTTAAATGATCAGATAGCTGTGTAATTTATGTGTTAGAGAAATATGGTACCGATGTGTTAAATTGTATAAGCAAATACCATATTAGCTAGGGCTCCTTGTGCTTGCCAAACACATGGTACACAAAGTAGGCGTGTACCCCCCTGAGGTTTATTGTAATTGTATCCTCAGGTATTACAGCTTACAGCAATGAAATGAAATGTGTCACGAAAAACTTTCTTTGTAATTCAAAAATCTCTAAAAATAAATGTCTTAAGTACAAAATTAATCACTCAAATACGTGTCCAGTAGCGCTAAATGTGCGTCTTGCTGTAAGATAATCTCTGGGAAGTGTCGTAGTTATTGTCCTCCGAAAGCTAAGTTCTGCAGAAGTCAATGTACTTACCTCATGATAAACAAAAGTGAAATGCTTTGCGTATAGATATCATACTTATTACGCTTATTGCCGTGATGAAGAAAGAACTGTGCTGTAACGTATTGTTGTGCTACAGAAAAGGCTGTCTCATTGTAGCAATAGCACAAAAGTCACCACTAAAACATGTCTCACTTTATAGAAGAATTCAGAAAAAACTGTGCAGATATAAAACAGATACACCGCAAAAGCGACATTGTAAATTGTCACTCATTAGTAACATCGTGATATAATCGTGTAGCTGTCACATAAACTAACCACTGTGTCATCTGGCATTTCACAGAAAGCACCTCAAATCCAGAATCCACTCTCAAGCAAACCAAAATGTTGCATGAAAATTTCATTAGCAGTGCTGGTATATGTTCTAAGTATGTAAGCCGTATTCGTTACGTAATCGTGCAACTAACAAGCAAGAATGCACACACACAATAAGACTGTGTCGCCTGTTCACAATAACAATGCATTCGTAGTTTCTGTTTAAATAAGTTCTCTTGGTTCTTGACTGGATGGTTAGTTATCTTTAAAACATAGTTGCATGTTAACAGTTTCTTAAGTCTGACAAATTGTACAAGTAGCGTGAAGTGAAAATTGCAAAGACTAAGTTAAAAGGCAGATTATCTGTCAATAAATGGTTTTACATGAGAAATGTGGTGCAATCTTTTACCCTTTGCTCTTCTCAGTACGCAGAGTTTCAACTTGAATGCAAGTATCATGCGGTATTCGTCCGTAAAGAATACGGGAATTTTGCTCAAGGTTAGCGTCAATGTTATTTTTCTCGGAGCCAGCCGGCGCACGCAGCTGCCTGCGGTGCGAGTCATTGTCTGTTTCTTTGTTGGCGCGCGCCGTTACTGGGATTAGGAGGCCTAACTTCCACAAATTCGCCTTGCCCAGAAGGCCCAGCTCTGTTTAAAGCTCGCCAGTTCTGATGGAGTTCAGGTCTGTCGTTACGATCATATCGCCTGTCGTCATGTCGGTAGTTTACATAGTTTCTTTCTTGTCTGTTACGTGGTGGAGAATTTCTGCCTGAGTCGTAACTGCGCGCTGGACCGTTGCGTCTAAAGTTATTCTGTCTCCCTTGATAATAATTGTTTTGGTTCCCATATTGTCTGTTTCTCTGATTGTCTCTGTAATAGTCATTACCGCCGAAAGGTGATCTTTCCCTGTAACTATTACTCTGCCAGTGGTTATCATATGGGTGGTGTCTGTTTTGGTCACGATTTACGTTGTAAGAATAGGTTTGTCGTGGCCATTTATTGTTTCTGTCGTCACGGAATTGTGACGGATGTGACCTGTAATGATTGTTTTCCTGTTTTCGCATCCCGCGACTGTCTGTGTCAATTTCCAGTTCTTGTAACAGTCCCTGAAAAGCTTCAATGTCGTCTTTGCAACGTCCTGCTAAAATAATATGTCTCAAATGTTCAGGCAGTTTGATTAAGCAAATGCGGATGAGTTCTGAGGGGCTGTATGGGTTTGACAGGTATTGATTCTTGTGCAACATGTCTTCAAAATATTTCACAAGACTGGAAAATTCAGATTGTTCAAAGTGTTTCATCATCATGATGCTATGTTTTACGCGATCTTGTGTAGCTTGTGACCAATATGCTGAGAGGAACGCATGGTAAAATTCTCCTTCACTGTGACAATCGTGAATGACCGATCGCATTCTTACAGCTGGTTCATTCTCCAAGTAGCCACACATAAATTCTAATCTGTGTTCTAATGACCAGTTGGGAGGAAAACAATGAGAGAATTGATGGAGCCACGCTTGTGGATGAATGTCGTTGGCAGAATTCTTGAATGTTTTGAATTTACGTGTAGTAATGAACAGCTTATAGTCAAAATCATCGTGTCGGCGAGTAGCATATCGTGTCGGCGGTTCCATCTCAAAATTCGGTGTACCTTGCCAATTTCTTTCATAATTACCGAAATGCCCTGTGTTATTATTTTGTGGCTTTTGCGTATTTCTAAGTTCCTCTTCCCGTGTTGGAGCGCGAGTGTCCTCTGAAATACGTAATTCTTGTATTACCTGTGTCAGCTGATCTTGTACTTCCCGCATTTCTCTTTTGTACTGTGTGTTGATTTGATTTTGATTTTGTTTGAATTTTCTAATTTGTTCATACTCTTCTGTGTCAGTGAAGGCTACGGGTCTTGTGTCATTCAGATCATCATCTACCTTTGTAGATAAGTTAGTGACCTGATCCGAAAGTTCAGCTACTTTCTCCGATAGTGAACGCATTTCCTCAGTGTGTTTTTCTGAACCAAGTTTCAAAGTGTCCATTTGTGTTGAAATCGAATCTACTGTGTTCTTTAAGTTTTCCTGAGTTTTTGCCAGTTGCGTAACCGAATCGGTAGATGCAACTGAGTCAATTTTAGCCCACAAGGTCTCATGATTTTCATGAACAATGGTTTGCAGCTCTTTTATGGCTGCTTCGTGATTCTGTAATGCATTTTCATGCCGCGAAAAAATAGGCTGAAAATGCTCACAAATTTGTGTTTTTTACGTCATTACAGACTTTTTGACATTTCGATTCAATGTTATGTAACTCAGTAGTTAAATCTTCACGTGTTTGTTCAAGTGTGGTGTCTAACTTCCGAAGATTTTGTTCCATTGTGTCTAACTTTTGCTGTGTTTGTCTCTGGTGTTGTTCCATTGTGTCTAACTTTTGAAGATTTTGTTCCATTGTGTCTAACTTTTGAAGATTTTGTCCCATTTGTTGCATTAATTGCAATAATAATGTATTAGTGTCTGGAATCTGTTTCTCTATGCTTTTTGGCAGTGCGTTTTCACCGGCAGCATTCACATTTTGACAAGCAGAAAATGTGTCTTGACTCATTTGAGAAACCGGTGAGGACGCAAAACCTGAATCTACAGTATTTGCAGAATTGTGTCCTATCATTTCGGATTCCTGAGGCGAGCTGTTGCCGACCGATCGATCGATAATGCTTCCCTGTTCACTACCTGTTTGACTGTCTACGCCATTGTTTGACGCCCGCTCCATTTCCCTATGCACAGTTACCAAATTACTACTTTGAACATTAGTTAACTCATTACACAGTGGCGCTAACACATTGCTTTCGTCTTCACTGTCGTTTCTCAGTTTACTTTGGAGCCGAGTGTTACGTTTTTCACACGCCATTATTGTCACAATATTTCACACAATAACACAGAAAAGCACAATTTGAATAGCAAAAATAAGAGAACACATTAACATAGCACTGAAAATAATATGTAGTTAATTACAAGCGCAGCTGCGAAATACTTGGTGCAAACCTACATGCATTCCACAACTGTTTTACAGTACAACAATGAAAGACTGCAACTACAAAGGAGATTCTCTCTACAATTACGCACTAGCAATAAACAAAAGCTACACTAAATACACAAACTACAAGAAAAAAATCAGAAGATTCCAGTGAGGTATCCTAGGCTAAGGGTCGACATATGAAACGTCCCCTTAGAACAATTTATGCATATGAAATGTCCACTTAGAACAATTGTACATGACTGTGCTTAACCTGACACACAATGTTTTTAGCGCAACGCAATCTGACTATCAAAAATCCCTGCAAAAGAATGGCCCTGACAAACATTAAACTATACCTTTCACAAATCACTTACCTCACAAAAATCTTCGTTGCTCGAACTACTGCAATACAGCGAGCGCCACTACTGCCAGCTAAATAAAAGATTCAAACTACTGAAGGCACTAACTACTGATAGTCTTAGCAAATGAAAGATATTAATAGAGAACAAACAATGTATTTACCTTAATATTCATAATTGACATTCAGTCTTACAGATTATCAAAACTCCGCCATCTCTCTCCCCACGTCCACCACTGCTGGCGGCTCACCTCCAACTGCCCAGCGCTACGCGCTGTTCGCATCCAGCTATAGCAGTTCATGACAACAATGGCAGACAACAATGCAAACTAGCCACATACTGCACACAGCACAGCCAGTGATTTTCATACAGAGTGCTATGTAACGTTGCCAATAAGAAAACTTAAATAGCAAACTTACATAAAGAAAACATAAACAGCCTACTTACATAAAAACATAAACAGCAAACTTACAGTCGTGCTTGAAATGCACTCACATCAGTCAGTCATAAAGTGGCAACGACACTTCAGGACGAAGTTCAACAAAGATCCACCAACTGCTAACTCCATTCGGCGATGGTATGCGCAGTTTAAAGCTTCTGGATGCCTCTGTAAGGGGAAATCAACGGGTCGGCCTGCAGTGAGCGAAGAAACGGTTGAACGCGTGCGGGCAAGTTTCATGCGTAGCTCGCGGAAGTCGACGAATAAAGCAAGCAGGGAGCTAAACGTACCACAGCCGACGGTTTGGAAAATCTTACGGAAAAGGCTAAAGCAGAAGCCTTACCGTGTGCAATTGCTACAAGCCCTGACACCCGATGACAAAGTCAAACGCTTTGAATTTTCGGAGCGGTTGCAACAGCTCATGGAAGAGGATGCGTTCAGTGAGAAACTTGTTTTCAGTGATGGAGCAACATTTTTTCTTAATGGTGAAGTGGACACATTGTGCGAATCTAGGCGGTAGAGAATCCTCACGCATTCGTGCAGCAAATCGCAATTCACCAAAAGTTAACGTGTTTTGTGCAATCTCACGGTTTAAAGTTTACGGCCCCTTTTTCTTCTGCGAAAAAAACGTTACAGGACACATGTATCTGGACATGCTGGAAAATTGGCGCATGCCACAACTGGAGACCGACAGTGCCGACTTCATCTTTCAACAGGATGGTGCTCCAACGCACTTCCATCACGATGTTCGGCATTTCTTAAACAGGAGATTGGAAAACCGATGGATCGGTCGTGGTGGAGATCACGATCAGCAATTCATGTCATGGCACCACGTTCTCCCGACTTAACCCCCTGCGATTTCTTTCTGTGGGGTTATGTGAAAGATTCAGTGTTTAAACCTCCTCTACCAAGAAACGTGCCAGAACTGCGAGCTCGCATCGACGATGCTTTCGAACTCATTGATGGGGACATGCTGCGCCGAGTGTGGGAGGAACTTGATTATCGGCTTGATGTCTGCCGAATCACTAAAGGGGCACATATCGAACATTTGTGAATGCCTAAAAAAAGTTTTTGAGTTTTTGTATGTGTGTGCAAAGCATTGTGAAAATATCTCAAATAATAAAGTTATTGTAGAGCTGTGAAATCGCTTCAATCATTTGTAATAACCCTGTATTTAGCCGTGTATACAGGGTGCATCAAAAAAATGTATACACACTTTGAAGCGTCATAGAAAAAATATGTCCCATTCTACAATGTTAAATTTCTGGAAATGGAAAGCTTAAAGTCCAATTGGAAAAATAAATTAACTTTGCAAATGTGATTAATGTTCAAACTGGTGACCTGCAGCATAAATACATTTCTGAGTACGAGTCACCACTGATTCCATACATCGTACCAAAGTGTCCAATGAGATTTCTGCACACACCGCCCGAATCTCATTCCAAAGTGTGTCCAGGTTACGTGGTTTACGTTTGTACAACTCATCCTTTACTGTGCCCCATAAGAAGAAATCCAGCGGCGTGCGGTCTGGAGAGCGTGCAGGAAACTCGATTGGTCCCCTGCGTCCTACCCACTGGCCTGCCACATTGTGTCCCAGGTATGTTCGTACGTCCCTATGATAGTGCGGCGGGGCGCCATCTTGTTGGAAATAAAACTCGTCATTACCGTATAATGCACGAATGGCAGCGAATATAGAGTCAGCAACAATTGTTAGGTGCGTTTCTCCAGTAACAGTACCTTCAAAGCGGAAAGGCCCAATGAGTCCCCTAGCAGACAAACCACACCACACATTTACACCTGGCAAATCCACAGCCTTTTCAACTCTAATGTGGGGATTATCTTCAGCCCAGTACACACAATTGTGCCTATTGACAGTTCGATTGAGTTTGACTTGGGCTTCATCCGACCAAATTACGCTACCCATAAATACCGGTTCACGTCTCACCATCTCCTGAACCCATTCACAAAATTCTAACCTTCGATCTGGATCGTCGTCACTCGGCTGTTGCACCAGCCTTGGAATGTAGACACGAAACTTGCATTTCTTCAGAATGCGTAGCACACTACTAGCACTTAACATTACTCTCACGTGCCGCTTGCCTTGAAGATTTTTGAGGCGAACGCTGAAACAGTTCCGAGACCGCAGTTGTGGAATCATCACTTGTGGCTGTACGAGGTCGCCCTGGTCGACCTTTATGCAGATCACACACTGTTCCACGAATTTAGAATTTGTCTCGTAGACGTGTAATTGTTAACCTTGAAGGTGGTTCTGTGCCATACTCACTTCTCCACTGTCTTAGAACCGCAGCTACATTCTCAAACTTCCAGGACCGCTCAATTATCTGCTTCCGCGCTTCAAAGCTCAAACGCACGTCCGCCATGTTGCAGTTACTTCCTTGCCACTGCTGGCACCTGTTGAAGAAACGTAACATTACTTTCTCACAGATATTTAACCTTGTAGAACGGGAAATAAATAAGTCTATGACCGTTCAAAGTGTGTATACATTTTTTTGACGCACACTGTATTAAAGAAGTGCACTTAACCGTCTAATGCGCTGCTAAAACTGATCAGCGACACCAAACGGAACATGCCGGATATTTAGCAACAAAAAATCTCAATAAATTTAAGCCAAATGAGTCGAAAAGCGTTTGTTGTGGCGAGCATGAAACACATTTTTTCCCCTGCTATCCTTTATAAACAGCGAAAGCAGCATTCGCATTTCTTGTTGCGGTATCGTGTTTCAACAGCTGGTTTCGTAGTTAGCGTTAAATTGGTTGTACCCAATAGTCAGCAGTACAAAATGGAACCAATACTAGTTCGCAAGTGCAAAGAGTAAATAGAATTGATAAATGTGCCTAATGTGATTACGCATGCTCTATATTTTTCTCAGATCTATTCCATACAATTTTGTCTGTGAATTGTTCTATGTCATTAGGAGAATGATTACTAAAGTACAAGAGAATAGAATGTTTTTAAAATGTGTTCGAATAAAACTAGGCCCACAATCCAAAGTAGACAGTAGGAAACAGTAAAACCTGTATTTGTATTAATATACTGTAGATTAACAACTGTATTCCAATTGTCATAATAGTTTCGTGGTAACGTTACTGGCTTCTGTATCGAAGGTCGTAGGTTCGGTACTTACCTAGAGTTTTTGTGTGTATGTGTGTGTGTGTGTGTGTGTGTGTGTGTGTGTGTTCCTGCAACCTTTCCCATTGCGACCAATATTCTCCTTCTTGATGCATCTGTTCCATCGGCCATTGGAAGGAAGTCTGTACAGTTTTCCTCCCTTTTCGCCTGGAAACGAACAGCCAAAAGCACAGCACTGAGGCATTACTCTACTTAAAACTTCCAAGATGCGCAACACTTCCTATGCTTCACACGCTTCGACCATAGATACTAGTAGACTGGCCTTGCTGTGCAGAAGCTATAGAGCTAGTGTGGCTCCAACACAAACCACGTGACTGTTGGCAAAATGGGGCGGGATTTCAAATCAGCGGTCTGCCATCCTATGTTTGTATCGTATTTTACCCACATTTCTCAATTGACTGCCAAACGCTTCCAACAAAAATTACTTTTTTATTTGCGAAAAATTATGTCAGAACTACATTTGACCTGGATTTGTTCACAGTACCATTTATAAAGTCTAACAAATACATCGAACGCCCCTCTGGTGGGCAGCGGGGCGAAATTACTATAAACTATCAATTAAAGTAAAATGTCGTTAAAATTCTTTTAAACAGTAAGAGTGGGCTCATGTCAAAACTTTAAACATTGGATTCGCAGCGTTTTGAGCTCTAGTCACTTATAAAAGAAAATTGGATATGGGAATTATGTCAACTATAGGTGCCAAAATTGTCGACTTTAGGAGCAGGTCCATTTTAGAGTATCAATTTTAGGCGCACTTCAAAGGTTCAGTTCCCACTACTTTTACAAAAGTTTAAACTATCATTTTGAAAAAAAAAAATGATGTTTTAGATGAAAGGTGAGACTTTGAAGTTTCAGAAAATAATTTTCGAGCCCACATTTGTTTAATAGTATTAGAAGGTAGAAAAAAAATTCTCTTCATGTGTCGACTATAGGTGCTCTTGAAAAAAAAAATGAAGTCCCATGCTTCTTTACAGAGCGTGGGGAACGATGCGGGAGACCCGCACCGCCTTACTAGGCAAGGTCCTAATGGAGGTGGTTTGTCGTTGCCTGCCTCCGACCGTAATGGGGATGAATGATGATGATGAAAACGACACAACAACACCCAGTCATCTCGAGGCAGGAAAAATCCCTGACCCCGCCGGGAATCGAACCCGGGACCGCGTGCTCGGGAAGCGAGAACGCTACCGCGAGACCACGAGGGTGGACATACGTGCTCTTACCTGATTATAATCTCACTTGATATTCAAAAAGGCGTGTATGTGCAGAGGGCTTAAAGTTTTTCCGTTTCAGGGCCTGTATCCAAAGCTGCCTTCGGTTTTCATCCTTAGGGATCCTATGAGTGGAAACGAGAAACAGTTATACTTACTTCTGTAACCGAATTATCACAGATACATTCCAAAATGTAATATGAGTCTGACTTTAAAGGCATCATTTTCAACACTTTAATTTACATGATACTCTATTTCAAGTGTAAAAAACATATAAAAGTCACTTCAGCAGATTTCAACAAACGCATCTCCACTATCATAGAAATACTTACAAGTGAAATGTAATGCCATTTCCCCGGACAAAACGCTGAGTACAGCTATAAGCGCAACACGAAACAACCATGTTTTGCCAACATTCACGTGACTTTAGCCCAGAGATGTTGGAGCCACGAAAATGACGTCAGGGCCAGTCTATTATATTTATGGTCGAAGTTCATACGTAACGCTTGGGCCCACAATGTCACGTGACGCGGTTTCAACCAATCCTGAACTGCGGACGACGGCAAACTCAGGGGAAAGGGATGGCTATACTTTCCTTTATACAGAGCTTTTTACAAGCAACTAACTGCTCCTGAGCGAACTCTCCAGTTATCGGAAGAGGCAAAACTGACGAGGCGTTGGGACCACGGCTTCACTTCATACTCTGTAACACCGTTAGTAGGCCGTTGAAGCAACATACAGAGGTGCACTACTCTGGCAGCTCCGAGAAAATCGCAAGAGAAGTTTTACGCGTCTATTACGTATCTGTGCGAAGGTGCTAAGAGCTCATGGTGAACGCTGTACTCTGTAATAAAAAAGCCGAGTCATGAACTTGAACGGCTGTCATGTGACGTCCACCCGGAACAAATGCAACGAACAGAAACGGACAAATTCAGATCAACAAAAAAACAAGCGATTAGCATTCGAGCTTCACAAGATGGACGTGTATGAGGTGACGGTTCGACTAACGCTCAAATGTAATCATCGTAAATTGAAGTAGATACTTCCTGTGAATTAGTGTGGGCAGAGGTCACTGTTGGTAACCGCAATAAAATAATAATTGGGTCGTTTTGCCGACCTCCCAATTCAGATGATACAGTTACTGAAAGGTTCAAAGAAAACTTCGATTTCAAACACGTACCCGACCCATACGGGTATAATTGGTGGTGACTTTAATTTGCCCTCGATATGCTAGCGAAGATACATGGTTAATTCCAGAGGTACGCATAAAACATCATCCGAAATTGTGCTAAATGCATTCTCTGAAAATTGTTTCGAAAAGTTGTGAAACACACTTGACCTCTTTAAGCAACAAATAACCCTGAGTTAATAACGAGCATCAAAACGGATACAGGGTTTAGTTAACACAGGTTTGTCGTAGCGAAATTGAATATTGTAACCAACAAGTCCTCCAAAAATAAACCAAAAGTATAACCGTTCAGAAAAGCATATAAAAACTCACTTGGTGCCTTCCTGAGAGACAATCTCCACTCCTTCCACGTCGATAATATAAATACTGACCAGTTGTGGCTTGAATTCAAACAAGTAGTATCTGCAGCAATTGAGAGGTTTGTACCAAATAAATTAACAAACGACGGAGCTGATCCTCCTTGGTACACAAAACGGGTTAGAACCTTCGACCATAAATATAATAGACTGGCCCTGACGTCATTTTCGTGGCTCCAACATCTCTGGGCTGAAGTCACGTGAATGTTGGCAAAACATGGTTGTTTCGTGTTGCTCTTATAGCTGTACTCAGCGTTTTGTCGGGGAAATGGCATTACATTTCACGTGTAAGTGTATCTAAGATGGTGCAGATGCGTTTATTGAAATCTGCTGAAGTGACTTTTATATGTTTTTACACTTGAAATAGAGTATCACGTAAATTAAAGTGTTGAAAGTGATGCCTGTAAAGTCAGACTGATATTACATTCTGGAAAGTATCTGTGATAATTCGGTTACAGAAATAAGTATAATCGTTTCTCATTGTTACTCATAGGTTCCGTAAGGATGAAAACCGAAGGCAGCTTTGGATACAGGCCCTGAAACGGAAAAACTTTAAGCCGTTTGCACATACGCGCCTTTGCCATAAGCACTTCGCGGAGAAGTGTTTTGATAGGTTAGTTATTATTTACAATGTATATCTATAATTTGTATTTACAGTGTCTGTCATTTTTAAACCTAGGCTCCAAAATTATTTTCTGAAACTGCAAAGTCTCACCTTTCATCTAAAATATCATTTTTTTTTTAAACTGATAGGTTAAACTTTTGTAAAAATAGTGGGAACTAAACCTTTGAAGTGCACCTAAAATTGATACTCTAAAATGGACCTGCTCCTAAAGTAAACAATTTTGACACCTATAGTTGACATAATTGCCATAGCCCATTTTCTTTTATAAGTGACTAAAGCTCGAAACGTGGCGAATACAGTGTTTAAAGTTTTGACACGAGCCCACTCTTACTGTTTAAAAGAATTTTAACGACGTTTATAGTAATTTCGTCCCGCTGCCCACCAGAGTGGCGTTCGATGTATTTGTTAGATTTTATAAATGGTACTGTGAACAAATCCAGGTCAAATGTAGTTCTGGCATAATTTTTCACAAATAAAAAAGTAGTTTTTGTTGGAAGCGTTTGGCAGTCAATTGAGAAATGTGGGGAAAATCCGATACAAACATAGGATGGCAGACCGCTGATTTGAAATCCCGCCACGTTTTGCCAACAGTCACGTGGTTTATGTTGGAGCCACACTAGCCCCATAGCTTCTCCACAGCAAGGCCAGTCTACTAGTATCTATGGTCGAAGGTTAGAACACTGTTGCGGAAACAATGAAACAACGCGGGACTGCTACGGTCGCAGGTTCGAATCCTGTCTCGGGCATGGGTGTGTGTGATGTCCTTAGGTTAGTTAGCTTTAAGTAGTTCTAAGTTCTTGGGGACTTATGACCTAAGATGTTGAGTCCCATAGTACTCAGAGCCATTTGAACCAATGAAACAAACATGCCAAATTTAAACAGGCGCAAAATCTCCAAGAGGTCGATCTTTTACAGAAGCTCGAAATTTAGCGCGGACTTCGATGCGAGATGCTTATAACAGTTTCCACAACGAAGCTTTCTCTCGAAACCCGGAAGAAAATCCAAAGAGATTCTAGTCGTATGTGAGTTATTTTAGCGGCAAAAAACAATCGATGCCTTCTCTACCTGATAGCAATGAAGATAATACGAAGACAGTGCTGCCAAAGCAGAGTCACTAAACAGAGCCTTCCGAAATGCCATCACGAAACAAGACGAAGTAAATATTCCACAATTAGAATCGAGAACAGCTGCTAATATAAGCAACGTAGAGTAAATATCCTCAGAGTAGTGAAGCAACTCAAATCACTTAATAAAAGCAAGTCTTCTGGTCCAGACTGTATACCAATTAGGTTCCTTTCCGAGTATGCTGATGCATTACCTCCATACTTAACAATCATATACAACCGTTCGCTCGACGAAAGACCCGTACCCAAAGACTGGAAAGTTGCACAGGTCACACCAATATTCAAGAAAGGAGTAATCCACTAAATTACAGGCCCATATCGTTAACGTCGATATGCAGCAGGATTCTGGAACATGAATTGTGTTCGAACATTATGAATTACCTCGAAGAAAACGGTCTATTGACACACAGTCAACATTGGTTTAGAAAACATCTTTCTAGTGAAACACAAGTAACTCTTTACTTGCATGAAGTGCTGAGTGCTATTGACAAGGGATTTCAGATCGATTCCGTATTTCTGGATTTCCGGAAGGCTTTTGACTCACAAGCAGTGGAATTGCGTGCTTATGGAATATCGTCTCAGTTATGTGACTGGATTTGTGACTTCCAGTCAGAGGGGTCACAGTTCGTAGTAACTGATGGAAAGTCATCGACTAAAGCAGAAGTGATTTCTGGCGTTTCCTAAGGTAGTGTTGAAGACCCTTTGCTGTTCCTTATGTATATAAACGATTTAGGAGACAATATGAGCAACCGTCTTAGGTTGTCTGCAGGAGATGCTGTCGTTTATCGACTATAAAATTCTTTTATCTTGGCGGTTCGCGCATGCCCACCCAGAAGCGGGAGATTGCTGCGTTGCCAGTTGTACGCGTCAAGAGAAGCAGCGCCATACTATAGTTCGCAAACTTACGTTTAGGGGGGAGCGCGCAGTTTATGAAGTAAAGCCACCACGGCCGCATTAACCCTTTCGCTGCTACAGAGACGTGCTCCCCACATTCCGCGATGTGCGCGATTTTGTCATCATTGCACTGCTCGCCTGTGCAGACACATGGTGTTTCGACTGCTTTGACACACATTATCATTCGATTTCACAAAAACTATTTGGCCCAAAAATTTGATTTTTACACATCTTCTTGACTGATACCTTCCCCCCATAAATGACTTAATTTTGTTTCGATGTTCAACGCAGTTATTGTGCAGCATTAGATGTAGTAAACCATTCCACGAAATTTTGAAGAGTTTGCGGAGGTAAAAATCCATAGTGTATACTTTCCATATGGTCGATTTTAGTGGCAAATAGAAATTTCAAAAAATTACATTCAAACGAATAAAATTCATAAAGTAAGACACTTCGATATTGTTTTTAAATTAAAAAAATATTAAACACCGACCAAGATTTGAACTCAGAACCTTTCGCATAGCAGCCATACACTTGAACCATTTTTTTTTTTATCTCATTTTGTTCGTTTTAGTTCGTTGAATCGGATCGGAGCGGATGTCTTAAGACACCATTGTAAGTTCGTTGTTGATCTATTAAGGGGCTCCGGAAAGGCTCAAAATCATGAAAAGTTAAATTTTTACTTTTTTGCGTTTTCTGAATCTGCAGACTATTACCTTTTAATAGATATATAATTTATTCAATTCCGAAGACTGCAACTATTTTTAAATTTTTTTAAAATGTGTTCTACATGGGCGTGACCCACTGTGGTGCTGTTAAACTGCTGTCAAATGGTGTTATTATTAACGTCCGTGTTCATCAGGTACATTTTAGTGATGTGAGATAAAGTATGTGTTGTGGCTAACCTATTTTCAGAGACTTAGCAGCACCTGAACTGTTGAAAAAGTGTATTCACGGAAAAACTCAAAACCCCAATGAAAGTGTAAATAGTGTAATATGGTCGAGAATCCCCAAGACTGTATTTGTTGGAATAGAAACACTTCACTTTGGTGTGTATGATGCTGTTGCGACTTTCAATGATGGCAACATTGTAAGGTGCAAGGTATTTAGAAATATGGGAATGAAGATAGGTTCTAACATGGTACGAGCGATGCTTGCTTTAGACAAGGAACGCCTTCGGGCTGCAGACAGGGCTGTAAAGAGTCTAGAAATACAAGCAAGAGTAAACAGGAGGAGGAACAAGAGGAAGCTGGAGGAGGAGTTTGCAGAGGATGAAGATAATCCATCCTATGGACCTGGAATGCACTAAAAAGTTAATCCAATCTTTGTCGCTCGATTCCCAAAACCTTTATTTTCTCATACTAATTACATGTTTTCTAAGGATCTTCCAAACATATTTGTTTCAAACTTTCAGTAAATGTTACACAGTACCTTCTGCATAATTTAACACAGCCTTTTTCCAAAAAACTGTATATTTTTGAATATATAAATAAAAAATTGCAAAAGAATGATGTGAATTTTCATTACAATTGAAAAAAAAATCATCTTTAATAACTGAACTAAAATTTTGTAAAATCCCTGTGTTAAGTTGTAGCCCATATTCCAATAAATAATCTGTAAAAAGTTCAACTTCCTACCTCAAATACTTTGTGAGGAAAGATGTAATTTATAAGCGTTATTTGAACATTGCAAGTATAGGGCGTTCCGGAGCCCCTTAGCTCAGTTTTTTTTATTACAGATGGCAGCTAACCCTCTGACCGAACACGCTCAGCTACCGTTCAGGCTGCCATTACGCTAACGCAGCTCGTCATTCAACGTATTACCTGGAGGACTTTAAAACATCACGCAAAATACCGACAAACACTGTCGGTATGATTATGAATTACTCACGTTTCGTCGAAGTGCAGTAGGAAATAAACAATTATCGCTGTTCTTTATTGCGAAAAGGCGGTTTGTGAGAATGATACAAACACCTTTCCTTGCTATCGCCTGAATTAGGAGGCTTATTGCATGTTTGGTTTAATTAATTAATAGAATATGAAGCAATTGGTATAAAGAATGCTTTTTCCAAACTTTCTATAAAAGAAAGTCTGCTATCAAGACATTGCTTTTGTTCAATTCCTTTATTTATGACTGCTCTGCACTGCATTCGAACTCTGGCAACGTCGTTCTCTGTTCATTGGCTGACTGTGTTTTGTGACGTCAGATGCGCAGAACGAACCTAAACTCGGCCGTCGTCATAAATGACGCGCACTTTGGTAAAGTCATCAGAAGATCAAAACAAACTGCAAAACGATTTAGAAAAAAATATCTGAGTGGTGCGAAAAGTGGCAGTTGACCCTAAATAACGAAAAGTGTGAGGTCAACCACATGATTGCTAAAAGGAACTCGTCAAACTTCGGTTACACGATAAATCAGTCTAATCTAAAAGTCGTAAATTCACCTAAATACCTGGGTATTACAATTACGAACAACTTAAACTGTTGTGTGGAAGGCAAACCGAAGACTGCGTTTTATTGGCGGGACACTTAGAAAATGTGACAGATGTACTAAGGAGACTGCTTACACTACACTTGTCTGTCCTCTTTTAGAATACTGCTGCGCGGTGTGGGATCATTACCAGATAGGATTGACGGAGTACGTGGAGAAAGTTCAAAGAAAGGCAGCATGTTTTGTATTAACGCGAAATATGGGAGAGAGTGTCACTGAAATAATAGAGGATTTTGGGTGGACATCATTAAAACAAAGGTGTTTTTCGTTGCGTTGGAATCTTCTTACAAAATTTCAATCACCAACTTTCTCCTCCGAATGGGAAAATATTTTGTTGCTGCCTACCTACAAAGGGAAATCACAGCTTGCACTGAAAGATATAGGTGTTTGTTTCTTCCCGCGCGCTATTCGAGATTAGAATAATAGGAACTTGTTGCGAAGGCTGTTCGATGAACCCTCTGCCAGGCACTTAAATGTCATTTACAAAGTATCCTTGTACATGTAGATTTCTTCCTTCTGCTTAGTGGTCAGATTTTTCGACACCAATTTAGCACAAACCTTTCGCATGTGCAAAACTTCGCTCAAAACTTGATATACAGCGAAACTACAGGGTGTTTCAAAAATGACCGGTATATTTGAAACGGCAATAAAAACTAAACGAGCAGCGATAGAAACACACCGTTTGTTGCAATATGCTTGGGACAACAGTACATTTTCAGGCGGACAAACTTTCGAAATTACAGTAGTTACAATTTTCATCAACAGATGGCGCTGCAAGTGATGTGAAAGATATAGAAGACAACGCAGTCTGTGAGTGCGCCATTCTGTACATCGTCTTTCTGCTGTAAGCGTGTGCTGTTCACAACATGCACGTGTGCTGTGGACAACATGGTTTATTCCTTAGAACAGAGGATTTTTCTGGTGTTGGAATTCCACCACCTAGAACACAGTGTTGTTGCAACAAGACGAAGTTTTCAACGGAGGTTTAATGTAACCAAAGGACCGAAAAGCGATACAATAAAGGATCCGTTTGAAAAATTTCGACGGACTGGGAACGTGACGGACGAACGTGCCGGAAAGGTAGGGCGACCGCGTACGGCAACCGCAGAGGGCAACGCGCAGCTAGTGCAGCAGGTGATCCGACAGCGGCCTCGGGTTTCCGTTCGCCGTGTTGCAGCTGCGGTCCAAATGACGCCAACGTCCACGTATCGTCTCGTGCGCCAGAGTTTACACCTCTATCTGTACAAAATTCAAAAGCGGCAACCCCTCAGCGCCGCTACCATTGCTGCACGAGAGACATTTGCTAACGATATAGTGCACAGGATTGATGACGGCGATATGCAGGTGGGCAGCATTTGGTTTACTGACGAAGGTTATTTTTACCTGGACGGCTTCGTCAATAAACAGAACTGGCGCACATGGGGAACCGAAAAGCCCCATATTGCAGTCCCATAGTCCCCGCATCCTCAAAAAGTACTGGTCTGGGCCGCCATTTCTTCCAAAGGAATCATTGGCCCATTTTTCAGATCCAAAACGATTACTGCATCACGCTCTCTGGACATTCTTCGTGAATTTGTGGCGGTACAAACTGCCTTAGACGACACTGCGAACACCTCGTGGTTTATGCAAGGTGGTGCCCGGCCACATCGCACGGCCGACTTCTTTAATTTCCTTAATGAATATTTCGATGATCGTGTGACTGGTTTGGGCTATTCGAAACATACAGGAGGCGGTGTGGATTGGCCTCTCTATTCGCCAGACATGAACCGCTGTGACTTCTTTCTGTGGGGACACTGGAAAGACCGGGTGTACCGCCAGAATCCAGAAACAATTGAACAGCTGATGCAGTACACCTCATCTGCATGTGAAGCCATTCCGCCAGACACATTGTCAAAGGTTTCGGGTAATTTCATTCAGAGACTACGCCATATTATTGCTACGCATGGTGGATATGTGGAAAATATCGTACTATAGAGTTTCCCAGACCACAGCGCCATCTGTTGTTGAAAATTGTAACTACTGTAATTTCGAAAGTTTGTCTGCCTGAAAATGTACTGTTGTCCCAAGCATATTGCAACAAACGGTGTATTTCTATCGCTGCTCGTTTAGTTCTTATTGCCGTTTCAAATATACCGGTCATTTTTGAAACACCCTGTATTTAAGTTTAACAGGTCACCCATGACCGCTATTGTTAAACGTCGGTCTGATCTCACAAGAGCACGCTCACGTTCCGTGTTATCGTCGGTTTTTGAAACTGAAGGCCTCCCTGACTGAGGTTCAACTTCAACGTATTCTCGGCCCTCGGAAAATGATTTGTGCTCTTGACAAGGCGCGTTCCGCATAGGCTTGTTCCAATTTTCAAATGTAACAGTTGTGAATTCGCCAAGTTTAACACAAAACTTGATCGCGTAGCGTTGCCTTAAATTTTCGTTCCAGTGTACAGAAACATAACTTCACTGACGGTGCTCTCAAAAGTTACCGGATGTTTGTGCAGACGGTGCTGGAACTTGGCATCTGGAAGGCCTGAACAAACCTGTCTACATAAGCGGAAGATCACAGTGTTGCCAGATCGCTCCCATTACTTCTCTCGCACTCCTCATACATCCAACAAACAAGTGCAAACGTTACGAGTGCGTTTTTGAATAGTCGCAAAAGCAGTGTCCATATCACAAAAATTCTCTTCCTTGGTGTTCTAGTGGAAAAATGCCTTTTAATAATACCGCTAGTTCGCAGTCAGCAATATCACATTTGTTGCTTCACCCCAGGCCAGGGCGTCATATCTGCAATAGTTCAGACAAAAAGGAATTTTAGCTTTATTTACTTTTTCGCTTTAAATTTATCGATATCACTGTTCAATTCTTTCAATGATAATTGCAAGACCATCTCAGAAAATAAATTCAAGAACAGTATTCGCACTTTGCTTACTACATTTTACACTAATGTAGTATAACAAATATTATACAGAAGAAGAACATTTTATTTTAAAAAACGCTATTCCGTCATATCACTTACATTTGTCTTTAAAAAGTACAATTAATTTAATCAAATGCCTCCTTTATTAAGATCAAAAGGAAGAGACCGAAACAAAACTAAACATTTTTACACAAAATCCGCCCAGAAGGGCTGTCTGTTGATTTATTAGAACTGTTTTCTTTCAAAGATTAAAGTCTGCTAGAACATTACTCTTTTACTGTGTTTACATGCGCTCCGAAAAGTCGGATATCGCAAACCGATTTACCTATAACGCTTCTGGCTGGTTACGTAAACACTCCAAAATCGATTCTGGAAATTCGTTTCTAGCTGCAGGTACTCCACTCCCATAATCGATTTCCGCTCCCATGTAAACGCACAATCGGTTTTGATACATGCTTCGGCTATCAGGTTACGTCTTGTTTCGAAAATGGACGGAGCGACCTGTTGTGAAATGCAGAAGCGGGAAGATTACACAGAGCATGACACTGTACGCCTCTAATATTTAAGTGAACAGATACTGCGACTGTGACCTCTAAATGAGAAACTGAAACAGCTGTTTCCCAGACAACACATTTAACTGGGCTAGAAAACCCACTTTTGACCTCAACATGTGAACACAACATCGAAAAAGGTTTCCGAAATTCGGTTTTCGTCTTACGAAAGATGTGAAGCTGATATGCAGTTAATATGAATGCATGGTGACTGTTCTTTCGGACATGTTCGGAAGAACAGACACAACGCAGAATACGCAACTGTTGACAAACTATGTGTAAACCGAAGCTGCATCGGGACACTACATGGAATCAGCGAAGTGGCTAATGTACCTGCCTAGTAAGTAGGAGCTGGCCGTTGTGGCCGAGCAGTTCTAGGCGCTTCAGTCTGGAACCGCGCGACCGCTACGGTCGCAGGTTCGAATCCTGCCTCGGGCATGGATGTGTGTGATGTCCTTAGGTTAGCCAGGCTTAAGTAGTTCTAAGTTCTAGGGGACTGATGACCGCAGATGTTAAGTCCCATAGTGCTCAGAGCCATTTGAACCATTTTGAAGCAGGAGGTCCCAGATTCGAATCCCAGCGAGGCACACATTTTTCACTCGTCGCCGCTGATTCCTTGTAATGTCCCGATGCTGCTGACAACAGTAATCCCTTTCCTTTCTTCCCCATCAACGATCAATTTACGTATCAGATACGTAGTGTTTGTATCGGCAGCTGTTCTTATCACGTCTTGTTATTTACGTCTCTGATCTACATTACTAGTCAGGTGCTGCCATCTGCCGGCCAATGTCTAACCTCGCTCCTCGAAGCCTAGTCCCGCAGTTATAATCTTCCCCTTCAAGGCGGACCTACAATGTCTCCATAGTAAAGCCTTGAGTAAAGATCGGAGTTTTATTCCATCGTAATGTTTGGACCCCCCCCCCCCCCCCCCAGGGGCTTCAGCTAGAAGTACGCGGGTGGCGACTGCAAGGACCCGAGCTGGGTCTGAAAATGCTTCCACTTACTCGTATCAGGCTCCTTCTTTCTCCTTCCCTGTCGGCCTCCCTTGGCCAACTCTTGCTTTTTCGACCCCAACGGTGTTAGGTTTCGAGGCCCGAGGGCGTCTTTCCAATTTTCTTATTCCTTCTTATAACCCAACTCCTGAGGGGAGCCCTCCCCTTAAGAAAAGCCAGCAGTCCTGTGAGCTGTGAGGGTAACACCGCAGGTTGGACGGGAGGCCAGCACCCTCTCTCCGTAAAAAATCAAACATCCTTTCAAGACTACAAGTAAGCCTCGGAACATTACTGACAAAAAGAGACGACGTCAATGGCAAAGAAACGGTATACGATTTGGAACGTGGAATGTAAGGAGTCTGTACAAGACAGGAGCTGCAATCAGTGTGGTCAAGGAAATTCAGAGGTACGAACTAGACCTAGTTCCACTGCAAGAAATCCGGTGGGACGATGCTGGGAGCATTGATGTTGAAAACTGTACAATTCTGTATGGAGCCTGTGAACGAGGTCATCTGTTAGGCACTGGTTTCTGCGTCAGTAAGACGTTGGCCACTAATGTTTCAGAATTCGTTTCAGTCAACCCAAGAATATCTGTTCTAACACTGGAAGTAAAGCATATTAAGGCGACTTTTGTGAACTGTCATGCTCCCACGGAGGAGAGCGAATGTGAAGTGAAAGACGAGTTCTATGCACAGCTAGAGGCAGTGATGGACGCTATGC
Source organism: Schistocerca cancellata (assembly GCF_023864275.1). Lineage (NCBI taxonomy): Eukaryota > Metazoa > Arthropoda > Insecta > Orthoptera > Acrididae > Schistocerca > Schistocerca cancellata. The sequence goes on along the minus strand of NC_064636.1, from coordinate 145,724,421 downwards.
CAAATGGACACCTGAGGATCCTCCATGGTGATATGAATGCCAAGGTTGGGAAAGAACAAATATTCCAAGATACAACAGGTAGGCACAGTCTACACAACCTAAGCAATGACAATGGAGTTAGGTTCATCAGCTTCGCTACATCATTAGGGTTGTTCATCTCCAGCACAAACTTCCAGCGGAAAAACATACATAAAGGAACCTGGGTATCACCACATGGGAGAACTGTAAATCAAATAGACCATGTTGCCATTGATCTCAGAGCCAAGAGATGGGTGTCAGACGTTAAGACAGCGCGGGATGCCGAAGGTGGGAGTGATCATTTCGTGGTCAGAGGCCATTTAAACATACAGTGTAAAGGAACAACGGGGCCTAAGTTAAAAAGAGTGGAAAGGTACCATGTGGAGAAACTAAAAGATGAGGCAACGAAGACCAGATACCAGTTGCAACTTAGTAACCGCTTTGAAGCACTCAGTGAAGTGGACGCGAATCGGGACCTCGAACTTATGTGGGGAAACATCCAGAGCTCAGTTAGGGATACAGCAAAGGAAACACTCATGGGAAACCCAGTGGGCAAGAAGATCTGGTTTGGAAAGGAATGTGCAGATGCCCTGGAAAGGAGAAAGGAAGCCAGGAACAAATGGCTGAAGGGGACAAATCTGGTACAGGCCAAAGCGCAATTTGAGGAGGTCCGAAAGACTACACAAGCAATTCTGAGAAGAGCAAAGAGGAAATACATTGTAACTGACATGTTACTACGGGTTATTCCTTATTATTGGGAATGGAAATACTTATTGCTTATGAAATTAACTTGAGAAGATTAGGGTCGCCACCGACTATAACCATACAACTAATCGAAGGTTTGGTCGAGTCGGAAAATAAATTAATTTCATCACAGACCAAAAACTCACAAAAATGCACACGTGGTGAGGTCGCTCATAGCGGATACGATGTAATTAATAGTATTGCCCGTGCACTGTTCACGACAATCAAACATTTAAAATAAAATAGAAAATGCATGAACACTGCATAAGATCAGCTCCCAGCAACACGCCTGAAAATAAGACTTAATCTAAAGAATTTGTTATGAAATACAAGGGGAGACTAATCACTGGACCTGTGCATAAGGAAACGCATTGGATGTGCTAACGGGAAAGCTACGAGGTGAGTGGCTTAGGTGCAAAAACGTAATCTCGGAACACAAGAGAAAATTGTAGATAAAATCATTTATTCCTAAGATAAGGATGAGAGGCATGTACACGATTCCTGATAACACATGGTTTGTGGAGGCACAATTTCTAGGTATAGTGCCAAATTCCAACAATATTACATCACACAATCATGTTAACATTATCTAAAACAAACATGCGATCGGACAGTTAGTGATGCCGGTAGCCCAACAACTATAAAGTTCTACCACGTGGTTGGCTTCCCACGGACGAAAGACACATAAAGTAAGGAAAATTTACGAGAAGGCAAAGCTCTAAATATTTAGAAAGGTGAAAGCTTATGCAGGCACAGCTGAAGGCAAACAGACATTCATACAGAAGCGAGTGCTCACTTCTTATCGACACCTTTGTGTGGCGCTCTTCCGGCGGGTCCAAGTCTGCTACAGAAATTTGCTAAAAGAAAAATCTGCCAAAGTTTAGCATTCCTTGCTGCGACAAGGCAACGCAATCTTCCAGATTTGAAAAGCGAGACCAAAAGCTAACAGCTCTCCCCTCGCCCAGTAACAACGCGCCACGCGGTCAGTCTAACTCACCCTCCTTCGACTGGAGCACAGCTGTGGACGCTTCCCGTACCGGCGGCAGACTGCCCCCTTTTTCCTCTCCAGCCTCCTCCACGCTCCGCGTGGACCGGAAAGCCCAAAGATGCCATTTCCGCCACCAACCTAACTCAGGTGGATTTCTCACAAGTAGCGCAAACCTCTTTGCCTACTTGACCACTACGAGAGTTGGCTATTCTGTACCAGGGCTGCTGAATCTCTACGACTATCGCAGACTTTCTGCAGCAGACTACGCCACCGTCTAGCAACGTGACACACAACCACATTCATTCAATCACGCCACTATGAGAGTAAAGAGAAAAGAGAAACAAGGAAAAGAAAGAGAAATACTTGTGAAATTGGGCTACTGGACTAATGAAAGGTGGCTACAGGACCCTTTCAACATAAGGAATATCATCACTGAAGCAGAGACAGACTTCAGAGGACAAAAGACGAGGGAAATGTTTCTGAGGGTGAAGTACCTCTGCAAAGGTCACCAGGCCAAGCAGAAATTTGTCAAAGATTCCCGTGATAAGATCCTGACGAACGATAGGGACATAGCTGAGAGACGGAAAGAGTACTTTCGACAGCTGCTAAATTGTGATGAACCCGAAATGCAGTTTGATTTCCAGTACCCAATTACAGCCGATGCAGACTATCCCCCACCTACCCTGGATGAGATAAAAACCAGAATCAGACACCTTAAACAGAATAAGAGTCCAGGTCAAGATGGAATACAGGCTGAAATGATCCTGGCAGGAGGAGAGAAACTTGCAGAAAAAATACACCGACTGATACAGGCAATATGGACCAAAGAAGAACTACCAGGAGAATGGAAAACAGCTCTGATTTGTCCAATACATAAGAGGGGCGACAAACTGAAATGTGACAACTATCGAGGAATCGCCCTGCTTAACGTCTGCTATAAGATCCTGTCCAATTGCCTCATACATAGAATTCAGCCAGTGGCAGAATCGGTGGTTGGGGAGTACCAGGGAGGTTTCCGGCCAGGACGGCCAACAGTAGATCACATCTTCAGTCTCCGGCAGCTCACTGAGAAACTGGGTGAATATGGTAAAGATTTGCATATTTTATTCGTTGATTTTAAGAAGGCCTACGATTGCATACATCGCAAGAGCCTGCTCAACTGTTTAAGGGAGTTTGGCATAGCAGAGAAACTCATCAATCTGATAAAGATCTGTCTGAACGAAACACGTGCAAAGGTGAAGATGGGAAATCGCGTAACTGAGGAATTTGAAATTGTGACAGGACTCAGGCAAGGAGATGGGTTGTCCTCTATCCTGTTCAACTTTGCCCTCGAGAAGATCGTACGCGAGACCTTCCAAGAGAACGAAGGGATTGAAATCGAAGGAAAGAGACTGGCATACTTAGCCTATGCAGACGACATCTGTTTACTCTCTAGGTCGGAAGAGGAGTTGGAGCAAATGACCAAAGTACTAAAGGAGGCTGCCAGCAAATTTGGGCTAAACATAAACGAAGCCAAGACAGAGTACCTCGTTATGACTCGTGGTAATTGTCAGACTGCTCATCATCTACAATCACTGCAGGTTGGGGACCATTCCTACAAGAGAGTGCAAGAATTCAAATGCCTAGGTGCACTTTTCACTGAGAACTCGTCATGTGAAGCAGAGATCAACGCCAGAATACAAGCAGGAAACCGATCTTACCACAGCCTAGCACAACTGCTTCGGTCCAGATATCTCTCCAGACAGTTCAAGATTCGACTGTACAAAACCCTGATCCAGCCTGTTGTTCTATATGGCTGTGAGACATGGAGTATCCGGAAACAGGACTTCCATAAGCTCCTTGTCTTTGAGAGAAAAGTGCTCCGGTTCTGGATGCAGATACAGGGGAATGGAGGATCAGATACAACCAAGAGCTTGAAGAACTATACCAGCAGCCCAACATAGCAGGAGCTGTCAAAGCCAAACGAATGCAGTGGGCCGGCCATGTGGCCCGGATGGAGGATCACAGATGGCCTCGGAAGCTCCTGGATTTCACACCTACGGGAAAGGGACCGCCAGGGAGAGCCGAGAAGCGTTGGAGGGATGGACTCCATGAAGATTTAAAACAATAGATGTGGATGAATGCCGGATAGCAGCAATGGACAGAATACAGTGGAGGAGGAAATTTGTAGATGCGTGCGGTCCACTGGGCCTTATCACGTACTACACTCCTGGAAATGGAAAAAAGAACACATTGACACCGGTGTGTCAGACCCACCATACTTGCTCCGGACACTGCGAGAGGGCTGTACAAGCAATGATCACACGCACGGCACAGCGGACACACCAGGAACCGCGGTGTTGGCCGTCGAATGGCGCTAGCTGCGCAGCATTTGTGCACCGCCGCCGTCAGTGTCAGCCAGTTTGCCGTGGCATACGGAGCTCCATCGCAGTCTTTAACACTGGTAACATGCCGCGACAGCGTGGACGTGAACCGTATGTGCAGTTGACGGACTTTGAGCGAGGGCGTATAGTGGGCATGCGGGAAGCCGGGTGGACGTACCGCCGAATTGCTCAACACGTGGGGCGTGAGGTCTCCACAGTACATCGATGTTGTCGCCAGTGGTCGGCGGAAGGTGCACGTGCCCGTCGACCTGGGACCGGACCGCAGCGACGCACGGATGCACGCCAAGACCGTAGGATCCTACGCAGTGCCGTAGGGGACCGCACCGCCACTTCCCAGCAAATTAGGGACACTGTTGCTCCTGGGGTATCGGCGAGGAGCATTCGCAACCGTCTCCATGAAGCTGGGCTACGGTCCCGCACACCGTTAGGCCGTCTTCCGCTCACGCCCCAACATCGTGCAGCCCGCCTCCAGTGGTGTCGCGACAGGCGTGAATGGAGGGACGAATGGAGACGTGTCGTCTTCAGCGATGAGAGTCGCTTCTGCCTTGGTGCCAATGATGGTCGTATGCGTGTTTGGCGCCGTGCAGGTGAGCGCCACAATCAGGACTGCATACGACCGAGGCACACAGGGCCGACACCCGGCATCACGGTGTGGGGAGCGATCTCCTACACTGGCCGTACACCACTGGTGATCGTCGTGGGGACACTGAATAGTGCACGGTACATCCAAACCGTCATCGAACCCATCGTTCTACCATTCCTAGACCGGCAAGGGAACTTGCTGTTCCAACAGGACAATGCACGTCCGCATGTATCCCGTGCCACCCAACGTGCTCTAGAAGGTGTAAGTCAACTACCCTGGCCAGCAAGATCTCCGGATCTGTCCCCCATTGAGCATGTTTGGGACTGGATGAAGCGTCGTCTCACGCGGTCTGCACGTCCAGCACGAACGCTGGTCCAACTGAGGCGCCAGGTGGAAATGGCATGGCAAGCCGTTCCACAGGACTACATCCAGCATCTCTACGATCGTCTCCATGGGAGAATAGCAGCCTGCATTGCTGCGAAAGGTGGATATACACTGTACTAGTGCCGACATTGTGCATGCTCTGTTGCCTGTGTCTATGTGCCTGTGGTTCTGTCAGTGTGATCATGTGATGTATCTGACCCCAGGAATGTGTCAATAAAGTTTCCCCTTCCTGGGACAATGAATTCACGGTGTTCTTATTTCAATTTCCAGGAGTGTAGTAGTAGTAGTAGTAGTAGTAGTAGTAGTAATGTTTGGACGGCGCGAATCCCGAACAAAGAATATCCACAAATCAGAACGTAGTCTGACGTGGGAGGAACTTCGACCTACAGTTTTGGATCCACTTGGCGCGGAGTGATAACTTGATGGTAACACTGTTCGTTAATTGGCCAGTCGTGCGAGATTTAAAAACTGAATACTTGTATCAAACAACCGATGTGGAGAACTTCTGAATGCCCTTTAACAAATATACGGCTGTTGTACGCAACACGGAGAAAATAAGCAACGTATTATTGAGAAGCAGAGCCCCCACCCGTCGCCACGCACCTCGCGCAGCCGGAGCTGCGGGGTCGCGCGCGTGGAAAGTGAAAGGCGGCGCCGGTCGAAAGCGGCTGCGCTAGCTGCCCGAGGTGCGGCGCGTGACGTCACGCGACCTTGACAAGGCTGCGCGCAGACCTTCAATTGTCGCAGCAGTGCGCCGAGAGCTCCCGACTCGCGCTTCGGCAATCTACGCCACATAGCTGTCCTTCCACAAGTTCGCGCGCCGCATCCACAGTGACGTAAGCAAAACGGTTTTAGCCGCGCCTCGTAATGCAGTCAAATGGGGCGTTTCACACTGCCTTCCCGCGGCTGCATCGCAGACTTAAGGGGCTCCGGAAAGGCTCAAAATCATGAAAAGTTCAATTTTTACTTTTTTGCGTTTTCTGAATCTGCAGACTATTACCTTTTAATAGATATATAATTTATTCAATTCCGAAGACTACAACTATTTTTAAATTTTTTTTGAAATGTGTTCTACATGGGCGTGACCCACTGTGGCGCTGTTAAACTGCTGTCAAATGGTGTTATTATTAACGTCCGTGTTCATCAGGTACATTTTAGTGATGTGAGATAAAGTATGTGTTGTGGCTAACCTATTTTCAGAGACTTAGCAGCACCTGAACTGTTGAAAAAGTGTATTCACGGAAAAACTCAAAACCCCAATGAAAATGTAAATAGACTGTATTTGTTGGAATAGAAACACTTCACTTTGGTGTGTACGATGCTGTTGCGACTTTCAATGATGGCAACATTGTAAGGTGCAAGGTGTTTAGAAATATGGGAATGAAGATAGGTTCTAACATGGTACGAGCGATGCTTGCTTTAGACAAGGAACGCCTTCGGGCTGCAGACAGGGCTGTAAAGAGTCTAGAAATACAAGCAAGAGTAAACAGGAGGAGGAGCAAGAGGAAGCTGGAGGAGGAGTTTGCAGAGGATGAAGATAATCCATCCTATGGACCTGGTATGCACTAAAAAGTTAATCCAATCTTTGTCGCTCGATTCCGAAAACTTTTATTTTCTCATACTAATTACATCTTTTGTAAGGATCTTCCAAACATATTTGTTTCAAACTTTCAGTAAATGTTACACAGTACCTTCTGCATAATTTAACACAGCCTTTTTCCAAAAAAACTGTATATTTTTGAATATATAAATAAAAAATTGCAAAAAAATGTTGTGAATTTTCATTACAATTGGAAAAAAATCATCTTTAATAACTGAACTAAAATTTTGTAAAATCCTTGTGTTAAATTGTAGCCCATATTCCAATAAATAATCTGTAAAAAGTTCAACTTCCTACCTCAAATACTTTGTGAGGAAAGATGTAATTTATAAGCGTTATTTTAACATTGCAAGTATAGGGCGTTCCGGAGCCCCTTAATACTCAAAGTCGCGACACTCTCTGTTGAGAAAGTTGTTACCGTTTGGCTGCTTGATCAAGCGGTGAGAAAGCAGTTACAGACCATAGTGAAGGTGTTTGTTTTCAATTATTTCTCTACTTAATTAAGGAAATATTTTGCGTTGCACGCATTAGTAAATTACCAAGAGACGTCAATTATCGTGAAATAAATGTAAAAACAGCCAAATCTCACTGACTGATGACAAACTACATTTTACTCATGATGAAATACTTCCGAATATCTGTATAACTGCAGCTTGCCCCACTGAAAGAAAGAGAAAGTAACCACATATTCCATGCTTGAAAGTACTATGTTTCTGTTGTGTGGTGTCCTTACGATAGAGACTTCCCTTCGAGGCGTAGAAGCTTCTACTTGTGCTTCAAATACGAATATGTTGTAGATTCTTGCCGTTTGTGATTCAGATGTAGCAACTACTGTGAAACTGGTTTCTTCTGTCCAGGGAAACGGTTTTATAGTTGGTGAATGACGCAACCAGCCGCAAACACTTTTTAAATGTTTTATTTTAGTACCTACCATGCCAGTCTTCAGATGGCTGATATTTTTCGTTGAACCAGGGGCGGGCAGGAATCCTGCACGTGTGCGGTGCACTTGCACGTGTGCAGTTAACACATGGAGGTAAGAATAAGGGGAGATGGCGCTACGTATTCCAGCCGTACTACTACGTTTAGAAGCCATGGGGGCGTGGCTCGCTGCCATGACACTCTGACCAAAACGTTGCTAGTGTGCTATAGCGCTGCGTGTATTACAGTCGCTAATTGCACCATATACGCATGTAACGTCATCAGATTAGTTGTTTCAAAGTTTTTGTTTAAAATAAAATCTCGTAAAGGCGAAATTCCGCGATTCTTCTGATTAAAAATAGTTTTTAATGTAATATTACGAATAGCTAGCCTTCAATGTAAACGATACAATTTTGTTAATTCAGTAATAAACGTGTATCACAAACTAAATAATAGGAACTGAAAACTAAGTTAGCTATACTCTCCCTCCAAAGCCCCATAAATACATCTTGTTTGTAATACGGACTGGGACATTTCAGTTACGTTACACTACTGGGAAACACTGTTCATTACCACCAATATTTACTGAAATACGGTACATAGAATGGCAAATCTACACAGTATCCTGTTTAGGCCTATACTTTACGCCAGTTAATGTAGTGTTAGCTTTTAATTTCGTACATGATGAAGACAAAGTGAGTTACTCAACACTTCGATTATCGACGATACGTACGTATTATACTGAAACGTGAACTTGAAAACTAAGAATTTAATGCTTTGAATTAACACACCTTTTGCAAATGTTTTGGGTGTGTAGGGAAAACTGATGGTACAGCATTTTCTTGGAGCCTTACTGTTGAAAGGGAAGTTCGGTCTATGTCCTCTTCTCGGAAATGCTGAGAACATATAATGCTCCATTTAGACGCACGCCAATTCTTCCTGTAGTGTTGGCACAAGAGCCAACACTGTGTTGCAAGAGGAGGCCGAAATGCACGCGTCAACTCACGCAGGTGGCGCTAGGTCTGAAACAGGATACGTAATGAATGCTATAAAGAAAAGTACGTAGCTGCTGGAATACTTAACTTTAATCCATCATTTGTATACAGCGTCTCCTCTTCTGCTGTCCGTTTATTGGCGTTCGTACTCCGTCGTCGTACGAAACTCCTTCTCTCACGCAATTTTTGTTACCAAGTGTAGTGTGGCCAGGTGTCTTTCATTTAATAAAATGATTCAAAAGTCGGTATTATGGAGATCTTTGAAAGGGTCCGAACTGGAACATTCTTTCCGGCTATTTACAAGTCGTCATTCTGCAACCAAATTATTAAAACTAGACAATACCATCAGTTCTGTTCCCCCTCCCCCACCCTTACAGACTATTGTGTAGACACCCTCGCTTTCAGGAGCAATAATGTCAATATTTCGCGTAATTATCGACCGAATTAAAAATTTTTTAATGCTGTGCTAATCTAGTCATTAAGAGGTATAAAGTTATAATAAAAGTTTAACATTTCCCGTCTCCTAAACTTCACATAATCCTCTCTGTTTTTCATTACTTCCCACACTGTCTGTTCCTACATACTCCCCCTTTTCCTGTATTCATCGAGTTCTTTTATTTTGTTGAAATTGTCTATGTAATCCATATAGACTGTAGTTTCAATTGTCAAGATTTTCTTTTAACTGGCACTTTTATTACTTTTCATGTTGAATACCACTTGTAGTCATCTCACCAAGTACTGTTTTTGTTTTACTTGGTTCATTTATTTAATGCAAACTGTTACATAGGCACAGTTTTGAGTGTAGTGTTAATGTTTCTCCCCTGGCTCCTTTTATATTCGTATATAGTTCAACTTTTTCTTTTTAAAAACACTCTCAAAGATTGCATTAATTGTATGTTCCCTCAAACTCCTCCATTTTTCTGCATTTCTCCATTTCTGTTTATCTTATTCACATTGCTTATACACTCCTGGAAATGGAAAAAAGAACACATTGACACCGGTGTGTCAGACCCACCATACTTGCTCCGGACACTGCGAGAGGGCTGTACAAGCAATGATCACACGCACGGCACAGCGGACACACCAGGAACCGCGGTGTTGGCCGTCGAATGGCGCTAGCTGCGCAGCATTTGTGCACCGCCGCCGTCAGTGTCAGCCAGTTTGCCGTGGCATACGGAGCTCCATCGCAGTCTTTAACACTGGTAGCATGCCGCGACAGCGTGGACGTGAACCGTATGTGCAGTTGACGGACTTTGAGCGAGGGCGTATAGTGGGCATGCGGGAGGCCGGGTGGACGTACCGCCGAATTGCTCAACACGTGGGGCGTGAGGTCTCCACAGTACATCGATGTTGTCGCCAGTGGTCGGCGGAAGGTGCACGTGCCCGTCGACCTGGGACCGGACCGCAGCGACGCACGGATGCACGCCAAGACCGTAGGATCCTACGCAGTGCCGTAGGGGACCGCACCGCCACTTCCCAGCAAATTAGGGACACTGTTGCTCCTGGGGTATCGGCGAGGACCATTCGCAACCGTCTCCATGAAGCTGGGCTACGGTCCCGCACACCGTTAGGCCGTCTTCCGCTCACGCCCCAACATCGTGCAGCCCGCCTCCAGTGGCGTCGCGACAGGCGTGAATGGAGGGACGAATGGAGACGTGTCGCCTTCAGCGATGAGAGTCGCTTCTGCCTCGGTGCCAATGATGGTCGTATGCGTGTTTGGCGCCGTGCAGGTGAGCGCCACAATCAGGACTGCATACGACCGAGGCACACAGGGCCAACACCCGGCATCACGGTGTGGGGAGCGATCTCCTACACTGGCCGTACACCACTGGTGATCGTCGAGGGGACACTGAATAGTGCACGGTACATCCAAACCGTCATCGAACCCATCGTTCTACCATTCCTAGACCGGCAAGGGAACTTGCTGTTCCAACAGGACAATGCACGTCCGCATGTATCCCGTGCCACCCAACGTGCTCTAGAAGGTGTAAGTCAACTACCCTGGCCAGCAAGATCTCCAGATCTGTCCCCCATTGAGCATGTTTGGGACTGGATGAAGCGTCGTCTCACGCGGTCTGCACGTCCAGCACGAACGCTGGTCCAACTGAGGCGCCAGGTGGAAATGGCATGGCAAGCCGTTCCACAGGACTACATCCAGCATCTCTACGATCGTCTCCATGGGAGAATAGCAGCCTGCATTGCTGCGAAAGGTGGATATACACTGTACTAGTGCCGACATTGTGCATGCTCTGTTGCCTGTGTCTATGTGCCTGTGGTTCTGTCAGTGTGATCATGTGATGTATCTGACCCCAGGAATGTGTCAATAAAGTTTCCCCTTCCTGGGACAATGAATTCACGGTGTTCTTATTTCAATTTCCAGGAGTGTATATTCTGTAGTTTCACTGATTATTCTTTTTTCTTTTAATTGGTTTGTACACCACTCTCCATCTTTTATGTTTCCTGATGTAGCCTTGTGAAGTACTAATTTTATCTTATTTTCTTGATTTTCTTTATTAATGAGAACTGTTATGCAGGATTGTTTTTGCGGTTTTGTGTTAAAGTTTTTCGCTGTTTAATATATTTATATTTGTTTACTGTTCAACTTTCTACGTTGCATTACCACCACACTGTCAAAGATGTTATTTACTGTACATTTCTGCTTCAATCTAGATGTGTAACGTCTTTCCCAATATCGTTCACAAACATTGTAACTTCTTTGGTGACAATAGTTAGTGAATGTCAGTAGATAGCCTTGAAAGCCGAAAACCGGTGAACACTGTAGAACAAAAGCAAGCTAGGGCTTTCCGTTTATATGAGGGTCATTCAATAAGTAAAAAGACAAATTGGTCTCGGGGAAAAAAACTGTTAGCAGGGCAAATTTGGTACTTTTATGGCTTTAAGTTGGCATCAGTGCGATGATCCCTGATCAGCTGATGTATCAACATTGTTTTGTTTACAACCTCAAAAGTACATTTCAAAATGGCGAGTCCGCTTGAAACGTCCACATTAGTCGAAGAAGTGCTGTTATTCGTTTTTTACTTGCTGAGGACAAGAAATCATTCTATAGAACGTCTAACGTTTATGGTGAAGGCTGTATGAATCATGCAAATTTTTACAGGAGGGTAGAGCAGTTCAAGAATGGTCGCGACTCAGTGACTGACGAACACCGTTCTGGCCGACCACTTGCAGTTTTAATTCCGTCACTCAAAAATCTAATTGATGACGCTGTTCTTGCCGACCGCCGTGTGACTGTGGAAATGATAATTGATATGGTTCAAGTTAGTACTGGTACAGTTCGTAACATTATCAGTAACAAGCTAAAGAACCGCAAAATATGTGGATGATGGGTCCCTAAAGAGTTGACAAGGCTACACGATGAAACAAGGGTCAGAGTGTGCACAGAGCTAGAAGAACGTTATTAAAGAGAAGGTGAGCAATGTCTAAACAAAATTTTATCTTGTGATGAAACTTGGGTTCACTATTATGAGCCAGAATCAAATAGACAAAGCATGGAGTGGAAGCACACCAACTCACATGTCAAGAAAAAATTCAAAACCAGAGAATCAGCAGGAAAAGTCATGTTGACGGTGTTTTGGGATACTGAAGACCCACTTTTCTGTGATTATCTCGAAGAGCAGCGTGCAATGAACAGCCAATACTACTCGGATTTGCTTTCAAAGAACGTGAGGCCAGCCACGAGAGAGAGACGTCGTGGATCTCAGAGGAGAGATAAATTCTCCAGCAAGACAACGCACGTCCTCATATTGCTCAACTAACCCGTGAAACCATCGACAAAATAGGCTGGGAAGTACTGCCTCATCCCCCTTACAGTCCTGATTTAGCACCTAGTGATTTCCATTTGTTTGGTGCTCTGAAGGAGGCATTACGTGGGAAGAGGTTGCAGGACAACGAGGACGTGAAAAAGTTTGTGCGAAGTTGGTTCAAACATCATGATAAAGAGTTCTTTGCAGACGGAATCAATAATCTTGTAGGCCGTTGGAACAAGTGCGTAAATATTCAACGGGATTGTGTTGAAAAGTAGAAAAAGTACGGGGTTATTACGAATGATTGAAGCGATTTCACACCTCTACAATAACTTTATTATTTGAGATATTTTCACAGTGCTTTGCACACACATACAAAAACTCAAAAAGTTTTTTTAGGCATTCACAAATGTTCGATATGTGCCCCTTTAGTGATTCGGCAGACATCAAGCCGACAATCAAGTTCCTCCCACACTCGGCGCAGCATGTCCCCATCAATGAGTTCGAAAGCACCGTTGATGCGAGCTCGCAGTTCTGGCACGTTTCTTGGTAGAGGAGGTTTAAACACTGAATCTTTCACATAACCCCACAGAAAGAAAACGCATGGTGTTAAGTCGGGAGAGCGTGGAGGCCATGACATGAATTGCTGATCATGATCTCCACCACGACCGATCCATCGGTTTTCCAATCTCCTGTTTAAGAAATGCCGAACATTATGATGGGAGTGCGGTGGAGCACCATCCTGTTGAAAGATGAAGTCGGCGCTGTCGGTCTCCAGTTCTGGCATGAGCCAATTTATTCGTCGACTTCCGCGGGCTACGTGTGAAACTTGTCCGCACGCGTCCAACCGTTTCTTCGCTCACTGCAGGCCGACCCGTTGATTTCCCCTTACAGAGGCATCCAGGAGCTTTAAACTGCGCATACCATCGCCGAATGGAGTTAGCAGTTGGTGGATCTTTGTTGGACTTCGTCCTGAAGTGTCGTTGCACTGTTATGACTGACTGATGTGAGTGCATTTCAAGCACGACATACGCTTTCTCGGCTCATGTCGCCATTTTGTCTCACTGCGCTCTCGAGCGCTCTGGCAGCAGAAACCTGAAGTGCGGCTTCAGCCGAACAAAACGTTATGAGTTTTTCTACGTATCTGTAGTGTGTCGTGACCATATCTCAATGAATGGAACTACAGTGAATTTATGAAATCGCTTCAATCATTTGTAATAGCCCTGTATTGTTTTGTAAAAATAAACGGTTTTTGCCTGAAGACCAATTTGTGTCTTTAATTACTGAATGAGCCTCGTAAAAAGAGAATTATAGTTAGAAACAGTGTGTTTATCCGCGCTCAACGTAACTGACGTCGCTTGAGTATTTGGACCTTATTCATCCAGCAGTCGAGAGCCAGTGGAGGAGGATCATGGGTGTAAATTCTGGGGAGGCCCAGAAACATTCTGGCAAATCCCCTTTCCTTCCCTTTTAATGAATGCAGATCTAGCGTTCCTAACGACAGCCACCACTGCTGCTACTAATACGAGGGCAGTTCAATAAGTAATGCAACACATTTTTTTTTCTGAAACAGGGGTTGTTTTATTCAGCATTGAAATACACCATGTTATTCCCCAATCTTTTAGCTACACAACACTATTTTTCAACGTAATCTCCATTCAGTGCTACGGCCTTACGCCACCTTGAAATGAGGGCCTGTATGCCTGCACGGTACCATTCCACTGGTCGATGTCGGAGCCAACGTCGTACTGCATCAATAACTTCTTCATCATCCGCGTAGTGCCTCCCACGGATCCACGGATTGCGTCCTTCATTGGGCCAAACATATGGAAATCCGACGGTGCGAGATCGGGGCTGTAGGGTGCGTGAGGAAGAACAGTCCACTGAAGTTTTGTGAGCTCCTCTCGGGTGCGAAGACTTGTGTGAGGTCTTGCGTTGTCACGAAGAAGGAGAAGTTCGTTCAGATTTTTGTGCCTACGAACACGCTGAAGTCGTTTCTTCAATTTCTGAAGAGTAGCACAATACACTTCAGAGTTGATCGTTTGACCGTGGGGAAGGACATCGAACAGAATAACCCCTTCAGCGTCCCAGAAGACTGTAACCGTGACTTTACCGGCTGAGGGTATGGCTTTAAACTTTTTCTCGGTAGGGGAGTGGGTGTGGCGCCACTCCATTGATTGACGTTTTCTTTCAGGTTCGAAGTGATGAACCCGTGTTTCATCGCCTGTAACAATCTTTGTCAAGAAATTGTCACCCTCAGCCACATGACGAGCAAGCAATTCCGCACAGATGGTTCTCCTTTGCTCTTTATGGTGTTCGGTTAGACAACGAGGGACCCAGCGGGAACAAACCTTTGAATATCCCAACTGGTGAACAATTGTGACAGCACTACCAACAGAGATGTCAAGTTGAGCACTGAGTTGTTTGATGGTGATCCGTCGATCATCTCGAACGAGTGTGCTCGCACGCTCCGCCATTGCAGGAGTCACAGCTGTGCACGGCCGGCCCGCACGCGGGAGATCAGACAGTCTTGCTTAACTTTGCGGCGATGATGACACATGCTTTGCCCAACGACTCACCGTGCTTTTGTCCACTGCCAGATCACCGTAGACATTCTGCAAGCGCCTATGAATATCTGAGATGCCCCGGTTTTCCGCCAAAAGAAACTCGATCACTGCCCGTTGTTTGCAACGCACATCCGTTACAGACGCCATTTTAACAGCTCCGTACAGCGCTGCAACCTGTCGGAAGTCAATGAAACTATACGAGACGAAGCGGGAATGTTTGAAAATATTCCACAAGAAATTTCCGGTTTTTTCAACCAAAATTGGCCGAGAAAAAAAATGTGTTGCATTACTTATTGAACTGCCCTCGTACTAAGACATGCACTACTATTGCTAATAATAACCGTGTCGCTCAGTTTTATTTACGAACGAACTGCGAGATTCGGCGGTGGAGCTTTGTTGTCTGTGAGACAAGTTAACAAATATGGTTCAGATGGCTCCGAGCGCTATGGGACTCAACATCCGAGGTCATCAGTCCCCTAGAACTTAGAACTACTTAAACCTAACTAACCCAAGGACATCACACACATCCATGCCCGAGGCAGGATTCGAACCTGCGACCGTAGCGGTCGCGCGGTTCCAGACTGAAGCGCCTAGAACGGCTCGGCCACACCGGCCGCCTAACAAGTTAACACGACGATCCTTCTTCTACCCGCATGTTTCGATGACATCGACGTACCGAGTGTCTCGTCTTTCGAGTATTCGCAGCACCGTTTTCTCAACCGAGGTGCAGTCAAGACAATGAAAAGATATACAAACAAAGGACCTGTTTGGGGATTACGATTGATCATACTTTGGATTGATCATACTTTCAATTTTATTTCAGATTTTCAATACAAAAAAATTGTGCCGGTAATTACGGTTTGATCGAGGGCCTGCGAGGTTGAAGTACGCAGGCTGCGCCGGCCGCGCGGTTCGAGGCGCCATGTCACGGATTGCGCGGCCGCTCCCGCCCGAGGATCGAATGCTCCCTCCGGCGTGGGTGTGTGTGTTGGTCTTAGCAGAAGTTAGTTTGTGTGTAAGTTTAGAGACCGATGACCTCAGCAGTTTGGTCCCTTAGGAATTCGCACACACCTGAACATTTGTGTAGCCCTCAGAAGTCATCTGTAATCGACAACGGATAACATTAGTCGATATTGCACTAAATTTACGGAAGCTTGTACCTAACCACCAGAAACTAACCTTAGATTTAACGATATGGTGCTAAATCGGAAACCTTGAAGATTTGTTTCTCTTTTTTTGTAGCTTTACAAAAAATAATTAACATTAACAAATTTCATATATTATACACTACTGCCCATTGAAATTGCTACACCAAGAAGAAATGCAGATTATAAACGGGTATTCATTAGACAAATATATTATACTAGAACTTACATGTCATTACATTTTCACTGGCAATCTGTGTGCATAGCTCCTGAGAAATCAGTACCCAGAACAACCACCTCTGGCCGTAACAACGGCCTTGATACGCCTCGGCATTGAGTCAGACAGAGCTCGGATGGCGTGTACAGGTACAGCTGCCCATGCAGCTTCAACACGATACAACAGTTCATCAAGAAGAGTGACTGGCGTATTGTGACGAGCCAGTTGCTCGGGCACCATCGACCAATTGGTGGGAGATCTGGAGAATGTGCTGGCCAGGGCAACAGTCGAACATTCTCTGTATCCAGACAGGCCCATACAGGATCTGCAACATGCGGTCGTGCATTATCCTGCTGAAATGTAGGTTTTTCCCAGGAATCGAATGAAGGGTAGAGCCACGGGTCGTAACACATCTGAAATGTAAAGTTACTTAAAATCCGTCTTGATTGCAAAAATTTTTTTATTATTCATATGACCGGTTTCGGTTCATTCAGAACCATCTTCAGATCTGTAAAAATAATTATACTAATTTACTATTTCACGGAAGCAAATGTTTTTCATCCTATCTAATCAACATCAAATGTACCAGAACGTACCTGATATTTCAGTTACAGGAGTAACCCGTCCAAGTCGAGCAACTTTCACATGCTACGTCACATAAAATTGGTTGGCAGAGTGCACGTCATTTATATTAATTATAGCACTATAACCGACAGGTGGCGTCTGGTTCATTTGTTACATTCCATTTGTACATACTGTATTCAGTAGATCTTTTTTATATTAAAAATATTTGGTTAAAATATGTAGATGTCAAAGTTAAAATCTGTACTTGTCAGTATTAAAAAACAGTAAAATTATTTTTATACGATCTAAAAGCATAGGGCGATTTATATATCTATGGTGCTGGTGTGAACTTGTTTTCCTCTACGGTCTGCTTCCGTGGTTCCCGCCATTTTGGTGTTGTGCCGCGGTGCGCTCAGTCGTCTGATGTCCATCGCCGCGGGCAAGAGGGCCGCACAGGACATATTTTAACCAAATATTTTTAATATAAAAAAGATCTACTGAATACAGTATGTACAAATGGAATGTAACAAATGAACCAGACGCCACCTGTCGGTTATAGTGTTATAATTAATATAAATGACGTGCACTCTGCCAACCAATTTTATGTGACGTAGCATGTGAAAGTTGCTGGATTTGGACGGGTTACTCCTGTAGCTGAAATATCAGGTACGTTCTGGTGCATTTGATGTTGATTAGATAGGATGAAAAACATTTGCTTCCGTGAAATAGTAAATTAGTATAATTATTTTTACAGATCTGAAGATGGTTCTGAATGAACCGAAACCGGTCATATGAATAATAAAAAATTGTTTGCAATCAAGACGGATTTTAAGTAACATTATAAAATCACTGATTGCTGTTATCCTATAAGACATTATGTCTGTTTTTGCAAATGAAATGTAAAGTCCACTGTTCAAAGTGCCGTCAATGTTAACAAGAGGTGACCGGGACGTGTAACCAATGGCACCCCATACCATCACGCCGGGTGATACGCCAGTATGGCGATGACGAATACACGCTTCCAAATTGCGTTCACCGCGATGTCTCCAAACACGGATGCGACCATCGTGATGCAGTAAACAGAACCTCGATTCATCCGAAAAAATGACGTTTTGCCATTCGTGCACCCAGGTTCGTCGTCGAGTACACTATCGCAGGCGCTCCTGTCTGTGATGCAGCGTCAAGGGTAACCGCAGCCGCGGTCTCCGAGCTGATTGTCCGTGCTGCTGCAAACGTCGTCGAACTGTTCGTGAAGATGGTTGTTGTCTTGCAAACGTCCCTATCTGTTGACTCAGGGATCGAGACGTGGCTGCACGATCCGTTACAGCTATGCGGATAAGACGCCTGTCATCTCGACTGCTAGTGATACGAGGCCGTTCGGATCCGGCACGGCGTTCCGTATTGCCCTCCTGAACCCACCGATTCCATATTCTGCTAACAGTCATTGGATCTCGACCGACGCGAGCAGCAATCTCGTGATACGACAAACCGCAATCGCGATAGGCTACAATCTGACCTTTATCAAAGTCGGAAACGTGATGGTACGCATTTCTCCTCCTTACACGATGCATCGCAGCAACGTTTCACCAGGCAACGCCGGTCAACTGCTGTTTGTGATGAGAAATCGGTTGGAAACTTTCCTCATGTCAGCACGTTGTAGGTGTCGCCACCGACACCCACCTTGTGTGAATGCTCTGAAAAGCTAATCATTTGCATATCACAGCATCTTCTTCCTGTTGGTTAAATTTCGCGTCTGTATCACGTCATCTTCGTGGTGTAGCAATTTTAATGGCCAGTAGTGTAATTATGTATTCGTGTACATTAGGAAACTTTGTTTTGATAATCGAAGTTAAACTTTTAATTACGTTGTTACATTTGGAAATTGTTTGTCCGTGGAAACCTGAAAATATAGCTTCGAACTGTTTCACGGTATTCACCCAGTACGATGTAGGTGTTTGAAGACCCCCCCAGGAGAAACAGTATTTATGCATGATTGAGAACTTGTTCCAGGAATAGAGCACGTTTCAATGCGTACTCTCAAAGTTTTATCGATAGAAAGACTTTTAAATACGAGATAGCCAGCCAAGTATTGAACAGAGTCAGGAGTGGCAGCTTCTATATCAGCACTATTTGATATATTTCGTGGACAGTTCTCAGGAATCCTTCTTCCTCTTAGACAATACCTAACATGTCACAACTATGTGCACTTGCCGTTCGTCTCTTATCTCAATTCAGAGTTCACTTGCGACGGCTAGCGTGGCAAGGCGGCGGTGAATCAAACGCACACAGTGTTACCGGCCAGATTACGCTGCGTCTTCGTGATTGGCTGTTTCAAGGTAACCCAGGCAGTGCCGTGTTTGACTGCTGTTCGTTGCGCGCGCTTTCTCCGGCCTGTACACACCAGGCCGCCACAACCGCACGAGTGGTCGACTGTGAAGAGCGGACAAATTGAATATCTGGCCGGCGGCCATTAGAGTGGTAAACTGACGCGCGGATTTCGAATGTTTATACATCGCTTTTGGTTATAAAATGCCTTCCCTAGAGTTAGGTCACAAACATAATGCCTCATTTAAATACGTTACTACAATATAGTTTTTAATTTATGAACAAACAGCAACTAGTCACTGTTTATGAATTTATGTTACGTAGTACATGGAATCTGCCGTAGCTAAAAGTTATGCACTGGACCCCTAGCATTTTTCGTAGTTCATTTACGATAGACGTACGCAAAATGCATCAAAATACTCGAAGATTTGCCCACTGTATTAATAGATATTTTCTGACTCTACCTTGCTTTAGATTTTATGACGAGAAGTGCGTTATATATGGTATAGTGCTTTGGTAACTCACGACCAAATTATCAAGTTTCAACCTAACCTAGACCATGAAAACACTACCGATCAGCCAGCTACAACAAACAAGACTTCAGGCATTGTCACAATATTTACTTTGGAAGATGTACACTTCAGTTTATATGTGCGGTTTTTTCACATAATAAATAAAACTCAACAACTGTTCCATCGAGAGAAGTTGTGAAATCAGGTTACAATTACACACATTCAGTTGCATTTTATAACGATAAAAAGCCTGCTAACTCAAATTTCATGTTGCTTGCAACTCAACTTTTATAGTTAAAATAAAATGTGGTTTACAAAGAAAAATTTATCTTCTGCTGTATATGGTCTGGAAAACGAAAGATGGATGGAACAGCATCATCTTTCAGCTTTCTGCGATTTACGTAATTTTCAAGGAAACAACTTTCTTCAAACTGATCGGAACATACAAAATGGTATTCTATCGGTCGGAAATCTTGCCTCCTGACAGCGTGTAACCATTTTTGTAACAGCTGCGGTTTTGAGAAAGGAAACCTGCAAATATGTGCACAGACATTATGCTAATACCGTGTTACAAAAACATTTACCAAGCAAGTGCACTGACATACAAAATAACTTAAAATATCCACATACCTGTGAAATGTAATATTCGTTCCTTTCTCGAATTTATTTGTACCATTAATCGCTGCACAACTCTTCACCATTGTACTTCTTTTGATTGAAACGTACAGACAGTAGAATTACGAGTAACAAATACTGTATGTACGCCCCAACAAATATACAACATTGAATCAGGGTCTTCATAAACAACAGTACTACACAACACATCAGACTACAACCACTATAATGGCGTCCAGCCAAAGGTTCAAATTATCCCGCGACTGCAGCGCCATCAGTGAGTCTAGTTATTTTTTACAAGGTCTTTGGTACACACATGGGTTACTTTTTTTCCCCCAGCTGTGGAGACAATTCAATAACAACTTTGAATGACAATTTTAAACAGTGACTTCTTTCAGCTGCTTTTACTATCCGGATGAAAAACGCAGTTCCAGTTAGCCTTGTTTATGACACCTGTGTATTGTATCTGTTGTACAAGATTCAATATGTTACATTTATAACTACTTCAGACAAATGCAGAACATCTAAATGAAATATTAATTCATTTATAAAACATATTTTTCACAAACATTCCTTGTCATGTTTCATAAAATGTATTTCGAACATAAAGTGAACAGAAGTGACATTATTGTTGTTGTGGTCTTCAGTCCTGAGACTGGTTTGATGCAGCTCTCCATGCTACTCTATCCTGTGCAAGCTTCTTCATCTCCCAGTACCTACTGCAACCCACATCCTTCTGAATCTGCTTAGTGTATTCATCTCTTGGTCTCCCTATACGATTTTTACCCTCCACGCTGCCCTCCAGTACTAAATTGGTGATCCCTCGATGTCTCAGAACATGCCCTACCAACCCATCTCTTCTTCTAGTGAAGTTGTGCCACAAATTTCTCTTCTCTCCAATTCTATTCAATACCTCCTCATTAGTTACGTGATCTACCCATCTAATCCTCAGCATTCTTCTGTAGCACCACATTTCGGAAGCTTCTATTCTCTTCTTGTCTAAACTATTTATCGTCCATGTTTCACTTCCATACATGGCTACACTCCATACAAATACTTTCAGAAACGACTTCCTGACACTTAAATCTATTCTCGATGTTAACAAATTTCTCTTCTTCAAAAACGCTTTCCTTCCCATTCCCAGTCTACATCTTATATCCTCTCTACTTCGACCATCATCAGTTATTTTACTCCCCAAATAGAAAAACACATTTACTACTTTAAGCATCTCATTTCCTAATCTAATTTCCGCAGTATCACCCGACTTAATTCACTGCATTCCATTATCCTCGTTTTGCTTTTGTTAAAGTCCATCTTGTATCCTCCTTTCAAGACACTGTCCCTCCCGTTCAGCTGCTCTTCCAGGTCCTTTGCTGTCTCTGACAGAATTACAATGTCTTCGGCGACCCTCAAATTTTTTATTTCTTCTCCATGGATTTTAATTCCTACTCCGAATTTTTCTTTTGTTTCCTTTACTGCTTGCTCAATATACAGATTGAATAACATCGGGGAGAGGCTACAACCTTGTCTCACTCCCTTCCCAACCACTGCTTCCCTTTCATGCCACTCGACTCTTATAACTGCCATCTGGTTTCTGTACAAATTGTAAATAGCCTTTCGCTCCCTGTATTTTACCCCGGCCACCGTCAGAATTTGAAACAGAGTATTCCAGTCAACATTGTCAAAAGCTTTCTCCAAATGCTGGAAACGTAGGTTTGCCTTTCCTTAATCTAGTTTTTAAGGTAAGTCGTAGGGTCAGTATTGCCTCGCGTGTTCCAACATTTCTACAGAATCCAAACTGATCATCCTCGAGGTCGGCTTCCACCAGTTTTTCCATTCGTCTGTAAAGAATTCGCGTTAGTATTTTACAACCGTGACTTATTAAACTGATAGTTCGGTAATTTTCACATCTTTCAACACCTGATTTCTTTGAGATTAGGATTATAATATTCTTCTTGGAGTCTGGGGGTATTTCGCCTGTCTCATACATCTTGCTCACCAGATGGTAGAGTTTTGTTAGGCCTGGCTCTAACAAGGCTGTCAGTTGTTCTAATGGAATGTTGTCTACTCCCGGGGCCTTGTTTTGACTTAGGTCTTTCAGTGCTGTGTCAAACTCTTCACGCAGTATCATATCTCCTATTTCATCTTCGTCTACATTCTCTTCCATTTCTATAATATTGTACTCAAGAACATCGACCTTGTATAGACCCTCTATATACTCCATCCACCTTTCTGATTTCCATTCTTTCCTTAGAACTGGGCCTCCAACTGAGCTCTTGATATTCATGCAAGTGGTTCTCTTTTCTGCAAAGGTCTCTTTAATTTTCCTGTAGGCAGTATCTATCTTACCCCTAGTGATATGCGCTTCTACATCCTTACATTTGTCCTCTAGCCATCCCTGCTTAGCCATTTTACACTTCCTGTCGAACTCATTTTGAGACCTTTGTATTCCTTTTTGCCTGCTTCATTTACTGCATTTTTATATTTTCTCCTTTCATCAATTAAATTCAATATTTCTTCTGTTACCCAAGGATTTCTACTAGCCCTCGTCTTTTTACCTACTTGATCCTCTGCTACCTTCACTATTTTGTCTCTCAAAGCTACCCATTCTTCTTTTACTGTATTTCTTTCCCCCATTCTTGTCAATCGTTCCCTAATGCTCTCCCTGAAGCTCTCTACAACTTCTGGTTCTTTCAGTTTATCCAGTTCCCATCTCCTCAAATTCCCACATATTTAAGGTTTATTAATTCATAATTTCTTTAATATTAAACTGAACTTCTTTTAAAAATGCATCATCGATGTTCAGCCCTGTAAGTTCTGTGTCACTGTTGTATGATGGTTAGTTCCTGAAAAAAATGTACCTAATCATTAAAAACATAAAATCTGAGGAACCTGGCTTTAAAGATGACCTTAGAACATCCCTGCACGATATCCTGGGTTATCTGCATTTTCTTCATCCTCCCTGGCTCTCTTACCATTCCTTGAGTGCATTCTTGGCTTCCTAGCTATCATAGTCACTTCGTGATCTGTTTTCTCTACACGGACAGCATCCAATTTGGAACATGCCATCACCATATTTTCCCCAGATTGAATGCCTAACTTTTGAAGCAGCCTAACTCTACCCACATTGCCATCATTAAAGAACAGCAGGATAAACACCCAAATTCAATGTATCTTTACCTGCAATTACTGTCTGAGTGCTTCTAGACCATATGACACTGTTAAATGACTCATTTGGCTTCTGGATGGACAAGGAACAAGTGAATGTAGCGCACGAATAGGGCAGCCAACTGTGAGAACGAAATATTTTCACAAATCGGCAAATTAGGTTTTTGGAATTCGAGAAGTTGACAGAAGGCAAAAGGGGGCGTGGCAACATGTGTTACCCTGAAGGTAAATGAATATTTAAAGCCTGTAATGGCTAAAATGCCCTTAGAAAACATATTTCTCTAGTAAAATACACTCCAAGGAATGTTAGCGAGCAAAAAAAAAAAAAAAAATTATGCTTTGCCCCCAACGAAGGTACAGTCTCCCCTTAACTCAATGTTTAAATAAAAAGAAGTTTTGTAATATTTGCTTGTAATGAAATTATCTTCCATCACACTATTTTAGAATTCATATATTACGTCGACTGCCGTATGAATGCTTGCTGTTACAGCTAGGTAAAATATTTCCACTGGCAGTAGGACGACAACTAACTCATTTCGTGAGAGAAGTTAGAGGGTTGTTCTTGTTGTTGTCTTCAGTCCTGAGACCGGTTTGATGCAGCTCTCCATGTTACTCTATCCTGTGCAAGCTTCATCTCCCAGTACTTACTGCAACCAACATCCTTCTGAATCTGCTTAGTGTATTCATGTCTTGGTCTCCCTCTACGATTTTTACCCTCCACGCTGCCCTCCAATGCTAAATTTGAGATCCCTTGATGCCTCAGAATATGTCCTACCAACCGGTCCCTTCTTCTTGTCAAGTTGTGCCACAAACTCCTCCCCAATTCTATTCAATACCTCCTCATTAGTTATGTGATCTACCCATCTAATCTTCAGCATTCTTATGTAGCACCACATTTCGAAAGCTTCTATTCTCTTCTTGTCCAAACTATTTATCGCCCACATTTCACTTCCATACATGGCTACACTCCATACAAATACTTTCAGAAATGACTTCCTGACACTTAAATCTATACTCGAAGTTAACAAATTTCTCTCCTTCAGAAACGCTTTCCTTGCCATTCCCAGTCTACATCTTATATCCTCTCTACTTCGACCATCATCAGTTATTTTGCTCCTCAAATAGCAAACCTCCTTTATTACTTTAAGTGTCTCATTTCCTAATCTAATTCCCTCAGGGTATAACTATAATTTTTAGATTTAATTTTTTTCTGAATACGGTGGGCGCAGCGCACGCGGTCATGTGCGAGGGGTTGCAGCTCTCCGTTGCCACGTGTGCCTGGACGGCGTGGGCGTGCGTGGGTGTGCGTGTGGCCGGCGGACCGCAGATTGCAGCGATCGATGTCTGCCCGCGGGGCAGCGTCGGGGACGCCGCGTGTCATCTGGCACACCTGCCAAAGCCTGCCACCGTAAAACTGACGGAGATTCAGAAAATTTTCTAATTTAGTCGGTGGGTGTAACAAAACTGAAGCATTACTACAGATTATGGACTATTGTTGTTGTTGTGGTCTAGTCCAGAGACTGGTTTGATGCAGCTCTCCATGCTACTCTATCCTGTGCAAGCTTCTTCATCTCCCAGTGCCTACTGCACCCTACACCCTTCTGAATCTGTTTAGTGAATCTATCTCTCGGTCTCCCCCTACGATCTTTACACTCCACGGCGCCCTCCAGTACTAACTGGTGATCCCTTCATGTCTCAGAACGTGTGCTACCAACTGATCCCTTCTAGTCGAGTTGTGCCACAAATTTCTCTTCTCGTCAATTCCATTCAGTACCTCCTCAGCAGGCACGTGATCTATCCATCTAATCTCGAGCGCCAAATTTCGAAAGTCTCTAATCTCTTATCGTCTAAACCAGGGGCGGGCAGGTATCCTGCACGTGTGCGGTGCACTTGCACGCGTGCAGTTAACAGGTGTTCTGCGTGCACACAGGGGCAAGCTGGCCACCCGCTTACCTCCCCTCCCCACCATACCTTCTGTGCACTGCGTTTTGTTTTCCTAGCTTGCTTTATTGAATGATGGAATAAGGTTAGCAGGAGTGCTTGAAATAAATCATGGTTTGAAAGAGTACCTATTAACTACGATACGTTTTATTTAATTTTCACAGGTGGAGTTTACAATACGTTTAATATCTGGAACAAAATTTCTGCATACAGACAAACGCAAACAGTTACGTAAATTTTCATCACTTATGTTTGCTCTTAACCAAGGCTTATTAATTCAGCAAATGGTTTTCCAGCTCTCACTATATTAAGCGCAATTTTATAGCTTGCACGTACCGCTGGGCTATTATTGTTGTCGTCCTGAAAAATTGAAAACAGTGCTCCATAAAATGTTAAATCAGTTAGATGAGAGACATGACGAGAGAAAATCGCAGATCTCTCGTGACAACGGCAACTAGGACAGATGCATCTAATATCGTCAGGTCGCTCTTCTTAAGCTCAGTCAATTCCCCATCCGCTCAGAATCCGACAATAAACTGTACTAGTCCTTGTGAAATTTATTATAATGGCCTTCAATAGTAAACTTCCGCTGACCAGCGAGAATACTGCCACATATTAAAAATTTCGAATTTTCACGCCTTTGCACAAAGAAAAAGTGATTCTCCCATTACATTTTAAAAGATAGCAAACATCCACGTCTCCGTTTCCTTGATTCACTCTGCATTTTCCGGTTCTTGAAATACAACGTTCACTACGTAGTGGTCGCTTCGCATCAACGTCCGCAGCTTAGCCTGGCACTACACTGCCGCAACCTGCCGGCTGTCGCCACAGCCGCACTCGACGCCTGCACGTGAGCAGCACACGTGCAGCGCTGTGCGCTCACGAGCCGCGTGCAACATTTGCCCACCCCTGGTCTAAACTGATTACCGTCCACGTTTCACTTCCATATATGGCTACCTACACTCCGTACAAATACTTTCAGAAAAGATTTCCTGACACTTAAATCTATATTCGATATTAACCAGTTTCTTTTATCCAGAAAGGCTTTTCTTGCCATTGCCATTGTCATTCTTGCCATTCTTGCCATTGCCGGTCTATATTTTATATTCTCTCTACTTAGTCATTTCTGACAGTATTTGTATGGAGTGTAGCCATGTATGGAAGTGAAACATGGACCGTAAATTGTTTGGACGAGAAGAGAATAGAAGGTTTCGAAATGTGGTGCCACAGAAGAATGCTGAAGATTAGATGGGTAGATCACATAACTAATGAGGAAGTATTGAATAGCATTGGGGAGAAGAGAAGTTTGTGGCACAACTTGACCATAAGAAGGGATCGGTTGGTAGGACATGTTCTGAGGCATCAAGGGATCACCAATTTAGTATTGGAGGGCAGCGTGGAGGGTAACAATCGTAGGGGGAGACCAAGAGATGAATACACTAAGCAGATTCAGAAGGATGTGGGTTGCAGTAGGTACTGGGAGATGAAGAAGCTTGCACAGGATAGAGTAGCATGGAGAGCTGCATCAAACCAGTCTCAGGACTGAAGACCACAGCAACAACAACTAAGCCTATCATTTCCCTTTCTTTCTTTCTTTTTTTTTTTTTTTTTTTTTTTTTTTTTTTTCCAAACTGAAAACTCATCTACTACTTCACGTGTCTCCTTTCGTAATCCAATTCCCTCAGAATCACCTAGTTTAGTTCGACCGCTCTCCATTACCCTTGTTTCGCTTTTGTTGGTGCTCATCTTATACCCTCCTTTCGGGACACTGTCCATTCCATTCAACTCCTCTTCCAAGTCCTTTGCTGCCTCTGACACAATTACAGCGTCATCTGGAAAACTTAAAGTTTTTATTTCTTCTCCCTGGACTTTAATTCCCACTCTACATTTTCCTTCGGTTTGATTTGCTACTTGTTCAGTGTACAGATAACATAGCACTGGAGACGGGTTACAACCCTGTCTCACTCCCTTCTCCACCACTGCTTCCCTTTCATGCCCCTCGACTCTTATAACTGCCGTCTGGTCTCTCTGCAAATTGAAAATTATTCTACACTACAGGTTAACTGTGACCTTGTTTCAAATTGGTGGTCACAAAACTCGATGGGTTAATGCTATCTCGCGATCTTCCCCTATTGCCAGTTAGTGATAATTTCAAATGTTACTAAATGCTGTACAAAATTTTAGACTTCCCTATTTTTAGTCTAGAGTATGATGGAGTACTTTCCAAAAGAAAGTAATTATGAAAAAATATAAAAACTAATGTTATGAGAAACCGAAAAATTAAATCGTTCCAGCAATATGGCTGGGAAGCGAAAACAAATAAACTGGAAGAAAGTTTCTCACATTTTTATATGACTTTACTGTTCTTCAGCAAAATATGACATCTGCTGTAATACAAATTAATCTTTAAGAAGAAATAAACTGAAGGGCTAAATTCAGAATTTCTGCAGAAAAAAACAAAGTTGGAACAAACATCAAAAATGCACCGAAATATCGGGAAAGAGATATTGGCCAAACAGCGAAATTGCAAATATCGTAGGGAGATAAACCAAGAAAATGGTTTGGTTAAAAGCCGCTATAGAGCGAAGGACACAAATAAATGGGAAGTGCGTGTGGTACAGCTAAAGACCTTTGCAATAAAAATTGCCTGTCTAAAAATGCTGAAATGAGGCATTGCAGTACAGTAGTGAAGCCAGACTGTCTATATGCAAGCTAAAGTCTAGCACTAAAATATAAATTAGACAAGTTAGAAATACTAGAAAGGCGAATCATTGTGGAAGCATTAGACTCACGAAGAACTGTGGAAGGCTGCAAATTAGAAGGTAACGGTAGAATTTGCTGAAGCATGGAAAATATTTCAGAATAAGATGACGGTCACTGTATCCATTGTACGTCTATATCGAAAGCAAGACAGTACGTAGATTACCATCTTCAACTAACTGTGGGATAAGAAGTCAACAACAATTTGTATCCAAGAAGTAAAAACAGATTTACAAAATAAATAAATAATATAATAGTTGAAGAAACAAGTGTTTAGAAGGGTTTAGGGAAGAAGTATTCCAAAGTAGGAGAGGAAGAAGTAAGACTGCTCTGAAGTGGTCAGAGCACAGAAGGAAAAGAAGAAAACAATGAACGGACGAGAGGGAACCGGAAAAAAACGAAAGAACAACGAATAAGGAACTGATATTCCCCTACCGTCCTTAGTAGGCACATCCGAAGAAAAGAATAACGTTACGTGAATTTCTCCAAGTAAATGCATTTTCACCTCAGGCTGTGGAAAAAAATCAGAAGTATTTGGTCAGACATAAACGCATGAACATTCTGAAAATTTTTAGATGCATACAATAATATTTTATCGTGATAAGATAAAAAATAATATACTATAAGAGGTAGTTTCACCTATGTAAACAAGAAATGTGTCACTGGTTGAATTCACGTTTTCTCGGACTGCGTACAATTTTACAACGACAAAGTTGTTAAGGAAAGTAGGAAATTAAATGTTGTGGTATACGTCATAACAGTATCGTGTCACCTTTTTCTTTTTTTCAGTCTGGTTTGATGCGGCCCGCCACGAACTTCTTTCCTTTGCCAATCTCTTGACCTCAGAGTGGCACCCGTCAAACGGGGTGATTTCGGACACCAAGGCGAATTCGGACAGTATGGCTTATTTGGTCTTTGCCACTGCATAGAAACAAAGAGTTAACAAACTGCCTATTGGCTTCTGTCTCGGGTTCTTCGGCCGACGTTCATCTAATGATTTTTCTGACGTTTCGCCAGCACGAGTGGCTGCCATTGTCAAAGCTTCACCCTCCATTGCCGGTGGTGAACTGGAGTCCAGCTCGCGGCCGCAGACTATATGTACCTGGCGCGCCAACGTCCGAGGGCTTCTCCGCGGTCATTTCCGGTGCGTTTCTCCTCTTGCTACCTCCGACGGTCGTTCGCTGTAGTACGGGAAGCCAGGATCCGTTTACCTTAAGGCTTTCCTCTTTCTTGTTGAAACTGTTCGCGTGTTTTTGTACTTCTACAGCTTCTCTGAACAAGCGCGTGTGATAGTGGTTTTCTACAGCCAGAACTTCCGTGTCGGCGGATTTTATTACGTGGTCGGTCTCATTCAGTGCGTGTTCTGCCACGGCCGATTTCTCCACCTGCCCCAACCTGCAATGTCGCTTACGCTCCTTGATCCTGGTGTTAATGGATCGTCCAGTCATTCCGACATAGACTTTTCCGCATGTGCATGGTATGCGGTATATTCCCGACATTGCAAGTGGGTCTCTTTTCTCCTTCGCCGATCTAAGACACTCTTTGATCTTCCTTGTCGGTTTGAAAATCGTATTTTCGCCGTGTTTGCGCAATATACGGCCGATTCTGTCCGTCACTCTGGGAATGTATGGCAGAAAGGCCGTACCCGACATTTCTTTTTCTGGTTCCTTACTTCGCCGAGTGTTTGGCTCAGTTACACTTCTAATATAATTTGTGGAGTACCCATTGCTCCTCAGGACAGTTTCCAGGTGTTGCATTTCTCGTTTGAGGTGTTGAGGCTCACATATTCGTCCTGCTCTCGTTACGAGCGTACTAATCGTGCCTCTTTTCTGGCTCGGGTGGTGGTTTGACAGTTTGTGCAGGTACCGGTCCGTGTGAGTCGGTTTTCGATACACGCTGTCTCCCAGGTTTTCGCCGTCCCTTGTGACCAGCACATCTAGAAATGGCAGTTTCTTGTCCTTTTCTACTTCCACGGTAAACGGATCCTGGCTTCCCGTACTGCAGCGAACGACCGTCGCAGGTAGCGAGAGGAGAACCGCACCGGAAGTGACCGCGGAGAAGCCCTCGGACGTTGGCGCGCCAGGTACATACAGTCTGCGGCCGCGAGCTCGCCTCCAGTTCACCACCGGCAATGGAGGGTGAAGCTTTGACAATGCCAGCCACTCGTGCTGGCGAAACGTCAGAAAAATCATTAGATGAACGTCGGCCGAAGAACCCGAGACAGAAGCCAATAGGCAGTTTGTCAACAAGTGGCCGCGAAAGCCTCAATAATTTTGAACAAAGAGTTACTTATTTTAACGTCCGCGCGCCCGTTATTTTAAGCACAAGATTGCATTTATCGCTTTCCACAACTTTTATTTTGCGTCAGTTTTTTCCCTAAGTGAATAATTGACGGAAAGTCTCCGTGTTAAAAATCCATGCATTACCGTAAAGTGGAAATTTTCTATTGTTGCGCCGAGCGGGAAGTTACTGTAACCGTAAATGTCGACGCGCTCAGTAGCTAACTGCCTTGAGACAATTTCTGTACAAGTTTGACGAGTTTCTCGCGCAAGGTTATAAAATAAGGACGGTTTTTGTAAAACTGTTTACTGTGTGAGATGATTTCGGACAATGCCAAGAACGTATAAGGGCAGAAGAGGAGCCACAGTACGGGGTAAGTATGACCCGGAACTTTTAGAGAAAGCTGTTCGTGATAGTCAGAGTGGTAAACTATCGTGCAGAAAAGCGTTTGATATGTATGGTATACCTACATCAACCCTACAAAATAAAGTGCACGAAGCACATTCGAAAAAAATGGGAGGACAGCCAGTGCTAAATAAAGAAGAAGAAGAAGAAATGTTGAAGCAAGGCACATTGAGGGCTGCACATTGGGGATTTCCCTTCACTAAATTGGATATTAGATATTTAGCTAAAGACTAATTTGATAAATCTGTCCGAAAAGAGAAGAAATTTCGTAATAACTTGCCAGGAGAAGAATGGGTGCATTTATTCCTCAATCGACAGTCAGAAGATCTTTCCGCTCCCTTAAGCGAAAATATTAAACGAGCTCGTGCAGAAGTGAACAAAGACACTGACTGTTAAGATTTTTTTCTCCATTATCAAGGCAAAGATGGAAAATCTCCCAAAAATGGTTCAAATGGCTCTGAGCACTATGGGACTTAACTTCTGAGGTCATCAGTCCCCTAGACTTACAACTACCTAAACCTAACTAACCTAAGGACATCACACACAACCATGCCCGAGGCAGGATTCGAACCTGCGACCGTCGCGATCGCGCGGTTACAGACTTCAGCGCCTAGAACCGCTCGGCCACTTCGGCCGGCGAAAATCTCCCACCTAGCAACATGATGAACTATGATGAAACCAACATGTCAGATGATCAAATAAAAAGCACGTAGAACTTTAAAAAAAAAAGGCAGTAACTGTCCGAATTCGCCCTCTATATACTGTAACTTCGGACAGATTTAAAAAACGCGTGCCCGAAATCACCCCAATCCATGGGGTGACTTCGGACACTTTATTTAACTGCCTCAGATACATATACCTACACACACACTTTCTGGTCCTGGGATATTTTATTCGTTACACATAAACCCTACCACTTCCATTGTGTTGTTGTGGTCTTCAGTCCTGAGACTGGTTTGATACAGCTATCCATGCTACTCTATCCTATGCAAGCTTCTTCATCTCCCAGTACCTACTGCAACCTACATCCTTCTGAATCTGTTTAGTGTATTCATCTCTTGGTCTCCCTATACAATTTTTACCCTCCACGCTGCCCTCCAATTCTAAACTGGTGATCCCTTGATGCCTCAGAACATGTCCTACCAACCGATCCCTTCTTCTGGTCAAGTTGTGCCACAAACTTCTCTTCTCCCCAATCCTATTCAATACTTCCTCATTAGTTATGTGATCTTCCCATCTAATCTTCAGCATTCTTCTGTAGAACCACATTTCGAAAGCTTCTATTCTCTTCTTGTCCAAACTATTTATATCGTCCATGTTTCACTTCCATACATGGCCGCACTCCATACAAATATTTTCAGAAACGACTTCCTGACACTTAAATCTATACTCGATGTTAACAAATTTCTCTTCTTCAGAAACGCTTTCCTTGCCATTGCCAGTCTACATTTTATATCCTCTCTACTTCGACCACCATCAGTTATTTCGCTCCCCAAATAGCAAAACTACTTTACTACTTTAAGTGTCTCATTTCCTAATCTAATACCCTCAACATCACCCGACTTAATTCGACTACATTCCATTATCCTCGTTTTGCTTTTGTTGATATTCATCTTATATCCTCCTTTCAAGACACTGTCAATTCGGTTCTGCTGTTCTTCCAGGTCCTTTGCTGTCTCTGACAGAATTATAAAGTCGTCGGCAAACCTCAAAGTTTTTATTTCTTCTCCCTGGACATTAATTCCTATTCCGAATTTTTCTTTTGCTTTCTTTACTGCTTGCTTAATATTCAGATTGAATAACAATGGAGAAAGGCTACAACCCTGTCCACTCCCTTCCCAACCACTGCTTCCATTTCATGCCCCTCGAATCTTTTTAACTGTCATCTGGTTTTTGTACAAATTGTATTTGACCCCTGCCACCTTTAGAATTTGAATGAGAGTTTTCCAGTCGGCATTGTCAAAAACTTTCTCTATGTCCACAAATGCTAGAAACGTAGCTTTGCCTTTCCTTAATCTCTTTTCTAAGATAAGTCGTAGGCTCAGTAATGCCTCGCATGTTCCAATATTTCTACGGAATCCAAAATGATCTTCCCCGAGGTCGGCTTCTACCAGTTTTTCCATTCGTCTGTAAGGAATTCGCGTTAGTATTTTGCAGCTGTGGCTTATTAAACTGATAGTTCGGTAATTTTCACATCTGTCAACTCCTGCTTTCTTTGGGATTGGAATAATTATATTCTTCTTGAAGTCTGGGGGTATACAATCTCTCATACATTTTGCTCACCAGATGGTAGAGTTTTGTCAGGACTGGCTCTCCCAAGGCTGTCAGTAGTTCTAATGGAATGTTGTCTACTACTGGGACCTTGTTTCGACTTAGGTCTTTCAGTGCTCTGTCAAACTCTTCACGCAGTATCATATCTCCTATTTCATCTTCGTCTACATTCTCTTCCATTTCCATAATATTGTCCTCAAGTGCATCGCCCTTGTATAGACCCTCTATATACTCCTTCCACCTTTCTGCTTTCCCTTCTTTGCTTAGAACTGGGTTTCCATCTGAGCTCTTGATGTTCATACAAGTGGTTCTCTTTTCTGCAAAGGTCTCTTTAATTTTCCTGTAGGCAGTATCTATTTTACCCCTAGTGAGATAAGCCTCTACATCCTTACATTTGTCCTCTAGCCATCCCTGCCTAGCCATTTTGCACTTCCTGTCGATCTCATTTTTGAGACGTTTGTATTCCTTTTTGCCTGCTTCATTTACTGTATTTTTATATTTTCTCCTTTCATCAATTAAATTCAATATTTCTTCTGTCACCCAAGGATTTCTACTAGCCCTCGTCTTTTTACCTACTTGATCCTCTGCTGCCTTCACTACTTCATCCCTCAGAGCTACCCATTCTTCTTCTATTGTATTTCTTTCCCCCATTCTTTTCAGTTGTTCCCTTATGCTCTTCCTGAAACTCTGTACAACAACTGGTTTAGTCATTTTATCCAGGTCCCATCTCCTTAAATTCCCACCTTTTTTGCAGTTTCTTCAGTTTTAATCTACAGGTCATAACCAATAGATTATGGTCAGAGTCCACATCTGCCCCTGGAAATGTCTTACAATTTAAAATGTGGTTCGTAAATCTATGTCTTACCATTATATAATCTATCTTAAATCTGTCAGTATCAATCAATGTAATCTAACAATATATACGAAAGTTATAATCAAAACAACGACAAAACCGTCCGAAATCACTCCTTTTTCCTGCAACTTACGTCCTCAATTAATTCCTGGATATATTCCAGTCTCTGTTTTTGCCCTCTACAACTCCTTGTAGGACCGTGGAAGTCATTCCCTTACGTCTTAACAGACGCCCTATCATCCTGTCCCCCCTCCGTGTCAGCATTTTCGAGACGTTCCTTTCCTCTGCGATGGTGTCACCTGCGAGAGGGATTTATTTCCGAGAGCCTTGGAGGATTCTGGTACCGACGGCTCGCTTTAACAGCAATACCGCCAGCCTGTCTGCAGCTG
Organism: Schistocerca cancellata; assembly: GCF_023864275.1. Taxonomy (NCBI): domain Eukaryota; kingdom Metazoa; phylum Arthropoda; class Insecta; order Orthoptera; family Acrididae; genus Schistocerca; species Schistocerca cancellata. The sequence goes on along the minus strand of NC_064636.1, from coordinate 145,690,031 downwards.
TTTACAGATGACGGCGCGTATCACCCGAAGCACCGATATACGGCGTACAGAAGTTCTTCTAGGTAGCATAAGGGCGCCGTTTCCTTGGAGTCATGCCAAATAGCTTTTGTCCAAATAAGCAAATGAGTAGTCCGAAAAAATGTAGCCCTCGAGCCGGAAATATAGCTTCGTTCCATAAGAAATTTTCGTCCATTCTAACTTTTCCGAACTTAACCCATCACTGGCAAAACTCTATCGGATCATTTTCTGCAAACTTTTATACACAAATACGTTACATTGAGTGATTAACTCAATAAAAAGTTGTTCTGAAAATTTTCAGTTTATTAGAACAAAAACTATAGACCGTCCCATTTTTGGGACATTGGCCAAATGCGCTATCCAAAGTCACAACGTTATTCTCCACGCATAATATTGTAAGAAACAACACAAACGATAAATAAAGATTGTTTTAATATTATTGAATGTCTATTCGGTATGAAATGAAGCAAAACACTTGTCGTGTACACCAACATTGCACCTATCACAATTTTTTTTTTTTTTCTTGTCCACAGCTCGTGGTCGTGCGGTAGCGTTCTCGCTTCCCACGCGCGGGTTCCCGGCTTCGATTCCCGGCGGGGTCGGGATTTTCTCTGCCACGTGATGACTGGGTGTTGTGTGATGTCCTTAGGTTAGTTAGGTTTAAGTAGTTCTAAGTTCTAGGGGACTGATGACCATAGATGTTAAGTCCCATAGTGCTCATAGCCAATTGAACCATTTTTTTGTTTTTGTTTTTTTCTTGCAGTAAGCACATTTCTTCTGTGTTTTACTTGGCACAATGAAATGATTTCCAAGATCTAGTCATACATCTGTGCTCACCCGTCAAATGCTTCAAATGGCTCTGAGCACTATGCGACTTAACTTCTGAGGTCATCAGTCGCCTAGAACTTAGAACTACTTAAACCTAACTAACCTAAGGACATCACAGACATCCATGACCGAGGCAGGATTCGAACCTGCTACCGTAGCGGTCGCTCGGCTCCAGACTGTAGCGCCTAGAACCGCTCGGCCACACCGGCCGGCGCTCACCCGTCCTCCCATCAATTTGCTTCCTTGTGGTCCTCTGCGTTTTGGTACTGATCCTGTTTTCTTTGATAGGTAAAACATCACTATACTCCGTCTCTGACATCGAAAAGTGAGAGCTTTTCATTAGAGTTAGCTATTTGGTATGCACCCCATGTGTTTACTACGCAGATATCTATCATCTGTGTGAATAATGGCCGCCACCATTTCTTTGACCTTATCCTCGTCCTATGAAGTGATACCTGCTTGTCCAGTAGCTCTACGCTACCCATGTGGGCCCATCAACAATAAATGATAGTGTTAACATGCCATTGTCCCTTTATTGGGACGCATAAAATATATCGATACTGCACTTACTTGAAAAAATCTGAAGTATACGTAATCTTAAGGTGCGTTTACACTGCCATTTGTATCGGCACATGTATGAGATACGTGTATATGCGACTTTGCGACATGTATCGCGACTTGTATGAGTTGACAAGTATCAACCTCATACATGTATGAGCGTGCGTTTACACTGGTTGATATGTATCACTGTGCGATAGCTTTCGACGATTTGGACGCTTTGGAAGATTTCACATTTTTATGTTCTGGTACATTTGCTCTTTTGGAAGATGATAGGAAGAAAAGGCGGAGGAAGCGGGGATGGTGGCAGAGAGAGTTTCTCGCGAATTAACGCTAAAGGATGGCGCATATTTTAGCAATTATTTTAGGATGAGTATGGAGGATTTCCGCGGTTTGTTATCACATGTGGCTCCTCTTGTGTCCAAAACCAACACAAACTTTCGGGAAGCGATTCCACCAGAGGATCAGTTGGCAGTAACACTCCGTTTTTTGGCCACTGGGGATTCCTCTTGAAACGAAGATTTCATTGCAAAACATTTGCATTGTCGCGCGATTGCTAATGCCAACGTCTCACACACGATTGTCGGCATCCGTTGTCAACATTACCACGCGAGGCCGCCGGAATAATAGCAAAAAATTGATATACGTGCCAGATGCATGAAAAAATTATAGAATGTATTACATACTCTGATATATATAAAACTTTTACCTTCACTTCTTGGAATAAAACTTGCACAATGGCCTCGCAAACACGAAGAATAATGTTGCATATGGCACTTTTTGATGTTCTATGCAGATACATTAACGTCGAAACGATAGTCGGCACCTCCAAAACTCAAACAGCCGCCAAAGAGCCTGGTACTACGCATGCGCTAATCGCCAAAATAAGCGGCAGGCGACAAGACGACAGGAAATGATAGTACTGCGCATGCGCGAGTTCAAATGTCGCTCATACATGTCGCGTATATGGCCAAAAAGCGATATACAAAATGTATACGCGACATGTATGAGCTCGAGGGTCCGCATACAAGTTCCGTGAATTTTTGTATGAGGTGATGTATCGCGACATGTCAAATTGACATGTCGCTCATACATGTCGCGATACATGTATCCCAGTGTAAACGTACCTTTACACGGACATCCATATGTTCACAACAAACACGCCCAGACAACTAAATGACAGCTCACTGTCGTCCAGCAACTACCAGCAGACGTACAGTGCTGCCAAGTGCGAGAACAAAAAATCGGCAAGTTTATAATTTTCCTGACGTGAAGTACTTAGAAAAAAGTTATTTATTTTACACTTACAGGCATTACAGCAGTTAGTTGAACCTACAGGTGCAACAATAAAGGCTAAGTGCTCCATTGCTTGCGTAGAAATAAGTAAAATATACGCGTCCCAAAAAAGGGACAATGGCCAGTAATGGGTTAAAACCGATATCCGCCAGCCCACGTACTCACTGTTGTTTTGAACTGGGCGAGGCTTTTGCTGACCGCCATGTTCTTTGCTGCAGTAGCTTTAACACAGCGCTGCGGACCACTTCACGTCATATCGCTTTCATGGCACGTGGCGGCGGACACACACACCTGCACGTGCTTCTGCAGCCTTTTTTTGTGGTTCTCTTTCTGGAGCTTTTTTGTTTTTCTCAACAGCAGGTACAGCCCGTTCTTGGAAAACGCAGCTAATTCAAAAAGACTTTTTTTTTATGGAGACTGCGTAAAGAAAATGTCAGGCGGCAGCAGCCCGGCAGAGACAGACGCAGCAACAGGGAAGTAACAGATTTTGTAACTTTTACGAGTTCCTAACCAGGAGCGAAATTTTATAATATCACAGTTTAGTGTCTTGAGTTTCTGCGTGTTAATTTAATTTCTAATAGCCACAGTTCTGGCGTTTTCGTTTGCGTCGGAAAGTAAACAGACTTCGTCACATACTACAAGCTCCTAAACAGAAGCGAATTATTTAGTTTTACCTGAGTGCTTCGGTAGGTTTTTGAATCTCTGCGTATTAATCTAATTTATTAGGCACAGCTCCTACGTTTTCTTCAGTATCTACAGTAGAGTTCCGCAGCATATGCCGATAGGCCGTTTATCTGCATAGTTTAGTATTCCACGGTCTTTAGTAGGGACAGGGTCTGCGGTTGTTGTGTGCGGATGATGCTGTCGTTAATCGACTAATAAAAAAATCAGAAGATCAAAACAAATTGCAAAACGGTTTAGGAAAGATATCTGAAAATTTCCAGTTGACCGTAAATAACAAAAAGTGTGAGGTCATCCACATGAGTGCTAAAAAGAATCCGTTCAACTTCCGTTACACGATATGTGGTTCAAATGGTTCTGAGCACTATGGGACTTAACATCTGTGGTCGTCAGTCGCCTAGAACTTACAACTACTTAAACCTAACTAATCTAAGGTCATCACACACATCCATGCCCGAGGCAGGATTCGCACCTGCGACCGTAGCGGTCGTGTGGTTCCAGATTGAACCACCTAGAACCGCTCGGCCACACCGGCCGGCGGTTACACGAAAAAAGCCACATCTAAAGGTCGTAAATTCAAGTAAATACCTAGGAATTACAATTACAAACAACTTAAACTAGAAGGAACACACAGAAAATGTTGTGGGCAAGGCTAACCAAAAACTGCGTTTTATTGGCAGGACACTCAGAAAATGTAACAGGTCTACTAAGGAGACTGCCTACACTACGCTTGTCCGTCGTCTTTTAGAATACTGCTCCACGATGTGGGATCCTTACCCGATAGGATTGACGGAGTACATCGAAAAAGTTCAAAGAAGGGCAACAGATTTTGTATTATCGCCGAATATGGGAGAGAGAGTCACTGAAATGATACAAGATTTGGACTGAACATCATTAAAACAAAGGCGTTTTTCGCTGCGATGGAACCTTCTCACGAAATTCCAATCACCAACTTTCTGCTCTGAATGCGCAAATATTTTGTTGACACCGACTTACATACGGGGAAACGATCACCGCGATAAAATAAGGGAAACCTGAGCTCGTATGGAAGGATATAGGTGTTCGTTCTTTCCATGGTAGATTCACTGCAAAGGAAGAATTGCAAACGAAGAGTTGCGATCCTGTAGGAAACTCATTTTCCGAGATGGGGTCAAGGCACTGGAACATTGTTGGGTCAAGTGCATGCACGCACTTAAACACGCAGTCAAGAAATGCTAAATTCGTGTGAGATAGTTACTCGACTGCTCGCACTCGTTAAGGGGCTCCGGAAAGGCTCAAAATCATGAAAAGTTCAATTTTTACTTTTTTGCGTTTTCTGAATCTGCAGACTATTACCTTTTAATAGACATACAATTTATTCAATTCCGAAGACTACAACTATTTTTAAATTTTTTTTTGAAATGCGTTCTACATGGGCGTGACCCACTGTGGCGCTGTTAAACTGCTGTCAAATGGTGTTATTATTAACGTCCGTGTTCATCAGGTACATTTTAGTGAAGTGAGATAAAGTATGTGTTGTGGCTAACCTGTGATGGTTCAATATATATCGCTGGTGTGATTGTCGATTGTTTCATGTTTATTTACTCTGTCGTTATCTCGAAAATATTCGTAATTAATTCTGTTTCTTGAGTCTCTGTTTTGTTGAAGTATAATAATGAGTAAAAGTAAAGTTATTAGAAATCCTCTGAACGCTTTTAAGGAAAGGAGAAATGTTGGAAAGCCAAAGGTATGTGTTATTACTGTAAATAATAACATTCTAACATGGTACGAGCGATGCTTGCTTTAGACAAGGAACGCCTTCGGGCTGCAGACAGGGCTGTAAAGAGTCTAGAAATACAAGCAAGAGTAAACAGGAGGAGGAACAAGAGGAAGCTGGAGGAGGAGTTTGCAGAGGATGAAGATAATCCATCCTATGGACCTGGAATGCACTAAAAAGCTAATCCAATCTTTGTCGCTCGATTCCCAAAACTTTTATTTTCTCATACTAATTACATGTTTTCTAAGGATCTTCCAAACATATTAGTTTCAAACTTTCAGTAAATGTTACACAGTACCTTCTGCGTAATTTAACACAGCCTTTTTCCAAAAAACTGTATATTTTTGAATATATAAATAAAAATTGCAAAAAAATGTTGTGAATTTTCATTACAATTGAAAAAAAAATCATCTTTAATAACTGAACTAAAATTTTGTAAAATCTCTGTGTTACGTTGTAGCCCATATTCCAATAAATAATCTGTAAAAAGTTCAACTTCCTACCTCAAATACTTTGTGAGGAATGATGTAATTTATAAGCGTTATTTTAACATTGCAAGTATAGGGCGTTCCGGAGCCCCTTAAGTCTCATATACCTGTAGCAAGGAGAAACCCCTATGTCATATAGTTAAATATGACTGACATAACCAACCCAGTGTTCAACAGACAGTAATTTTTAAGGCTTCCTTGGCCAACTTTTCATAATTCAAACACAATATTCATAAAAGCATGCTCGTAAAATATGACTAACATAACTATCCCAGTTAAAAGTTCAGAGTTCACCGAACACCAAAATTTTCAGGTTTCCTCGGCCTACTCGGCCAACTTTTCATTGATTAATACAATGTTCATAAAATCGTGATTCATAAAATATGACTAACACGACAAACTCACATCAACGTTCTGAGCTCAACAAGCTCCAAAATTTTACTCGACCAACATAAGATTGATTAGAACAATACTGCTTGCATATACCAGGTTCGTACGATTTCAGTACCTGACTATAGTGATGGACGCGAGCTCACCAAAAGATTTTAACCAATACAAGAAATCCACAGGACAGGACTTTTTGCAAAAATACAGCGTACAATGAAAGGACAATCTTGGTTTTTTACGATGTGCCACATTTATTGAAGCTCCTTAGGAACCAGTTTTTAGAAGAAGGGTTATCTCTTCCTGGTGGAACTGTGATAACCAAGAATGAAATTGAGAATTCTTTAGACAGCCAGAGAGGCGATCTGAATGCAGTCCATCACATTTAAGAAGCGCACCTCAGTGTCACACGACGTGCTCGACAAAATGTTACCAGCGTGGCGGCCCACTTATTTTCACATCTCACGGCAAAAGCTCTCTTGTATGTTTAGGGAAAAGAACGAGGAGGCATGTTCTTTGATTTAGTAAACGATGTTTCTGACGTTTTAAGTACTAGAACTCCCATTGATGATGTCACGCCTTTACGTTTCGGACTTGGTCTGACTTTTAGAATTCAAGAGAACACTTTAAAAAAGGTTTTGCAATGTTTGCCATGACATGCACTGTGGAAACAGGAAGGGTTTGTTGCCGTTTCAGAAGGGGTTAAGAGTCTCAATCACATCCTTTCTAGGGTTACTCGAAGAGGTAAAGAAGGATAACATGAAGTTTATCTTAACATCACGTCTAAATCAGGATTGCTTGGAAAATTATTTTTCTAGAATTCGAGGACTTGGTGCATTCTACAATAATCCCACAGCAGTAGAGGTCAAACACAGAATTCGGCTTCTTCTTTTAACTGGAAATGCAGACGACATACCTTCATCAGGCAGTGCAGCAGTTGCTGAAGAAAGAGTCACTGCCGTTTCTGCAGATACTGGTACAGCAACACACGATGACGACATCTCGAAGTTCATCACAAGTGAACTCTGTACTGAGATGACAGAAGAACGACAAGTGCAGATAGTTGTGACATCCTAGGTATTGTAGAAGAAGAGTTCCTGAGAACTATACACGAAATACACTCCTGGAAATTGAGATAAGAACACCGTGAATTCATTGTCCCAGGAAGGGGAAACTTTATTGACACATTCCTGGGGTCAGATACATCACATGATCACACTGACAGAACCACAGGCACATAGACACAGGCAACAGAGTATGCACAATGTCGGCACTAGTACAGTGTATATCCAACTTTCGCAGCAATGCAGGCTGCTATTCTCCCATGGAGACGATCGTAGAGATGCTGGATGTAGTCCTGTGGAACGGCTTGCCATGCCATTTCCACCTGGCGCCTCAGTTGGACCAGCGTTCGTGCTGGACGTGCAGACCGCGTGAGACGACGCTTCATCCAGTCCCAAACATGCTCAATGGGGGACAGATCCGGAGATCTTGCTGGCCAGGGTAGTTGACTTACACCTTCTAGAGCACGTTGGGTGGCACGGGATACATGCGGACGTGCATTGTCCTGTTGGAACAGCAAGTTCCCTTGCCGGTCTAGGAATGGTAGAACGATGGGTTCGATGACGGTTTGGATGTACCGTGCACTATTCAGTGTCCTCTCGACGATCACCAGTGGTGTACGGCCAGTGTAGGAGATCGCTCCCCACACCGTGATGCCGGGTGTTGGCCCTGTGTGCCTCGGTCGTATGCAGTCCTGATTGTGGCGCTCACCTGCACGGCGCCAAACACGCATACGACCATCATTGGCACGAAGGCAGAAGCGACTCTCATCGCTGAAGACGACACGTCTCCATTCGTCCCTCCATTCACGCCTGTCGCGACACCACTGGAGGCGGGCTGCACGATGTTGGGGCGTGAGCGGAAGACGGCCTAACGGTGTGCGGGACCGTAGCCCAGCTTCACGGAGACGGTTGCGAATGGTCCTCGCCGATACCCCAGGACCAACAGTGTCCCTAATTTGCTGGGAAGTGGCGGTGCGGTCCGCTACGGCACTGCGTAGGATCCTACGGTCTTGGCGTGCATCCGTGCGTCGCTGCGGTCCGGTCCCCGGTCGACGGGCTCGTGCACCTTCCGCCGACCACTGGCGACAACATCGATGTACTGTGGAGACCTCACGCCCCACGTGTTGAGCAATTCGGCGGTACGTCCACCTGGCCTCCCGCATGCCCACTATACGCCCTCGTTCAAAGTCCGTCAACTGCACATACGGTTCACGTCCACGCTGTCGCGGCATGCTACCAGTGTTAAAGACTGCGATGGAGCTCCGTATGCCACGGCAAACTGGCTGACACTGACGGCGGCGGTGCACAAATGCTGCGCAGCTAGCGCCATTCGACGGCCAACACCGCGGTTCCTGGTGTGTCCGCTGTGCCGTGCGTGTGATCATTGCTTGTACAGCCCTCTCGCAGTGTCCGGAGCAAGTATGGTGGGTCTGACACACCGGTGTCAATGTGTTCTTTTTTCCATTTCCAGGAGTGTAGATCAAAATAGTGCTGATATAGAAGATGCCACTGCTGACTCTGTTCAATACTTGGCTGGCTATCTCGCATATAAAAGTCGTTCTATCGATAAAACCTTGGGAGCACGCACTGCAATGTGATCGATTCCTGGAACAAGTTCTCAATCATGGATAAATACTGTTTCTCGTGGAGGTCTTCTAACATCAACAACAGACTGGGTGAATACCGTGAAACAATTAGAAGTTATATTTTCAGGTTTCCATGGACAAACAATTTCGAAATGTAACAGCGCAATTAAAAGTTAAACTTCGATTATCAAAACAAAGTTTACTCATGTACACGGAAAATTACACCACTGGCCATTAAAATTGCTACACCTCGAAGATGACGTGAAACAGACGCGAAATTTAACCGACAGGAAGAAGATGCTGTGATATGCAAATGATCAGCTTTTCACAGCATTCGCACAAGGTTGGTGTCGGTGGTGACACCTACTACGTGCGGACATGAGGAAAGTTTCCAACCGATTTCTCAAACACAAACAGCAGTTGACCGGCGTTGCCTGGTAAAACGTTGTTGTGATGCCTCGTGTAAGGTGGAGAAATGCGTACCATCACGTTTCCGACTTTGATAAAGGTCCGATTGTAGCCTATCGAGATTGCGGTTTATCGTATCGCGACATTGCTGCTCGTGTTGGTCTAGATCCAATGACCGTTAGCAGAATACGGAATCGGTGGATTCAGGAGGGTAATACGGAACGCCGTGCTGGATACCAACGGCCTCGTATCACTAGCAGTCGAGATGACAGGCATCTTATCCGCATGGCTGTAACGGATCGTGCAGCCACGTCTCGATCCCCGAGTCAACAGATGGGGACGTTAATAAGACAACAACCATCTGCACGAACAGTTCGACGACGTGGACTATCAGCTCGGAGACCGTGGCTGCAGTTACACTTGACAGGAGCGCCTACGATGGTGTACTGAACGACGAATCTTGGTCCACGAATGGCAAAACGTCATTTTTTCGGTTGAATCCAGGCTCTGGTTACAGCATCGTGATGGTCGCATCCGTGTTTGGCGACATCGCGGTGAACGCACATTGGAAGCGTGTGTTCCTCATCGCCATACTGGCATATCACCCGGCGTGATGGTATGGGGTGTCATTGGTTACACGTCTCGGTCACCTCTTGTTCGCACTGACGGCACTTTGAACAGTGGACGTTACAATTTAGATGTGTTACGACCCGTGGCTCTAACCTTCATTCGATCCTTGCGAAACCCTACATTTCAGCAGGATAATGCACGACCGCATGTTGCAGGTCCTGTACGGGCCTTTCTGGATACGGAAAATGTTCGACTGCTGCCCTGGCCAGCACATTCTCCAGACCTCTCACGAATTGAAAACGTCTGGTCAATAGTGGCCGAGCAACTGGCTCGTCACAATACGGCAGTCACTACTCTCGATGAACTGTGGTATCGTGTTGAACCTGCGTGGGAAGCTGTACCTGTACACGTCATCCGAGCTCTGTTTGACTCAATGCCCAGGCGTATCGAGGCCGTTATTACGGCCAGAGGTGGTTGTTCTGGATACTGATTTGTCACCCAAATGGCGTGAAAGTGTAATCACATGTCAGTTCTTGTATAATACAGGGTGATTCAAAAAGAATACCAGAACTTTAAAAATGTGTATTTAATGAAAGATACATAATATAACTTTCTGTTATACATCATTACAAAGAGTATTTAAAAAAGTTTTTTTTCACTCAAAAACAAGTTCAGAGATGTTCAATATGGCCCCCTCCAGACACTCGAGCAATATCAACCCGATACTCCAACTCGTTCCACACTCTCTGTAGCACATCAGGCGTAACAGTTTGGATAGCTGCTGTTATTTCTCGTTTCAAATCATCAGTGGTGACTGGGAGAGGTGGCCGAAACACCATATCCTTAACATACCCCCATAAGAAAAAATCGCAGTGGGTAAGATCAGGGCTCCTTGGAGGCCAGTGATGAAGTGCTCTGTCACGGGCTGCCTGGCGGCCGATCCATCGCCTCGGGTAGTTGACGTTCAGGTAGTTACGGACAGATAAGTGCCAACGTGGTGGCGCTCCATCCTGCTGAAATATGAATTGTTGTGCTTCTTGTTCGAGCTGAGGGAACTGCCAATTCTCTAACATCTCCAGATACTGTAGTCCAGTTACAGTAGCACCTTCGAAGAAAAAGGGACCAAAAACTTTATTGGCTGAAATGGCACAGAAAACGTTCACCTTAGGCGAGTCACGTTCATACTGAGTTGTTTCCCGCGGATTCTCGTCGATTCACTTCTGCCGTACTCAATAACACAAAAAGCTTTCTGTTGAGCGGTCGCCATCTTAGCATCAACTGACGCTGACGCCTAGTCAACAGCGCCTCAAGCGAACAAATGTACAACTAAATGAAACTTTATGGCTCCCTTAATTCGCCAACAGATAGTGCTTAGCTCTGCCTTTTGTCGTTGCAGAGTTTTAAATTCCTAAAGTTGTGGTATTCTTTTTGAATCACCCTGTATATTTGTCCAATGAATAGCCGTTTATCATCTGCATTTCTTCTTGGTGAAGCAATTTTATTGGCCAGTAGTGTAGTTTGTATGTTAGAAGGCGAACTTTTATACGTATCAGGCATTCAAATAAAGAAAGACTAGTAGAACCAAGAAAGAAGAGAGACACAAGCAAAGATCTCATGTGGACGGCATGTAAACCATGTAAGGAATGAAGAGCCGCTTGTCGTCAGTAACTACAGCCGATCCATGCACTTGAAAACTACGGAATGGTGGTGAGTTTGTTTTACGCATTCTTTATTACCTCCTATGTCGAACTGTGTTAGTTACGTATGTTTTTAGGTTTAGTTTTGAGTGTATGTGTATGTGTCTCTAACGTGCCTGAAGAGTTGGTAATTCATTTACAGAAGGACAACTTTGCTGTCTGACGCAGGCGCGGCATTCGTGCCGGGTGACGTAGTGCGAGCGCAGCCAATCGCAATACGGTTGTCGGAGTAGCCCTCGTTGGGGGCTGGAGGGGGGAGGGGGGGGGGAGACCATTCACGGCTGCCACACCTGACACGTTGCAGCGAGCTGCTGTTGTCGTCGTTCGCGAGGACAGACGCATTACGACCCGGCAGTCGGCGCTGCTTCTGTCGATCAGCAAAGGAAGTGTGGATGCAGTTAGCTGCGCTCCTGGATATTCAACATGTGTGTGCAAGATGGGTCCCGCGGTGTCTAACGGTGGATCACAAATCGCACAGAAAAAATATCTGTCTCGAGTTGTCCCAACGTTTTCAAGCTGAGGGGGGGGGGGGGGGGTCTCTAGTCTCGGATTGTGCCAGGTGATGAATCCTGGGTTCACCATTTTGAGCCCGAAACAAAACGACAGTCGATGGAATGGCGCCATTCCCACTCTGCACAGAAGACAAAATTCAAAGCAAGTGCTTGGGCTGGTAAGGTCAAGATGAACGTGTTCTGGGACTGTGAAAGTGTGATTCTCATTGATGTGATGCCAAGAGGCGGTGCCATTAATTGAGGAGCATACGTCAACACATTAACAAAACTCGAGACGTACTTCCGGTAACTTTGACGCCACAGAAAAAAAAAAAAAAAAAATGTTCAAATGGCTCTGAGCACTATGGGACGTAACTTCTGAGGTCATCAGTCCCCTAGAACTTAGAACTACTCGAACCTAACTAACCTAAGGACATCACACACATCCATGCCCGAGGCAGGATTCGAACCTGCGACCGTAGCAGTCGCGCGGTTTCAGACTGTAGCGCCTAGAACCGGCCGGCACGCCACAGCAGCCAAGGAGATGTTTTGCTGCAAGACGATAACGCTCGGCCCCACACAACTCTGAGGATTGCTGAACACATTGCGAACAGGACTGGGCAGTGTCACCCCACCCACTCAACAGGCCTGACCTAGCCCCACTTGTCTTGGCCACTAAAGGATGCCATTCGTGGAGGACATTTTGAGGACGATGAGGAGGTGATTGACACAGTGAAGCACGGGCTCCGCCAGCAGGACAAGCATAGGTACCGACAGGGCACGAACGCCCTTGTTTGGCGCTGTGGGAAGGCCATAGAACGCGATGGAGATTACGTCGAAAAATAGGTTATACAGGGTGTTACAAAAAGGTACGGCCAAACTTTCAGGAAACATTCATCACACACAAAGAAAGAAAATATGTTATGTGGACATGTGTCCGGAAACGCTTACTTTCCATGTTAGAGCTCATTTTATTACTTCTCTTCAAATCACATTAATCATGGAATGGAAACACACAGCAACAGAACGTACCAGAGTGACTTCAAACACTTTGTTACAGGAAATGTTCAAAATGTCCTCCGTTAGCGAGGATACATGCATCCACCCTCCGTCGCACGGAATCCCTGATGCGCTGATGCAGCCGTGGAGAATGGCGTATTGTATCACAGCTGTCCACAATACGAGCACGAAGAGTCTCTACATTTGGTACCGGGCTTGCGTAGACGAGAGCTTTCAAATGCCACCACAAATGAAAGACAAGAGGGTTGAGGTCAGGAGAGCGTGGAGGCCACGGAATTGGTCCGCCTCTGCCAATCCGTCGGTCACCGAATCTGTTGTCGAGAAGCGTACGAACACTTCGACTTCAATGTGCAGGAGCTCCATCGTCCATGAACCACATCTTGTGTCGTACTTGTAAAGGCACATGTTCTAGCAGCACAGGTAGAGTATCCCGTATGAAATCGTGATAACGTGCTCTATTGAGCGTAGGTGGAAGAACATGGGGCCCAATCGAGACATCATCAACAATGCCTGCCCAAACGTTCACAGAAAATCTGTGACGATGACGTGATTGCACAATTGCGTGCGGATTCTCGTCAGCCCACACATGTTGATTGTGAAAATTTACGATTTGATCACGTTGGAATGAAGCCTCATCCGTAAAGAGAACATTTGCACTGAAATGAGGATTGACACATTTTCGGATGAACCATTCGCCGAAGTGTACCCGTGGAGGCTCAAAATGGCTCAAATGGCTCTGAGCACTATGCGACTTAACTTCTGAGGTCATCAGTCGCCTAGAACTTAGAACTAATTTAACGTAACTAACCTAAGGACATCACACACATCCATGCCCGAGGCAGGATTCGAACCTGCGACCGTAGCGATCGCTCGGCTCCAGACTGCAGCGCCTAGAACCGCACGGCCACTCCGGCCGGCGTACCCTTAGAGGCCAATCAGCTGCTGATAGTGCCTGCACACGCCGTACAGGGTACGGAAACTTGTGGTTCTACCGTAGCACTCTCCATACACTGACGTGGTCAACGTTACCTTGTACAGCAGCAACTTCTCTGACGCTGACATTAGGGTTATCGTCAACTGCACGAAGAATTGCCTCGTCCATTGCAGGTGTCCTCGTCGTTCTAGGTCTTCCCCAGTCGCGAGTCATAGGCTGGAATGTTCCGTGCTCCCTAAGACGCCGATCAATTGCTTCGAACGTCTTCCTGTCGGGACACCTTCGTTCTGGAAATCTGTCTCGATACAAACGTACCGCGCCACGGCTATTGCCCCGTGCTAATCCGTACATCAAATGGGCATCTGCCAACTCCGCATTTGTAAACATTGCACTGACTGCAAAACCACGTTCGTGATGAACACTAACCTGTTGATGCTACGTACTGATGTGCTCGATCCTAGTACTGTAGAGCAATGAGTCGCATGTCAACACAAGCACCTTCAATTGGGCCAACTGGCGGTGAATCGAGGAAGTACAGTACGTACTGACGAAACTAAAATGAGCTCTAACATGGAAATTAAGCGTTTCCGTACACATGTCCACATAACATCTTTTCTTTATTTGTGTGTGAGGAATGTTTCCTGAAAGTTTTGCGGTACCTTTTTGTAACACCCTGTATAGATAGAACATCATTTTGTGTGTGTGTCATTCTCATTATGTTGAATAAAGAATTGTTTAAGAAAAAAATGCTTACTTTCTGGGAAACCCCCGTAATTACGGCATAGTTCTGTACACAATCGCTAGCTACAAATAAAAATTCACACTCCTGTAAATCACTTTGTTTTCGTTGGAAAACGCAATTATAACACGATACGTTACGGCAAATGTCAGATACTGGCAGGGGAAACTCCCTGCCACACCCCACTCTGATTTAGTGGTAAGAGGCCCCAACGGGCTGAACACGGATCAAGCATGAAAACAGGTTTGAAGTGTACTGCTCTGTGAAAAAAAAAAGGAAGGAAAATAGAAGCAGTGGAACGTTCGTACAGTCGACCTTCGGCATCGCAGCGGCTCGGACGCGCTCGGCTTAGCGCAAGCTTTGTTTACATCCGTGAAGCTCAGCACAGACGTGCAAACTCGTCCATCCTTGGGAAGTAGTTCAGTGGTGATTGCTCTTTTTCGGAACAACTCATTTTTACTCGTTCAGCGTTCATTTGTGTATGGTATATGGTTCTTATCAAAAAGTGAAAATTGGTATGAAATGCCGTGTGGCTAGGGCCTGCCGACCGTTAGACCAGTGGCCCGGTGCAAATCTTTTTAGTTGACGCCACTTCGGCGACTGGCACGTCGATGGGGATGAAATGATGATGATGAAGACAACACAACACTACACCCAGTCCGCGAGCGGAGAAAATCTCTGATCCGGTGGGAACCGAACCCGGGCTTTCTGCCGCGCTGACCACTCAGCTATCGAGACGGACAATTGAAAACTGGTAGCACAGGTGACTGAAGGATGGAAGGCGCCTCCCCGCTTTTTATTCATTGCAGAACTCACGCACACTTGTCGAAGTAATTTCCGTGATTCTGGTACAACCTCTCGTTTAGCCAACTGTACCGTTATGTTGCTGATCGCAGTGAAATAATACACTCCTGGAAATAAAAATAAGAACACCGTGAATTCATTGTCCCAGGAAGGGGAAACTTTATTGACACATTCCTGGGGTCAGATACATCACATGATCACACTGACAGAACCACAGGCACATAGACACAGGCAACAGAGCATGCACAATGTCGGCACTAGTACAGTGTATATCCACCTTTCGCAGCAATGCAGGCTGCTATTCTCCCATGGAGACGATCGTAGAGATGCTGGATGTAGTCCTGTGGAACGGCTTGCCATGCCATTTCCACCTGGCGCCTCAGTTGGACCAGCGTTCGTGCTGGACGTGCAGACCGCGTGAGACGACGCTTCATCCAGTCCCAAACATGCTCAATGGGGGACAGATCCGGAGATCTTGCTGGCCAGGGTAGTTGACTTACACCTTCTAGAGCACGTTGGGTGGCACGGGATACATGCGGACGTGCATTGTCCTGTCGGAACAGCAAGTTCCCTTGCCGGTCTAGGAATGGTAGAACGATGGGTTCGATGACGGTTTGGATGTACCGTGCACTATTCAGTGTCCCCTCGACGATCACCAGTGGTGTACGGCCAGTGTAGGAGATCGCTCCCCACACCATGATGCCGGGTGTTGGCCCTGTGTGCCTCGGTCGTATGCAGTCCTGATTGTGGCGCTCACCTGCACGGCGCCAAACACGCATACGACCATCATTGGCACCAAGGCAGAAGCGACTCTCATCGCTGAAGACGACACGTCTCCATTCGTCCCTCCATTCACGCCTGTCGCGACACCACTGGAGGCGGGCTGCACGATGTTGGGGCGTGAGCGGAAGACGGCCTAACGGTGTGCTGGACCGTAGCCCAGCTTCATGGAGACAGTTGCGAATGGTCCTCGCCGATACCCCAGGAGCAACAGTGTCCCTAATTTGCTGGGAAGTGGCGGTGCGGTCCCCTACGGCACTGCGTAGGATCCTACGGTCTCGGCGTGCATCCGTGCGTCGCTGCGGTCCGGTCCCAGGTCGACGGGCACGTGCACCTTCCGCCGACCACTGGCGACAACATCGATGTACTGTGGAGACCTCACGCCCCACGTGTTGAGCAATTCGGCGGTACGTCCACCCGGCCTCGCGCATGCCCACTATACGCCCTCGCTCAAAGTCCGTCAACTGCACATACGGTTCACGTCCACGCTGTCGCGGCATGCTACCAGTGTTAAAGACTGCGATGGAGCTCCGTATGCCACGGCAAACTGGCTGACACTGACGGCGGCGGTGCACAAATGCTGCGCAGCTAGCGCCATTCGACGGCCAACACCGCGGTTCCTGGTGTGTCCGCTGTGCCTTGCGTGTGATCATTGCTTGTACAGCCCTCTCGCAGTGTCCGGAGCAAGTATGGTGCGTCTGACACACCGGTGTCAATGTGTTCTTTTTTCCATTTCCAGGTGTGTATAAGCGCAGGAAAAACCGGCTCCGAGTACAGACTGCTCGTCAATTGCGCACTATTTGTTGACCTGACCGGTATGGGCAGGATAGATAAACGTGTAATAATTAGGCAGTAAAGAAATAACAAATAAGCTAATGCAAACAATAACTTCGAAACAATAGATGCCGACTGGCGGGCGACAATGAGCAATCTAGTACTCACGCAACGATTTTTCGTAGGCCACCGAGTTAATATCGTCTCTTTACAAAATATGAGACCACACACTCGATTACGGAGCGCGGGCTTCATTCGGTTGTACGTCGGTCTGCCTTCCATAACAATGAAAATGCTGTTTTATCTTGGATCAAAAAGGACGTAAAATAGCCACTCGAGTGTGCTGTGACGATTTCATTTGCGTGTGTAATAACAAAATAAGCTGCCTTTTCATAACTACGTGTGATGTGCGTACTGTAAGACCTTCGGTACACACACCATCAGATTATTTGACTTGTCGCTCTAACGAAGTAGGCGAGTGTCAGCAATATGTCTCGTGGTCTTATCGTGGCGTGTTTATCTTCTGCCGTTAGGTCGGACGATAGAAATGCCACTTGCACGCTTAGAGTAGCAGATTGACACTGACCAACTTTAAACAGAAGTTGATTAATTTTCACACACATTTATTAAAATAATAAAAATCATAGATATTACGTAACTTGATTCTGGATGCTCTTTACAATTGACAGTCTGAAGTTCCTTTGGTCCTGGTACGTTAATCTTATTCTCACATATCTCTGATACTTGACGAAGTGTCTATACATTTCTCTTCATGGCTATGTACAGGAATGTGATAATCTTATTAGGCGCAGACTGAAACTTGACTATAGACTGGTGCAGACTGACTAATCGGAGGTCTGTACACTCGTTATAATACCTCGGGCGTTCAGGTAACACTGCGCGAGCGTGATCCGGGAGGAGAAAAGGTTCTACGTTAGCAGCAATCTCATTGGCTGTGTTACGTATTAATCTGCGGATTGGCGGAAGCAGAATTTGGTCCGTCTCTAAGACAGCGCCATCTCGTAGCGCAGAGACGGACGAGCGCTGCGCCTGCGCCGTTGTGCTTAGCGGGGCGCGCTCTAGTGGGAAAGTTGCGTACACGCTGACTACGCCGAATTATGTACACAACGCTATGTCTTCCACTGTTTATCGAAATGTGCCCTATTGTTGCCTGAAAAGATGTATCTATTACATACAACATAACTTTTTTGTAATTTATGTAATTGCCGATCGTGGACGCTGAATAGAATACGAAAAGAAGCAGAAGTTCTGAGTTCAAGAAAGGTTTGAAACAGATCTAGAATGGGCATGCTCAGCGAACGAAACGAACAACAACTCGATACTAAACTGAGCAGCAGTGGAACTGTGCCGAGTGGCCACGCGGAGATGGACGAGTCCGGCCGAGGGAGACCGAGGCAGTTGCTGCGCGGGATTAGCCGAGCGGTCTGGGGCGCTGCAGTCACGGACTGTGCGGCTGGTCCCGGCGGAGGTTCGAGTCCTCCCTCGGGCATGGGTGTGTGTGTTTGCCCTTAGGATAATTTAGGTTAAGTAGTGTGTAAGCTTAGGGACTGTTGACCTAAGTCCCATGAGATTCCACACACTTTTGAACATTTGAACAGACCGAGACAGAGACGGGAATGGGACCGAGGCTGGAACGAGACCGACCGCTTCCCGTTCCCAGGAACTATAAGCAGAAAGCCGCAACCGAATTGAACTATGAAAGGCCGTTCCTTAGAATTCGTTCCTCACTCCTTCTTGGTGAACCGTTCCTTTCGTCCCATTAGTTTGCAAACGACCCATCTCTGCTATAGATTACGATGCGTCTTCAGAATGAGAATTTCCACTCTGCAGCGGAGTGTGCGCTGTTATGAAACTTTCCTGGCAGATTAAACTGTGAGACTCGAACGTGTGACCTTTGCCTTTCGCGGGCAAGTGCTCTACCATCTGAGCTAGCCAAGCACGACTCACGCCCCGTCCTCACAGCTTTAATTCCGCCAGTGCCTCGTCTCCTACCTTCCAAACTTCACAGAAGCTCTCCTGCGAACCTTGCAGAACTAGCACTCCTGAAAGAAAGGATATTGTGGAGACATGGCTTAGCCACAGCCTGGGAGATGTTTCCAGAATGAGATTTTCACTCTGCAGCGGAGTGTGCGCTGTTATGAAACTTTCCTGGCAGATTAAAACTGTGTGACGGACCGAGACTCGAACTCGGGACCTTCACCTTATGCGGGCAAGTGCTCTACCATCTGAGCTACCGAAGCACGACTCACGCCCGGTCCTCACAGCTTTACTTCTGCCAGTATCTCGTCTCCTACCTTCCAAACCTTACAGAAGCTCTCCTGCGAACCTTGCAGAACTAGCACCCCTGGAAGAAAGGATACTGCAGAGACATGGCTTAGCCACAGCCGGGGGGATGTTACCAGAGTGAGAAAAGGCAAAGGTGCGGAGCTAAGGTAATTATCACATAAATAACACGATGTTTTTTACTACTGACTTCACTTTGCAGTAAAGTATCGATGGTATTACCTTATAATCTATTAATAAAAGATGGAGCCACGTTAATACGCTGCTGTGTATTTTCATGCCAGACATACATTGTGTAAAATTACTTCTAACTGAAACACCGTTAGCCCATGCAGAGGAGTATGATTTGGTCTGACCATCTGCAAACAACCAACAGAAGTGACAATACGCTTTGTATAAAATATTAATGAAATAGCCATGGCTTTGAAATTTTTATACTAGCCTTATTGAAATATGAGAAATGATAGGCTGAAAAGCATCGTTTTGTTTCTGTATTCCTTGGAAACACTCCTTGTGGTTTAAATGGGCCCAATTTCAAAATTATGTTTCGTTCCCATTCAGTAAGGCTGTCACCAAAATTTCCTCTATCTGACGAAGATATTTTTGAAAGAAAAGTAATGAGAAAAATCTGGGGACCTGTGTTGGAGAATGGCGTATGGAGAATTCGAAAGAACAATGAAATTTATCAGTTAATGAAGCAACCCACTATCATCCAGAAATTGAAAAGTGGGATACTGCAATGGGCTGGACATGTGGCCAGAATGGAAAACAACAGAATCGCCAAGAAAGCATTTGAGGGAACTCTCCAGGCAACAAGACCATTGGACCGACCCCGTACAAGGCGGAAAGATGACATAGAGAAGGACATCGCAGCACTAGGAATTTCCGCGGGGTGGAGAGAGGCTGCGAGAGATGGAAGGCGGTGGAAGCAGATCGTTGATGCAGCGCGTGGTCTACAGGGCCTGTGATCGCTGGGAAGAGAGAGAGGGACAGAGACGAAGATATACTATAAAATTCTTCAGGCTTATTAAGAATTCGCTATGGGATTCTCCTAATTCCCGAGTCACTGGCAGTTGTTGTTGTTGTGGTCTTCAGTCCCGAGACTGGTTTGATGCAGCTCTCCATGCTACTCTATCCTGTGCAAGCTTCTTCATCTCCCAGTACCTACTGCAACCTACATCCTTCTGAATCTGCTTAGTGTATTCATCTCTTGGTCTCCCCCTACGATTTTTACCCTCCACGCTGCCCTCCAATACTAAATTGGTGATCCCTTGATGCCTCAGAACATGTCCTACCAACCGATCCCTTCTTCTGGTCAAGTTGTGCCACAAACTCCTCTTCTCCCCAATCGTATTCAATACTTCCTCATTAGTTATGTGATCTACCCATCTAATCTTCAGCATTCTTCTGTAGCACCACATTTCGAAAGCTTCTATTCTCTTCTTGTCCAAACTACTTACCGTCCACGTTTCACTTCCATACATGGCTACACTCCATACAAATACTTTCAGAAATGACTTCCTGACACTTAAATCTATACTCGATGTTAACAAATTTCTCTTCTTCAGAAACGCTTTCCCCAAATAGCAAAACTCCTTTACTACTTTAAGTGTCTCATTTCCTAATCTAATACCCTCAACATCACCCGACTTAATTCGACTACATTCCATTATCCTCGTTTTGCTTTTGTTGATGTTCATCTTATATCCTCCCTTCAAGACACCATCCATTCCGTTCAACTGCTCTTCCAAGTCCTTTGCTGTCTCTGACAGAATTACAATGTCATCGGCGAACCTCAAAGTTTTTATTTCTTCTCCATGGATTTTAATACCTACTCCGAATTTTTCTTTTGTTTCCTTTACTTTACACTGGCAGATGAATCTAAAAACAAAATGGAGTAAAATTAATGCTGAGAATTTTTGGAAATTATTCGAAACTGTAGGATTAAAAATGTAATTAATCTTTCAATCAGGCCCAGCGAACCTAATTTGTTTCACGGGCCTCCTTGATGACTTGCAGTGTAGAAGCGGGTCATATTTTATAGGCTGTTCAGTCTTAAGATCGCTGAGGTGTGGGGGTACGAGGCGCAGAAGTTGGATGACCAACAGTGCGGTGGAAGGAATGGAATTAATAGGCCTAATTTGCGCCATCCTACTCTGTAGAACGTCTTCCTTCTTCTGTATATTTCTTCTTTTCATAGCTCCACGGGGTAATCTCTCTTTCTTTCACTCATTTCTTTCACAATGAAACATATTAATGAACAAATAGTCACTACTACATCTACAACGTTTGAATGTCATGAACCACTTGTACGTATTGAAATAAAAGCGTATGGATCGTTCTGATTCAATTGGAAAGGAGAAATCTACATCTACATCTATATGATTACTCTGGAATTTACATTTAAGTGCGTGGCAGAGGGTTCATCGGACCACAATCATACTATCTCCCTACCATTCCACTCCCGAACAGCGCGCGGGGAAAACGAACACCTGAACCTTTCTGTTCGAGCTCTGATTTCTCTTATTTTATTTTCATGATCATTCCTACCCATGTAGGTTGGGCCCAACAAAATATTTTCGCATTCGGAAGAGAAAGTTGGTGACTGAAATTTCGTAAATAGATCTCGCCGCGAAGAAAAACGTCTTTGCTTTAATGACTTCCATCCCAACTCGCGTATCATATCTGCCACACTCTCTCCCCTATTACGCGATAATACAAAACGAGCTGCCCTTTTTTATACCCTTTCGATGTCCTCCGTCAATCCCACCTGGTAAGGATCCCACACCGCGCAGCAATATTCTAAGAGAGGACGAACGAGTGTAGTGTAAGCTGTCTCTTTAGTGGACTTGTTGCATCTTCCAAGTGTCTTGCCAATGAAACGCAACCTTTGGCTCGCCTTCCCCGCAATATTATCTATGTGGTCTTTCCAACTGAAGTTGTTCGTAATTTTAACACCCAGGTACTTGGTTGAATTGACAGCCTCGAGAATTGTACTATTTATCGAGTAATCGAATTCCGACGGATTTCTTTTGGAACTCGTGTGGATCACCTCACACTTTTCGTTATTTAGCGTCAACTGCCACACCGTACAGCAATCTTTTCTAAATCGCTTTGCAACTGATACTGGTCTTCGGATGACCTTAGTAGACGGTAAATTACAGCATCATCTGCGAACAACCCAGGAACAGCAGAGGTCCCAGGACGCTTCCCTGGGGAACACCTGATATCACTTCAATTTTACTCGACGATTCGCCGTCTATTACTATGAACTGCGACCTTCCTGACAGGAAATCACGAATCTAGTCGCACAACTGAGACGATACCTCATAGGCCCGCAGCTTGATTAGAAGTCGCTTGTGAGGAACGGTGTCAAAAGCTTTCCGGAAATCTAGAAATACTGAATCAACTTGAGATCCCCTGTCGATAGCGGCCATTACTTCGTGCGAATAAAGAGTTAGCTGCGTTGCACAAGAACGATGTTTTCTGAAACCGTGCTGTTTACGTATCAATAGATCGTTCCCTTCGAGGTGATTCATAATGTTTGAATACAATGTATGCTCCAAAACCCTACTGCAAATCGACGTCAATGATATAGGTCTGTAGTTCGATGGATTACTCCTACTACCCTTTTTAAACACTGGTGCGACCTGCGCAATTTTTCAATCTGTAGGTACAGATCTATCGGTGAGCGAGCGGTTGCATATGATTCCTAAGGAGGGAGCTATTGTATCAGCGTAATCTGAAAGGAACCTAATCGGTATACAATCTGGACCTGAAGACTTGCCCGTATCAAGCGATTTGAGTTACTTCGCAACCCCTAAGGTATCTACTTCTAAGAAACTCATGCTAGCAGCTGTACGTGTTTCAAATTCTGGAATATTCCATTCGTCTTCCCTGGTGAAGGAATTTCGGAAAACTGCGTTCAATAACTCCGCTTTAGCTGCACAGTCGCCGGTAACAGTACCATCGGCACTGCGCAGCGAAGGTATTGACTGCGTCTTGCCGCTTGTGTACTTTACATACGACCAGAATTTCTTCAGATTTTCTACCAAATTTCGAGACAATGTTTAGTTTCGGAACCTATTAAAGTCATCTCGCATTGAAGTCCGTGCCAAATTTCGCGCGTCTGTAAATTTTAGCCAATCTTCGGGATTTCGCGTTCTTCTGAACTTCACATGCTTTTTCCGTTGCCTCTGCAACAGCGTTCGGACCTGTTCTGTGTACCATGGGGGATCAGCTCCATCTCTTACCAATTTATGAGGTATGAATCTCTCAATTGCTGTTGCTACTATATCTTTGAATTTGAGCCACATCTCGTCTACATTTGCACAGTCAGTTCGGAAAGAATGGAGATTGTCTCTTAGGAAGGCTTCTAGTGACACTTTATCCGCTGTTTTAAATAAAATTATTTTGCGTTTGTTTCTGGTGGATTTGGAAGAAACGGTATTGAGCCTAGCTACAACGACCTTGTGATCACTAATCCCTGTATCAGTCATGATGCTCTCTATCAGCTCTGGATTGTTTGTGGCTAAGAGGTCAAGTGTGTTTTCGCAACCATTTACAATTCCCGTGGGTTCGTGGACTAACTGCTCGAAATAATTTTCGGAGTAAGCATTTAGGACAATCTCGGAAGATATTTTCTGCCTACCACCGGTTTTGAACAAGTATTTTTGCCAACATATCGAGGGAACGTTGAAGTCCCCACCAACTATAACTGTATGAGTGGGGTATTTATTTGTTACGAGACTCAAATTTTTTCTGAACTGTTCAGCAACTATATCATCGGAGTCTGGGGGTCAGTAGAAGGAGCCAATTATTAACTTACGATGTGAATTCAAGTTCTAAGGCCTCCGATTTTTTTTCTAATTAACTACTCACCCGAAATCGATGAAACTGGCGTTACTTCTCGACGTAATCGCCCTGCAGACGTACACATTTTTCACAACGCTGACGCCATGATTCCATGGCAGCGGCAAAGGCTTCTTTAGGATTCTGTTTTGACCACTGGAAAATCGCTGAGGCAATAGCAGCACGGCTGGTGAATGTGCGGCCACGGAGAGTGTCTTTCATTGTTGGAAAAAACCAAAAGTCACTAGGAGCCAGGTCAGGTGAGTAGGGAGCATGAGGAATCACTTCAAAGTTGTTATCCCGAAGAAACTGTTGCGTAACATTAGCTCGATGTGCGGGTGCGTTGTCTTGGTGAAACAGCACACGCGCAGCCCTTCCTGGACGTTTTTGTTGCAGTGTAGGAAGGAATTTGTTCTTCAAAACATTTTCGTAGGATGCACCTGTTACCGTAGTGCCCTTTGGAACGCAATGGGTAAGGATTACGCCCTCGCTGTCCCAGGACATGGACACCATCATTTTTTCAGCACTGGCCGTTACCCAAAATCTTTTTGGTGGCGGTGAATCTGTGTGCTTCCATTGAGCTGACTGGCGCTTTGTTTCTGGATTGAAAAATGGCATCCACATCTCATCCATTGTCACAACCGACGAAAAGAAAGTCCCATTCGTGCTGTCGTTGCGCGTCAACATTGCTCGGCAACGTGCCACACGGGCAGCCGTGTGGTCGTCCGTCAGCATTCGTGGCACCCACCTGGATGACACTTTTCGCATTTTCAGGTCGTCATGCAGGATTGTGTGCACAGAACCCACAGAAATGCCAACTCTGGAGGCGATTTGTTCAACATTCATTCGGCGACCCCCCAAAACAATTCTCTCCACTTTCTCGATCTTGTCGTCAGACCGGCTTGCGCGAGCCCGAGGTTGTTTCGGTTTGTTGTCACCCGATGTTCTGCCTTCATAAAACTGTCGCATCCACGAACGCCCTTTTGACACATCCATAACTGCATCACCACATGTCTCCTTCAACTGTCAATGAATTGCAATTGGTTTCACACCACGTAAATTCAGAAAACGAATGATTGCATGCTGTTCAAGTAAGGAAAACGTCGCCATTTTAAGTATTTAAAACAGTTCTCATTCTCGCCGCTGGCGGTAAAATTCCATCTGCCGTACGGTGCTGCCATCTCTGGGACGTATTGACAATGAACGCGGCCTCATTTTAAAACGATGTGCATGTTTCTACCTCTTTCCAGTCTGGAGGAAAAAAAATCGGAGGCCTTAGAACTTGAATGCACCTCATAGTTCGGTTGTTAAGTATAACCTCCACACATACCAATCATTGTTGTTTGCTGAGTGCGCTGCAGGGAATCTGAGGCGTTCAGTGATGCCAACATTTGGACGCCCGGTTAATTAAGCGTTTACGGTACGGCTATGAAACGTCCCCTTAGAACAATTTTACATGTGAAACGTCCACTTAGAACAATTTTACAAGACTGTGCTTAACCTGACACACAATAATTTTAGCGCAACGCAATCTGACTATCAAAAATCCCTGCAAAAGAATGGCCCTGAGTAACATTACACTATACCTTTCACAAATCACGTACCTCACAAAAATCTTCGCTGCTCGAACTACTGCAATACAGCGAGTGCCACTACTGCCAGCTAAATAAAAGATTCAAACTACTGAAGGCACTAACTACTGATAGGGATAGTTAGCAAATGAAAGATATTAATAGAGAACAAACACTGTATTTACCTTAATAGTCATCAATAGTCATAATATATACAGCAGCTCATGACATCAATTTTTACAAATTTCAAACTCCGCCATCTCTGTCCTCACATCCACCACTGCTGGCGGCTCCCCTCCAACTGCCCAGCGCTACGCGCTGTTCGCATCCAGCTATAGCAGTTCATGGCAACAATGGCAGACAACAATTCAAACTAGCCACATACTGCACACAGCACAGCCAGTGATTTTCATACAGAGTGCTATGTAACGTTGCCAATAAAAAACATAAACAGCAAACTTACATAAAGAAAACATAAACAGCCTACTTACATAGCCCCCATGCTCCCCACAAAAATTTTACATAATATTTTTGGGCAGTGGCCAATACATATTTGTTAAATTTTTTTTTTTTTTTTTACAATTACAAGAACATCGAAATCAAATGCACACAATTATTGATACAATGTTGGTCAGAAGCTAAAACTTTCTCACAGTCCATAGAGACAGTCCTGATCATTCATCATAATAGTAATTACAGTTTTTTTTTCACAAAGTCTCATTAGTTAAAAAATTGCACACAGAAGTAGTGGATTTCCATGCAGTCTTGAAGAAGTAGTGGTGTCCTTCCAACGGAAAGACAGTGCTGACTCTTGACATGCTGACAGGTAATGGGCCACAATGGAGCAAACCCACAGCTGAGTCATTCGAAGTTTTGACGAAGATTGGTAGATAGGTCATCACAGAGTAGACCTACTGTAGTCCTGGTAGAGATTGTGGTATTGATGGGCCACCAGAGGTGCAGACCCACTGCAGTCCTTGTAGAAAGTGTGGACAAGCCCACTGTAGTCCTGGTAGAGATTGTGGTATTGGTGGGCCACCAGAGATGCAGACCCACTGCAGTCCTTGTAGAAAGTGTGGACAAGCCCACTGTAGTCCTGGTAGAGATTGTGGTATTGGTGGGCCACCAGAGATGCAGACCCACTGTAGTCCTTGTAGAAAGTGGTATTGGTGGGCCTCCAGAGATGCAGACCCACTGTTGTCCTTGTAGAGAGTATTGGTGGGCCACCAGAGGTGTAGACCCACTGTAGTCTTTGTAGAGATGGCCAGCAGCCATCTGTTGCGACTGTGCAGGTGCACAATCACCAGTGAAGAGTCTTGCAGTTAATATAACAAGTCCATAACCACCACTTGTGCACTCACAAAGTTTTTGGAATTGTCCTTAGAACCAGCAATGCTGTTATCCAGTCCCTTGCTGAATTATTAACACACGTGCAAACACTATCAGTCCCTACTTCTCACATATTGTCGATATACTATGACCAACAGAAATGTGTGCAGTGAGATGGAACTTACAAGTTACTTAATTTGATGAACTGCTGTCAATTACAATTTTATAACATAAGAATACAATGACAAAGGTACAAAATACATAATTAAAAACATAACAATACAGATAACATTTGTAGTACAGGCTTTACAAAAGAATAGAAATAAACATATACATCAGCGTTACAGGAATTATGACATAAGTAAATACATAAACGATCAGAATAACTTTTGAAACATCAACTTCACACATGAGCATTAAAACAGAATAAATAATGTCTAAACATCTTTACAAAGAAAATAACAGAGTATTAGAAAAATTCTACAACATAGCTCTCATCAGCTAAACACATAAACACAGGAAAAACACAAATACACAAGGGTACACAAACATATAGCAGAATAATAGAAGGAAAGGACAGGGTTTGCTTTACTGCAGTATTTTGCTTGGAGATCTCCCTTCATTCCATAGATCGTTCGTCTTATTTCAACCTTTGCTTCCACCAAAAAAATCCTATCCAAGCATGCTTTCTGTATTTATGTGTTCACATATTTCTTACCTCATTATTTATTTCCAAGATAATCCTACCTATACCTCCTTCCTGTATTCTATTCATATTTCTTTCAAAATAATTATTTCTGATTGTACAATACTCATTGGGGCCCAAATCTTTCTTCGCAATGCATTCTTTACCTATTCTCCATAGTCAGTTTCTTATATAGTCTACCCCCTCTTAAGCTAACTTAAATCTACTGAGCTCAGATATATACCAAGGGACGAGGCAATGCAGCATCACAAAACACAGTTAATATAAACAGCAATGAAAAAAAACGCAGATTTGCAAAGCAAGCAGCATTAAGAAATTAGCAAAAGTCAAATTCAATAACACTATGCCTGACAAACAGCAGCAACTTATACCTAAACATGACATAGCTCAAGCAGAAAAAATATTACAGGAAACAACAATGCAGACAAGGGAAATGCATATTCACATCTTAATGTCTATGTAATTAAAGTGGTGCACCATAACAACTGATTGTAAAAAAAATATTACCATGTACCTGAAAAGAAAATTAAGTGTTACTGTTACTAGTTACTTCTTATTGTTCTTTCCTTTCCAAGTGCTCCTTTTTTAAAGAATGTGGATTACAAAATTATCATTTAATAGATCTGTTGACAGAAAGAGTTCACATTAGCAAATGCATCTCATTGTATAAAAGCAATGCTGCAACACAGCTGGAAACCAGATATCAAATGAAATAAGCAATTACACAAACCAAAGCATAAAAATATCATTCAGTAGTCATGTGACATTTCATTTCATAAGTTAATGGCTCTCAACTCTCGTAGAAAGACACTTGTCATAATCAGGTGAGCAGATGTACGAATATTTCCCATCAATTCATAAGCATTTCAATAATTAGCACAAAGTGCGAGTAATCATATGTTTTTAAGTAACGAGGGTGTCGCATTAGCGATGAAAGGCACATCCTAATGGCTTATTCTCCAGGTGTTTGACACAGCTGTGTGCCCACAACGCATTACAAAAATCATATGTTTTTAAGTGACGAGGGTGTCGCATTAGCGATGCCCTCTACAAAGGAATGTCATTAACAGATATATAGGCCTCTCTTTGTCCTTCTCTTCCACCTGTGCCTCTGGCACACCCTAATGGCTTTCTTTTCTACCTGAGCGTCTGAAAAGGCTTGTTCTCCAGGTGTCTGACACACCTGGGTGCCCACGTCACATTATGTGCAGGTGGTCACTTAACTTTCTTACGGAAATATTTACGACAGTAGTTTCCGCTACAGTGACAGTCTCATATAAAACATTTCACAGGTCAAGAATTTTATTGACATAAACATACCTCAACAGCATAATACACATCGTCGTCATAAAAATAACATCATAACACCTCAGTCAAATGTCAAAAACGTCGTAGCTTCCTCCAATGATTTCAAAACCTAAAGAAAATTCTATGCTCATTTCAGTAGTGTCATCTACCTCAAACGTACTTTAAAAATCATGATCTCATACCAAATACATCATTCAAAGCTCTCATAGTATCACAATGGTACCAAAAAAATATGAACAGTTCACAAAGTACAGACAAAGTACAATTTCTTAAGTGTGAAGTAATCCAACTCTGTAATTGCGTAAACATGTGTCACTGACGTAGTAAAAAGATGTTTGTTTCTCTGTTAAATGATCAGATAGGTGTGTAATTTATGTGTTAGAGAAATATGGTACCGATGTGTTAAATTGTATAAGCAAATACCATATTAGCTAGGGCTCCTTGTGCTTGCCAAACACATGGTACACAAAGTAGGCGTGTACCCCCCCTGAGGTTTATTGTAATTATACCCTCAGGTGTTACAGATTACAGCAATGGAATGAAATGTATTGCGAAAAACTTTCTTTGTAATTCAAAAATCTTTAAAAATAAATGTTTTAAGTACAAAATTAATCACTCAAATACGTGTCCTGTAGCGCTAAATGTGCGTCTTGCTGTAAGATAATCTCTGGGAAGTGTCGTAGTTATTGTCCTCCGAAAGCTAAGTTCTGCAGAAGTCAATGTACTTACCTCATGATACACAAAAGTGAAATGCTTTGCGTATAGATATCATACTTATTACGCTTATTGCCGTGATGAAGAAAGAACTGTGCTGTAACGTATTGTTGTGCTACAGAAAAGGCTGTCTCATTGTAGCAATAGCACAAAAGTCACCACTAAAACATGTCTCACTTTATAGAAGAATTCAGAAAAAACTGTGCAGATATAAAACAGATACACCGCAAAAGCGACATTGTAAATTGTCACTCATTAGTAACATCGTGATATAATCGTGTAGCTGTCACATAAACTAACCACTGTGTCATCTGGCATTTCACATAAAGCACCTCAAATCCAGAATCCACTCGTAAGCAAACCAAAATGTTGCATGTTAACAGTTTCTCAGTGTGACAAATTGTACAAGTAGCGTGAAGTGAAAATTGCAAAGACTAAGTTAAAAAGCAGATTATCTGTCAATAAATGGTTTGACATGAGAAATGTGGTGTAAACCTTTACTCTTCCTAGTACGCAGAGTTTCAACTTCAACGCAATTATCATGTGGTATACGTCGGATTCTGTAAGGTCCATTGTAAACTAGAAAGAATTTGTGACTCAAGTGTTTCTTCTTATGTGACAATGAATGAGCTTTAATGAGAACTTTCTGACCAATATATAATTTCTTTGCATTTGCTTTACCGTGTAGTTTTCTCCTTTTCTCTGCTGCAGATTTTATATTTTTAAGAGCCAGATCAATTATGTCTTTGTGTTGCAGTTTACGTGTATTCGGGAAAGGTACAAGCTCTCTGATTCTGTTCGGTGGTTCTACATTCTTCAGTACAAGAGTAGGTGGTAAAGCAGTGGAATCATGAGGCATTTCATTCAGCACATTTTGAAATAAGTGTAAATATCTGTCCCAATGCTGATGCTTTCTGTGACAATAAAGTCTGCAAAGCTTATTGATTTCTTTCATAATCCGTTCAGACGGGTTACAATGTGGTGAATACAATGAAATAAAAACAGGTTTGATTTTATGATTCCGAAGCATGCGTGACCAAACAGCAGATCTGAATTGCGGTCCGTTATCTGAAATGACTTTACTAACGTGTCCAACTTCACGTAAGAAATTTTTAACAAAGGCGTTGGATACAGACCGTCCAGTGGCTTTACGTAACGGAGTGAAAGAAACAAATTTTGAAGTAAGTTCAACAGCGACTAGAACGTACGAAAATCCATTCGATGTTCTGACAAGGGGTCCCAAGAGATCAACAGCAGCAAATTCTTTTAATTTAGAAGGAATAATAGGAAATAACGGAGCACGATGTGAGATAGTAGATGGTTTCGCCTTTTGACAAAGTTTACAAATAGACAAGACTCTTCGAATTCTCTTTTCCATATTGTTAAAATAACAAGTCGTTCGAAGAATATGATAACATTTTCGTGGGCCAAAATGTGCGTAGCTGAAATGAATGTACCAAATGAGCTTATTAACAAAATCGTCTGGAATGCAAAGTACCCATAGCTTGTCATCAACAGTGCAGCGTTTGAAGAGTATGTTGTTTCTAACTAGGTAATAATGCCGAATCTGAGTCTGTGTCTTTTCATGCCATTTACTTTTGATATCTTTCCAAATCGGATCTTTATCTTGTTCATGAGCAATGTCCTTTAAAGATGTGGTGATGAAGTTTTCAAAGGCGACTTTCTGAATGTAAAGAATACTGAAATTTTTCTCGAGGTTGCCTTCTGTGTTACTTTTCTCAAGCCCAGCCGGTGCGCGTGACAGCGCGTCCGCAACAATGTTCTCCTTGCCGGGAATGTAGACTATTGTGAAGCGGAATTCTTGCAGAAACAATGCCCAACGTTTTAACCTATCATGATTTAATTTTGAAGACATAAGAAATTGTAATGCACGATGATCACTGTATACTTTTACGTGCTTACCAGAAAGAAAGAAACGGAATTTGTTAAATGCCCAAACGATAGCTAAAGCTTCTAATTCAGTAACGGAATAATTTTTTTCAGATTTTGTTAGCACTCGGCTAGCAAAAGCAATGGTTTTCTGAACAGTAATGTCATCTTCTATGGCTTCTTGAAATAAATGGGCACCAAGACCAACTTTGGAAGAATCAGTGCTAAGGCAGAAATCTTGTGACAGATCTGGATGAGCTAGTATTGGCGTGTGAAGTAACGCTTCTTTCAAAGAATTGAATTCCAACTGTGCTTGTTCGTCCCAGTTCCAACTAGTATTTTTTCCAGTGAGAGAACAAAGTTTTGGTGTAACTAGAATTTGCATATTCAGAAAACGACGGTAAAAATTTACGAGACCTAGAAAACTGCGGACTTGTCTTTTTGTGGATGGAACTGGAATGGCTCTGATTGCTTCTAACTTTTCTGGATCCGGCTGAATGCCTTCAGAAGAAATAATATGTCCCAAAAACTTCACCTTTGACCTACCGAATTCTGACTTTTCCAAGTTAACTGTAATTCCAGATTCTGCAAAAATACGTAACAAACTGTTGAGGATGCGGTTATGTTGTTCCCATGAAGCTTCTGCTATTAGAATATCGTCCACATATAAAGTGATGTGACGTTTTAAGAACTCAGGTAATATGGAATTTAACCCACGAATGAATGCTGCTGAAGAAATGTTCAAACCAAAAGGAAGTTTCCGAAACTGATAACAAACGCCGAAACAAAGGAAAGCTGTGTATTTTCTACATTCTGGATGTAGTTCGATCTGATAAAAGCTTGATCTGAGATCAATGGAAGATAACACTTTTACACCATTAAAATTTTGAAGAAGTTCTTCCATCGTCTGCGGCCTGTCTGTTTCAGGAATAATGATAGTATTGATTTGTCTCGAATCTAAGACAAGTCTGATCGATCCATTTTTCTTCTCAACAACATGTAACGGATTGTTGTATGAGCTTGCTGCAGGCTCAATAATGCCCTCGTCAAGCATAGATTGTATTTCTGTTCTAACACGGTCCCTATAATGCGCCGGAATTACGTATGGTCTAACACAAAATTTAGTATGCTCACGAACACGAAATTGGTATTGAAATCCCTTGATTGTTCCTGTTTTGTGAGTAAAAACTGTGGAATGTGCTTGTAAAATCTCAAAAAGGTCCTGCCTATCAGTGTCATTACAATTCTCAATTGTTTGAATTTTATTCTGAATTAACTCATTAATTTCAAATATGCCGTCGATATCATCCCTTTCAGTACTTGCAGAGTGATTGTTGGTGTCTACTTCCCTAGATAATTCCGAACTGTTGTCTAACAGAACATAAAGCCGATTAATTTCCTCATCATGGTTTGAGAGCCAGTCTTCAAATTTCAAAGCTATTGACTTACCTTCTTTCTCTAAACTTATTTCAGCATCGTGAAAACTTAAGATTGCTTTGTATTCATTCAAAAAGTCTACTCCCAGTATAATTTCCGTCGACAATAATGGAACAATAAGGAAGTTCATAGAGAAGCTGTGGCTTTGACAAAAGAATTCTAAATTGGTTTGTTGGCGTACATCTACACTTTTTCCAAAGATTGCACCTTGTAATTTAATCTTACGTAACGGAAGTGTGGGGCAATCGTTCGCTTTGTTGCATTTGCTAAAAGCTGTTTCGCTAATTACTGAAATGGGACTGCCAGAGTCAAGTACTGCCGTAAATTTTACGTCATGTACAGTAATGTGAATCACAGGATATGCAATGGTGTTATATGTTACGTCGTGTTCCTGGAGTAAGATGTCCCTAATGTCTTCCATTTTTACGTAATTACTAGCTACGGCAGCTGCGTCATCAGTTTCATAAGTACGTCTTGTGGCTGCCAGTGGTGTGAGTCATCGCCTATTGTCTCTTTGTTGTCGCGCGTCGTTATTGGGATTTGGAGACCTAACTTCTACAAATTCATCGTGACGAGAGTGCTCTGCTCTGTTTAAATCTCGCCAGTTCTGATGCAATTCAGGTCTGTCGTTACGATCATATCGTCTGTCGTCATGTCGGTAGTTTCCATAGTTTCTTTCTTGTCGGTCACATGGTGGAGAATTTCTCCTTGAATCGTAACTACGCGCTGGACCGTTGCGTCTAAAGTTATTCTGTCTCCCTTGATAATAGTTATTTTGGTTCCCATATTGTCTGTTTCTCTGATTGTCTCTGTGATAGTCATTACCGCGGAAAGGTGATCTTTCCCTGTAACTATTACTCTGCCAGTGGTTATCATATGGGTGGTGTCTGTTTTGGTCACGATTTACGTTGTAAGAATAGGTTTGTCGTCGCCATTTATTGTTTCTGTCGTCACGGAGTTGTGACGGATGTGACCTGTAATGATTGTTTTCCTGTTTTCGCATCCCGCGACTGTCTGTGTCAATTTCCAGTTCTTGTAACAGTCCCTGAAAAGCTTCAATGTCGTCTTTGCAACGTCCTGCTAAAATAATATGTCTCAAATGTTCAGGCAGTTTGATTAAGCAAATACGGATGAGTTCTGAGGGGCTGTATGGGTTTGACAGGTACTGATTCTTGTGCAACATGTCTTCAAAATATTTGACAAGACTGGAAAATTCAGATTGTTCAAAGTGTTTCATCATCATGATGCTATGTTTTACGCGGTCTTGTGTGGCTTGAGACCAATATGCTGAGAGGAAGGCATGGTAAAATTCTCCTTCACTGTGGCAATCGTGAATGACCGATCGCATTCTTACAGCTGGTTCATTCTCCAAGTAGCCACACATAAATTCTAATCTGTGCTCCAATGACCAGTTGGGAGGAAAACAATGAGAGAATTGATGGAGCCATGCTTGTGGATGAATGTCGTTGCCAGAATTCTTAAATGTTTTGAATTTACGTGTAGTAATGAACAGCTTATAATCAAAATCATCGTGTCGGCGAGTAGCATATCGGTCATTGTTACGTCGTGTCGGCGGTTCCATCTCAAAATTCGGTGCACCTTGCCAGTTCCTTTCATAATTACCGAAATGCTCTGTGTTATTATTTTGTGGCTTTTCCGTATTTATATGTCCCTCTTCCCTTATTGGGGCGCGAGTGTCCTCTGAAATACGTAATTCTTGTATTACCTGTGTCAGCTGATCTTGTACTTCCCGCATTTCTCTTTTGTATTGCGTATTAATTTGATTCTGATTTTGTTTGAATTTTCTTATTTGTTCATACTCTTCTGTGTCCGTGAAGGCTACGGGTCTTGTGTCATTCAGATCATCATCTACCTTTGTAGATAAGTTAGTGACCTGATCCGAAAGTTCAGCTACTTTCTCCGATAGTGAACACATTTCCTCAGTGTGTTTTTCTGAACCAAGTTTCAGAGTGTCCATTTGTGTTGAAATCGAATCTACTGTGTTCTTTAAGTTTTCCTGAGTTTTTGCCAGTTGCGTAACCGAATCGGTAGATGCAACTGAGTCAATTTTAGCCCACAAGGTCTCATGATTTTCATGAACAATGGTTTGCAGCTCTTTTATGGCTGCTTCGTGATTCTGTAATGCATTTTCATGCCGCGAAAAAATAGGCTGAAAATGCTCACAAATTTGTGTTTTTACGTCATTACAGACTTTTTGACATTTCGATTCAATGTTATGTAATTCAGTACTTAAATCTTCACGTGTTTGTTCAAGTGTGGTGTCTAACTTCCGAAGATTTTGTTCCATTGTGTCTAACTTTTGCTGTGTTTGTCTCTGGTGTTGTTCCATTGTGTCTAGCTTTTTAAGATTTTGTTCCATTGTGTCTAACTTTTGAAGATTTTGTCCCATCTGTCTCTGATTTTGTTCCATTTGTTGCATTAATTGCAATAATAATGTATTAGTGTCTGGAATCTGTTTCTCTATGCTTTTTGACAGTGCGTTTTCACCGGCCGCATTCACATTTTGACAAGCAGAAAATGTGTCTTGACTCATTTGAGAAAACGGTGAGGACGCAAAACCTGAATCTACAGTATTTGCAAAATTGTGTCCTATCATTTCGGATTCCTGAGGCGAGCTGTTGCCGACCGATCGATCGATAATGCTTCCCTGTTCACTACCTGTTTGACTGTCTACGCCATTGTTTGACGCCCGCTCCATTTCCCTATGCACAGTTACCAAATTACTACTTTGAACATTAGTTAACTCATTACACAGTGGCGCTACCACATTGCTTCCGTCTTCACTGTCGTTTCTCAGTTTACTTTGGAGCCGAGTGTTACGTTTTTCACACGCCATTATTGTGACAATATTTCACACGATAACACAGAAAAGCACAATTTGAATAGCAAAAATAAGAGAACACATTAACATAACACTGAAAATAATATGTAGTTAATTACAAGCGCAGCTGCAAAATACTTGTTGCAAATCTACATGCATGCCACAACTGTTTTACATTACAACAATGAAAGACTGCAACTACAAAGGAGATTCTCTCTACAATTACGCGCTAGCAATAAACAAAAGCTACACTAAATACACAAACTACAAGAAAAAATCAGAAGATTCCAGTGAGGTATCCTAGGCTAAGGGTCGACATATGAAACGTCCCCTTAGAACAATTTTACATGTGAAACGTCCACTTAGAACAATTTTACAAGACTGTGCTTAACCTGACACACAATAATTTTAGCGCAACGCAATCTGACTATCAAAAATCCCTGCAAAAGAATGGCCCTGAGTAACATTACACTATACCTTTCACAAATCACGTACCTCACAAAAATCTTCGCTGCTCGAACTACTGCAATACAGCGAGTGCCACTACTGCCAGCTAAATAAAAGATTCAAACTACTGAAGGCACTAACTACTGATAGGGATAGTTAGCAAATGAAAGATATTAATAGAGAACAAACACTGTATTTACCTTAATAGTCATCAATAGTCATAATATATACAGCAGCTCATGACATCAATTTTTACAAATTTCAAACTCCGCCATCTCTGTCCTCACATCCACCACTGCTGGCGGCTCCCCTCCAACTGCCCAGCGCTACGCGCTGTTCGCATCCAGCTATAGCAGTTCATGGCAACAATGGCAGACAACAATTCAAACTAGCCACATACTGCACACAGCACAGCCAGTGATTTTCATACAGAGTGCTATGTAACGTTGCCAATAAAAAACATAAACAGCAAACTTACATAAAGAAAACATAAACAGCCTACTTACACGGCCTAAGACTTTAGCGTTTATCCAGAGTGCGATTGTGGAAAAAATTTTACGATTTTTTGCTAGCGCTTGTCAGGGTCCCTGCAGCCCGGGGCCCCTGTATCATTGATACCGCTGATAAGGAGGTAGCTATGACCCTGGTTAAAACGTTACGAGTTGTTACATTGTTAGAACTGTGACAAAGAGAAATATTATTTTAATAATTTTAGCCAAAATTATTATTATTCAGCTGGATTGATGGTTTTCTTGAAGAGGTTGCACTTTTTTTTTTGGTTAGGTGCAAAATATGCGCAGACTAGCCGAAAATAAAGCCTGAATTTGGTGTCCTCGTTTGCAAGGCGCCTGTTAATCAAAATGTTATAACAACCTTCACCTTCATGTGCCGCAAAAATACTATTAATCTTCTTCTTCTTCCTCATCGAGTTGAGAAGCCACGATAATATCACCGTGTCATTATTGCCTTCTTGTAGTAAAGTACCTAACTAGTAAGAAATAGCGTATCTGTTATAAAATTACAGTGACTTACAAGGGAACCTCCCCATCTCGCACCCCCCTCAGATTTAGTTATAAGTTGGCACAGTGGATAGGCCTTAAAAAACTGAACACAGATCAATCGAGAAAACGGGATGAAGTTGTATGGAACTATGAAAAAAATAAGCAAAATATACAAACTGAGTAGTCCATTAGCAAGATAGGCAACATCAAGGATAGCATGCGCTCGGGAGTGCCGTGGTCCCCTGGTTATCGTGAGCAGCTGCAGAACGAGAGGTCCTTGGTTCAAGTCTTCCCTCGAGTGAAAAGTTTAATTCTATTTTCAGACAATTACCAAAGTTCAGGACTCACACATAATCAACTTCGCTCTCCAAAATTCCAGGACATGTTCAGATTTGTTTGGACATATGCAGGATTTGATGGTCTACACACGGAAAAATTTGAAAACGTTAAAAACATATGTTTTGACAGAGCACAGGGAAAACTGCGCGACTGTGAAAATATTGCATTCATTTGTTGCAGTTTATGTCACAAACTCTTATGTTTTCATCACTTTTTTGGGAGTGATTATCACATCCACAAGAAAACCTAAATCGGGCAAAGTAGAAGAATCTTTTTACCCATTCGCCAAGTGTACTAGTTAGGTGGGTCGACAACATATTCCTGTCATGTGACGCACATGCCGTCAACAGTGTCGTATAGAATGTATCAGACGTGTTTTCCTGTGGAGGAATCGGTTGACCTATGACCTTGCGATCAAATGTTTTTGGTTCCCATTGGAGAGGCACGTCCTTTCGTCTACTAATCGCACGGTTTTGCGGTGCGGTCGCAAAACACAGACACTAAACTTATTACAGTGAACAGAGTCGTCAATGAAAGAACGGACAGATCATAACTTTGCGAAAACAAAGATATTAAACTTTTCGCTCGAGGGAAGACTTGAACCTAGGATCTCTCGTGCCGGAGCTGCTCACGCTAACCACGGGACCACGGCGCTTCTGAGTATACATTAGTCTTGATGTTGCCTATCTTGCCCATCGACTACTCAGTTTGTATATTTTGCTTATTTTTTTCATAGTTCCACACAACTTCTTCCTGTTTTCTCGATTGACCTGTGTTCAGTTTTTTAAGCCTATCCACTGTGCCAACTTATAACTAAATCTGAGGGGGGTGCGATGGGGAGGTTCCCTTGTTAGAAGTCACAGATATCAAATAACAACTTTACAGAACCTGGGCGCTATTTCATTCACAACTAGGAGTCTCTAGTAGCATTTAACATTCAGCGCCGTGTGCCATCTGTCGACCAAATTTCGAACTTGTTCCTGTGAACATTTTCGTCTAGGTGCGATTTCAGTAAGTTGCAAGCACAAGTCGCAAGTAGCAACTAAAAAGCGTAGTTAACATTAGACGCCGTATTCCATCTGTTGACGTACGTCCGTGCTTCGTTCTAAGGGCCTTGTGTCTCACGATGTGTGATGTATTACACTCCTATCGTCGAGGAAATGAACCAAGAAGCCAATTTGCTCTTAGAAAAATTCGGTTCGGAACTGGTGCAGCCGCGGAATGAGAGGACCGAATAAAGATTGTGCTAATACACAGACCTAAAGTGTAGTCTGCAATTTTCGTGACATATTTAAACACACTTTTCATTATAAAAGCTAAAATTGCAGGGTAATTTCCGAAAACAGGTAATGGATAAGGCTCCGATGAGTATTTTGATGCTTATTACGCAAATATATCGTACATAAATTACTAAAAATGCACACTGGTGTGTACTATGTAAGTTTTACCAAATGGTTGACAACTATGTTCGTAAGACAGATATCTTTTCCGGCAGTAGAATAGGCAGTTAAACTTTAATATTTTCAAATATTGCGTTAATACTATTCCCAACGTCAAGTTTTAACTGTAAAATCACTGTTTTCACTTGCACATCATCAACCTTAAAACATGTAACCGCTCAATCTAACCTAGACCTTGGGCTATGCTACAGGTCAGTCATCACATCCAACATTTGAAGGCGGGAGTGATGGATGGATCAGTATCACACTGTAACAAGTCCTTATGACTAACTGCTCGGTATGATGTATGGGATGGCTTAAACAAGGTGAGAATGGATGGATCAGTATCACACTGTAACAAGTCCTTATGACTAACTGCTCGGTATGATGTATGGGATGGCTTAAACAAGGTGAGAATGGATGGATCAGTATCACACTGTAACAAGTCCTTATGACTAACTGCTCGGTATGATGTATGGGATGGCTTAAACAAGGTGAGAATGGATGGATCAGTATCACACTGTAACAAGTCCTTATGACTAACTGCTCGGTATGATGTATGGGATGGCTTAAACAAGGTGAGAATGGATGGATCAGTATCACACTGTAACAAGTCCTTATGACTAACTGCTCGGTATGATGTATGGGATGGCTTAAACAAGGTGAGAATGGATGGATCAGTATCACACTGTAACAAGTCCTTATGACTAACTGCTCGGTATGATGTATGGGATGGCTTAAACAAGGTGAGAATGGATGGATCAGTATCACACTGTAACAAGTCCTTATGACTAACTGCTCGGTATGATGTATGGGATGGCTTAAACAAGGTGAGAATGGATGGATCAGTATCACACTGTAACAAGTCCTTATGACTAACTGCTCGGTATGATGTATGGGATGGCTTAAACAAGGTGAGAATGGATGGATCAGTATCACACTGTAACAAGTCCTTATGACTAACTGCTCGGTATGATGTATGGGATGGCTTAAACAAGGTGAGAATGGATGGATCAGTATCACACTGTAACAAGTCCTTATGACTAACTGCTCGGTATGATGTATGGGATGACTTAAACAAGGTGAGAATGGAATTTTCATAATTCACTCACAGTGTAGTTCACATTTATTTATCGTCCCTTTCAAATCACTTAATGACTTCAATGACAGATTGTACCAAGTCTCATTTTGCGCACTTGTGTTATCAATTATGGCTACTTTACGCTGCGAATTCTTCAAGAGTCGTTTTGAATCTTCATCTCTTCCAGATGTGGTTGGGTACATAGAGCAGCCAGTAATCAAAATGGGAACTGCGTCTAGAAAATCTCGAGGATTAAAAACTTTCATACTGGTACTAATTACTAGCTATATAATTCACATGATGCAACTGGAAATATTTCTGGTAATGGAACAAATTGAGGGGGGGGGGAGGTTTCACACTTTGCAAAAACGATGTCACTAATTTCATTCACAAACTTAGAAACTAACCTTGACTTCTGACGAAGACGGTGTAAAGACGCTGAGGCAAATTCTCCAGTTGTACTGTCAATGATATTTTGAATTATCGCTATATCGAATGACTGACAATGTGGTTTAGATACCTGTGAACGTAATAACGCGGTTAGAATCCGTATTCTCAATGTGAACTCTGGTGCTACTGTGTGGTAATTTGTGTTTAGATTCTCGGCATCACACTATCAATATTTTTACACTTGTCCCGTTAATATGAAACTAAAGCCAAAGGAAGAACATAGGAACATACTCAATACTGACTGTTTTGTTGCGATGAGATTTTGTCCGTGTGCAAGCGTATCTCTCGCATGTCATTTAACAAATGAGGAACAATCGTTGGAATTATTAATAACATCATTTCACATAACTCTTTGTCCGTTGGGTTACTGAAGCGTTACATTAGGTCCTGTCAAGTAATGACGTATGGAGGCGAGAGCATATTTCTTGATCGCATGTTCACAGCTCACTTCTTACTTGCGACTAATAACAGCGTAACATCTGCGACCATAAATCTAAATCTACATCTACACCATACTCCGCAAGCTACCTAATGGTGTGTGGCGGAGGGTACATTCGATACCACTATCTGATCCCTCCAGCCTTTTTCCACTCGCGAATAGTGCGCGGGAAGAATGATTGTGGGTAAGCCTCTGTATTGGATCTAATTTCTCGAATTTTCTCCTCGTCGTCAACACGCGAGATGTATGTGGGGAGAAGTAATACGTTGTCCGACTCCTCCTGAAAACTGCTGTCCCGAAATTTCAATAGTAAATCTCTCCGTGACGCACAACGCCTTCTTGTAACGCCTGCCAGTGTAGTTTGTTTAGCGTCACCGTAACGCTCTCTCGTCAGCTAAACGATCCCGTGACGAAAACGCGCCGCTCTTCGTTGGATCTTCTCTGTCTCCTCCATCAGTCCTACCTCGTAGGGATCCCAGACAGATGAACAGTACTCAAGAACCGGGCGAACTAGCACCTTATAAGCCACTTCTTTCGTGGATGAGTTACATTTCCTAAAGATTCTTCCGATGAATCTGAGTCTGGTGTCTGCTTTTCCCACTGTTTGTTTTATGTGGTCATTCCACTTGAGATCGCTCTGGATAGTTACGCCTAGATATTTTACGGTAGACGTTGTCTCCAGCTCTTTGTCATCAATAGTGTAGCAGTGCAGTAGTGGATGTCTTTTCCTATGTACGCGCAAATATGTTACGTTTATTTTCGTTCAGGATCAACCGCGAGAGCGAGCACCATTCTATCAGTTGTCTGTAGGCCGTTCTGCAAATTCTTACTATCTTCTGGCATTCCTGCTTCGGTATAGACAACTGCATCGTCTGCGAATAGCCCTAAACAGCATCCGACGCTTTCTACTACATCACTTATATACAGGGTGTTACAAAAAGGTACGGCCAAACATTCAGAAAACATTCCTCACACACAAATAAAGAAAACATGTTATGTGGAGATGTGTCCGGAAACACTTAATTTCCATGTTAGAGCTCATTTTAGTTCCGTCAGTACGTTCTGTACTTCCTCGATTCACCGCCAGTTGGCCCAATTGAAGGAAGGTAATGTTGACTTCGGTGCTTGCGTTGACATGCGACTCATTGCTCTACAGTTCTAGCATCAAGCACATCAGTACGTAGCATCAACAGGTTTGTGTTCATCACGAACATGGTTTTGCAATCAGTGCAATGTTTACAAATGCGGAGTTGGCAGATGCCCATTTGATGTATGGATTAGCACGGGGCAATAGCCGTGGCGCGGTACGTTTGTAACGAGACAGATTTTCAGAACGAAGGTGTCCCGACAGGAAGGCGTTCGAAGCAATTGATCGGTGTCTTAGGGAGCACGGAACATTCCAGCCTATGACTCGCGACTGGGGAAGACCTAGAGCGACGAGGACACCTTCAATGGACGAGGCAATTCTTCGTGCAGTTGACGATAACCCTAATGTCAGCGTCAGAGAAGTTGCTGCTGTACAAGGTAACGTTGACCACGTCACTGTACGGAGAGTGCTACGGGAGAACCAGTTGTTTCCGTACCGTGTACAGCGTGTGCAGGCACCATCAGCAGCTGATTGACCTCCACGGGTACACTTCTGCGAATGGTTCATCCGACTATGTGTCAATCCTCATCTCAGTGCAAATGTTCTCTTTACGGATGAGGCTTCATTCCGACGTGTTCAAATTGTAAATTTTCACAATCAACATGTGAGGGCTGACGAAAATCCGCACGCAATTGTGCAATCACGTCATCGTCGCAGATTTCCTGTGAACGTTTGGGCAGGCATTGTTGGTGATGTCTCGCTTGGGCTCCATGTTCTTCCACCTACGCTCAATGGAGCACGTTATCACGATTTCATACGGGATACTCTACCTGTGCTGCTAGAATATGTGCCTTTACAGGTACGACACAACATGTGATTCATGCGCGATGGAGCTCCTGCACATTTCAGTCGAAGTGTTCGTACGCTTCTCGACAACAGATTCGGTGACCGATGGATTGGTAGAGGCGGACCAATTCCGTGGCCTCCACGCTCTCCTGACTTCAACCCTCTTGACTTTCATTTATGGGGGCATTTGAAAGGCCTCGTCTACGTAACCCCGGTACCAAATGTAGAGACGCTTCGTGCTCGTATTGTGGACAGCTGTGATACAATACGCCATTCTCCAGGGCTGCATCAGCGCATCAGGGATTCCGTGCGACGGAGGGTGGATGCACGTATCCTCGCTAACGGAGCACATTTTGAACATTTCCTGTAACAAAGTGTTTGAAGTCACGCTGGTACGCTCTGTTGCTGTGTGTTTCCAATCCACGATAAATGTGATTTGAAGAGAAGTAATAAAATGAGCTCTAACATGGAAAGTAAGCGTTTCCAGACACATGTCCACATAACATATTTTCTTTCTTTGTGTGCGAGGAATGTTTCCTGAAAGTTTGGCCGTACCTTTTTGTAACACCCTGTATATTGTAAACAGCAACGGTCCTATCACACGTCCCTGTGGTACTCCGGATATTACCCTTACAACTGTCGATTTTGTTCCTTTAAGAGCGACGTGTTGAGTTCTGTCTGCAAGAAGGCCTGCCTTGAATCCAATCGCAGATCCGCTCCGATGCTGCGCACGCTGGTATTTTTTTCCCTTAAACAGTAATGAGGGAGGGTATCAAATGCCTCACTGAAATCAGGGAACACTGCACCAGGCTGGGCGCCGTTGCCCACTGCGCCGAGGGTATCATGGAGGAACAGAGCGAGCTGAATTTCGCAGGATCTCTGTTTGCGAAATCCATGTTTATTTTTATAGAGGAGGTGTTCCATTTCTAAAAACGTCATAATTCTTGAGCATAAAACATGTTCCACGATTCCACAACAGATTGACGTGAACGATATAGACTCCTGGAAATTGAAATAAGAACACCGTGAATTCATTGTCCCAGGAAGGAGAAACTTTATTGACACATTCCTGGGGTCAGATACATCACATGATCACACTGACAGAACCACAGGCACATAGACACAGGCAACAGAGCATGCACAATGTCGGCACTAGTACAGTGTATATCCACCTTTCGCAGCAATGCAGGCTGCTATTCTCCCATGGAGACGATCGTAGAGATGCTGGATGTAGTCCTGTGGAACGGCTTGCCATGCCATTTCCACCTGGCGCCTCAGTTGGACCAGCGTTCGTGCTGGACGTGCAGACCGCGTGAGACGACGCTTCATCCAGTCCCAAACATGCTCAATGGGGGACAGATCCGGAGATCTTGCTGGCCAGGGTAGTTGACGTACACCTTCTAGAGCACGTTGGGTGGCACGGGATACATGCGGACGTGCATTGTCCTGTTGGAACAGCAAGTTCCCTTGCCGGTCTAGGAATGGTAGAACGATGGATTCGATGACGGGTCCCAGGTTGACGGGCACGTGCACCTTCCGCCGACCACTGGCGACAACATCGATGTACTGTGGAGACCTCACGCCCCACGTGTTGAGCAATTCGGCGGTACGTCCACCCGGCCTCCCGCATGCCCACTATACGCCCTCGCTCAAAGTCCGTCAACTGCACATACGGTTCACGTCCACGCTGTCGCGGCATGCTACCAGTGTTAAAGACTGCGATGGAGCTCCGTATGCCACGGCAAACTGGCTGACACTGACGGCGGCGGTGCACAAATGCTGCGCAGCTAGCGCCATTCGACGGCCAACACCGCGGTTCCTGGTGTGTCCGCTGTGCCGTGCGTGTGATCATTGCTTGTACAGCCCTCTCGCAGTGTCCGGAGCAAGTATGGTGGGTCTGACACACCGGTGTCAATGTGTTCTTTTTTCCATTTCCAGGAGTGTAGGTCTATAATTGTGTGGTCCTGTCTTACGGCCTTTTTAAAAACGGAGATGACCTGCGCTTTTCTCCAGTCGTTAGG
This sequence comes from Schistocerca cancellata, assembly GCF_023864275.1. Taxonomy (NCBI): domain Eukaryota; kingdom Metazoa; phylum Arthropoda; class Insecta; order Orthoptera; family Acrididae; genus Schistocerca; species Schistocerca cancellata. The sequence continues at coordinate 145,645,053 of NC_064636.1, read as the reverse complement.
TACGTTTCGTTGCTCAGGTGATCTACGATAAATTACTGTTAGAAGGGGGCGCAAGTTCTTTCGTATAATCTTTATAGAATCTTATAGGTATCTGATCTGGTCCTGACGCCTTTCCACTGCTAAGCGACTGCAGCTGCTTTTCAGTTCCCCGATCGGTTATCTCACTATCTGCCATTTCGACGTCCATACGACGTTTGAAAGGAGGCACAATGTTACAATCTTCCGTGGTGAAACAACTTCGGAAGACCGAATTCAGTATTTCGGCCTTCTCCATGTTATATTCCGTTTCGGTGCCGGTGTGGTCGCTGAGAGAATGAACAGATGACTTTGACCCACTTACTGATTTACATACGACCAAAATCACCTAGGGTTTTTACTCAGGCCGGTTGACAGCGTCTCACTTTCAAAGTCACTGAACGCTCGTTTTCGCTTCGTTCAGCTTTTGTTTGTCAGCTAGGTTTTTACTTCTCTTGAATATGAGATGAAGTGTTCTTTGTTTACGTAGCTCTTTCGTGACACGGCTATTGAACCATGGTGGATCTTTCCCATCCCTTAAAACCTTACTCGGAAAGTACTCGTGTACCTTGTGATAAACGGTCATTTCGAAATCCCCCTAAATTTTCTTTCGAACCCCCTAAAATTCCGAATTGATTTGATAGAAACATTGAACTACACTCCTGGAAATGGAAAAAAGAACACATTGACACCGGTGTGTCAGACCCACCATACTTGCTCCGGACACTGCGAGAGGGCTGTACAAGCAATGATCACACGCACGGCACAGCGGACACACCAGGAACCGCGGTGTTGGCCGTCGAATGGCGCTAGCTGCGCAGCATTTGTGCACCGCTGCCGTCAGTGTCAGCCAGTTTGCCGTGGCATACGGAGCTCCATCGCAGTCTTTAACACTGGTAGCATGCCGCGACAGCGTGGACGTGAACCGTATGTGCAGTTGACGGACTTTGAGTGAGGGCGTATAGTGGGCATGCGGGAGGCCGGGTGGACGTAGCGCCGAATTGCTCAACACGTGGGGCGTGAGGTCTCCACAGTACATCGATGACGTCGCCAGTAGTCGCCGGAAGGTGCACGTGCCCGTCGACCTGGGACCGGACCGCAGCGACGCACGGATGCACGCCAAGACCGTAGGATCCTACGCAGTGCCGTAGGGGACCGCACCGCCACTTCCCAGCAAATTAGGGACACTGTTGCTCCTGGGGTATCGGCGAGGACCATTCGCAACCGTCTCCATGAAGCTGGGCTACGGTCCCGCACACCGTTAGGCCGTCTTCCGCTCACGCCCCAACATCGTGCAGCCCGCCTCCAGTGGTGTCGCGACAGGCGTGAATGGAGGGACGAATGGAAACGTGTCGTCTTCAGCGATGAGAGTCGCTTCTGCCTTCGTGCCAATGATGGTCGTATGCGTGTTTGGCGCCGTGCAGGTGAGCGCCACAATCAGGACTGCATACGACCGAGGCACACAGGGCCAACACCCGGCATCATGGTGTGGGGAGCGATCTCCTACACTGGCCGTACACCACTGGTGATCGTCGAGGGGACACTGAATAGTGCACAGTACATCCAAATCGTCATCGAACCCATCGTTCTACCATTCCTAGACCGGCAAGGGAACTTGCTGTTCCAACAGGACAATGCACGTCCGCATGTATCCCGTGCCACCCAACGTGCTCTAGAAGGTGTAAGTCAACTACCCTGGCCAGCAAGATCTCCGGATCTGTCCCCCATTGAGCACGTTTGGGACTGGATGAAGCGTCGTCTCACGCGGTCTGCACGTCCAGCACGAACGCTGGTCCAACTGAGGCGCCAGGTGGAAATGGCATGGCAAGCCGTTCCACAGGACTACATCCAGCATCTCTACGATCGTCTCCATGGGAGAATAGCAGCCTGCATTGCTGCGAAAGGTGGATATACACTGTACTAGTGCCGACATTGTGCATGCTCTGTTGCCTGTGTCTATGTGCCTGTGGTTCTGTCAGTGTGATCATGTGATGTATCTGACCCCAGGAATGTGTCAATAAAGTTTCCCCTTCCTGGGACAATGAATTCACGGTGTTCTTATTTCAATTTCCAGGAGTGTATTAATAAAAAACACTCGCGTAGGAAGAAATGATGATTTTACTTACATAGTTGTCTTTCATACAGTGCAACTTATAATCTAAATACCTTATTATGATAAAAAGGCACTGACGAATTTTTTCGACTAATTCTTAAGCGTTGTGATTATATTGATATAAAAATAGACATTTTTATGCAAGGATGTTTGATTCATTATTTGAAAAACTTAGTAGTGGTGTTTGTTAACTAGCTTCGAGGTTGGTAAATCTCAATAATGATGATGAAAAAAATACGAATTCTTCTAATTCAACATGAAACAAAAATATTTCGAAAATGATAAAAATGTGCCCCGTTTGCGACTTACAAAACATCGAATATTTCGTCAAATGCTTGAGTATCATGTTGCGTTTTACTATTGCCTGCGCGTTTGTGATCATACATATTGACGTTGAGTAATTCGAGTATTCGAGTGGATGGAACGAATTTGACACACGAGACGCAGTCTCTGAGCAATGTAAATCCTGCCATCGTGATGCTTTGAAGTACTTCGAGAGACAGATTATTGCGTAATTTATTTTTAATTACACTGTACATCGAAAAAGCGCGTTCGACACTAGCGTTTGATATCGGTAGCGTGAGTAGTGCCATTGAAAATTTGGCTATATTTCCAAAACGCTTTCCTCCAGCGGAATCACAATCTTGAAATACCTCGTTATAAAATTCAACGGAGTTGATTATTTCGAACACGACTTGTTTTGCAATTGATTCATTCCGATTCTATTTCATTACTGTCGTCGTATAAGTGAGTTCTGTAAATTTTAGTGAAACTGCGAGACACACTCGGTTTTTATTTGAGACAGTGCAACTTTAGAGTGAAGAGTGGCCATCGTATTCAGAATAGGCAAATTATCTGGCAATCTTTTATGAATTTCTCGCCCCAGAGTACAGAGAAATTTCTTGCACCGTTCTTCGACCTCTGGTAAGTCTTTTTCGTCGATATTTTGTGCAACGGAATGAAATTCATAGCCAAAATAAATTGTGGATGTATGCCTTAGAAGGGACGGGAAATCAAAATCCGCTAATTCACGGTCACTCGCTTTCTGTAGGCTCGATGGTACAACAGGTTTTTGCAGTAAACTTTTGATAATTAAAAATAGATCTTCCGAGCAACTTAGTAGGTTGCACGTGGTCACTTTGGAAAAGTAAATTCAGTTTCGTTACACTTTTTAGCTGAAATTTTAAGAAGACCGGGAAAACGTTGAACGGTACTGGAAATCCGTTCTTTCGATAGTTCTGTGTTGTACCGCGAGCATCGCGAAGATACGCAACATCCGCCAGTAGCAGTACAGTACAGTTCAGCGCTTGCGCGGTACGAAGTTCTTTCCCGTTGCGTTGGAGACTAAGAGTGAACTAGAGATGGGCAAACTGAAACACGTAATTGTTTCGAAACAAATGAAACAGTACAATGTAATGTTTGATACGTTGTTTCGAAACAGTGAAACAGTTTGTGTTTTGTATTCTAATAAACCTACACATTTTATCATCTTGAATGTCTACTGTATGAGCATGTCCATATAAACACAAATGAGGTGCGAGAGTGCTAATCATGTCGCAGAAGGTATGAAACTATCACTTAGGCGTCTTGGCAGTTTCGTATTTCCTGCAGCAAATGCGCTGCTTTCGTGTCGCGTGACTTTCGTACTTTTCAATTGGTTGAGGACAGCCATAGCTGAAGACAGAAGAACCACCACGAACGGAACTGGAGGTGGGAGCAAACTGCAGAAACACACATTCCGTTAGTATGGGTAATATACCCATCCTGCTAATTTCCATCTACACAAAGGGAATCGTTATGGATAATAGGCACAGTGACTCTAGACTCACAAATAACGCCAAATAATTCGAATAAATAACAAAATATAACAGAAATTTTTTTTGTCTTTCAAGGTGTTTCGAACCGTTACTATAAATTCACCATGCTTCCCAGTCCTTCCCGTACACCATTACACCATCAGTGATTTGTCAAACAGATTGCTTGCGATTATACCTACATCAAATTTATGTGTATGTCTAATGACTGTCACTCTACGCCTTTTTTTATTCAAAATGTTGTAGTCTTACTTGCGTTTCTTAATATGATTACTGTACATGAACAGAGAAGCGTATGTTATAAAAAAAGTGTAATTTAACTGGATGATTTTCACATATTTATTATTTTGTATGTGGATAGTATGCGTTGTTTTATTGTTTGGTTAGTGTTTATAAAGCAGGTGTTACGCCATTTCGAAACAGCTAGAAACGAAGCTTTATTTTCGGATATCTTAAGCTTCATGCTATTGCTTGTCAAAAAGATTTCGACACTCTTGAAAGTGTTTCACGAAGTGGTGTGTTGTGTTTCAGTACCTGTGCCGAGCCCGAATCTCGTCCGACACAGAGTGGAATGAAACATCACTGTTTCGATACAATTACTCCGTTCCAGGCACAGGTGGACTGAAATAGCCTTATTTTGAAACAACGATACAGTTTCTGTGACTGGCCCGAGATCGAATCTGGTCCGGTTGTCCGAGACAGGGGCGGAATGAAACACCACTGTTTCGAAACAGTGAACCACAGCCGTTCCGAAACACTGAAACAGTTCCACGTATCGATACACTGTATCGAAACATAGAAACAGTGGCCAAGTCTAGAGTGAACCATTCCCATCACAGCCCCGTCCACATTCACACACACACACACACACACACACACACACACACACACACACACACACACACATATATATATATATATATATATATATATATATATATACAGGATGTACGGACATCGTGTCCACTGCTGAAGCGCGCTGTTCGCACTCCTTTGCTCTAGTCTCCACGATCTCAACCGCTGTCTTTTTTTTATATTTTTTTTATTTGGCCTTTCAGTGTGTACTCAATTTGACCATCTGGAACACATATGACAATGTACACATAATTGAATAAACAAATACAGAAATGCATATTTACAACAATAAAAAGCTTAACTGTTACAGTTTTGTACATAATGTTTTAAAAATTGAATTGAATTGAATTGGAAAAGAATTAAAAGTGTCTTGGCTTACAATTCACACCAATTCTGAAATATCTTCATCAGCAAGACAGATTTATAATTGACGTACACCATTAAAACCTACAGATTGTGACCAGTACTCTTGACGAAGTTATCACTTTATACAGACGAACGTCGTTAGTACACAAAAGAGAAGAAGCTGATTGAGGAAGATGGTAGCACATACTCAGCAATGTCTTCAGAAAGACCAACCGTTCATGGTCAAATTTGGGGCGCATAATCAAGATGTGGTTGACATCAGCTTCCTACTTTAAGGATCACACTCACATGCTGGTGAACTGTAAACGTTGATCCGATGTAGATGTTGTGGGAAAGAGGCACGATTGAAGCGGAGTCTTATGTTAGTAGAGATCGTGGATCGGTCCAGATGTGTCCTCACGAACCACGGCTGTGAAGGAATCCAAGGTTGTAGCATTGCGTAATAAACGCCTTTTGTCTGTTGAGAAACGTTCCTACCGAGCGAGGTGGCGCAGTGGTTAGACACTGGACTCGCATTCGGAAGGACGACGGTTCAATCCCGCGTCCGGCCATCCTGATTTAGGTTTTCCGTGATTTCCCTAAATCACTCCAGGCAAATGCCGGGATGGTTCCTCTGAAAGGGCACGGCCGACTTCCTTCCCCATCCTTCCCAAATTCGATGAGACCTATGACCACGCTGTCTGGTCTCCTTCCCCAAACCAACCAACAGAGAAACGTTCCACATTTGCTGCCATTGTTGACTCGCGTGATCCTTGACTTCACGTAAAGTAGTCTGTATAAGGAGGGTACAGATCCAGCACGGTGCCTAAGGTTGCCGCCTCTTTGGCTAATGCATCAACTTGGTCATTATAGAGGATACCAGAGTGGGATGGATCGTCCGGCCCGTGCGTGTGCAGCGAATATATTCAGATATCACATCCAAGATATAACTGTTGGCTGTTTTGTTCCATCGACTGTACTGAATGTTTCTAAGAACGCTTTGCTAGTCAGATACTATCAATATCTTGGAGACGTAAGTGCTAGAGACAAACTTAAGCGCTTCCAAAACTGCCACTGTCTGTGCCGTAAAAATAGAAGTGCTCGTAGCAGTTTGAAGGTTTTGCGGATCTGGATCTGAGGGCAGAAAAAAGCGCATCCTGTACACTCTTCTTGCGGAATTTTGGAGCCTTGCCGTCTTTCTCTCATAGTCCCCCCAAAAATCCCCCCGTAAAAATGAAGCCCCAACACAAAACCCTTTCCATCTATCTTCCCCCTAAATTGGGGGGGAAACCCCTAAGTTGGTAACACTGGTCTAAGGCATGTTGAATTTTTCCCATTCGTTAAGGGGCTCCGGAACGCCCTATACTTGCAATGTTAAAATAACGCTTATAAATTACATCTTTCCTCACAAAGTATTTGAGGTAGGAAGTTGAAGTTTTTACAGATTATTTATTGGAATATGGGCTACAACTTAACACAGGGATTTTACAAAATTTTATTATAGTTATTAAAGATCATTTTTTTTCAATTGTAATGAAAATCCACAACATTTTTTTTTGCAATTTTTTATTTATATATTCAAAAATATACAGTTTTTTGGAAAAAGGCTGTGTTAAATTATGCAGAAGGTACTGTGTAACATTTAGTGAAAGTTTGAAACAAATATGTTTGGAAGATCCTTAGAAAACATGTAATTAGTAAGAGAAAATAAAAGTTTTGGGAATCGAGCGACAAAGATTGGATTAACTTTTTAGTGCATTCCAGGTCCATAGGATGGATTATCTTCATCCTCTGCAAACTGCTCCTCCAGCTTCCTCTTGTTCCTCCTCCTGTTTACTCTTGCTTGTATTTCTAGACTCTTTACAGCCCTGTCTGCAGCCCGAAGGCGTTCCTTGTCTAAAGCAAGCATCGCTCGTACCATGTTGGAACCTATCTTCGTTCCCATATTTCTAAATACCTTGCACCTTACAATGTTGCCATCATTGAAAGTCGCAACAGCATCATACACACCAAAGTGAAGTGTTTCTATTCCAACAAATACAGTCTTGGGGATTCTCGACCATATAACACTATTTACACTTTCATTGGGGTTTTGAGTTTTTCCGTTAATACACTTTTTCAACAGTTCAGGTGCTGCTAAGTCTCTGAAAATAGGTTTAGCCACAACACATACTTTATCTCACATCACTAAAATGTACCTGATGAACACGGACGTTAATAATAACACCATTTGACAGCAGTTTAACAGCGCCACAGTGGGTCACGCCCATGTAGAACACATTTCAAAAAAAATTTAAAAATAGTTTTAGTCTTCGGAATTGAATAAATTATATATCTATTAAAAGGTAATAGTCTGCAGATTCAGAAAACGCAAAAAAGTAAAAAGTGAAGTTTTCATGATTTTGAGCCTTTCCGGGGCCCCTTAAATCGCGTACAGCGAAGGGATCGCGTATAGCGCAAGTCTCGCGTTAATCGCAGAAGCTGCAAAAATCGCAGAAATAGCATTGGTGGCGTGCCGAGGGATACAGTTGTGAAATTAGTTAACTGCGGTTCTTAATTGCGACAAATCGCAGTTACCGAAAAGTAGCATTCATAGGAGTCACTGAGATCGGTAGATGGCAGTTTGGCCATCCCTACGCCTGGGACAACGCACCTGCTACGGCCCGCGCGCGGCAGCACGGTTCACCTTGACTGCAACACCACCTTCCTTCCCTCCCTCCCACCATCCGTCTTCCCACCGCCCTCCAGGCTCACGGCTCACCCCTAACCCCCCCCCCCCCCCCCACAGCGCATTCCTCCTGCTTTCCTTGCGGGCGCTGACGCATAACCCAGTTTTGTAAAAGTGGGCCAAACGGTTATTCTGGAGTAACCCTTATCACAGTTCCAGTTATTCTTTGATAACCGTTATCGTTAACGGTTATTAATAAATGCCAAGTTACTTTTCGCTAGCGAATACCGATAACTCCGACAGTTAAATAGCGACATAGTTGGAATCCATCAGTTTAGTTATCAGTATAACTGCGAGTAGTGTGAAATAGCAGGAATGTCGTATGAATCGTGTCATAACCTCAGCTTATTAACTCCGGGTACATTTTAGTTGATGTTAGAACGATTATTAGTGTTTCAGATTATATGTTTGTAGGTTATCGGTCGCTATTAGAAATATTATCTTCGCAGCTGCGACAGAAAGTACGCGGAACTTCGCCAAAGCACTGTTTAAGTAAAATGTTAACAACGTGCGTTTTTAAGTATGAAGTAATATGTAAACTGAGTATTGTTGTTGTTGTTGTTGTGGTCTTCAGTCCTGAGACTGGTTTGATGCAGCTCTCCATGCTACTCTATCCTGTGCAAGCTTCTTCATCTCCCAGTATCTACTGCAACCTACATCCTTCTGAATCTGCTTAGTGTATTCATCTCTTGGTCTCCCTCTACGATTTTTACCCTCCACACTGCCCTCCAATGCTAAATTTGTGATCCCTTGATGCCTCAAAACATGTCCTACCAACCGATCCCTTCTTCTAGTCAAGTTGTGCCACAAACTTCTCTTCTCCCCAATCCTATTCAATACCTCCTCATTAGTTACGTGATCTACCCACCTTATCTTCAGCATTCTTCTGTAGCACCACATTTCGAAAGCTTCTATTCTCTTCTTGTCCAAACTAGTTATCGTCCATGTTTCACTTCCATACATGGCTACACTCCATACAAATACTTTCAGAAACGACTTCCTGACACTTAAATCTATACTCGATGTTAACAAATTCCTCTTCTTGAGAAACGCTTTCCTTGCCATTGCCAGTCTACATTTTATATCCTCTCTACTTCGACCATCATCGGTTATTTTACTCCCTAAATAGCAAAACTCCTTTACTACTTTAAGTGTCTCATTTCCTAATCTAATTCCCTCAGCATCACCCGACTTAATTTGACTACATTCCATTATCCTCGTTTTGCTTTTGTTGATGTTCATCTTATATCCTCCTTTCAAGACACTGTCCATTCCGTTCAACTGCTCTTCCAAGTCCTTTGCTGTCTCTGACAGAATTACAATGTCATCGGCGAACCTCAAAGTTTTTACTTCTTCTCCATGAATTTTAATACCTACTCCGAATTTTTCTTTTGTTTCCTTTACTGCTTGCTCAATATACAGATTGAATAACATCGGGGAGAGGCTACAACCCTGTCTTACTCCTTTCCCAACCACTGCTTCCCTTTCATGCCCCTCGACTCTTATAACTGCCATCTGGTTTCTGTACAAACTGTAAATAGCCTTTCGTTCCCTGTATTTTACCCCTGCCACCTTCAGAATTTGAAAGAGAGTATTCCAGTTAACATTGTCAAAAGCTTTCTCTAAGTCTACAAATGCTAGAAACGTAGGTTTGCCTTTTCTTAATCTTTCTTCCAAGATAAGTCGTAAGGTCAGTATTGCCTCACGTGTTCCAACATTTCTACGGAATCCAAACTGATCTTCCCCGAGGTCGGCTTCTACCAATTTTTCCATTCGTCTGTAAAGAATTCGCGTTAGTATTTTGCAGCTGTGACTTATTAAACTGATAGTTCGGTAATTTTCACATCTGTCAACACCTGCTTTCTTTGGGATTGGAATTATTATATTCTTCTTGAAGTCTGAGGGTATTTCGCCTGTCTCATACATCGTGCTCACCAGATGGTAGAGTTTTGTCATCACTGGCTCTCCCGAGGCCATCAGTAGTTCAAATGGAATGTTGTCTACTCCCGGGGCCTTGTTTCGACTCAGGTCTTTCAGTGCTCTGTCAAATTCTTCACGCAGTATCTTATCACCCATTTCGTCTTCATCTACATCCTCTTCCATTTCCATAATATTGTCCTCAAGTACATCGCCCTTGTATAAACCCTCTATATACTCCTTCCACCTTTCTGCCTTCCCTTCTTTGCTTAGAACTGGGTTGCCATCTGAGCTCTTGATATTCATACAAGTGGTTCTCTTCTCTCCAAAGGTCTCTTTAATTTTCCTGTAGGCAGTATCTATCTTACCCCTGAGTACTGTAGGTTAAATTCGAAGCTTAATTTCTTGTGCTGCTCACATAATAGAATAAAGTGTACAGCCTTGTAATACAACAAAAAGTATGCGTAATGTGACAGATTCGTTTACTCTTGTGGTGTATAAGCTAGTCCTATTGGGGAAAGTGCGCGTACGCTAATCCAAGTTTTATGTCAGATTTGGAAACTGCTCGATTTCTCCAGCGACAGCATGTGTATAACATATGAAGACATGCAGATCGAAAAGGTTGACAGTGTTACATTTCTGGGACTACAACTCGATAATAAATTCAGTTGGGAAGGGCATACCACATTTTTTCATTCTATTATTTCATAAGGGAGCATATTCTGTGGTAACTTATCAAACGTAGCAAAAGTTTTTCGCATGTAAAAGCGTGTAATAAAAATCGTTTGTGATATCAATTCAAGAACATCATGTAGGAACCTGTTCAAGGAACTTTGTATTCTAACCACTGCTTCCTAGTATATTTATTCCTTAATGAAATTTGTTACAAGTATTTCCAACCAATAGCTTAATACATAATATCAGTACTAGAAATGGGAACAGCAATCTACATAAAGACCTAAAATCACTTACCTTGGTCCAAAAGGGGTCCAATATTCAGGAACATGCATTTTCAATAAACTGCCAGCAAATCAGCAACCATTAAAAACTTGGTTTCAGATAAAGCACGGTTTACAGTGTGTTTGAAAGACTATTTAATACAGAAGTGTGATTCCACCCGTCATCAATATGCCGGAAATAGCTATTTTAAGTGTGTCTATGACGTTACTACATACACATGGCAACAAACACGAAGATACATATAAATAATACAATAACATTTCCCACCAAAAATACAATCAAACCGACGGGACAACTGCGGGAAGTTGGGGGTTTTAGTGAGGACAAGCTAGTAAAAAAAAACACACCATGATCCCAAAACACAAAATGCAGAACGAAAAGAAAGAAAATACAGCATCCTGCTACACCAACAAAAATCTGCAGGAATCGGACACTTCCCTTGAACAATATAGGTCAACCATAGGTGACCATACCAAAACACCAATACCCACAACTAAAAGTACGAAAATTGGAATCGGACATTTCCCTTGACCTACATAGGTCAACCTCAGATGACGATACTAAAACATCAGCACATACAACTATGAAAATGGGAATCAGTCATTTCCGGTGACCTATATAGGTCCACCACAGCTACTGATGCCAAAAAACCAACACCTACAACTGCGAAAAATAAAACCACAATCCCAAAAGTCCACAAATCAATCATCCCTACATAAATTAAATCACATTCAATACTTCATAAATACACAAAACATCACAGCTAGAAAAAAAATAATAATTACCACCAGCAAATTCCGGCACTGCAACCTAGATCGACACACACAAAAACCAACTCATAAACACCGTGCCGTAATGACATTCACACACCACAACACCTTTACGTCGAAGCAGACGGGTGGAATCAGACGCTTCCATTGACCGCTCCTTCTACTCTGTAGATGAATATCGTAACAGAGACTGATGGACCAACGTAGGTAAAAATTCTGCTATATTTCAGTTTTGACAGCACTTGGTTGCAACAGTCAAGATCGGGTATTCTGTGTATGATAAATTTATTGAAAGCGCGTATCTGTGTTTTATTCTGACAGTGTATCAATTCTGTAAATATTAGCAGTTACTGTGATATATTCACATATTTTGACAATCTCCTGACAAATGATGAGGATAATAATTATTATATTCCACTGTATTATGTTATACGTTCTGACACGTTATTTGTCATTCGCGACAGCCAGCGGCTATTTCCGAAGAAGTACGTAAATATTTGTTCGCTCCAGTAACTATCGTCTCTGTAATATCACCGGGGTCTAAGACTGGAGTCACTGTATCAGGAACACAGACACACTGTTATTCCGTTACCAACTTCCATGTTACTTGTAATGGTAGTCCGATAACTGCCAGAGAGCGAGAACTGTGAGCCAATAACGATAACTGCCAGAGGAAAATACTTATCTCTGACAGTTATTTCCATAGTCGCTTGAATTCCTTATGGTACCTCTCTTTATACAACCCGTCCAAGCTAAATTGACATATGAGGCGGTGGCTTAAGGGAACGACCGTACTTGTTAATGCCTGTACTGCAGCTCCTATCAGCCACCGCTCGGATATTAATCTTATTTAATTGTTTGTGCTAAAAGTAACGAAGGCGCACGATATAGTACACAGTTCTTATTAACAGATGGCGCGCAGTCTCACAGTTATTCCCATGGCCTATAGAACGCCTTCCAAATGGTCTATCCTCTCCTTAGTTCCTAGCCAGTTCTCCGATGAGTTGACGAGAAAGCGTAGTACGGTCAACAGATGGCGCGAGGCACTGTTGACATTAGACAGTTATTGAAATAACTGCCTGTATCAGAGGAACGGTTATCGCAGTAACCGTTAGTTTTCAGTAACCGGTTATTTCTATCGGTTACGTTATTTTTTGCCACCTCTACAGTGTTGTGTCAAAAGGTGGTTCCCTCGCACGTGCTTATAGGCAAAAGGAGTTCAAGTTGCGGCCATAATTTGCGACCTCACAAAAGCCTCTGACCCACTAAACTATGCCCCGCTTAGGCCGATATTTCACTACCATATTTCTTTGACAAAGAAATATGACCATATATTCGTGAAATTTACTTGACAAAGATCTTTGATATAGTGTTGAAAAGGGGTATTACACTGCCGTCACCGGCCCGAGTGGCCGAGCGGTTCTAGGCGCTTCAGTCTCGAACCGCGCGACTACTACGGTCGCAGGTTCGAATCCTGCCTCGGGCATGGATGTGTGTGATGTCCTTAGGTTAGTTAGGTTTAATAAGTTCTAAGTTCTAGGGGACTGATGACCTCAGGTGTTAAGTCCCATAGTGCTCAGAGCCATTTGAACCATTTTTTGAACACTGTCGTCATACTTTCAAGATGGCGGACAACAACTTGTTATTATGCGCTGCAATCGCTAGTACCACAGTTCCATTGTGTGTGTGTGAGTGTGTGTGTGTGTGTGTGTGTTTGTGTGTGAGTGAGTGAGTGAGTGAGTGAGTGTGCCGGCCGAGGTGGCCGACCGGTTCTAGGCGCTACAGTCTGGAACCACGCGACCGCTACGGTCGCAGGTCCGAATCCTGCCTCGGGCATGGATTTGTGTGATGTTCTTAGATTAGTTAGGTTTAAGTAGCTCTAACTTCTAGGGGACTGATGATCTCAGAAGTTAAGTCCCACAGTGCTCAGAGCCATTTGAATCATTTGTGAGTGTGTGTGTGTGTGTGTGTGTGTGTGTGTGTGTATTTAATAGAAAACCGACAGAAGAAAAGGAAACATACTTGGATGAAGCCATAGGTATTACGTCAAGATAATAAAAGCGTTTAGCAAAATTTTTTACGAGAGCTGCAAGTGGGGGACGTCAAGTCTTAAAATGTATATACATTACTTACGAATGGATGAGTATGTACTTCAGTATTTGCTTTGTAAAGTGGATTTTCGTATTACAAAACAGAATACTCTCTTAAGAAATGCTATATGTGCAGAAGACAGACAAATTGTGATTTGCGATTTCCTGATACAGGAGAGAGGTGCCCAATTTTACAACACAGCATTCGAATACCACATTGCACATGAAGCAAAATAATTCCTGAAACGTGTGAAGCGATTTATAAAGCACTGAAGGCGGAATATGTGAAGGTAAATAAATGTTTAGTACACTATATGGGCAATAAGAACTTTATTATTTTTAATAATTTAGTTAATTGAATTAGTGTTCCAATAACTAAAAAATTAATAAAAAGTACGACATAGGCTAAGCGCGTTTTAACTTGTGGTCTCCAGAGTTCAAAAAAAGACAAAATAAAATGGGAATTTAAGAAAGAATTTTTTTATTTTAGAGTGTGACAACATCCTCTGTTCCGGCTTGCTGAAAAGCTGTGTGGATGTTACCACATGTAGATCTGTGACTGTGGACATGAAGTCGCCTGCTGCATATTCCATCTGCCCATCAACAGACAATTAATAGCATGCCCTGTGCCCCTTGCTCACCCCCCCCCCCCCCCCGCCCACCACCCTAGTCGAAGCAAGTTTATTTAAAAAAAAAAAAAGGAAAAGTTGGCAGTTGAGACCGTGCGGCACTGTCGTTTAATGAGAGAGAAAAAAAAAAAATACGAGGCTAAGGAGAATCAGAGGAGACCTGCGATTGGATTCAAGAATTCCTTGCAGACAGAACTCAACATGTCGCTCTTACGGAACAAAATTGACAGATGTAAAGGCAATATCCGGAGTACCGCAGGGAAGTGTGAGAGGACCGATGCTGTTTACAATACAGGGTTATTACAAATGTTTGAAGCGATTTCACAGCTCTACAATAACTTTATTATTTGAGATATTTTCACAATGCTTTGCACACACATACGAAAACTCAAAAAGTTTTTTTAGTCATTCACAAATGTTCGATACGTGCCCCTTTAGTGATTCGGCAGACATCAAGCCGATAATCAAGTTCCTCCCACACTCGGCGCAGCATGTCCCCATCAATGAGTTCGGAAGCATCGTTGATGCGAGCTCGCAGTTCTGGCACGTTTCTTGGTAGAGGAGGTTTAAACACTGAATCTTTCACATAACCCCACAGAAAGAATTCGCATGGGGTTAAGTCGGGAGAGCGTGGAGGCCGTGACATGAATTGCTGATCATGATCTCCACCACGACCGATCCATCGGTTTTCCAATCTCCTGTTTAAGAAATGCCGAACATCGTGATGGAAGTGCGGTGGAGCACCATCCTGTTGAAAGATGAAGTCGGCGCTGTCGGTCTCCAGTTGTGGCATGAGCCAATTTTCCGCGGGCTACGCGTGAAACTTGCCCGCACGCGTTCAACCGTTTCTTCGCTCACTGCAGGCCGACCCGTTGATTTCCCCTTACAGAGGCATCCAGAAGCTTTAAACTGCGCATACCATCGCCGAATGGAGTTGGCAGTTGGTGTATCTTTGTTGAACTTCGTCCTGAAGTGTCGTTGCACTGTTATGACTGACTGATGTGAGTGCATTTCAAGCACAACATACGCTTTCTCGGCCCCTGTCGCCATTTTGTCTCACTGCGCTCTGGCGGCAGAAACCTGAAGTGCGGCTTCAGCCGAACAAAACTTTATGAGTTTTTCTACGTATCTGTAGTGTGTCGTGACCAAATGTCAATGAATGGAGCTACAGTGAATTTATGAAATCGCTTCAATCATTTGTAATAGCCCTGTATATATAAAAGCTCTTGTGGAAACCGTCGGATGCTGTTGCTGTTTAGGGCTATTCGCAGACGATGCAGTTGTCTGTACCAAAGTAGCAGCGCCAGAAAGTAGTAACGACCTGCAGAGAACTGCAGGAATGATGGAGACTCTGGCAGTTGGCCCTGAACGTAAATAAATGAACATACTGTGCGTACACAGGAAAAGACATCCACTACTCTACAGCCACACTGTTGATGACAAACGGCTGGAGACAGCGACTAGGCGTAAAATATCTAGGCGTAACTATCCAGAGCGACCTCAAGTGGAATGACCACATACAACAAACAGTGGGAAAAGCAGACACGAGACTCAGATTCATGGGAAGAATCTGAAGGAACTGTAACTCATCCACGAAAGAAGTGACTCATAAGGCGCTTGTTCGCCCGATTCTTGAGACTAGTTCATCTATCTGGGTTGCCTATCAGGTAGGACCAGTGTGCGATTTGCAGGGGGGCATGGGGGATTCCCCCCCTCCCCCCCCCTGCATCAGACCATCACCTCCTCTGGTTTTAGTTTATGCATCCCAACCTGGGATGTTTATTTCCCACGCACTGGAGTAAAACTTTACATGTAACTTAAATTTGTGGAGCCGAACACTGAAAGTTTTTAATAAGTCTTCCTATTAATACTATTAATATGTTTCAGTTTTCTATCATCAGAATAAGTACAGCTTTTCACAAATGTGCCTCTACTTTTTGAATTCCCCTCGTGTATCTGTACCCGTATGTAGATGATTTTGTAAATAAGCTTTACCTTTAATGTACTTTTAAAGACAAGGGATGGCTTTTCTGATAGTTCACACCGGTGAATAGTGAGTTTCCGCATTAACATCTATTTATAAATAGCTGTTTAACCATGCGTAACGCCACGGTCCAAGCTAGTAACATATATAATTCTACTAACCCCCTAAGACATCCCCCCCCCCCCCACTGGTGAAAGTACAAACCGCACTCTGGGTAGGACTGATAGAGGACATAGTCAAGATCCAACGGAGAGCGGCGCGTTTCGTCACGGCATTGTTTAGCTGGCGAGAGGGCGTTACGGAGACGCTAAACAAACTACACTGGCAGACGTTACAAGAGAGGCATTGTGCGTCACAGAGAGATTTACCATTGAAATTACGAGACAGCACTTTTCAGGAGGTGTCAGACAACATATTACTACCTTCCCCCCCCCCCCCCCCCCCCCCCACACACACACATACATCTCACGTATTGACGACAAGAAGAAAATTCGAGAAATTAGAGCCAGATAGGAACCAGATAGTGGTGCCGGAATTACCCTCCGCCCCCCCCCCCCCCCACTTAGGTGGCTTGCGGAGTATGATGTAGATGTAGATGTAGAGTGCGCTGTTTATGTCTTCAGTTGACCTTTTGCGTATCATACCTCAGCTTCAATTTTTTAGTAGCCTTATAACACAAAACAATTTTCATAGGCCTATGCAATGATGCATATATCACTTTAGGATGATGACGGAGGATTGTCTATGATACTGCTTACTTCATTAATTTGAAGTTGGTGAAGTATATAGCAATTCGCGAAAACGCATCCATTTCGAAAAATGCGTCATATGTCTGCTATGACTAGCAAGAAGTCTGCGAAACGAATGTTAGCTTCACCAAATTATCCCGTGTCATAAAAAGAAATGTTTACGTTAATTGCCTGAACTCACGCTTCCAGCCAGATATCACTGTTTCTCGCGTTTCCATACGATTAATTGCGTTTAATGATATTGCAGAACTTAACTTCTAGCATTCGGATGAGCTGCCTGTCGCAGGAAATCCCGTCGAATGCGACTGCCCCTGTGATTAACGCATGTTACTCCTCCATGTTGTCCCGTATCGACATTAATAAGTTGTCGCATGATGCGCTTTCGGGAGTCTGGCTGGAGTAGCGAGTGGAGCAGGTGTGTTGCGTGAAGCTCCCGCGAGTTGCCGCGCTTTCGGGGTTTGGCAGCATGTAATTGCGCTCGACTTGCGATGATAGTTTCTGACATGGTGTCGCGGACGGGAAGTATTAGCTGGCGCACATCAAGAGCCCGTTTCGCCTGGTGACCGTGTCGAGAAGAAGGCGCGCCAACATCCAGCTTCTGCAACAGCGACGGCCGACAATGAGTGACTGTCGCCACATGCTCGATCGACGGCTTCAAACCTTCAATCAACCAACAAGGAAGACTGGAAGCACGTAAAGTTTTAGAACTGCATGGCAGACCTCAGCTTTTCAAACTGTACCATTTTCGTAACTATAATTACAGCAACGTAGCATGAACCTTTGCTGCTCATTGTCCCAATTGCATTGCCAAACAGGGTCCCTTCCTTTTCCGAAATGAACCCGAGTGTCGTTGAAATTCAAACGCCAGCATTAAAGTAACATAATTCAATTTAGCTGCTTTAATTTCAAAGTTCAGTTAAAGTATTCATAGCTGGCTACAATATCTAGATTACACAAGCACAAATTAAGAGTGCGAGTTTTGTTACCGTATTTTAGCTTACCTGTGACTGCAGCTCAGCTTGGTACGTACTAAATTTTACTATTGTTAATTGTTCAGAATCATTTAATTCAAGTTCAAAGTTACATCTCTTATTTCTAAATTGTGTAGATTCAAGTAGCTTTTGAAATTATTGTTGAGGTAGTCCAAGACTAACCGCTTTTTACTGAATTTCGATGTGCTTCAGAAAGAAAGCTCACTATTAACTTCAGTCACTAAATTAACTTTCGATTTTCCTGTTTTATTAATTCTTTTGCTAAATTAAGTCTGAGTGTAGCGAAATTTATTACTTCTGACGACCTTTCAGTTTTCACACTGCACGTGTCAACCTTCAGTTGCCACACTTCTAGTGCTAATTATATGTGTAATAACCTTTCTTTTTCAGTTACTATAGTAATTGTCCTTAGGACTGGCGACCGTAATTTTCCCCAAATCTCAAATATCTAATTACCGCTAGTTAATTGTTAACGTAACGGCCGCACATTTACTTTCTTTATTAACTTTACCCCTTTTCAAAATTAATGTCCACCAGTTTCATTAGCATTTTTCCTTTCATTTAGATGTAACCCTTTCCTCCCTCTTTACCGACAAATTAACCTCGGTGACGATTGCTTTTCCCAAATTTCCATTAGGTACACGCGGTTTAATTTTTCACTGTCATTAAGGTCGATTAGTGAGGCAGCTACGAGCTTTCGGAAATTTTTTTTTTTAAATCCTTCGGATCTGTGCTTCTGATTTTGGTCAGTACATTAACACCTAAGCAATCGCTCCTTTTCTTCAGCGACTGTCGGAACTATTTCATCTTTTTGGTTGACTTCTGTTACTTGCAAGCAATGTCTAATGCAACTGCAGCACACGCTCTCTTTTGGGTGTTCGACATCTTAACCTTGTACAACAATGTTGTCAACTGACAATTTCTGTCAATATTATCGATGGTTGGAGGGCTCTTTGATGTATTGAAGGTTTGAGAACCCAGTATCCTCAATAAACGTCTGCAGGTCCCTTTAAAACGAGTTTCCACAAGCTCGTGCATACTGCCACCAACACTTGCGCAAGTCAACTTTCACGTGGATAGGCCCAACTTGCACACTATCATGCCAACTCACTCGGAAGTTACGGAAGTTGAAAGCCGCTCTACCTTCTTGCAGGATGTCGCTTCCCCCACCACCACCTACGAGCTTCAGCAATTGCCGATAGATGGAACTGCTCTCGTCCTATTCTGCTCTGCACTGGACAGATTTAGAATCGTGTGTTTATTTACGTGAGAACTCAGCGTCTAGAATGACAGTCTTAGCCTTCAACTAGGTCAATAAATACACTCCTGGAAATTGAAATAAGAACACCGTGAATTCATTGTCCCAGGAAGGGGAAACTTTATTGACACATTCCTGGGGTCAGATACATCACATGATCACACTGACAGAACCACAGGCACATAGACACAGGCAACAGAGCATGCACAATGTCGGCACTAATACAGTGTATATCCACCTTTCGCAGCAATGCAGGCTGCTATTCTCCCATGGAGGCGATCGTAGAGATGCTGGATGTAGTCGGTGGAACGGCTTGCCATGCCATTTCCACCTGGCGCCTCAGTTGGACCAGCGTTCGTGCTGGACGTGCAGACCGCGTGAGACGACGCTTCATCCAGTCCCAAACATGCTCAATGGGGGACAGATCCGGAGATCTTGCTGGCCAGGGTAGTTGACTTACACCTTCTAGAGCACGTTGGGTGGCACAGGATACATGCGGTCGTGCATTGTCCTGTTGGAACAGCAAGTTCCCTTGCCGGTCTAGGAATGGTAGAACGATGGGTTCGATGACGGTTTGGATGTACCGTGCACTATTCAGTGTCCCCTCGACGATCACCAGTGGTGTACGGCCAGTGTAGGAGATCGCTCCCCACACCATGATGCCGGGTGTTGGCCCTGTGTGCCTCGGTCGTATGCAGTCCTGATTGTGGCGCTCACCTGCACGGCGCCAAACACGCATACGACCATCATTGGCACCAAGGCAGAAGCGACTCTCATCGCTGAAGACGACACGTCTCCATTCGTCCCTCCATTCACGCCTGTCGCGACACTGCTGGAGGCGGGCTGCACGATGTTGGGGCGTGAGCGGAAGACGGCCTAACGGTGTGCGGGACCGTAGCCCAGCTTCATGGAGACGGTTGCGAATGGTCCTCGCCGATACCCCAGGAGCAACAGTGTCCCTAATTTGCTGGGAAGTGGCGGTGCGGTCCCCTACGGCACTGCGTAGGATCCTACGGTCTTGGCGTGCATCCGTGCGTCGCTGCGGTCCGGTCCCAGGTCGACGGGCACGTGCACCTTCCGCCGACCACTGGCGACAACATCGATGTACTGTGGAGACCTCACGCCCCACGTGTTGAGCAATTCGGCGGTACGTCCACCCGGCCTCCCGCATGCCCACTATACGCCCTCGCTCAAAGTCCGTCAACTGCACATACGGTTCACGTCCACGCTGTCGCGGCATGCTACCAGTGTTAAAGGCTGCGATGGAGCTCCGTATGCCACGGCAAACTGGCTGACACTGACGGCGGCGGTGCACAAATGCTGCGCAGCTAGCGCCATTCGACGACCAACACCGCGGTTCCTGGTGTGTCCGCTGTGCCGTGCGTGTGATCATTGCTTGTACAGCCCTCTCGCAGTGTCCGGAGCAAGTATGGTGGGTCTGACACACCGGTGTCAATGTATTCTTTTTTCCATTTCCAGGAGTGTAGAATCGTGTGTTTATTTACGTGAAAAGTCAGCGTCATGCTAGAATGACAGACTTAGCCTTCAACTAGGTCAATAAATACTTTTCAAACCAACTGTTCTTAAACAGTGCGACAACAAAAACTTTCTAGCATTTAGCAACTGTTTATAATTATTTTTATTTGGAACAGAGTTACACAGCATCGTTTAAAGCAGGCTCGCGTGTAGGGGGGAGAGGGGGGGGGGGGTGCGAAACCAGGGTGTCTTCCCCACGTGGCAATTTCACGGGGTCACCAAATTCATATTCGTGAAGAAATATTCACAAAACGCCTAGCATCCACCGCATGTTGCTCTATCGATTACTCACATCATTCTGAAATGCATCACAGTTCGCTTCTGAATATTTTTGAACACATTCTAAGTTTCCAGAAGTTTGGAAGGTAGGAGACGAGGTACTGGCAGAAGTAAAGCTGTGAGTAGCGGGCGTGAGTCGTGCTTCGGTAGCTCAGATGGTAGAGCACTTGCCCGCGAAAGGCAAAGATCCCGAGTTCGAGTCTCGGTCGGGCACACAGTTTTAATCTGTGGAAAGTTTCACATTCTAAGTTGTTTTTCGAATGCATGCATATTGTTCCTGCCAGGGGAATCCCCATATTATCTAGAAATAAGAAGCTTTCTCGCAAACAAAGGGGGGCGGGGCTATATGAGCTGAGCCGAATAAACCCGAGTGGGTTGCTGTTTGTTTATGTGGCTGATAGAGTGTGTGAATGATCAGCGTTGTTATAATTACTAGCGAAATCTATAGATTCAGACTACCGGTGTGGAAATAAACGAATAACAGGAGAGAATGATTCCAAGAATATGATATTTTCACAGAAAATTTTTGCCAGTCGGCAATAGTTCTAAGGGCCAGCCGTTATAAGTTCTATTCTCGGAATAGCGCGGAAAACGCTTTCCACCAACATGTCATAACGCCTAACCGGAGAATGGAGTGGACTGGTGATTCTGGCAGAGTCAGTGAAGTTCACTGGAGAATAAGGTTTGACAATGGCAGAATTAGTGATGATAAGGTTGTTTGCTAGAACGAAGAAGGAGAAGAAACAGGGACATCATACAAATTATATGGAAGAATATGATGATTCCAAATTTATATAAAAAATTTGTGCTACTACTTTTCGATATGCTTCAGAACTTCCGAAACTGGAACGTAAGAATTAAATGTGAAGCTGCTTCGTAATATAAAACTTTTTGCTTGTAGTAGGCATAACAGGCATCTTTTTGTGATGTTATTTAGGTAAACTAAGTTCATAAAAATGACCATTTGTGCCTAAACAGTCTCGCTTATTTGGCGTGTGTTACAACTGCTGCAGTATTAGAAAGAGTTTTTTCGTTTTATGCAGTAGGTAGTGACAAAATAGACGTAATCAAATAGAGAAACCACGCCAGTCTCGGGTACTTTTCGTACTAACAGCTTTTTCGGTATTAAACAACGACATTTTGATTTTTCATGTACCAAAACGTTTCACGTACTTTAATGAGGTAATAGATGCTTTTGCAGAAAGGAAAGCACACCTTGTAAAGCTGTAGCGAGATTAGAGAGGAAGAAAATGCTGGGACCTTAGAGTTGATGAAATGTGTACTGTCTTGCTTGTCTCCTGCGTTTACTAGTTTTATGTTTCCTCTATTTAATTTTATATCACAGAAAAGAGAAAATTATTGGTTAACAGGCAATAAAGGGAGCAAATCTTCTGAAATTGTTTTCGAGTATAATGACTTTTCTGGAGACTAGAAATCTACTCTGTAGGAATCAGCATGAGTTTCGAAAAAGACGGTCATGTGAAACCCAGCTCGCGCTATTCGTCCACGAGACTCAGAGGGCCATAGACACGCGTTCCCAGGTAGATGCCGTGTTTCTTGACTTCCGCAAGGCGTTCGATACAGTTCCCCACACTCGTTTAATGAACAAAGTAAGAGAATATGGACTATCAGACCAATTGTGTGATTGGATTGAGGAGTTTCTAGATAACAGGACGCAGCATGTCATTCTCAATGGAGAGAAGTCTTCCGAAGTAAGAGTGATTTCAGGTGTGCCGTGTTTCTTGACTTCCGCAAGGCGTTCGATACAGTTCCCCACAGTCGTTTGATGAACAAAGTAAGAGCAAATGGACTATCAGACCAATTGTGTGATTGGATTGAGGAGTTTCTAGATAACAGGACGCAGCATGTCATTCTCAATGGAGAGAAGTCTTCCGAAGTAAGAGTGATTTCAGGTGTGCCGCAGGGGAGTGTCATAGGACCGTTGCTATTCACAATATACATAAATGACCTGGTGGATGACATCGGAAGTTCACTGAGGCTTTTTGCAGATGATGCTGTGGTGTATCGAGAGGTTGTAACAATGGAAAATTGTACTGAAATGCAGGAGGATCTGCAGCGAATTGACGCATGGTGCAGGGAATGGCAATTGAATCTCAATGTAGACAAGTGTAATGTGCTGCGAATACACAGAAAGATAGATCCTTTATCATTTAGCTACAAAATAGCAGGTCAGTAACTGGAAGCAGTTAATACCATAAACTATCTGGGAGTACGCATTAGGAGTGATTTAAAATGGAATGATCATATAATGTTGATCGTCGGTAAAGCAGATGCCAGACTGAGATTCATTGGAAGAATCCTAAGGAAATGCAATCCGAAAACAAAGGAAGTAGGTTACAGTCTTCGACCATAGATACTAGTAGACTGGCCTTGCTGTGCAGAAGCTATGGGGCTGGTGTGGCTCCAACATAAACCACGTGATGTTGGCAAAACGTGGCGGGATTTCAAATCAGCGGTCTGCGATCCTATGTTTGTATCGGATTTTCCCCACATTTCTCAATTGACTGCCAAACGCTTCCAACAAAAACTACTTTTTTATTTGTGAAAAATTATGCCAGAACTACATTTGACCTGGATTTGTTCAAAATACCATTTATAAAATCTAACAAATACATCGAACGCCACTCTGGTGGGCAGCGGGACGAAATTACTATAAACGTCGTTAAAATTCTTTTAAACAATAAGAGTGGGCTTGTGTCAAAACTTTAAACATTGTATTCGCAACGTTTCGCGCTCTAGTCACTTATAAAAGAAATTGGCTATGGGAATTATGTCAACTATAGGTGTCAAAATTGTTTACTTTAGGAGCAGGTCCATTTTAGAGTATCAATTTTAGGTGCACTTCAAAGGTTCAGTTCCCACTATTTTTACAAAAGTTTAAACTATCAGTTTAAAAAAAATGATATTTTAGATGAAAGATGAGACTTTGCAGTTTCAGAAAATAATTTTGGAGCCTAGGTTTAAAAATGACAGACACTGTAAATACAAATTATAGATATACATTGTAAATAATAACTAACCTATCAAAACACTTCTCCTCGAAGTGCTTCGAGCAAAGGCGCGTATGTGCAAACGGCTTAAAGTTTTTCCGTTTCAGGGCCCGTATCCAAAGCTGCCTTCGGTTTTCATCCTCACGGGACCTATGACTAGGAACGAGAAACGATTATACTTACTTCTGTAACCGAATTATCACAGATACTTTCCAAAATGTAAAATGAGTCTGACTTTACAGGCATCGCTTTCAACACTTTAATCTACGTGATACTCTATTTCAAGCGTAAAAAACATATAAAAGTCACTTCAGCGGATTTCAATAAACGCATCTGCACTATCATAGAAACACTTACACGTGAAATGTAAAGCCATTTCCCCGACAAAACGCTGAGTACAGCCATAAGCGCAACACGAAACAACCATGTTTTGCCAACATTCACGTGACTTTAGCCCAGAGATGTTGGAGCCACGAAAATGACGTCAGGGCCAGTCTATTATATTTATGGTCGAAGGTTACAGTACGCTTGTTCGCCCACTGCTCGAATACTGCTCAGCAGTGTGGGATGCGTACCAGATAGGGTCGATAGAAGATATAGAGAAGATCCAACGGAGAGCAGCGCGCTTCGTTACAGGATCATTTAGTAATCGCGAAAGCGTTACGGAGATGATAGATAAACTCCAGTGGAAGACTCTGCAGGAGAGACGCTCAGTAGCTCGGTGCGGGCTTTTGTCAAAGTTTCGAGAACATACCTTCACCGAAGAGTCAAGCAGTATATTGCTCCCTCCTACGTATATCTCGCGAAGAGACCGTGAGGATAAAATCAGAGAGATTAGAGCCCACACAGAGGCATACCGACAATCCTTCTTTCCACGAACAATACGAGACTGGAATAGAAGGGAGAACCGATAGAGGTACTCAAGGTACCCTCCGCCACACACCGTCAGGTGGCTTGCAGAGTATGGATGTAGATGTAGAAATTGCCGCCCGGGGCAGATACCTAGGTTTGGCCCCCCACGCCACAACCATCCCACCACTAGATCCGTGCATGTGTTCGGTTAACAAAAGCGTATAACGAATCTGGCTGGGTGTGATTTGAAAAATGCCTTGTCCGTATCATCGAGCTAATACTTTGTTATTAAAATGATCTATGCTACTTCTTCACGGTGTAAGTACATTTCTCTGCCTGCTTTGCGATACCTGAGTACTGTTCCCAACGAATCACAGTTTTCTTCCTCTTACCTAACTTCCTCGAGCGCCAAAATTAACAGTCTTTTAGATCGAGCACTTGGCTGCATCTTCGGCCTTCGCAGTCGATGCAGAATGTTGCGTGCAGTGTGCTGGCGCTACAATGGATTGCGTAATACTGCTCTCGTCTAGGAGAAACTGTGACACCCACCAACTTCAAACAAACTCTAACGATAAATTCAGACCATTCTGAAGCTCTTTCTCACTTTCATCTCGTAAAAAAGATGTAAAGAAAAAAGACTTATCGCTTACTACATTTCGGATGTTGGTTTGACAATAGTTCTGCATCACACGTGAGATTATAATTTATTCTTCACCATTACTAAGGCAATTGGCCGGAAAGTTCGCAGACGTTATCGACATATATACGGTGTCCCAAAAAGAATGACCCGATTTTAAACAGAATTATTTATTAGGAAGAAGGGGCTTAAAACCAACGAATTGCATACTAAATTACTCAGAAAAGACAGAAGTTAGTAAAAATCCATCATAAATGTTCAATATGTTGTGTCCTCCATTGGCTGCAAGGACAACATCTAGCCGATAGCCGAATTCATCCCAAACTGAGCGTAAGGTGTCTTCTGTCACTGAAGCTACAGCAGCTGATATTCTTGTTTTTAGATTTAGCACGAAATCGAATATGAAACGCCTTCTGAACTGCGATCACTGACTGAGTACGACTAAATTCAATAACACAATACGCCTTCTGTTGCGCGGGCGCCATATTGCGCGAGACTGGCTGCACGCTCCAAGTCAGCGCTCGTAGCGACATCTATTGGATTTTTTTCTGAAACTGTAGACCGTGCCGATTACATCTAGCGCTGTTTCAGTTACCTAGCGACATTTGTCTCAATATTATAACAAATTAAAATCGGGTCATTCTTTTTGGAACACCCTGTACTATTGAAGGCAACTATAAAACTGCACTGTTGTGCGATACACACAGTGGTACAAAGCGCTGCGCCAAAAAGTAATTAATGTAGAGTAAAGAAATTTCGGGAATACATTTGTCTAGGTAGCATATGTAACTCTCTCATTGGCTCAGATGGCTCTGAGCACTATGGGACTAAACATCTGTGGTCATCAGTCCCCTAGAACTTAGAACTACTTAAACCTAACTAACCTAAGGACATCACACACATCCATGCCCGAGGCAGGATTCGAACCTGCGACCGTAGCAGTCCCGCGGTTCCGGACTGAGCGCCTAGAACCGCTAGACCACCGCGGCCGGCCTGTCTCTCATTGCAATAACACATTTATCGCCAACTGTTATTATTTTTTATTATCTTCATCTTTTTAAAACAACTTCTGTAGGCTGAAGAGCGGCGTAATAAGCTGCTGCCAGCCTGCCCCCTTTAGGGGGAATCGAAACCCAATAAAGGAAAAAAAAAAACAATAACACAGGCCTCACCCCCACCCTCACCTACCTTGGCCTCACCATTGACCGTCACCTCACCTGGATCCCTCATCTCCGCTCCATCCAATCCAAAGCCCACAACCGCCTCCGACTCCTCAAACTCCTCTCTGGCCGGACGTGGGGGTTGCACCCCTCTACCATCCTCCACACCTACAAATCCTTAATCCGTCCCTTCCTCTGTTATGCCAGTCCTGCCTGGATATCTGCCCCCCCCCCCAAATTCTATAAGTCCCTCCAAATCCTTGAGCGTCATGCACTCCGCCTCGCCTTCTGTATACGCCTCCCGTCCCCCACGCGGATCCTCTATGATCTCATTCCTTTCCCCCATCTGCTCCTATTCCTCGAACATATCCGCATCCTCTACACCTCCCGCCGTCTTGAACCCCCTCACCCCCTGGTTGCTCCTCTCCTCTCCCATGCCCGCCCCCTGCCACGTCTTCACCGTTGTGTCCCCCCTACCCTCCATCTCTACACCCTACATCTCCTTTCCCAAGGTGGCTTCCGTCAACTCCCCCTCCCGGATGATGCCCTCTCTCCCTCCATTTATCCCTCCTATCAACTCTGATCCTCACCCCCCTCCTTTCCTCTGTCCTTTTCCTGGGCTCCCTCTCCCCCCTTCCATCCTCTTTCTTCCCCACCTCCCCTCTCTTTGTCCCCTTCTCTCCCCCGCGTCCTTTTACATTTCCCTCCTCTGCCTCCTCTCATTCCCTCTCGCGTCTGCCCTTCTCCCCCTTTATTAGTCCTCTCCCTCCTTGATTCCCCCCCCTTTTCGTTTTTTCCTCTCCTCCTTCCTTGTTCTTCCCCCCTACTCCAGGTCCCCCCCCCCTCATCTGCCTTGGGTCGGGAGTGCCATCTTTGTGCCGCCTTTTTCGTGAGGTGTTTTACAGTGTGTTTTTCCAGTGCGTGCTCCGTGTTGTGTCTTTTGGGAAGTGTAGCGAACAGCCATCATACTGTCGCTGGGTGTGCTTTTTATTACTTGCGAACAGAAACCAGACTGTCGCCATGTTTTTTTTTAATTGTGTGTCTACTGTGTTACTTGTCTGATTCCTGTGTCTTTTATTTACATTGCCAACCCCCTTTGCTTTCTGTTTTAACTTTCCGCAATTTTACGCCATTTTTCACTTTAAATCGCCATTTTATCGCCTGTTTTTCCTTGTTTCTTTCTTCTTCCTTTATTTACAAAAAAGTCTGTAGGCTGTGGAGCAGCGTAGTAAGCTGCTGCCGGCCCGCCCCCTTTGGGGGGAATTGAAAATCAACAAAGAAAAAAAAATTAAAAAAACCATAACACAGGGTAAGCGCGAGATATGGAAAAATGGAAATGAAGTCCCATGCTTCTTTACAGAGCGTAGGGGAACGATGCGGGAGACCCGCACCGCCTTACTAGGCAAGGTCCTAATGGAGGCGGTTTGCCGTTGCCTTCCTCCGACCGTAATGGGGATGAATGATGATGATGAAGACGACACAACATCTCGAGGCAGGAAAAATCCCCGACCCCGCCGGGAATCGAACCCGGGACCCCGTGCTCGGGAAGCGAGAACGCTACCGCGAGACCACGAGCGCGAGATAAGCCATTGCAAATGTGAAATGCTGGCACATTAATAATCGATGGAACTGCCAGAATGTTAAATGCAAGCATGCAGGCGTGCATGCGTTGTGTCGTACAACTGCCGGATGTCAGCTTGTGGGATGGAGTTCCATGCCTGTCGGTCAGTACAGGGACGGTTAATGCTGTTTGCGAATGACGCTGGAGTTGTCGTCCAATGATGTCCCACATGTGCTCTGGTGATGGAGCTGGACACACTGTATGTGACATTCGCCTGCTTTACTTCGTCGTTGATAGCAGGGGCGGTTGTAGAAGTCGGTGAAGGGGGGGGGGGAGGGGTCTGGGGGAATGGAATATTGCTTAGGCCAATATTACACTATCAAATGTCTTTGTCAAATATCTTTGTCAAAAATCTTTGTCAAAGATATTTGATGGTGTAATAGTGAGCTTTGTCAAATGTCGCCCAATATTTGATCAAATCTAGGGCCTCGCTGTAGATTTGACTATAAAAGTCGCTTGTCATCTGTTCACTGCAATGTGACATGCTACCACATGGAGCGCTAGCATCGCTGCAGCGTTCTGTCGTCTGTAGTGTTTTTATAAACGTTGCCAGTAAATACAATTGGTGTGTGCCGACAACTACAAAATTAGTAGAGATGTCTGAAGCTGATGAGGCGCTTTACAACGTGAGGTACCCTGAATACAAAAATAGATTAAGAAGGTTGGAGACCTAACCTAACCTAACCCTCTCCTGTAGCAAGGTATCATAGTGAGCATGTCTTCTGAAGATGTAGCAGTTCTTAAGTGAATATTGTGCTTTGTGATATGAAGATACACTTCACTGAGCACGTACTGAAATGTGTGCTCACCCATTCTTAAGTAATTGATGTGCGACTTGACGTCCTCCACTATAAGCTCACGTAACAAGTTTTGTTGAATGCTTTTATCGTGTCATCGTAAAACCCACGGCTACACCCAGGTATGTTTCCTTTTTTCTCCCCGCTTCTCTTCCACATGTGCACACAGTGCAATTGTGGCACATGCAACTACTGCAGTTAATAACAAGTTTGTTGTCAGCCATCTTGAACTTTGACGAAAAATATGATGACAGCGTAATACCTTTTCTAGCGCTAAGTCATAGATCTTTGTCTTGATGGTGTAATACCGGCCTTAACAAAAGGACAGCTCGGGTCCTCCACCGACAAATGGTAAAATTTCGTGTTGCTTGAAGTAGTTTGTTTTGGAGTTCAGGGTAAAAAATGTGTATTATTAAATAATAAGACGACCATTTTACGTTAAATGATATTTATTGGGCCAGCCGCTGTGGCCGAGCGGTTCTAGGCGCTTCAGTCTGGAACCGCCCGACCGCTACGATCGCAGGTTCCAATCCTGCCTCGGGCTTGGATGTGTCTGATGTCCTTAGGTTAGTTAGGTTTAAGTAGTTCTAAGTTCTAGGGGACTGATGACCTCAGATGTTGAGTCCCGTACTGCTCAGAGCCACTTGAACCATTTGATATTTTGTTTGAAATACTATCACCTATAACGCTACATGTTGTTGTTGTTGTTGTTCAACTGCTCTTCCAAGTCCTTTGCTGTCTCTCACAGAATTACAATGTCATCGGCGAACCTCAAAGTTTTTATTTCTTCTCCATGGATTTTAATACCTACTCCGAATTTTTCTTTTGTTTCCTTTACTGCTTGCTCAATATACAGATTGAATAACATTGGGGAGAGGTTGCAACCCTGTCTCACTCCCTTCCCAACCGCTGCTTCCCTTTCATGTCCCTCGACTCTTATAACTGCCATCTGGTTTCTGTACAAATTGTAAGTAGCCTTTCGCTCCCTGTATTTTACCCCTGCCACATTTAGAATTTGAAAGTGAGTATTCCAGTCAACATTGTCAAAAGCTTTCTCTAAGTCTACAAATGCTAGAAACGTAGGTTTGCCTTTCCTTAATCTTTCTTCTAAGATAAGTCGTAAGGTCAGTATTGCCTCACGTGTAGTATAGCAAAGAAAATTTCCAGCTCTGTCTGGTCCCTTAGGTCTCTCTGTTCGTAGTTGCGATGTCTCATATCCGGCCGTGATCGAATATCATCACGACACAAATAAATTAAGTGGCAATGCGAACTCTGTTCTTAATCTTGAGAACGCTAGGCGACATATAAGCTATCACATACAGTGCTTAAGTTTTTGAAAAGTCTTTGCTTTTCCCGTCAAGAAGTGGTGCAAAACTCACAACAGGTTTCTGAATCTCCACAAGAGATTAATAATTTAATCAAAATATAAATATTTTTTTTAAAAAAAAGCTCCACTCTACTCGCGTGGTTTTGGTATGACACTGCATGTCTATAGTTTGCGGTAATAGCGAAAGTTGACTAGAACAGGTATTCGTTTTGTTTTGTACACGTTTCTGCACTTTTTAGTTTTAGCGACAGCTGTAGCGCAGTATTGTTGTTGCTACTGATGTAAAGAGAAGCATATGAAAGGAGGACCAGTTGCTTTTCATAGGTAAATTCAGCAAGTGTGTAATTATAAATGTCATATTGATATGAGGCCCTTTATATGTTGAAAAATATCGAGACACGGTATTATAAGGACTCATATCGTAGAGATAATTTCTGCGATTTTATATCGTTGTGTTTACGAGACAAGTGCTAGGTAAGTTTGCAAGTGTGTGTGTGTGTGTGTGTGAGCAAACTGCCAGTCAATGTATACATATTGCTGCTACGTTAATACGTAGATCAAATTCTTGCAGTCTGATTAATTTCCTCCGATTTGTGCAGGTTCTCAAACTCTTGTGTGTATCTAAGAATTTCGACATGAGACATTTTCCTATGCAGTCTCATTGTAACGTAATTCACTAGAGCAGATTCGAACCTGTGCAGTGCAAAACGCAAGAAATATTGTTGGCTCTCCCTTTTTGATTAATCCAAAATTCGAGTACTGATTTTCTATTTTATTTTGTATTTATCTTTTTTTATTTTATTTTATTTATTTATTTTTGTCATATTGTGTATAGTTTTACTTTTCTAATGAGATGACAAGAAAGTGTTGTAGATTTTTACTTATTCGTGTCAGGACTCGTAGTCTAGGATTAGCGTCTTTGATCAGTACTGAAGGCGTCGTCGGTCACGGGTTCGATATCCGTCACCATTTAAATTTTCATTAATAACCAGCATTGGAGGCCGAAACTTGCCGCCTTTTCAAACAGGGCGGAGGAGCGGACAGAGGTTGAGGGCACTCTCGTGTCCTAGGGGTGAGAAACTGCGGAAGAATCAGCAATGATCAATGGCATGAGGATGCGGAAGGTGATGGAAACCACTGCATTAAAGACACATAATGTGTATCCACAGCACACGCGTCTCGCGGTAGCGTTCTCGCTTCCCGAGCACGGGGTCCCGGGTTCGATTCCCGGCGGGGTCATGGATTTTCACCTGCCTCGAGATGACTGGGTGTTTGTGTTGTCCTCATCATTTCATCATCATCCAGGAAAGTGGCGAAATTGGACTGAGCAAAGATTGGGTAATTGTACGGGCGCTGATAACCACGCAGTTGAGCGCCCCACAAACCAAACATCATCATCATCATCACAGCACACGCGGCTGTAACTGAAAAAGTGTCATGACGATCTCTGTTGTTGTTGTTGTGGTCTTCAGTCCTGAGACTGCTTTGATGCAGCTCTCCATGCTACTCTGTCCTGTGCAAGCTTCTTCATCTCCCAGTACCTACTGCAACGTACATCCTTCGAAATCTGCTTAGTGTATTCATCTCTTGGTCTCCCTCTACGATTTTTACCCTCCACGCTGCCCTCCAATGCTAAATTTGTGATCCCTTGATGCCTCAAAACATGTCCTACCAACCGATCCCTTCTTCTAGTCAAGTTGTGCCACAAACTTCTCTTCTCCCCAAACCTATTCAATACCTCCTTATTAGTTACGTGATCTACCCACCTTATCTTCAGCATTCTTCTGTAGCACCACATTTCGAAAGCTTCTATTCTCTTCTTGTCCATACTAGTTATCGTCCATGTTTCACTTCCATACATGGCTACACTCCATACAAATACTTTCAGAAACGACTTCCTGACACTTAAATCTATACTCGATGTTAACAAATTTCTCTTTTTCAGAAACGCTTTCCTTGCCATTGCCAGTCTACATTTTATATCCTCTCTACTTCGACCATCATCAGTTCCTTTACTCCCTAAATAGCAAAACTCCTTTACTACTTTAAGTGTCTCATTTCCTAATCTAATTCCCTTTAGCATCACCCGACTTAATTCGACTACATTCCATTACCCTTATTTTACTTTTGTTGATGTTCATCTTATATCCTCCTTTCAAGACACTGTCCATTCCATTCAACTGTTCTTCCAAGCCCTTTGCTGTCTCTGACAGAATTACAATGTCATCGGCGAACCTCAAAGTTTTTACTTCTTCTCCATGAATTTTAATACCTACTCCGAATTTTTCTTTTGTTTCCTTTACTGCTTGCTCAATATACAGATTGAATAACATCGGGGATAGGCTACAACCCCGTCTCACTCCTTTCCCAATCACTGCTTCCCTTTCATGCCCCTCGACTCTTATAACTGCCATCTGGTTTCTGTACAAATTGTAAATAGCCTTTCGCTCCCTGTAGTTTACCCTTTCCATCTTTAGAATGTGGAAGAGAGTATTCCAGTCAACATTGTCAAAAGCTTTCTCTAAGTCTACAAATGCTAGAAACGTAGGTTTGCCTTTTCTTAATCTTTCTTCTAAGATAAGTCGTAAGGTTAGTATTGCCTCACGTGTTCCAACATTTCTATGGAATCCAAACTGATCTTCCCCGAGATCCGTTTCTACCAGTTTTTCCATTCGTCTGTAAAGAATTCGCGTTAGTATTTTGCAGCTGTGACTTATTAAACTGATAGTTCGGTAATTTTCACATCTGTCAACACCTGATTTCTTTGGGATTGGAATTATTATATTCTTCTTGAGGTCTGAGGGTATTTCACCTGTCTTGCTCACCAGATGGTAGAGTTTTGTCAGGACTGGCTCTCCCAAGGCCGTCAGTAGTTCTAATGGAATGTTGTATACTCCCGGGGCCTTGTTTCGACTCAGGTCTTTCAGTGCTCTGTCAAACTCTTCACGCAGTGTCGTATCTCCCATTTCATCTTCATCTACATCCTCTTCCGTTTCCATAATATTGTCCTCAAGTACATCGCCCTTGTATAAACCCTCTATTAGCAAAAAAATTCTAGTATAGTCCCCTATTCGGATCTCTGGGAGGGGACTGCCAAGTGTGAGGTGACCGTGAGAAAAAATGTCAATAACCGACAAAGGGATAATGCTCTACGAGTGGGGGCGTGGTATGTCAGAAGCTTGAATGTGGTACAGAAGCTAGGAAAATCTGAAATCCGAAATACAGAGGCTCAATCTAGACATAGTAGGGGGTCAGTGAAGATGGCGATTGTCCCGCCAGGGTACTCGAGAGCGCTAACGCCCTGCTTCCTGGACTCAGGTAGGCGCGCCGGTCCCGGATCGAATCCGCCCGGCGCATTAACGGCGGTGGCCGGTGTGCCGGCCAGCCCGGATGTGGTTTTTAGGCGGTTTTCCACATCCCACTAGGTGAATACTGGGCTGGTCCCCACGTTCTGCCTCAGTTACATGTGTCACAGACATTTGAACCACGTTCACACTATTTCACGATTTACACCAGACTCAGACAGCTGGGGTACACTGATTCCATCCCTGGGGGTACGGGGTGGCAGAAGGCATCTGGTCACCCCTAAAACTAACCTTGCCAAATCTGTTCTAACCACACCGACCCTGCGATCGCTGCGGACTATGGTATAAGTGAAAGAAGAAGAAGAAGAATTGACGATTAGTTCGGCTTTAGGAGAAGTAAAGGCACCAGAGAGGCAATTCTGACTTTGCGGTTGATAATGGAAGCAAGGCTAAAGAAAATCAAGACACGTTCATAGGATCTGTCGACCTGGAAAAAACCATCTTAAATGTAAAGTGGAGCAAGACGTTCGAAATTCTGAGAAAAATAGGGGTAAGCTATAAGGGAGAGGCGGGTAATACACGTTATTTACAACAGCCAAGAGGGAATAATAACAGTGGACGAGCAAGAACTAAGTGCGTGGAAGAAAAAGGGTATAAGGCAGGGATTTTCGCCGCTACTATCCACTCTGTACATCGAAGAAGCAATGATGGAATTAAAAGAAAGGTTCAGGAGTGGAATTACGAGGGTCACTCCAATAGAAATGCACACTATTTTTTTTTTAATCCATCTTTTATTCTACATGTTTGAAAGTTTTACAGTGTGTAGGTACATCCTTTAGGAGCAAATTTTCATTTCTCCACATAATTTCCATCCCTCTCAACTGCCTTACGCCATCTTGGAACCAGCGCCTGTATACCCGCACGGTAAAATTGTGGACCAACCTGTTGGAGTCACTGTTTGGTAGCGTGCACAAGGGAGTCATAAACTACAAACCTTGTTGCACGAAGAGAGTCTTTCAGTTTCCCAAAGAGATGATAGTCTCATGGAGCCAGGTGAAGACTGTAAGGCGGGTGTTTCAGTGTCGTCCATCCGAGTTTTGTGATCGCTTCCACGGTTTTTTACTGACATGTGGCCGTGCATTGTCGTGCAACAGCAAAACATCCTGCTTTTGCCGATGTGGTCAAACACGACTCAGTCGAGCTTGAAGTTTCTTCAGTGTCGTCACATATGCATCAGAATTTATGGTGGTTCCACTTGACACGATGTCCACAAGCAAGAGTCCTTCGGAATCGAAAAACACCGTAGCCATAACTTTTCCAGCAGAAGGTGTGGTTTTGAATTTTTTTTTCTTGGGTGAATTTGCACGATGCCACTCCATTGATTGCCTCTTCGTGTCTGGTGAAAAATGATGGGGCCATGTTTCATCACCTGCCACAATTCTTCCAAGAAATTCATCTCCACCATTCTCGTATTGTTCCAAAGTTTGCTGCATACCGTTTTTCTTGTTTCTTTGTGAGCCACTGTCAACATCCTGGGAACCCACCTGGCTCAAATCTTTCTTAACGCCAACACTTTCAGTATTCTGCAGACACTTCCTTCGCCTATTCCAACGTACCGTGATAATTCGTTCACTGTGATGCGTCTGTCAGCAGTCACCAATTCGTTAACTCTCTGCACATTGTCTGTAGTGTGTGCAATACGAGGCCTGCCGCTGCGGGAACAATCCTCAATATTGCCGTGGCCGCTGTCATCACGTAACCTGCTCGCCCACCGACTAACTGTACTGCGATCGACAGCAGCATCTCCGTACACCTTTTTCAACCTCTTGTGGATGTTTCAGACTGCCTCGTTTTTACAGCACAGGAATTCTATGACAGCACGTTGCTTCTGACGAACGTCAAGTGTAGCAGCCATCTTGAAGACATGCTGTGACGGCGCCACTCACGGGAACAGGTTGAACTAAGTTTGAAAACAAGTGGGAAGGATGTATCTACACACTGTACAAATTCACACATGCAGAATGAAACCTGTATTTTTACAAAAATAGTGTGCATTTCTTTTGGAGCGACCCTCGTAAAATTAAAGGTGAAAGGATATCGATGATACGATTCGCTGATGACACTGCTATCCTGAGTGAAAGTGAAGAAGAATTACATGATCTGCTGAATGGAATGAACACTCTAATGAGCACAGAATATGGTTTGACAGTAAATCGAAGAAAGACGAAAGTAATGAGAAGTAGCAGAAATGAGAACAGCGGGAAACTTAACATGAGGATTGATAGTCACGAAGTAGATGAAGTTGAGAAATTCCACTACCTAGGCAGCAGAATAACTAATGACGGATGGACCAAGAAGGACATCAAAAGCAGACTAGCACTGGAAAAAAGGGCATTCCTGGCCAAGAGAAGACTACTATAGTCTATTCACCGAGAGCTGGGACGACACATAAACAGTGTCACGTGAGCGACTACGCTCGTTTCCAGAGAAAGCATTCGGTGTTCACGTGATACGTAGGCGTGTGGAAAATCCTTGGCGCACGCTTTGCGGCTGGCGGCGTTCGGCTGGCTGCCGAGCTGTCACAGCGGACCGTGAAAAACATGGTCAACAATGTACGAAATAAATTTAACAATAATGTTAAAATAATGTTAAACTGAGTTCATTCTGTCGAAGCAGATTTATTTTCGTTCAGATTGCTAACAAAACGCTCCATTCACACACAATTGTTAATTTTAATAACAATACAAGTAATAATAATGAGAAAGGACGAAATAAGGTTCACTCTGTCGAACTTGAACTGTTTTCATTGAGGTTTATAACAAACCGCTCCTCTCTCTCTCCTCTATAATGCAGTCTAATTTCCACATTTGAGTTTCCACTCATAAAGGAGAAACAGATGCACCCATCGCATTCGAAAAAACTACAAAATTAAATTCAAACCTTTCTGAAACTTTTCTCGCTTACACCCCCACAAAAAAATTTAAAGGGGAAAAGTTTCTCGCGTACTATATTTCGGATGATGATTTGGTAAAAGTTCTGCATCAGACGTGAGGTTTTAATTTATTACTTCACAGTTACTGACTCTATTGCGCAGAAAATTTGCGGACGTCATCAACATATAGTACTAAAGGCAATTATAAAATTATTTTGCTGTGCGACACACAGTTTAGGAGATATGGCATAATGAATATAGAGTAACGCGAAAAAACAACTTTTCCTGAAAGCTTAAATATTTCTCTTTTTCAGTGACAATAAATTTTAAAGTAATGTAAAAAAAGGGGTCGGTAGGTAGTTCTCGGATCATTTTATCATGCTCATGTGCCAAATTATAAAAAACATGACTTTCATTTTTTAATTTCTTACGCCACTGCCTTGTACACCCCTCGACGGGAGCGCTGTGGTCACGCGCCTTGCTGTGTTTACAATACGTTTCTTGTTTCGGTGAATGGAGTATAGTATCAAACATAGGCCTTAATTTGAGGAACAAATATCTGAGAAAGTTCGTTTGGAGCACAGCATTGTATGTTTGTGAAACCTGGACTGTGGGAAAACCGAACAGAAGAGAATACAAGCATTTGAGATGTGGTGCTATAGACGAATGTTGAAAATTAGATGGACTGATAAGGAATGAGGAGGTTCTGCGCAGAATCGGAGGGGACAGGAATATCTGCAAAACACTGACAAGGAGAAGGGACAGGATAGTAGGACATGTGTTAAGAAATGAGGGGACTTCCATGTGAAACGTCCCCTTTCAACAATTATACATGAGTGTGCTTAAACTGACACACAATATTTTTTAGCGCAACGCAATCTGACTTTCAAAAATCCCTGCAAAAGAATGGCACTGACTAACATTAATCTATACCTTTCACCAATCACTTACCTCACAAAAATCTTCGTTACTCAAGCTACTGCAATACAGCGAGCGCCACTACTGCCAGCTAAATAAAAGATTCAAACTACGTAAGGCACTAACTACTAGTAGGCATAGTTAGGAAATGAAAGATTTTAATACAGAACAAACAATGTATTTACCTTAATACTGATAATATATATGCCATGTAGTCTTACAAATTTCAAATCTCCGCCATTTCTCTCCCCACATCCATCACTGCTGGCGGCTCACCTCCTACTGCGCAACGCTACGCGCTGTTCACATCCAGCTGCCGCTGCCCAACACTACAATGGCAGACAACAATGCAAACTAGCCACAGGCTGCACACAGCACAGCCAGTGATTTTCATACAGAGAGCGCTACGTGGCGGCGGCGTTACCAATATAAGAACCTAAACAGCCTACTTACACATGGTACTAGTGGGAGCTGTAGAGGAAGACAGACACTGGAATACATCCAGCAAGTAGTTGAGGACGTAGGTTGAGAGGAGGAGGAATTTGTGGCGGGACGCATCAAACCAGTCAGAAGACTGATGACACATATAAATAAATAAAAAGCGGAAGGATAAGTAAAGAAAAATGGACAAGCAAATGGTGCAAATCTCCTACTGTGTTTATTATAACAATTCCATAGTTCCAAATGCTTTGTTTTCTGGTGGCACTTGAAAGCCGTCTATATTGTCATTGTAACAAAGTTAATTAGAAAAGAGGTTTCGAGAGTGTAAAGGTAAAAAAAAACATTGTTGGCTGTCACTTCTTATCCTGTTACTATGAGCTACGATACTGTGGTGAAAAAGCACAATACCATAGCTCTAATACATCTTTAAGGGGAAGTTTACCATCTTTGGCCCGAGACTTTTTCTCGGGATGTTTTATATGTATCAATGTCAAATTTGGTCAAAATGTTTATTGGTACTTACTGTAGAAACTGGAATTTTTTCGCCCGGAAATGTCGAAGAGCTAAGGCGGAAGTGCCGTCGCAACGAAACAAAATTTCGATGTAGACCTCCAGGTGCCGTATGTCACAGGTCAGCCGGCTCGTCTGAAATCAAAATGGAGTTGACGTTAGCGAAGTATGTAAGATTCTTCAGGATTTGTACCTCACTTAAGTTATTTGGACCATCGGATGCAAAATGGCGGCCATTTGAAGAAAAATAGGGTTTTTTTATCGATTTTTCGACTTCGTCGGCCAAGTAAAAATATTTATAGTTGATGGATCGGAATAAAAGTAGTACAACTCCTAGACAATTTAGTTCGCTTCGTCTGAAACAAAGAATCACGCCAATCGGTTGAGTAGATTTAAAGTTATCATACCGCGCGATAAAAAAAAAAGTCATCTGGAGAAAAACGCGTTTGAAGTTTTGACTACATATAAATGCAACGTTATGCAACTTACGTGGAATCTGCTATTCCGGGTCCATAAACTAGTCCTTCCTTTGCCTCATAGAGGGCGTTCTGCTCGATCTGGGCCATCCTGCGCTGCTCCAGAGCCGCGACGCACGGATGCACGCCGAGACCGTAGGATCCTACGCAGTGCCGTAGGGGACCGCACCGCCTCTTCGCAGCAAATTAGGGACACTGTTGCTCCTGGGGTATCGGCGAGGACCATTCGCAACCGTCTCCGTCAAGCTGGGCTACGGTCCCGCACACCGTTAGGCCGTCTTCCGCTCACGCCCCAACATCGTGCAGCCCGCCTCCAGTGGTGTCGCGACAGGCGTGAATGGAGGGACGAATGGAGAGGTGTCGTCTTCAGCGATGAGAGTCGCTTCTGCCTTGGTGCCAATGATGGTCGTATGCGTGTTTGGCGCCGTGCAGGTGAGCGCCACAATCAGGACTGCATACGACCGAGGCACACAGGGCCAACACCCGGCATCATGGTGTGGGGAGCGATCTCCTACACTGGCCGTACACCACTGGTGATCGTCGAGGGGACACTGAATAGTGCACGGTACATCCAAACCGTCATCGAACCCATCGTTCTACCATTCCTAGACCGGCAAGGGAACTTGCTGTTCCAACAGGACAATGCACGTCCGTATGTATCCCGTGCCACCCAACGTGCTGTAGAAGGTGTAAGTCAACTACCCTGGCCAGCAAGATCTCCGGATCTGTCCCCCATTGAGCAGGTTTGGAACTGGATGAAGCGTCGTCTCACGCGGTCTGCACGTCCAGCACGAACGCTGGTCCAACTGAGGCGCCAGGTGGAAATGGCATGGCAAGCCGTTCCACAGGACTACATCCAGCATCTCTACGATCGTCTCCATGGGAGAATAGCAGCCTGCATTGCTGCGAAAGGTGGATATACACTGTACTAGTGCCGACATTGTGCATGCTCTGTTGCCTGTGTCTATGTGCCTGTGGTTCTGTCAGTGTGATCATGTGATGTATCTGACCCCAGGAATGTGTCAATAAAGTTTCCCCTTCCTGGGACAATGAATTCACAGTGTTCTTATTTCAATTTCCAGGAGTGTATTTCATAGAAATGGCAGAAAAATATTTAATCTTCTAAAGCAAATGAATCGTTTCTACTTCATTTTTACGTCACTTCATAAAACCAGACCAGGGTTGGTGCCATTCTGAAATACAGCGAATGTCCGCCGAGGACAGCGAGAAACTGCAGTAGGTATCACGTGATGTGTCTTCCACACTGAGCTTACACGTGTTACCTTAAGCCGCGACACACGGCAACAAGCACATTATTGTCTCAGGAATGGTTGGCCAGACGCCATGTATGTTGTTGCTCGTTTCTATCGGCATCGTTCTTAAAATAGCATTCATCGCTTTTCCAATTTTCTGTAATAACGCAATATTTCAAACAACTAAAAATTTACGAATAAAAATTGCTCTTTTTCAGAAAGATTTATTTAAAAACGAAAAATTTTAACACCGCTGCTGTGGTTATATTTCTTTTTTTTTTTTTTTACTCGGTTATTAGTGAAAAATAAAAAAAAATGCTATTTGTAACCGAGACCAAACTAATACCGAAGAATACCCGTTATTCCGAACAAAAATACCGGTGCCGGTTTTAACCAGTCGGTTTTTCCCATCCGTACTCTACTCCGTTCATCGTAAGAACAAACCATATGTAAACAGTACACTATGTATTCCCCGCGTTTGCTGCGAAGTCATTGGATTTAGCTTCGCGTGGAACGGAACGCAAGCTGTATCGAGTAAGACAATGAGGATAGTGATGGGAAGCTCGTGAATGAGTCGTTCAAATGAACGCTTCACTCCTGTGAAGTGTGAGCTAACCATTCAATTTCAATGAACTGGTACTTCAAACTCTTCACAGATAGCACACTCCACACTTTTTTCTAGTTCACTCACTCTCTTCCCCTCTCCCTCCCCCACGTCACTCCTCCTCCCATCACTTCACTCCTCCCTGTCCTGCCTGTCGACGAATCACGCTGTGTTAGTGGGGAGCGATAGGTTTAGGACGGGTGGAGGAGGTGAGGGGTGAGGAGAAGGCAGCGTCAGCTGCTACCTGCAGTGCTGACATCATAACCCGTGACTATTTGTGCAGTTAAACTTCGCATCTACGGGTTGCCTACCGTTGGCAGCGCTTGAAGACAAATGAATATTAAAGATAGAAACGAAGTGGCCATCTGTGAGCACGCACAGCAAACATGAAAATAAAAGGTTTGTTAATAACACTGAAAGAGGGATTTTACCTGAAATCGTACCAATGACTACAGGTGACAGTTTACGTTTTGAATCTAGTGGGTTATTATTGTCAACAAAAATAAAATCTACAGAAAAATTTCTGAATAATTACTTAACGTAGGTATATAGACTTTGTGACAGTGTTGAACATACTCATTCTATTTTGGATTAAATTGTAAAAGGAACATAAAATTGGACTGCATTTCGTTGGTAGCCCTATTTTTCAGTTCATGAATACAACAAATAATGTTTCATTTGGCTGATATAGACTTTTTTGGGCGCTTCATGAGAAAAAGTCAAGCAAGATTAAATGTAGTACCTTCTTTATATGTGACAGCCTTCTCTGTTTATCTTTCCTTTGTCCCCCTTTTTTTTTCTTTATTGTCATTTTGAAACCTGTATACAGGCAGGCCTGCAGCAGCACACTACGCCGCTCTTTGGCCGCAGAGAAACACAAAAGATAGAAATGAAGACAATTAGAGAAAAAAGATGGTGGACATATAAACGAAGCCAAACACTTTTTAAAATACAAGGTGCCGTTCACGGGCGTAAAGTCCAAGATAAAATTGTTCAGACACTTGGACACAGACAGAAACGCCCTTTGTCCCCTTCGACCATGCTGTATTGAAGATAACTCAGACGCTGTAAGAGCGTAAAACTTTGCGTGCACGTTACTCCATAGTTCCGCCATCTGTTGGTAAAATTGTGAAGTATTACGAAGCTTTATTGTACGAGCGAGGCGAAGCGAGCGTAGCAGCGGTTGAGCGGCGAACTGGGCAACTTCGCTAGGCTTCCGTACTTCACGAATGAACTACTTCATTTGAACGCTTCACGGCAAAGAGTGAAATGAATGAAGTAGTTCACGGGAATGAACGAGTTCGACCCACCTCTAAATGAGGATACGTTTTATGCTGTGCGTTTCGCAGACATAGACTCAGCGAGGATACGGGCCAACGGCAATACCGGCGCATTTAACTTGGACAACAGTGGCCGGCAGCGATGTGAACAGGTGCAATAAAGACGTAAAAACAAACGACCATAGAAACAATATAGCTTTCAATGTCATTTAATTTTTAAACAGAAGGAAATAATTTGTGGCAAAACTGAGATGATACGCTTCTTAGGTGACCGGACGGAAAAAAATTACATGCAATCGATGTTAGCTAACGTAGTATTGTAATTAAAAACAAGAGTGGTGAAAATTCCTGACTTTAACAAGGGTAATTTTTCTCCATGAATTACGTGTGGCGTAAAAGCGCACTGCTGGGATTTCACCATGTAGTTAAATATTGAAGACAAATGAAGGTGTTACAATCAGTCGTCTGGTAATCCCTGAACTCGTTCCATATCGGACTCTGAGGAGTACATTTCAGTACTGCTACGTAGAAAACCAGGCTATCAGCAGCAGAATCCCAAACAACAAAAAAATCCACATTTCCTTCTCCTCTTTTACGAACTTGCTGTTCTGCATTTTGCTATAATTCGGCAGTGACGCGTCACAAAGCTTCGTACATTAGTTTCCGTACGTTTGGCAGCTTGAATGTTTTATTTCTCGCAACAAATCCCTTAACTTGGCTCTAGATCAGTTCTAT
This sequence comes from Schistocerca cancellata, assembly GCF_023864275.1. NCBI lineage: Eukaryota > Metazoa > Arthropoda > Insecta > Orthoptera > Acrididae > Schistocerca > Schistocerca cancellata. The sequence continues at coordinate 145,602,160 of NC_064636.1, read as the reverse complement.
TGGGTTCAGATAGCAGTGGTATGGTGACAACTGTAAACATGTGGCATATGTACATTCTGCTCGACGCCATGAAAATGATTGTTTTCCGCGTTTCTACGACATCATGGGATCACATCTGTCATACAGAACAATGACCATATTCGGATAAAGAGTACTTGATTCTTCATTTTTCTCCAAAACATTTCTTAACTTCAGCTATCTTCAACTATCTTTTATAAAATATCGATACTTATGCATTTATATTTGCAATGAAAACCAGAATTTTGCGTGCAAAATGCAATTAAAAACTAGAAGGCCAGCATGTTTTTGAAAAACGATGATTAAGTATGAGTTAATTAACATATATTGATGAATCTGATATTCAAATGATCTAGGTCTTCAAACCGCAAAACAATTATAGACCACAACTTGATTGGAACTTTTGTCTCATACAATTCATAGTTGTCATTCGACAACGTTACCCAGGGTGCCTCGCACACAATTTGAATTGCCTTGCTATTTATTACACAGCTTTTCTTGAGAAACGTCAGAGCTGATATTTCTCTGAAAGCATGTGAAAAACATTAAGAAAAATTTGTTTCTCGCCATTGACAGTGTCAGAACGCATATTTCACTACGAATCAGGAAGCAGTGTCGTCCAGTTTTACGGTACGTAGGAACAGCGAGGCAATCAGAGCGTAAGTAGCGTTAACGGAGACTGAGACTGTACAAGATTTTTTGAAACAAAAAATACGTAGCTGAAATATGATTAAGAAAAACGTCGATGGCTGTTAATAGCGCAGAATGTCGCAAAGGTTCATTTACAACGGCATAGTAATAAGATATCTAATATATCTACATCTACATCTACATTTATACTCCGCAAGCCACCCAGCGGTGTATGGCGGAGGGCACTTTACGTGCCACTGTCATTAACTACCTTTCGTGTTCTAGTCGCGTACGGTTCGCGGGAAGAACGACTGCCGGAAAGTCTCCGTGCGCGCTCGAATCTCTCTAATTTTACATTCGTGATCTCCTCGGGAGGTATAAGTAGGGGGAAGCAATATATTCGATATCTCATCCAGAAACGCACCCTCTCGAAACCTGGACAGCAAGCTCCACCCCGATGCAGAGCGCCTCTCTTGCAGAGTCTGCCACTCGAGTTTGCTAAACATCTCCGTAACGCTATCACGGTTACCAAATAACCCTGTGACGAAACGCGCCGCTCTTCTTTGGATCTTCTCTATCTCCTCCGTCAACCCGATCTGGTACGGATCCCACACTGATGAGCAATACTCGAATATAGGTCGAACGAGTGTTTTGTAAGCCACCTCGTTTGTTGATGGACTACATTTTCTAAGGACTCTCCCAATGAATCTCAACCTGGCACCCGTCTTAGTAACAATTAATTTTATATGATCATTCCACTTCAAATCGTTCCGTACGCATACTCCCAGATATTTTACAGAAGTAACTGCAACCAGTGTTTGTTCTGCTATCATATAATCATAAGTAAAGAGTCCTTCTTTCTATGTATTCGCAATACATTACATTTGTCTACGTTAAGGGTCAGTTGCCACTCTCTGCACCAAGTGCCTATCCGCTGCAGATCTTCCTGCATTTCGCTACAATTTTCTAATGCTGCAACTTCTCTGTATACTACAGCATCATCCGCGAAAAGCCGCATGGAACTTCCCACACTATCTACTAAGTAATTTATGCATATTGTGAAAAGCAATGGTCCCATAACACTCCCCTGTAACACGCCAGAGGTTACTTTAACGTCTGTAGACGTCTCTCCATTGATAACAACATGCTGTGTTCTGTTTGCTAAAAACTCTTCAATCCAGCCACACAGCTGGTCTGATATTCCGTAGGCTCTTACAGTGCGGAACTGTATCGAACGCCTTCCGGAAGTCAAGGAAAATGGAATGTACCTGGGATACTTTTCTGGGTCTCATGACCAAATAAAGAGAGTTGAGTCTCACACGATCGCTGTTTCCGGGATCCGTGCTGATTCCGACAGAATAGATTCTGGGTTTCCAGAAATGACATGATACGCGAGCAAAAAACATTTTCTAAAATTCTACAACAGATCGATGTCAGAGATATAGGCCTATAGTTTTGCGCATCTCCTCGACGACCCTTCTTGAAAACTCGGACAACCTGTGCTCTTTTCCAATCATTTGGAACCTTCCGTTCCTCTAGAGACTTGCGGTACACGGCTGTTAGAAGGGCGGAAAGTTCTTTCGCGTACTCTGTGTAGAATCGAATTGGTATCCCATCAGGTCCACTGGACTTTCCTCTGTTGAGTGATTTCAGTTGCTTTTCTATTCCTTGGACACTTATTTCGATGTCAACCATTTTTTCGTTTGTGCGAGAGGTTTTGGCTGCGTTTAAACTTGGAGTGAAGCTCTCTTTGCTTTCGCAGTAGTTTCCTAACTTTGTTGTTGAACCACGGTGGGTTTTTCCCGCCCCTCACAGTTTTACTCGGCACGTACTTGTCTAAAAGGCATTTTACGATTGCCTTGAACTTTTTCCATAAACACTCAACATTGTCAGTGTCGGAACAGAAGTTTTCGTTTTGATCTGTTAGGTAGTCTGAAATCTGCCTCTTATTACTCTTGCTAAACAGATAAACCTTCCTCCCTTTTTTTATATTCCTGTTTACTTCCATATTCAGGGATGTTGCAACTGCCTTATGATCACTGATTCCCTGTTCTACGCTTACAGAGCCGTTAAGTTCGGGTCTGTTTCTTATCAGTACGTCCAAGATGTTATCTCCACGTGTAGGTCCTCTGTTTAATTGCTCGAGGTAATTATCGAATAGTGCACTCAGTATAATGTCACTCGATGCTCTGTCCCTTCCATCGAGTGTCCTAGTCTATACCTGGTAAATTGAAATCTCCATCTAAGACTATAACATGCTGAGGAAATTTATGTGAAATATATTCCAGATTTTCTCTCAGTTGTTCGGCCACGGGCCGGCCGGAGTGGCCGAGCGGTTCTAGGCGCTACAGTCTGGAACCTACTTCTAATAGCGGAACAACACCAGTGTATGAGAGTTACGGCTGTTGACCAATTATCGCGCTTGTTTGTTTACATCCTATTTATTATTCTATGAATGAAGTATAGGAGGACGTTTAAACTTCACTCGGCGCACCTGCGCGCTTAGATGCGCCTCAGACAGTCGTGCATAGTGATGAGATAAACTGCCATTTTCCGGTATCGGTGATTTCTGTGAATGCTACTTTTCAGAATCAGTTATTCTTAACAGTGATTTGTCGCAGTCGAGAATCGCAGTTGACGAATCCAGCTGTTGTATCCTTCCGCACTCCACCGCTGCTATTTCTGCGATTTACCACTGTATGAAAAAGTTACTCTTGTCCATACAGAAAATTGCATCTCAAGAAAACTGTCATTAGCAAGCATGTTTTACATTTGTCCTTCAGCTGGCGTTAATTTTGTATTAAACTAACAATCAGTATAGCGATAATTCATACCATTATCAACACATGTGGGGAAACTTTATCAGAGGAGAGGTTAGTTCCTAAGTGTTTCGGATGAACTTAATTACTTAAGTGTGATCGTTCTTGCAAATGTTAAACATGCCCCATTCAGTGGCTTTCATTACATTAAATATTAGCAATACTACTCTGTCGATTACATTGCTTGTAATTAGTGACAGCAAAAATGTTTAATAACCCGGGTCTAGTGAAGCAGGGGATACAACCCGTCGGCTTTGAACAATGACGTCATTCCTTAGTCATAGATAGTAATGTCTTCACTTCGAGGCATAGATAATAAAGCAGTTCTGTGTTCTAATGAGCGCTATCATTAAAATAATTTAATGTGAATCTAAAAGCGATCGCTTGATATTCGCTAAATCATTAAACATGTGATTTAATTAAGTTAATTGTTTGTTTCTTATTCAGAGGTTGCAAATGTAACGTACGTGTATTTCCACCTATTCGCAAGTTGGATCAGTTTATTCTATCTCGTGAGATTTTTTTTAAAAAAGCCAAAAAACACTCATCAGCTACTGAAGCATCTGTATCTTAGGATCAGTTTATACTATCTCATGAGATTTTCTTTTTTTTTAAAGGCAAAAAGCACTTATCAACTACTGAAGCATCTATATCTTAGGATCAGTTTATTCTATCTCGTGAGATTTTTTTTAAAAAAGCCAAAAACTCTTATCAGCTACTGAAGCATCTGTATCTTCTAATGGGTGCGGGAGTTCCGACTCCTGGGGAGGTGGGTGGGTGTGAGTCGGAACTCCCGCACCCATTAGAAGATACAGATGCTTCAGTAGCTGATAAGAGTTTTTGGCTTTTTTTAAAAAAAAATCTCACGAGATAGAATAAACTGATCCTAAGATACAGATGCTTCAGTAGCTGATAAGTGTTTTTCGGCTTTTAAAAAAAAAATCTCACGAGATAGAATAAACTGATCCTACTTTATGTTAGTAGTAGCGGAGACGAAATAAACAGCACATCTACAATTTTTATCCCGTGTTCCACTTAGGGTTTACTGAAACGGAGGATACATCGTTCAGGTGAAGAACAGGACAGTAATGCTAGTGAAAACGAAGAAATCGCCTTACGACAAACTCGTATTCCGGACTGTACTTAAGCAACACACTTCGAATGAGCTTTTAATTTGTGTCGGGTTTCATTTGCGGTTTAGTGAAGCAGGGGATACATAGTTCAAGTGAACAACAGGACAGCAATGCTAGTTGAAACTAAGAAATCGACTACGCTGAACTTGTATCCCGTACTGCACTTAAGCAATACAGTTCGAAAGACTTTCGAGATACAACTGACATACATGTAACGTGATGTATTCTTTGCTAGTAATTCCATTCATTTCTTTCCATTGTATTTTGCGGAGAAATACTAAGATACAAACACGCGATATCGTTAACGTGAAAATACTACTGGCCCTTACATATGTGAAATAAAGTTTATCTCTCTCGCATTCCTTTGTTTCTCAACATTCTCCTCAGCTCTTTCATCTTTGTAATACATGCTCTCTGGCGACTTGTGGCGTCATTGTTCAAAGTCGACGGGTTGTATCACCACCACCTAGAGACAAGGCCGCGGCGCGAAATTCAAAGCAGGTCGTGACGTCATTCCAAGCGGGCCACCATGTTGTGTTTCGAAGCGTTTGTTTATCTACACGTTTGTTGGATCGAGTGCTATATTTGTGCTTAAAACTAGCGATTACAGTGTTTACGTGTAGTGAAGCTACTGTGAACATGGTTTACAAGTGTTGTGTGCCAAGGTGTCGTGGGAATTACGGAACTCGACCAAAAGTAATGTTGTTTTCCTTTCCGAAAGATGCGAATCTGCGTTGGAAATGTCTTTCAGCGATTCAGCGGGACAATTTCCAACCCACTGAGCACACGAAGGTATGTAAAAACTATATACCTAGTACAATTATTTTTTTCTGGTGGAATATCTTGCATTTTGGATACATTTGACTAAAATTGTGAGCAAAAGTTCGCAGTAAATAGGCCTAGTATTCGTTATCAAGTGGCTTTATTTTGATTTTTAAAACGAAATATAAATTTGTGGCTCGTATTACTTTTTATTCGTGTTTAAATTTCTCTGCAGTTCGTATTTTGTTACGCATTACCGATACGTTTTATTCTCTATTTGTGAGTGGATGTTGTTTTTCACTCTCGCATTAGTTAGCATGAGTGCTAACGAATGTTGAAACTGCTGTTTTCATGTTTAAAAAGCGATCTCTCTGTATGAAGTATATCTGTGTTATTTTTCGATGTGTCAAACAATTGAACAAATTAATCTAGAAATAGGTTAAATTTATTATTGACGTTTTTAGCTTGACACATTGTCTCATTCCAACTGCTGCAAATGTCTGCTGAAGGTTTGTAGATTTTCACTGTTGACTTATGCTCAAAATCTGCCATATTTTTACAGGAAAGAAAATTTACGTTACAATAACAACGCATAATTGTTTTTGTGAGGTGAGTTAAAAGTGATTGTTTGCTTGGGGAATGTACTCAGCTTTCCTGAGGGAGCTCTATAAACAGTTACACAATATTTATTTAGGATACTGAAGGCAGAGGAATTTAATATTATACACTGTATTAGTGCAGAATTTTTCGAGTGAGTGTAAATAATAGTTGTCTGGTCCAGAAAGAATGTACTTTATCACAGTGCATTTTTCACAAATGTACCTTGTTTTATCATATATATCGCAATATTATTTACATCCCGCACTCGTACGTTTTCACTGGCTATTGATAAGTCTTATGCAATTACATTACCGGTAAAAAAGAATTATAAACTATAGTTTCTGCTATATCGCGATTGATAAAGTTACTTATTTTAACCATTCGGCAAAGTACTCTCCTCTTTGCGTGGTATCATTTGCCAAGATGTCGTTTCGTTATCTCCAGCGGTTTACGAGATATGACAGGCGTTATGAATATTTCATTCCGGCGCGTTGCGATCGGAAGTGAAGTTGTTGCAGATGCTCAATTTTTTCGAGATTGGAAGCAGATATTGATCCAAAGTTTTACGAAAATTTCAAAATCTCATCTGTATTTCATACTCAGCAATAGAATGTGTAATATGCATCAAACACAAATTCATAGCGACCCCTATTTTTGATGGCAACGTTCTCAAATTTGATACTCATCTGTGAAATACCACAATAGTTATGATCATTATCGAAATGATTGGCACTTCATCATGAAGCTGCCATATAAAGCTAAAAGAATTTCAGAAATTAATTATTTTTTACGGAATAGGTACTGTAAAACCGTTTGACAAAGATTTGCAGGCCGTGCGTCTCGATTCTTTAAGCGCAGCCAACCCTGGCCCGCTTTGCGTGACGTCATAAGAGCGCGCCGCGGCCTTCTCTTTAGGTGGTGGTGGTGGAACGCGGTTAAAACTGCCGAGAAATTGGCTGTTCTTAATGTTTTTCATAAATTTACGAGCGTAATAGGCTTTTAAGTTTTCCCAGCGCCTATATATAATGCAGTTGACGCAGAAAGTCACATCGTACGTCGAGCGCAGTAGGTAGCGTAACGGAATACAGTATTCCGCCGTCCGATGTGTCGGCCTTGTGGTACAAACTTGTCAACAACACACTGCCCACCAATCAGCGATTAGCCGATATTCAGCTTCTCGCCTCCCCCAACTGTGGTAGGTGTGTTGTGCCTGACACCAGAGAACACCGCCTGCAGTGTGAAGCTGTTTCCCATGTGTGGAGGACTTGCCAGTTAATGGTGGCCCTCATCACGCGAACTACGCCGGCCCACGTTTCTGTTGCTAATTTCATTGTACCGGATTTAAAATATTTTTCTCACGCGCAAAACACAATACTGCTGTGTGGTTGTTGGGCCACACTGTTTACGCCCTTATCGACCGGCAAATCCACGATGGATTCACCTTTTTGACTTACATTTTGGAAGAATATGCCAAGATCGAAAACAATGAAAAACACCATGAATACTTTGCCAATTTCTTATCAGTTGCATTGCATCATGCGTATGCGAAACAACTTTAAAATGTGTGCGAACTCCTCTCAATTTCTGCCAATTGTCCATTTAGTATCGCAATTGAGCTTTGATAATTCGCATGCTGAATCTCCTTCTTGGGTCTTACATGTTGGTCTAGCAAAAATAAGTCTAGATATATAGTTAGTGTCAGGTGATGAAATATAATCAATGTATCGGTCTATCTTTGTTATATGCCTACCTATAAACTAGTATATATATGATCATATTAGGGGAAAAAAAAGAAAAAAACGAAGAAAGAGAGAGAGAGTAACTGAGTAATAGGATGCGGTTCCACTTGAAGAATTATTTAAAAAAAAAAAAAAAGGCGCTACAGTCTGGAACCGCAAGACCGCTACGGTCGCAGGTTCGAATCCTGCCTCGGGCATGGATGTTTGTGGTGTCCTTAGGTTAGTTAGGTTTAACTAGTTCTAAGTTCTAGGGGACTAATGACCTCAGCAGTTGAGTCCCATACTGCTCAGAGCCATTTTTTTTTAAATCACACCAGTATCTTTTATTTTCTCGTTCAGTTTCATAAAACTCATCATTATTTCTTATGAATAATGCACGTTTTCTTCCTTCTAATTACGTATTAGACGCGAAATTCCTGTTTCCATTTCAAATACAAATTCTTAATTATCGATGTTTTATGAGAGACTGCCCATTAAAGTTGCTTGAATTAAGAAAACAAAACAATTAATTTCTTATGGCAAATCTGAGAAACCAAATCCTCATTATTTGGACTACATCCATAGGTAGATAAGTATCGTAGAAAGATGAAAAACAATCATTTTCACAGCATCGATCACATCATACAAATGCTGCATTTTTACATTTGCTACTGTACCATTACAATACGAAGCCAACAGAACTGATCTGGAGCCAAGCAGCGGGATTTGGCCCGAGAAGTAACAAGACTGTTAATCTCCCAGACGTGCTGAAACTAAAACGCGCAGCATTTGCACATGTCACTTCCGAGCGCTGGCGGGATATTCACTCCTGGAAATTGAAATAAGAACACCGTGAATTCATTGTCCCAGGAAGGGGAAACTTTATTGACACATTCCTGGGGTCAGATACATCACATGATCACACTGACAGAACCACAGGCACATACACACAGGCAACAGAGCATGCACAATGTCGGCACTAGTACAGTGTATATCCACCTGTCGCAGCAATGCAGGCTGCTATTCTCCCATGGAGACGATCGTAGAGATGCTGGATGTAGTCCTGTGGAACGGCTTGCCATGCCATTTCCACCTGGCGCCTCAGTTGGACCAGCGTTCGTGCTGGACGTGCAGACCGCGTGAGACGACGCTTCATCCAGTCCCAAACATGCTCAATGGGGGACAGATCCGGAAATCTTGCTGGCCAGGGTAGTTCACTTACACCTTCTAGAGCACGTTGGGTGGCACGGGATACATGCGGACGTGCATTGTCCTGTTGGAACAGCAAGTTCCCTTGCCGGTCTAGGAATGGTAGAACGATGGGTTCGATGACGGTTTGGATGTACCGTGCACTATTCAGTGTCCCCTCGACGATCACCAGTGGTGTACGGCCAGTGTAGGAGATCGCTCCCCACACCATGATGCCGGGTGTTGGCCCTGTGTGCCTCGGTCGTATGCAGTCCTGATTGTGGCGCTCACCTGCACGGCGCCAAACACGCATACGACCATCATTGGCACCAAGGCAGAAGCGACTCTCATCGCTGAAGACGACACGTCTCCATTCGTCCCTCCATTCACGCCTGTCGCGACACCACTGGAGGCGGGCTGCACGATGTTGGGGCGTGAGCGGAAGACGGCCTAACGGTGTGCGGGACCGTAGCCCAGCTTCACGGAGACGGTTGCGAATGGTCCTCGCCGATACCCCAGGAGCAACAGTGTCCCTAATTTGCTGGGAAGTGGCGGTGCGGTCCCCTACGGCACTGCGTAGGATCCTACGGTCTTGGCGTGCATCCGTGCGTCGCTGCGGTCCGGTCCCAGGTCGACGGGCACGTGCACCTTCCGCCGACCACTGGCGACAACATCGATGTACTGTGGAGACCTCACGCCCCACGTGTTGAGCAATTCGGCGGTACGTCCACCCGGCCTCCCGCATGCCCACTATACGCCCTCGCTCAAAGTCGGTCAACTGCACATACGGTTCACGTCCACGCTGTCGCGGCATGCTACCAGTGTTAAAGACTGCGATGGAGCTCCGTATGCCACGGCAAACTGGCTGACACTGACGGCGGCGGTGCACAAATGCTGCGCAGCTAGCGCCATTCGACGGCCAACACCGCGGTTCCCGGTGTGTCCGCTGTGCCGTGCGTGTGATCATTGCTTGTACAGCCCTCTCGCAGTGTCCGGAGCAAGTATGGTGGGTCTGACACACCGGTGTCAATGTGTTCTTTTTTCCATTTCCAGGAGTGTAGCTCGTCATAAAAGAAGAAGAGAAAATAAGTTGATGGGCTCGTTGTCAACGTAGCAGGTGACACTTCCAGAACTGAAATGTATTAACGGATTCGGGTAAGGAAGGAGCTAAGAGATTGCCAGACAACTGATTGTAATTCATACCTTCAGTGGCTTCAGTATTCAACACTACGGTGAAATCCCTGCAGTATGCTTCTGCACTACAAACAGCTCGCTCAGAAAAATTACCCTATGTTTAAGTTAGAAATTTTCATAACCTGTGTTTGTAATTAGAATTATACGTCAGGTGAGAACGAGTGCGGTCGCCTAAGAAGTGCGTGGTAGTGCTGGAGTTTCTCCAAATATTATTTCACTCTCTTTAAAAATGGGAAGACATTCGAAGCTATATTTCTTGTTTCTTTGCTCGCTTCTTTTTACTTCTGAGGCCGGCGGGAGTGGCCGAGCGGCTCCAGGCGCTACAGTCTGGAACTGCGCGACCGCAACGGTCGCAAGTTTGAATCCTGCCTCGGGCATGGATGAGTGTGATGTCCTTAGGTTAGTCAGGCTTAAGTAGTTCTACGTTCTAGGGGACTGATGACCTCAGTAGTTAAGTCCCATAGTGCTCAGAGCCATTTGAAGCATTTTTTTACGTCTGAACTGCAACTGCTCACATCATTGCAGGTTATTTGGACCGCTGGCTGGCCAACGCTGTCTAAGTTTAATGCGCAGTAAAGCATTATCGCCCAGCCTGTGTGCGTGTGACACAGCATAAAACGTATCCTTATGATCGTACTTGACTGTACTGGTCACAGCTTGGCTTCCGCTCCGCGTCAAACGAAATCCAATGACATTCAAGCAGACGCGGAAGAATACATGGCGTAATGTTTACATCAGGTTTATTCTTATGATGAACACAGGATAACCGCTACTTGTCACTGAAATCGCAGCTAATTCCATAGCATAACACCAGGTTTACAGAAAGCAGTACGAAATTCGGCCAACAGATGGCACACGGCGTTGAATGTGAAATGCTACTTGCGACTGCTAATTGCGACTGAAATAGCAGTTAGATTCCGTAAAGTTGTTATTGTGATATCTGTGACTTCTCAGTCACTGTGATTTCTAACATAGGTGATTTCCTGTCCACCACTAGTCGTGCACTCGTTAGAGTCGGGCAACGCGATTCTTTTTCCCGATTCGATTCCTACGATTCAATCTCACATTGCGAATCGATTCCTACGATTCGTTCACGATTCTTTCACGATTCATTCTAGTCTGCGATGGCACGATTCTTACGGAATGCAAAAAGTTTTAGATCTTACTCACAGATGGCAGGACATGTCTGAAATTGTCAATGGGCTTAGAATCGAACTGTGTCATGATAAGATGTGCCAGAAATAGTTTATTTATGAGTAAACATGCATATGACGTTACAAGTGTGATTGTCGATTTATACGTGTAATGTCTTAATTGATGAAAGGTCACGTTTGATTTGATTGCATCTATTGTGTTATTTCAGTATGCCAGGAAAGAGGACTCGTGTTTTTATTTAAAAAATCTTTTGTGTAAAATCGCGTGTTGTAAGGAAAGACATCTATATACAGATAAACATAAAAACCAAAGCCTTAACTACATTCAATACGTACTAACAAAGTTTTACGAGATGGCGTTCTAAAAACATGTTAAATAGCGTTTTGATAATATAAAATTGCGTTTTTACGAATGGAACTATGTAGGATATATATATTGTAAAATCGACTTTTTACGAAAGAATGGAACTGTGTAGGTGAACTCAAAATGCAAAAACCAGTCCAAATACAAAATTTCATCCAAATCCTTAGGACCGTTTTCGAGATACGCGAAATATAATACATAATCCAAGTGCTATTGCTCGTATGTAAAGAAGGTGTGTCTGTTTTGCATTGCATCTGCAACAAATAAGAGGTACGTATTTATTCATCATACTTGGATTTCTTGATTTTAATCGTGTGTATTGGGAGCTGTGTACTCGCTGTATATCGTTTCTGTCATCACTAGTTCGTGTGTTACTCGCGCAAACTAAGCTGACGGCGGCGCGGTGGCTGATGGTAGCGACAGTAAATGGGAAACGCCTTTACGCTCGTTCCCGTCAGCCACCGCGCCGACGCCAGCTTGGTTTTCACGAGTAATATTACGGTCCACGAACTTCGTTCCGAGCTTCCTTTGTTCACACTAGACTTGGCCACTGTTTCTATGTTTCGATACAGTGTATCGATACCTGGAACTGTTTCAGTGTTTCGGAACGGCTATGGTTCACTGTTTCGAAACAGTGGTGTTTCATTCCGCCCTTGTCTCGGATCTCGAGCCAGACACAGAAACTGTATCGTTGTTTCAAAATAAGACTGTTTCAGTCCACCTGCGCCTGGAATGGACTAATTGTATCGAAACAGTGATGTCTCATTCCGCTCTGTGTCGGACGAGATTCGGGGTCGGCACAGGTACTGACACACAACATACCACTTCATGAAACTCTTTCAAGAGTGTCGAAATCTTGTGACAAGCAATAGCATGCAGCTCAAGATATCCGAAAATGAAGCTTCGTTTCTAGCTGACTGTCCTATTCCGAAATGGCGTAACATCTGCTTTGTAAACACTAACCAAACAATAAAACAACGCATACTATTCGCATTCAAACTAATAAATATGTGAAAATCATTCAGTTAAATTATACTTTTTTTTTATAACATACGCTTCTCTGTTCATGTACAGTAATCATATTAAGAAACGCAAGTAAGCCTACAAAATTTTGAATAAAAAAAGGCGTAGAGTGACAGTTATTAGACATGTATATAAATTTGATGTAGGTATAATTTCAAGCAATCTGTTTGACATATCACTGATAGTGTAATGGTGAACGGGAAGCATCGTAAATTCATAGTAACGGTTCGAAACACCTTGAAACACAATTTTTTTCTGTTATATTTTGTTATTTATTCGAATTATTTGGCGTTATTTGTGAGTCTATAGTCACTGTGTCTATTATTCACAATGATTCCCTTTGTGTGCATGGAAATTATCAGGATGGGTATATTAGCCATACTAATGGAATGTGGGAATCACAGTAGCATATCTGTTGTTTCTGCAGTTTGCTCCCACCTCCAGTTCCGTTCGTGGTGGTTCTTCTGTCTTCAGCTAAGGCTTTCCTCAACCAATTGAAAAGTATGAAAGTCACGCGACACGAAAGCAGCGCATTTGCTGCAGGAAATACGAAACTGCCAAGACGCCTAAGTGATAGTTTCATACTTTCTGCGATATGATTAGCGCTGTCGCACCTCATTTGTGTTTATATGGACATACTTATACAGTAGACATTCAAGATGATAAAATGTGTAGGTTTATTAGATTACTAAACAAACTGTTTCACTGTTTCGAAACACCGTATCGAAACATTACATTGTACTGTTTCATTTGTTTCGAAACATATACGTGTTTCAGTTTGCCCATCTCTAGTTCACACGCATCCTCCACTTGACTGCCATCTGGCGGTCGTAATCATTCGGCACGACTCGACACGATTCGGAAGTTGCCTTCGAAGCATAGCGTACAAAGAATCGATGAATCTTTGGAACTTGGAATCGTCACGACTCGGAAACACGCAATTGTTCTTACGATTCGTTTGAGCGTCAATTCGTACGTATCACGATTCGACTCTTTATTTAGAGTCGTTCAAATGAACGAATCGCCACAACTCTAGCACTCGTGCACTTAACAATCGTATGCATGAGGGCGGCTGTTGTCGCTTGTTCGGTAGCAGGCGTTTCATTGTCCTCTGCCAGGCACTTAAGTAAGATTTTCAGAGTGATCATGTAGGCGTCGTTGGACGAAATGCCACTCTGCTGGAGCAGTTTGTGTTGACTGTCGCCAACCGAGGGGCTTTTTTTCTAGTAGGGAGAGATACGAAGACAGCCGACTCACGAACTGGAAGTAGGCAGGTCACGTGCCATCCCCCTGTGAGGGATGTGATGCGGAGCGGTCCCCTCGCCCCCCCGCCCCCACCCGACGTCCGCGCCGGCGGTCGGTGGTATAGGCCGTCCCAAAAATATTCACCCGGCTGCAGACCCCATTTTCTGCCGCACTGTGCCGTGTTTCGTCGGTCAAGTATTAATACCCTATTATACGATCGATTTTCTTGTCGCAATTGACCAAGCGAAACAAGTGCGTCTACTGCACCACCGCTGGTGTTTTATTCGCGCACTGAGCCTCTGTTTTGAGTGGTCATTTTCGTTTACACGTCAGCGCCAAAATTGACGATGTTGTGAATCCTGTCTGCTCTCCAGTTTCGCTCCTGAATGCCGAAAGTGAGGTTATGAGTGATTATTCTTTTTACGCAAAAATCGGAATACAGTAACGAATTTAGGAAAAAAGCAGTCTTCATTAACGACCAAACCAGAATTCATAGTGGAAGTTCCTGTCAAAGATCGTGTGGTGAATTGCTCACACTCCTGAGAACTGAAAGAATAGGGAAAGTGTCATCCCAACATTCCACAGCACATACATTTATTTGTTCGATTGTGCTTGTAACCACATCAGACAGTATGCATAAACGCAGTCCTTTATAGGTTATATCCTTTTTTTTTCTGGGTGCCAAATAAAATTGAAAATTATTTTTCTCGTACAGTAATTCTGAGTCTTTCACTGTAGAAATAGTTTTCATTAAAAAATGTTTATATATTTGCGTTCTTATCTATTCGCAGGGTAGATCCTTTCTCTATACAGGTTGGTCCATTGATAGTGACCGGGCGGAATATCTAGTGAAATAAGCGTCAAACGAAAAAACTACAAAGAACGAAACTCGTCTTGCTTGAAGGGGGAAACCAGACAGAACAATCTACATCTACATCTACATCTACATCCATACTCTGCAAGCCACCTGACGGTGTGTGGCGGAGGGTACCTTCAGTACCTCTATCGGTTCTCCCTTCTATTCCAGTCTCGTATTGTTCGTGGAAAGAAGGATTGTCGGTATGCCTCTGTGTGGGCTCTAATCTCTCTGATTTTATCCTCATGGTCTCTTCGCGAGATATACGTAGGAGGGAGCAATATACTGCTTGACTCTTCGGTGAAGGTATGTTCTCGAAACTTTGACAAAAGCCCGTACCGAGCCACTGAGCGTCTCTCCTGCAGAATCTTCCACTGGAGTTTATCTATAATCTCCGTAACGCTTTCGCGATTACTAAATGATCCTGTAACGAAGCGCGCTGCTCTCCGTTGGATCTTCTCTATATCTTGTATCAACCCTATCTGGTATGGATCCCACACTGCTGAGCAGTATTCAAGCAGTGGGCGAACAAGCGTACTGTAACCTACTTCCTTTGTTTTCGGATTGCATTTCCTTAGGATTCTTCCAATGAATCTCAGTCTGGCATCTGCTTTACCGACAATCAACATTATATGATCATTCCATTTTAAATCACTCCTAATGCGTACTCCCAGATAATTTATGGTATTAACTGCTTCCAGTTGCTGACCTGCTATTTTGTAGCTAAATGATAAAGGATCTATCTTTCTGTGTATTCGCAGCACATTACACTTGTCTACATTGAGATTCAGTTGCCATTCCCTGCACCATGCGTCAATTCGCTGCAGATCCTCCTGCATTTCAGTACAATTTTCCATTGTTACAACCTCTCGATACACCACAGCATCATCTGCAAAAAGCCTCAGTGAACTTCCGATGTCATCCACCAGGTCATTTATGTATATTGTGAATAGCAACGGTCCTATGACACTCCCCTGCGGCACACCTGAAATTACTCTTACTTCGGAAGACTTCTCTCCATTGAGAATAACATGCTGCGTCCTGTTATCTAGGAACTCCTCAATCCAATCACACAATTGGTCTGATAGTCCATATGCTCTTACTTTGTTCATTAAACGACTGTGGGGAACTGTATCGAACGCCTTGCGGAAGTCAAGAAACACGGCATCTACCTGTGAACCCGTGTCTATGGCCCTCTGAGTCTCGTGGACGAATAGCGCGAGCTGGGTTTCACATGACCGTCTTTTTCGAAACCCATGCTGATTCCTACAGAGTAGATTTCTAGCCTCCAGAAAAGTCATTATACTGGAACACAATACGTGTTCCAAAATTCTACAACTGATCGACGTTAGAGATATAGGTCTATAGTTCTGCACATCTGTTCGACGTCCCTTCTTGAAAACGGGGATGACCTGTGCCCTTTTCCAATCCTTTGGAACGCTACGGTCTATTAGAGACCTACGGTACACCGCTGCAAGAAGGGTTGGCCCATTGGTCAAACGGAATCAACTGCGTTTTTTTAAAATAGGACCCCCATTTTTTATTACATATTCGTGTAGTACGTAAAGAAATATGAATGTTTTAGTTGGACCACTTTTTTCGTTATGCGATAGATTGCGCTGTAATAGTCACAAACATATAAGTACGTGGTATCACGTAACATTCCGCCAGTGCGGACGGTATTTGCTTCGTGATACATTACCCGTGCTAAAACGGACTGTTTACCAATTGCGGAAAAGGTCGATATCGTGTTGTTGTGATCAAAATGCCCAAAGGGCGTGTGCTATGTACGCTGCTCGGTATCCTGGACATCATCCAAGTGTCCGGACCGTACGCCGGATAGTTAGATTATTTAAGGAAACAGGAAGTGTTCAGTCACATGTGAGACGTCAATCACGACCTGCAACAAATGACGATGCCCAAGTAGGTGTTTTAGCTGCTGTCGCGGCTAATCTGCACATCAGTAGCAGACAAATTGCGCGAGAATCGGGAATCTCAAAAACGTCGGTGTTGAGAATGCTACATCAACATCGACTGCACCCGTATCATATTTCTATGCACCAGGAATTGCATGGCGATGACTTGGAACGTCGTGTACAGTTCTGCCACTGTGCACAAGAGAAATTACGGGACGATGACAGATTTTTTGCACGCGTTCTATTTAGCAACGGAGCGTCATTCACCAACAAATGGCTCTGAGCACTATGGGACTCAACTGCTGTGGTCATAAGTCCCCTAGAACTTAGAACTACTTAAACCTAACTAATCTAAGGACAGCACACAACACCCAGCCATCACGAGGCAGAGAAAATCCCTGACCCCGCCGGGAATCGAACCCGGGAACCCGGGCGTGGGAAGCGAGAACGCTACCGCACGACCACGAGATGCGGGCATCATTCACCAACAGTGGTAACGTAAACCGGCATAATATGCACTATTGGGCAACGGAAAATCCACGATGGCTGCGACAAGTGGAACATCAGCGACCTTGGCGGGTCGATGAATGGTGCGGCATTATGGAAAGAAGGATAATTGGCCCCCATTTTATCGATGACAATCTAAATGGTGCAATGTATGCTGATTTCCTACGTAATGTTCTACCGATGTTACTACAAGATCTGTCACTGTATGACTGAATGGTGATGTACTTCCAACATGATGGATGTCTGCCACATAGCTCACATGCGGTTGAAGCGGTATTGAATAGCATATTTCATGACAGGTGGATTGGTCGTCGAAGCACCATACCGTGGCCCGCACGTTCACCTGATCTGACGTCCCCGGTATTCTTTCAGTGGGGAAAGTTGAAGGATATTTGCTATAGTGATCCACCGACAACTCCTGACAACATGCGTCAGTGCATGCATGTGCGAAGATTACGGAAGGCGAACTACTCGCTGTTGAGAGGAATGTCGTTACAGGTATTGCCAAATGCATTGAGGTTGACGGACACCATTTTGAGTATTTATTGCATTAGTGGGGTATTTACAGGTAATGACGCTGTAACAGCATGCGTTCTCAGAAATGGTAAGTTCACAAAGATACATGTATCACATTGGAACAACCGAAATAAAATGTTCAAACGTACCTACGTTCAGCCGCGAGTGGCCGAGCGGTTCTAGGCGCTTCTGTCTGGCACCGCGCGACCGCTACGGTTGCAGGTTCGAATCCTGCCTCGTGCATGGATGTGTGAGATGTCCTTAGGTTAGTTAGGTTTCACTAATTCCAAGTGCTAGTATGCTGATAATAGATAGTAACCTGTTAGGGTAGCCTCCTGGACTAGGGTAGGCGGATTAACGACGAGGGCCGGTGTGCCGGCCAGCCTGGATGTGGTTATTAGGCTGTTTTCCACATCCCGCTAGGTGAATACCGGGCTGGTCCCCATGTTCCACCTCAGTTACACGGCTCGCAGTCATCTGAACACTTTCGCACTATTCCATGGATTGCACTCGACGCAGACAGTCGGGGTACACTAATTCCGTCCCGGGGGTACGGGGTGGCGGTAGGAA
Organism: Schistocerca cancellata; assembly: GCF_023864275.1. NCBI lineage: Eukaryota > Metazoa > Arthropoda > Insecta > Orthoptera > Acrididae > Schistocerca > Schistocerca cancellata. The sequence goes on along the minus strand of NC_064636.1, from coordinate 145,583,947 downwards.
GGGCTTCTGGTCACCCCTTAAACATTAACATGCCAAAGCCGATTAACGATGGCTGTAACTGCAGGACAAGGCTCAAGTGATAGAATACTGATTATAGATAGTATGGTATAAATCAAAACATGTGGTGCACACTGACAATTCGTTTTGCAACCGAACAAAGTGATTTACAATGCAGTGCAACGTTTGTGACTGTGAAAATGCAAACATCCTCGAGAACGTATTTCATTGCAAGAAAACTGCTAACACAAATGTGCCAGATGGACATTTCACGACAACAAACCAACGTCTCATCTCTATTGAAGAAAGCATGAAAAAATCATCTGATGATGAACTGTAAAAAAATTTGAAACGGTATACGTATTTTTTGAATAAAGTGACCTAAGATCAGTATGTAGCTGGTTGTTGTTCCGCATCAACAATTTATTTTATACAACAGCCACGGTCTTCAGTAATGTCTATATCTGACAAAATTGCATGGAACTAAATTACAGTTTTTACTTATGTTTTTTCATACGATCCGCATTGAGCAAATTCCAAACACAAGTTTTTCTTCTTTCTTACTCACACATCTTTCCCTGAAGTTGCAGCATAATCAGTGTTTTTTTTATTATCTTGCTATTAAATAACAGGAAAAATTGTTTCATATTATCTGTACGTATAGAATACCAATTTTTAATCAGATTACTCACGAATTCGAAATTTTTTACCTGGTCTTCGTGAACACGTGCTGTGGTTTCCGTGTTTTTCTTTATTTTGAGACAGTGTTGTTTTTCTTCAGCAGTCTATCATCTGCAACCATAGAGAACATAAGATAGGAAACTTTATTACCTCAAACATTTACGACGGGGAAAGTTACATTACTGTGGTCAATGTTATTTTATTCTGAGTGTAACATTTGTGTGTGTATGTGTGTGTGTACTGAGATTACGTTTATTTTCGCAGGTTTCCGAGTTACGTTGACTGTGAAACTACACACACACACACACACTCACACACACACACACACACACACACACACACACACACACAAACACACACAATGCTTCACATAGAATATAATAATATTGATCACATAAGTGTAACGTTTCGTGTCGTAAATGTTTGAAGCAATTAAGTTTCCTGTCTTAAGTTCTCTGTGGTTGCAGATGACAAACTGTGGAAGAAAGCAGCCCTAGCGCAAAGAAAAACACAGATACCACAGCATGTGTAAACGAAGTCTAGACAAAAAATTTCGAATTCGTGAACAATCTACTTGAAAACTGGCATTCTAAATGTACAGACAGTATAAAACAGTTCTTACCGTTATTTAACAGAACGAAAATAAAAAACCCACTGACGATACTGTAACTTCAGCAAAACACGTGTGGATAAGGAGCAGCAGAAACTTGCGTCTTCTAATCAGACTGCGTGCCTATGGAATATCGCCCCAGTTGTGCGACTGGATTCGTGATTTCCTGTCAGAAAGATCACAGTTCGTAATAATAGACGGAAAGTCACCGAGTAAAACGGAAGTAATATCCGGCGTTCCCCAACGAACTGTTGTAAGTCCTCTATTGTTCCTGATCTATATTAATGACATAGGAGACAATCTGAGTAGCCGTCTTAGACTGTTTGCAGATGATGCTGTCATTTACCGTCTTGTAAAGTCATCAGATAATCAAAACCACTTGCAAAATGATTTAGATAAGATATCTGTATGGCGCGAAAAGAGGCAAGTTGATCCTGAATGAAGAAAAGTTGAAAGGTGGCTACACTGAGCCACAGCGCCAAAAATCGCGCCAGAGAGAGTATTGTTCCGCCGCCTCCACTGGCAGTGCGTGTTGAGAGGTAGCGGCAGGCAGTTCTTGCCGAGCAGTTGTGGTGGACACAGCTTGTAGCTGAAGTGGGATGAGATGTGGTAGTGCAGAGTGTTGTTCCATGTTTTATGCAGTTGTTGATGGGAGAGATAGCAGATGTTGTTCCAATGCAGATATTGTAATGATCTGAGTGCTTTTCGTCAATATAAATTAAGGTAACTAACTACTGTTCTTATTTTCTTATTATTTGTGTGTCCTGAATAATGCTTCATTACAGGTTCAGTCAACAAAGCATCTGGCTTGTGTTCTTGTATTAGAGTGTAATTTTGGTTTTCTTGCACAGTTATAGTATTTCTAATTTTCCTTTATCACGTCAGTATGAATGATATTTAAAAATTCTTGTCTTATTGAAGAAGAACCGTGCCAGATGTGCGTTGAGTCATACTACCACATACAGAACAGTTACACTTGTGCTTTGTTGGATTCGTAGATTTTATAGTTGCTGGGGACTTAATTAATTAATTGTGTTAATGAAAAGTTTCATTTCATTCTTTGTTGTGGTTCTATGCAGTCAGATAGCGTAACAATATTAGTCAGGGCCATCCGTTTACGAGACTTGCGTAATCGGACTTACAGCAACTAAAAAAGTATTTGCATTTCATTTTATTAAGCCCCCATGCACGTGGCGACCGCTGCCAGGATCGTCCCTTGGAATCTTCTGATTGTAAAAATAGTAGACAGTAGTATTGTAGTAGTAATTTGTAGTTTAGTAATTGTAGTCTATTTTGCATGTGTAGATTTTGTAATTGTCATTCTTCTAATGGTATTTTTCAAAATTTATTTTTTTTGTTGTCTTGTATACGCGTTTGACAATTTAGTGCAATTATTTCAATTGTTCGTCAATCGTGTTTGAAGGAAGCATTTCTTGTGATTGATATTGTTGGTGATAAAGTGTCATTGTGTATAAATTTCGTATAGTGACGAGTTTTGTATATTTAGTAAATGATTACGCGGTCGATGAAAAAGGCAAAAATGATGGATAGTGAGAATGACGAAATTGTTAACATGGCGAACTCGCCAACAGAGGAAAACAGTGTGATGAATAATGAAGTGGAAAACAATGTAATAAGTCGGGAAAATAGTCCGGAACCATTTCAAAATTTTTCTCAATCAGAAATTTCACAGAATACGAGATCAACGATAGAAGATTCTGAAATAGTATCGAACACAGATAGCTTTATGGCTATGCAGAAGGAAGTTAGTTTTGTGGGAAATGTTAGGGCCGAAAAGAATTTCGAACAACTTAACACGGAGCAGTTGATGAGTGCAATATTAAATTTGGGATCTGAATTGAAAACGGTGGCAACACGGCTAGAAACAGAGATGGGAACAATGGGATCACAGTTACGATCTGAATTAAAAACAGTTAGGGGAACAATGGAGCAGTTTCGATCTGAATTAAAAACAGAGATAGGAACAATTAAAACTGAGATGGGAACTTTGGGATCTGAATTAAAAAATGATATGGGAACAATGGAAACACAGTTTAGATCTGAATTAAAAACACAGATGGGAACAATGGAAACACGGTTAGACTCACGAATAGGGACATGTTTCAAAAATATGAAAGAGGAATTAAAGAAAGAAATCAGAGAAGAAGTACAACCGATTTTGAATTCTCACAATAATAGATTAATTGCAGTAGTGATTAGACAAAGGGAACAGGATAGAGAACAGGAGGAAAGAGATCGCGTGATAGTACAGAAATTTTCAGAGTTAAATTTACAACGTGCAAAAGATAAGGAAGAAATATTTGAGAGAATCGAGGAATCCGTACCAAATGACAGATTAAATAACCTAACACAACAGTATGAACAGTTAACTACTAAATGCGTTAATACTGAAACGCGAGTCGCGACACTTACGGAAGAAGTAAATAAACAGAAAGAACAAATTGGTGACTTATCGGAAAGAGTGGAGGAGATTTCAGATAAATTGACAAATCTTACTTTAAATGGGGACACAGATTCAGATGATACAACTCCATTGCCATTTTCAGAAACCGAAGAGTACCAGAGCATAAATAAACATGTTGAAAATCAGGGAAAATTTAATGAACGCGTTAAAAGGGAAGTTGAGGCATTACGAAAGCAAGTGAAACAAATTGAAGGCGAAATTGTAGGTAAAGACCGTAGAAGAAATTCAGAATCACAGATAGCAGAGGGGTTTGAAGAAAATAATTTGTTTCATTTACGGGATGCAACAAGAGATCGCCAGGCGCGCGAACTTGACAATAATCGACCTTGGGACTGGGACAGACGCGGTAGGTCTTTGTCGCCACGAGGCGAAAACTTTGACTATAAACACTTTTTGACTGTTCGGAAATTTAAGATCTTCCGCAATTCTAAGAATGACATACATCCATGTTCATGGTTAGATCAGTTTATGTACGCACTCCCACCAAATTGGCCACTAAGTCACAAACTGGAATTTATGTGTGGATACTTAGAAAACGAACCGGCGACGCGGATGCGCGCACTCATTAGAGATTGTAATAATCTGAATAATTTTTATCATGCATTTTTATCGGCATATTGGTCCGAAAACACACAAGACAGAGTCAAACATAGTCTGATTATGCAGCGTAGTTTTAAACAGTCTGAGTTCCGCACGCCGGCAGAATACTTTGAAGACATGATTCGAAAGAATCAGTTCCTCTCCAACCCTTACAGCCCGACTGAATTAATTCGCATTTGTTTAACCAAGCTGCCACAATCCATAAGACAAATTGCTTTAGCCGGAAGATGTAAAGACGACATTGAGACTTTTAAGACTTTGCTACAAGAACTCGAGTACGACAATGACGACGGGACTACCTGTAATTTTTTCAGTAACAGTAATTATGATAGATTTTCAGAGAAAAGGGATAGTGATCGGAACGGACGTTATAGCGGTAATTTTGAGAATGACAGACGAAACAGACAGGACAATAGATACCAGCCATATGACAATAACAGACGTTCTAACAGAAATTACACAGACAGTTATAATAACGGTAATTCCTACCGGAATGATCAATCATACGGAAACAGTAATCGGTATCATCAAGACAGAAATTATTCATACAGTAATAGAAATTCTTACTACAGAAATAACCAGGGTAGTAGATACAACAATAATTTCAGAAGTGACAGTCGAAATTACACAAGAAGTAGTTATGCAGACAGACAGGAAAACAGAAATTTTAATAACAGACACAACCAAGAATTTGTATCTAACAGACAGGAGGGACCTAATTGGCATCCTCCACGTGACAGAACTTCAGAGAGACAAGTGCAAATCGTAGAAATGGATCCGCGAAATGACGCGAATAATCAAAGACGTGACGCAAACAATCGACAATGACTTGTAGCTTCGGCTTCTGGCAGCAGTATAGACGGTTCAGAAAGTAATGACACTACGGCTTTACACTACGTACGCCTGGAAGACATGAGAGACATTTTGTTAGACGAAAAGGAAAATAATGTAGACGCATTTTTACATCCTGTTATTGAAGTATGTGTGGGTAAGGATAAGTTCACTGCAGTTTTAGATTCTGGGAGCCCATTGAATGTCATTAGTGAATCAGTTTTTCGTATATGTGAAAGAACTATTGCCTGTCCTGTGTTACCTATTTCTAAAACTACAATTCGAGGAGCGATTTCTGGAAAGGGTGTAGAAGTTAAACAACAGACCAACCTAAATTTCAATTGTCAAGGATACGAATTTTCTGCTAATTTTATTATTGTTCCATTGCTCAGTACACAAATTATATTAGGTATGGAGTTTCTTAACGCACATAAGGCAATTTTGAACTTTAAAGAGGGAAGTGTGAATTTGACTGTTGCCGGAATGCCGAAATGTTTAAAATTTTTCGAGTGTTTAACAAGATCTGAGTCAGATACAAAATGTTTAAGGTTTCTTACTTCTGATGTTTTCGTTGAGCATTATGACGACAATGTGTTTATTCATGACAATGACAATAGATACAGAGACGCGATGGATGACATAATTAATAGCGAAGAACTAATTAATGAAAAGGTTAAGAAAGCTGAAGTGCCAGATGACGTTGCAAGAGAAGAGCTGCATCAAATTTTGACTTCACATGCTACAGTGTTTAGTCATCACACGGGAACTATACAAGGCTTACAATATTTATTTAAAGTAAAAGAACACACACCATTTCGCGGGAAAACGTACGCTATTCCTTTGGCTTACAGAGACAAGGTTAAGAATGAACTTCAGTACATGTTAGATCAGGGCATTATTGAGCCTGCAGTCAGTCCTTATACCAGCCCATTACACGTTGTTCTTAAAAAGGATGGGTCAATTCGTTTGGTTCTGGATTCCAGACAGATAAATAATATCATCATTCCTGAAACTGACCGTCCACAAAATTTAGATGAACTTCTTCAACATTTTCATGGAATTAAAGTTTTATCCACGATTGATATGCGCGCAAGTTTTTGGCAAATAGAACTCCACCCTGATTGTAGAAAATATACTGCCTTTTTAGCCTTTGGTAACTGTTACCAGTTTCGGAAATTACCGTTTGGACTTACTGTATCTTCAGCAGCATTCATTCGCAGCTTAAATGAAATTTTACCTGTTTATCTTCGTGACAATATTACTTCATATGTTGACGACATTCTTATTGCTAAACATTCTTGGAGTGAGCACAACAAAATTTTGGATTCATTGTTACGTATTTTTGCAAGAGTTGGCATTACAGTGAACTTAGAAAAATCTGAATTTGGTCGTTCTCAGGTGAAATTTCTCGGTCACATTATTTCTACAGAAGGTATTCTTCCTGATCCAGAAAAATTAGACGCTATTCGTAATTATGCTGTTCCTACTACAAAACGTGATGTTCGTAGTTTCCTTGGTGTCTGTAATTTTCTTAGACGCTTTGTTAGATTGGACAATTTGGCCACACCTCGTTTATGTGAACTATCCGGAAAGAAATCTAATTGGTGTTGGGATGAGGAAGCTCAGTCAGAATTTGAACAACTTCGTGACGCTTTAGTTGCTGCCCCACTTCTTTCACACCCGGATTTATCTAAAGATTTTTGTTTGGCGACGGACTCATCATACAAAGGCCTAGGTGCACATTTATTTCAAGAGATAGAAGAAGACGGCGTTGTAGTCCAGAAAACTATTGCATTTGGAAGTCGTGTTCTTTCTAAATCAGAAAAGAATTATTCGATTACGGAACTTGAAGCTTTGGCTGTTGTTTGGGCTTTTACAAAATTTCGGACATTCTTGTTTGGCAGACATACTAAGGTTTACACCGATCATCGAGCTTTGGAATTTCTTATGTCAACAAAATTAACTCATGGCAGATTGTCACGATGGGCGTTGTACCTACAGGAATTTGACTTTAGTATTGTTTACATACAGGGTTCTTCAAATATTGTTGCTGATGCTTTATCACGTGCACCTATGGGTTTGAAACAAAGTGCTGAAGAGGACTGCAAGGAAAACAATTATTGTTTGATGTATATTCAAGGTGTTGCGTTTGAGAACTTTATTTCTTTTTCGCTCCAGGACATCGCTAAGGAGCAAAATAAGGATCCAATCTGGAAGGACATTAAGGAGAAGTGGAGGAGAAAGGAAAGCGTAGCGATTAGACAGCAGTATTTAGTTCGCAATGACATTCTTTTTAAACGAAAATCGGTCGACAACTCTGTTTGGTTAGTTTGTATTCCTGATGAGTGGGTTAATAAGCTGATTTGGTATACGCATTTCAGTTATGCACACTTTGGTCCCAGAAAATGCTTTCATAAATTACGAGAAAATTGCTACTTTAATAATATGGAAAAACGTATTCGATTTGTTCTTGCCAAATGCAAATTATGTCAAAAGGCTAAACCGCCGACAGTATCTCACAGAGCACCGTTGTTTCCTATCATTCCAGCGAAATTAAAGGACATGGCTGCAGTTGATTTGTTCGGTCCAGTGGTTCGATCTACTAATGGTTTTGCGTACATTTTCGTAGCAGTGGAGTTGACATCAAAATATGTGTGTTTTACACCGTTACGCAAAGCAACAGCTAGTTCAGTATCTAACGCTTTCATCAAACATTTTCTTAAAGAAGTGGGTCATGTTGATAAGGTTATATCAGATAATGGATCACAGTTTCGTTCTAAAATTTGGCTTCGTACTCTACAGCGTCGTAAAATTAAACCAATTTTCATTTCACTTTTTCACCCTCAATCTAACGCTTCAGAGAGATGGATGAAGGAAATCAATAAATTGTGTCGTCTTTATTGTCATCAGAATCACAGAACTTGGGATCAGTATCTTCATATTTTTCAAAACATTCTGAATGAACTTCCTAACGACTCAACTTCTTTACCGCCTATACTGATATTAAAAAACAAAGCACCGACAAATCGCATTTCTGAAATCGTTCCTTTTCCGCCTACACGGAAACTGCGGCATTCTGAAATTGTCAACCTGGCTCTACAAAATATTGCATCTGCGGCTGCTAGAAGAGAGAAATCAGCTAAGCGTCCTGGTCGTTTAAAAATCTTGTCATTTGGTCAGAAGGTGTTAATTAAGTCTCATCGTTTGTCTCACAAAGGAAAAGGCTTGTGTCGCAAATTTTTTCTGCTTTATAACGGTCCATATAGAATTCGCAAAATTATTCATGATAACACTGTAGAAGTAGAAACTCTTAAATCACGACGCTCTAAGGGAATACATCATATATCTAACGTTAAAATTTTTGTGGAATGATATACTTTTGAAAAAATTTTGTAGAATGACATACTGGTGAGAAACTAACAGCTACATGTAAACATGCGGAGAGTACAAGGACACCGTGCTGTGTTTTGGCGGCGGCGTATACTCAAAGCAACAGTCAAGTCTGCGCGCCGCACAGGGCAGACGTTGACCGCAAACAATCACTTCCTACGTCACGCGCCTACAGCTGATCGAGCGCTCAGTGCGAATGCACTGACAGCCGTAAATAAATACACAGTCTAATTTCTCCGACTAAATTCAGTATAAAGCTATAGTGACTTGTTGAATTCTGTTATTAACATTCAGTATTTTTCAGGATACGGTTCTATAAAATATTTAAGAACTTCAGGTAAATTCTGTGCGTGTCCGACGTTAAGACGACTTGCTGTCGAGAAAATTTCAGGAAAAATGTCATTTCAAAGAAGAAAGTAATAAAGTAAAAAAGGTAACTATTAATTGAGTTTATTTTTCAGGTAACATATTTCCACTTAGGTACGTACTTTAGACGTAATTTGCTGCTCGCGATTACGTGATTCATACTTTGTGCTAATTACATGTTCTATGAAATTACTTGTGAAGCGACGTGCTTGCGTACGTTAACTGATTTTGACAATTTTTATTAATGAACTGGATTGTTACTTGTGTATATTATGCATCGCTTGGCTGCACTGCTTTTTTCACTGATGTCATATTTTTAATTATGTGCGTGCTGTGCCTATTTATTTAAATTATAATTGTCACCTGATAAATTGTGCTGATGTGGTTAGGTATGTAAGTTATACTTTGTGATTTATCTGCTTGCGCCTTCATGTTTATTTATTAGATTACATATGAACATTTATTTGCTTACGGTTATACGATGCTGATGACCTGTTTATTACGTAAGATATGTTTGCTGCTATGCGTATGGATTGCATATTTATACATTTCTGTTTGTTGTCACAACTACTCTTTAATTTTGTATATAGAAATGCTATTATACTGTGTATGAACATAGAGTTTAGGTTACACTATGGTACTAGTTACAGATTGTTCGCTTGGCAGAGCCTCGTTGTAAGAATTGTGCTGCATCCACTTGTTGACATTCTGTTCACTACTGGTATATTTACTCGCTATTGCTTGTTTTGCTTACGCTCAGTGCTTTATATTTTAACATAAGAAAATGAACTGCAATAATTCGACGAGCGACTTTAGTACAAGAAACATCATAGAAGTCACATGAGCTGGAGGTTTTATGAAAGCTGTATAAATTTATGCTAATAGGAAGGAAGCTATCGACATGACATACCAACACAGTTATTACACTGCATTTTTCGTGAGCAATTGAAATAGGAAGTGACACTTGACACAAGAAATACTCCACATGTTTGCTTCTGTTTGCCATAATTCTTGAAGTGGTGTACACACTGTGAAATATTAGGATCATTCACACTCCGTAATCGTACTTAATTACTGAGAGTTATTCGAACTAAGTCTGTCAGAGGTCATGTATGCATTCTTTGTTTATAATTCATAATGAGTAGAAGATTTTGGTCAGATGGATTACACAGAGGTTGTGTGTTGACAGTGTGTCTTCGGATTGTATGGGATGAGGAGGTTTGCATTAGGATTTTATCGACGAAACTGACTAGAGGAAAGAGTTATTATGGAAGTGAAATGAAACTGGCAATAAGGTTTATATGTAGCGACGTATTGAAGAGGTATTATAGAGGTATTGAGATTATATGAAGTTGATTTGAGTCTTAGTGGATAAGAGGCAAGTAAGTGAGGTGCATATTTTTTTTTTGTTGTTGGTCTATATGGAACAAGGAGGATGAAGATAGCAGACTAGAACACTAAAATGGAAGGAAGATTGTCTACACACACTTTGTTAAATCACTAAGCAGTATGTATTTTTTTTTTTTGGAGAGAGGAAGTTGCATATCTTGGCACACTGACAGTTGTTCAGTAACAGTACATTTTGATCTGGCTTGGCAAACATTGGTCTTGACATGATGACTATGACGTTGACTTAACAATTATTGACTGTTATACATTGCTGTCACTACTACTTAATACACATGATGAACATGAAATTTGACAGAAGTGGATTCAGCCAGTTAACACTATACAATTACACAGTAGTACTTAATGTGGATGAAAGATGAGTGAGTGTGTTTTGTGTGTTTTCCTTTCCTAATCCTACCCACCTATCTCCTAAATATTATTTTATTTGTTTGTAGTGGCTTGCACTGACACCCATAAATATTATAGGTTTACTGATGTTTGTGTACTTGTAATAGTAATATGACAATTATCTGATATCATTTGTGTGTTTGTTATGATTTGTATGTTTAGTGTAAGAGCATTGTAAAAGCATTTGTATGTGCATTCAAACTATTGTTCATGCTTGAACTGTCTAAATAGTGACTGATTATGGAGTGTTACTTGTACTTTTTCTACATGATTGGTGCCACTAGGACATGTTTAATTTGTGATGAGGAACAGTGTGATCAGTGATAGTTGTTTGATGTCATTTGTCGGTGTCTGCACCTACTCAACATTACTGGGTGCCACTGATGGACTGATTCTACTGAGATGATGTCACCTGTTGCTGTCTGCACCTGTTCCACAATGCTGGGTGCCACTGATGGAACTGCTTCTACTGACATGATGTCACCTGTTGGAGTTTGCACCTGTTCCACAATGCTGGGTGCCACTGATGGAACTGCTTCTACTGACATGATGTCACCTGTTGGAGTTTGCACCTGTTCCACAATGCTGGGTGCCACTGATGGAACTGCTTCTACTGACATGATGTCACCTGTTGGAGTCTGCACCTGTTCCACAATGCTGGGTGCCATTGATGGACTGCTTCTACTGAAATGATGTCACCTGTTGGAGTCTGAACCTACTCCACAATGCTGGGTGCCACTGATGAACTGCTTCTACTGAAATGATGTCACCTGTTGGAGTCTGCACCTGTTCCACAATGCTGGGTGCCACTGATGGACTGATTCTACTGAAATGATGTCACCTGTTGGAGTCTGCACCTGTTCCACAATGCTGGGTGCCACTGATGGACTGATTCTACTGAGATGATGTCACCTGTTGCTGTTTGCACCTGTTCCACAATGCTGGGTGCCACTGATGGACTGCTTCTACTGAAATGATGTCACCTGTTGGAGTCTGAACCTACTCCACAATGCTGGGTGCCACTGATGAACTGCTTCTACTGAGATGATGTCACTTGTTGCTGTCAGCACCTATTCAACAGTGCTGGGTGCTACTGCTGGAACTGTGAACTACTTGTTGTGAATATTGTATTAACTGATTTTTTGTGTATTACTGTTTGTGAAGAGTTATAAGACTCTTACCTGCTCATATTCGTCATTGCTGACGTTATCGATTGAATTGTTTAACCACATGATATTTCTGTAAACTATTATGTAAAGTCACATGTATGAAAGAATTTGTATTGCTTAGTGTATTTTATATATTAGGCTATTGAAAGGTCAGTGCAAAGCCAAAATTTTATCTAGTTATATGATATTTACGTATTAATATTATCTTTTATTTTTGTCTGTATTTTTTTTTGACGAATTTGGTGGTATTTTCACCACCAATGCTGGCAAAAATACCATCAAATTCTAGCCCGTGGAGGAAGGGCATATGAAAGGTGGCTACACTGAGCCACAGCGCCAAAAATCGCGCCAGAGAGAGTATTGTTCCGCCGCCTCCACTGGCAGTGCGTGTTGAGAGGTAGCGGCAGGCAGTTCTTGCCGAGCAGTTGTGGTGGACACAGCTTGTAGCTGAAGTGGGATGAGATGTGGTAGTGCAGAGTGTTGTTCCATGTTTTATGCAGTTGTTGATGGGAGAGATAGCAGATGTTGTTCCAATGCAGATATTGTAATGATCTGAGTGCTTTTCGTCAATATAAATTAAGGTAACTAACTACTGTTCTTATTTTCTTATTATTTGTGTGTCCTGAATAATGCTTCATTACAGGTTCAGTCAACAAAGCATCTGGCTTGTGTTCTTGTATTAGAGTGTAATTTTGGTTTTCTTGCACAGTTATAGTATTTCTAATTTTCCTTTATCACGTCAGTATGAATGATATTTAAAAATTCTTGTCTTATTGAAGAAGAACCGTGCCAGATGTGCGTTGAGTCATACTACCACATACAGAACAGTTACACTTGTGCTTTGTTGGATTCGTAGATTTTATTGTTGCTGGGGACTTAATTAATTAATTGTGTTAATGAAAAGTTTCATTTCATTCTTTGTTGTGGTTCTATGCAGTCAGATAGCGTAACAATATTAGTCAGGGCCATCCGTTTACGAGACTTGCGTAATCGGACTTACAGCAACTAAAAAAGTATTTGCATTTCATTTTATTAAGCCCCCACGCAAAGTGTGAAGTTATTCATATGAGTACTAAAAGAAATCCGCTAAATTTCGATTACGCGATAAGTGACACAAATCTGAAGGCTGTAAATTCAGCTAAATACTTAAGGATTACAATTACAAATAACCTAAACTGGAACGATCACATAGATAATGTTGTGGGTAGAGCAAACCAAAGACTGCGATTCATTGGCAGAACACTTAGAAGGTGCAACAGGTCTACTAAAGAGACTGCTTACACCACGCTTGTCCGCCCTCTTCTGGAGTATTGCTGTGCGGTGTGGGATCCGCATCAGGTGGGACTGACGGATGACATCGAAAAAGTACAAAGAAGGGCAGCTCGTTTTGTACTGTCGCGAAATAGGGGGGATAGTGTCACAGACATGATACTCAGGGCTGGCACAGAAAAATTTAAGTGCTCGTTTTTCCCGCGTGCCGTTCGAGAGTGGAACGGTGGAGAGACAGCTCGAAGGCGGTTCATTGAACCCTCTGCCAGGCACTTTATTGTGAATAGCAGAGTAACCACGTAGACGTAGATGTAGTTGTAGATGTGTCTGGTGTGTGCTCAAGGCGGATCTCCCACCGAAAAGCAATTTATTTGTATGCAAACACGGCTACAAGAGTGAGCTTCCACCTCAAGGTGGAGTTGGTTGGTTGTTTGGGGAAGGAGACCAGACAGCGTGGTAATCGGTCTCATCGGATTAGGGAAGGATGGGGAAGGAAGTCGGCCGTGCCCTTTCAGAGGAACCATCCCGGCATTTACCTGGAGTGATTTAGGGAAATCACGGAAAACCTAAATCAGGATGGCCGGACGCGGGATTGAACCGTCGTCCCCGCGAATGCGAGTCCAGTGTCTAACCACTGCGCCACCTCGCTCGGTAAGGGGGAGTCTGTGAAATACGTTTTGGAGGTCTTACCAAGGGAGCAATGAGTAGCTTAATAATACACTTTCGGTTCACACCGAGTGTGTTGTGAATCCTACCTCTTTCCAGTCTGTCTTATTATCTTTGCCACAAAACAACTTGTTACTTTACAGTTGGCGTTGTATAAGGGCATTCAAAAAGTTTTGCACAGTCGTCTCTAATTGTTTTCATTTTTTGCAGGAGGAGAATGAAATTTTTCGTGAACATACTTGGAACATTTAGCTATACATTGAGCCTACTCAATGTAGCCTCCTGGCCGAGCGGTTCTAGGCGCTACAGTCTGGAACCGCACGACCGCTACGGTCGCAGGTTCGAATCCTGCCTCGGGCATGGATGTGTGTGATGTCCTTAGGTTAGTTAGGTTTAAGTTCTAAGTTCTAGGGGACTGATGACCTTAGCAGTTAAGTCCCATAGTGCTCAAAGCCATTTGAACCAATGTAGCCTCCATCAGCTGTGGCGCATCTGGCCCAACGTTCTTTCCACGATGTAAATGCACTTTGGTAAAATTCTGGGGCTTCCCTTTTACACCACCGCTTGACACAGGAAATAAGGTCTTCCTCGCTATGTTTTACTGTGCAGGTGGGCCTTCAGACGACCAAAGAGGTAAAAATCAGGCGGAGCCAAGTCCGGGCTGTAGGGAGGATGAGGAACAATTTTCCAACCCATTTTCGTGATTTTCTGCTGTGTCATACGGGCTGTACGGTGTCTGGCACTGTCACGGTGTAGTCTGATGAGCTCTCCCTGAAGCTGTGCTCTGTGGGTCTCGATGGCACGGCGCAGCTTGTCCGGTGACAAACAGTAACGGTCCCGGTTAATTGTGGAGCCAGGTTCCAAAAAGTCAATGAATATGACACCACACTGATCCCAGAAGATGGAGGCCATCACCTTTCGGCCTGCTGTTCGTCAAAGTCTCGTTCTGTTGTACTGAGGGGAACCCGGGTGACGCCATTCCGCAGATTGGGTTTGTAACACTACCGCCCTGTCGGACGTGCGTTAACTCTATAAAGCCTGTACTGTAATAAGTTCACGGGCTTCACCTTGTAAACAAGGATTTTAGTACATAAGTTGACCGCGTGTACCTAATGGAAGCAATTCGGACTTATATTCAGTCAGTAACTACAGTGATGCGTCAAGCAAATGTAACGTACAATTACGCGTTCGCATGGACAAGAAGTACACACAGTAGATATTACCAATGATTAATAATTCGGTCGCCAGCCTAATTAGGCATTGAATGAGTTTTTCCTTGTACAAGTGGTTGCATGTACAAGCGTAATGACACGTAGTAATGATGCGTTTTAGGGCAAACTTTGGAACCAGAAAGAATCTACTGAACTAAGGTTTCCTTCTTTTGTACTAATTTGGACGAGCTATAAATACACAACACCACATAGCAATGATTACTACGAACTGCATTTTGTATATTGATCAGACTGATATCGGGCATAGATTACCCTAGAATTAGCAATTTTGAAAACACACATACAATGTCACTATTAAAATTGGAAAAAACACTAATACACTTAGGTTAAATATAGAACTTAACTTTGCTGTTCAAATCTGATCAGTACACTTCAAGAAGTGAAAGAATGGGCAAGAGAAGGGGGGGGGGCTGAAACTGTTATAGTCGTTATACTGAAACTATTAAGTTCTGAAGGTAAATTAACACTCAAAATTACCAATCTGTGGATAACTACTCTTTTCTTTTATTCCTGAATTAATTAGTTATCCTTCTTTCTGTCTCAAATTAATTAAATAACATTGCTAGCTCAATTCAAAATTTATCTTTCAATTTAGTCACACTGTTGTTCTTTACTAACATTCACATTAACATACCTAACTTTAAACTTCTTTATAGCATAAATTGGTCTGCAGATAATTAAATACTAACTGTAAACTTTCATTTCGGGATACTCGGATTGCACAATATGTGGTAAGGACCCGGTCTAGGTCAATGATAAGGATAAGTGATGGCTAAGGCAATTCTGGTAAAGGTCACGTTATTATTGAACAGTTAAAACAGTTTCGACACTGGTCCACACAGATACAATTCTAAAGATGAAGCAAAGGTTTGACCTGTGCACATCGTTGCGGCGGATGGCGGGCAGCGAGATAGCAGGCAGCACGGCACACAAACAAGCACGGCTAAGGCTCTCACAGTATTGGCACTTTCATTCTTCTTAGCGTCGTAATCTTTCCAAATTTGTGCCTAAGGATATAGCCATGCCAAGTAGTCGCCGGAATCGGCCCATCCGAGGCTCAATGGAATCCACTTTTCCTAGATAGCCTCCTCGGTACAGTACATGTTCCTCTGACCGATGCCCAACTCCGACTGTTATACTGAGCCCGTTGTGCCGAACCGCGCCAGTGTGCGTTTTCCGGCGCTCGCCTGCATCCACCTTTTCCCGCTCCCCTACAGGTAGGGTATTCACCACAGGTTTTCTACTACACATATTCTAATGCATTACCTATGTATGGACCAAGTGTTTAAATTACAATTTTCACATTTTACAATAGCTTTAACATTAAATACATTTCCTTTTGGTTATCAAATTGCTTGAAATCTAACATAAATAATAACATTCATTTCAAAAGTTGTTTACAGTTTCTTTAACATGACACGAAAAGAAAAAGAAATTCACAACATTACTTACATTATTTTACATAAATTCAGAAAGACAAATTTTATCTAAATTCATAAAGAAAAAAATTATTATAGGTTATTATTGTTACAGGTTTTGCTCTCAGGTTCGGACAAAAACAACCGTGTTTCATCCTGGGTAATGACGCCGTCTAAATATTGTTTCGACTCTCCAGTAATGGTCTTCACGAGACCCTCTCACACATTCTTCCTCATCGTCTTGATTTCACTTGTCAGTGATCCAGGCACCAACGTACACGGATTTTTCTGTACCCTAGTGGCTGTACCAGTGATACCACACTACCGAATGACAAACGAGTCATTTCAGCAAGCTGTCATATCGTCAGACATCTGTCATTTTGGATGATTTGGCCTCCTTATTCACATCGCTCGCTGCCGTCCATGGTCTACCGCTTCGTGGATTGTCCAGTAGAGAGAAATCACCTCCTTTGAACCCCTGCAACCACCGCTGGGTACTGCTGCGATCCACTGTGTCCTCCCCATAAACAGGGAGCAACTTCCTGTGAATCGATGTGACCGGGTCATCGCCGGTCTTGAAGAGGAACTCCATCACCGACCGTTGTCGCAACCTGACATCTACTTCACAGTCCATTATGGCTCACCTGTAAATGGAAGAAAATACTTTTATACACCGCCTTATAGCTAAATGTTCCAAGCATGTTCACAAAAAATTTCATTCTCCTCCTAATAGAGACGACTGTGTAAAACTTTTTTGAACGGCGTTTTTTACATGCGTAAAAAGAAAAGAAAACGAAGAAAAAATAATAATACGCTTCCAGAATGATATTTTCACTCCGCAGAAAAGTGTGCGCTGATATGAAACTTGCTTTGATCTGCCAGGCAGTTTTAATAGTACGATTCACCACAGTGGCAGTCTGCACGGTTAACGGCTCCGTCCTCGCTGTGTTGCTGCTGCGAACGACTGACCGCACGCTCGTCGCAGTAGTGTGAGCCACAGAAGGCAGGCGGCAGCACCAGCAGTGCAGGATACATGGAGGTAAGAATAGAGGGAGACGCCGTGACGTCACAGCTGCGAAGCTATGTGAAGCCGAGGGTAGCCATCTCAATCCGACCAAAACATTGCTGCTGTAAGCTTGTCTGCATAGGCTTGTCGCTCGCTTTTGGAAGGATTTTGCGCTATTGTGGTGACTTGTGTGGTGTTCGGATGTACGAATCGTTCTGATTGTGATGCGAAATCGAAGGGAACAACATTTCATGTGTAAGTTGACTCGTTAAGTGTGATTTTACGACTTCATTGTGAACGAACGTGTGCTACATCGGTACTTGTACTGTAGCGTGTTTTTCTCCTGTATGATTTTAGATTTCCTAAAAATGAAAGTTGGAAAGCTCTGCGGGAGAATGCCGTGAGGAGGAAGAATTGGCGTGCTTCTAAATGGAGCACTATATGTTCTCAGCATTTCCGAGAAGAGGACATAGACCGAACTTCCCTTTCAACAGTAAGGCTCCGAGAAAAATGCTGTACCATCAGTTTTCCCTACACACCCAAAACCATTTGCAAAAGGTATGTTAATTCGAAGAATTAAATTCTTAGTTTTCAAGTTCACGTTTCAGTATAATACGTACGTATCGTCGATAATCGAAGTGTTGAGTAACTCACTTTGTCTTCATCATGTACCAAATTAAAAGCTAACACTACATTAACTGGCGTAAAGTATAGGCCTAAACAGGACACTGTGTAGATTTGTCATTCTGTGTACCGTATTTCAGTAAATATTGGTGGTAATGAACAGTGTTTCCCAGTAGTGTAACGTAACTGAAATGTCCCAGTAGGTATTACAAACAAGATGTATTTATGGGGCTTTGGAGGGAGGGTATAGCTAACTTAGTTTTCAGTTTCTATTATTTAGTTTGTGATACACGTTTATTACTGAATTAACAAAATTGTATCGTTTACATTGAAGGCTAGCTATTCGTAATATGACATTAAAAACTATTTTTAATCAGAAGAAACGCGGAATTTCACCTTTACGAGATTTTATTTTAAATAAAAACTTTGAAACAACCAATCTGATGACGTTACATGCGTATATGGTGCAATTAGCGACTGTAATACAAGCAGCGCTGTAGCACACTGGCAATGTTTTGGTCAGAGTGTCATGGCAGCGAGCCACGCCCCCATGGCTTCAAAACGTAGTACGGCTGGGATACGTAGCGCCATCTCCCCTTATTCATACCTCCATGGCAGGATATACAGGGAGTTTCCGCAAGAGCATGCAAAAATTTAATAGTACATAGAGGAGGCTCGACCCAACAATTTGAGGTAGCAAACCTGGAGTCGAAGAAGCCGGCTTAAGCAGATACAGAAGGAGACTTATCTACCGCTTTGTCTGGCTTTACTGATTTCCACCTTATTTACAACTAGCATGTGTACACGTTTACACGTACTGTGCTGTTTATTTACACGTGCAGGCTGACAATTACTGAACTCCGAGGGCGCTTTGCAAAGTTCTCGGAATCACCACGAGAGGTCAGCGCTAGCGCAACGAGCTGTTCACGTGATATTCATTGGACTGTTGCCTGTAAACACGTGACACGTCAGTGATCTCGGAAGAGAGCTGTGGCGGTGACGTGGCTCTGTTGTCGTTCCCGCGTAGTGATTTGCAGAGATGGGAGAAAAAATCGAGATTCGAGCAGTGATTAAGTACTTCGGAAAGAAAGGTATGAAAGCAGAGGACATTCGTGCCGATTTCCAGAATACACTGGGGGACTCTGCTCCTTCGTAGTCAACTGTTGCCAAGCAGACAAATGAATTCAAATTTGGTCGGGGGAGCTCAGATGATGCCCCCGCAGTGGTCGGCCGAGATGTGTCGCTGCTCCAGAAATCAAAAGTGCACAAAATGGTCACGGAGGATCGCCGATTGAGAGTGCGTGAAATTGCTCGCGCTTGCCAGATGTCATCAGAAAGGGTGTATCACATTTAACTTAAGAATTAGAAAAAAAATTATTTGCGAGATGGGTGCCGCGACTCTTGACGCTGGATCAAAAACGCACGAGAATTGACATATTGGAACAATGTTTGGTACGTTTTAGGTGCAACGAACAAGATTTTCTGTCCAGTTTGTGACCGCATATCTGTTGTGCACTACTGTACAACAGAGACAAAACAACGGTCAAAGCAGTGGAAACATGCAGATTCTCCGCCACGAAAGAAAGCAAAGACAATTCCTTCGCCTGGAAAGTTCTTGGCATCAGTGTTGCAGGATGCGAAGGGGATTCTGTTTGTAGATTATCTCCCCACTGGGAAAACAATTACTGGAGAATACTATACTAACGTCCCGGACAAATTGCAACAAAACATACGCGAAAAGACGCCAGGTTTAGCAAGGGACAAAGTCATCAAGACAATGCGAGCCCCTACACATGTGCCGTCCCACATGACAAAATTACAGGAACTAACGTATGAACTGTGGCCACGCCCGCCTTCTTCACCTGATATGACTCCTTCAGACTTCTATCTCTTCCCAAAACTGAAAATTTTTCTGGGTGGACGAAGATCAAACGATGAATCGATAGCCGGAGTTGACAACTATTTTACAGGCCTGGAGAAAACTCATTTTCGAGATGGGATCAAGGCACTGGAACATCGTTGGACCAAGTTCATTAATCTACACGGAGAATACATTGAAAAATAAAAAAATTTCAGTGATGTAAGTACTTTTTTTTCTATACTGTTCTGAGAACTTTTCAAACCACCCTCGTATATGAAATAAAATTCGTCATAACTTCTGGACGATTCGAGTTAGAACATTAAAACTGTACAGTTAGGCACAGGGCACGATCGGAGTTAGTATGTGATGTATGGTTTGGTTTAGCCACGAAGCCCACTTTCATTTGGATGGGTTCGTCAGTGAGCAAAACTGGCGCATTTGGGGGAGACTGAGAATCCGTATTTATTTATTGTTCCGTGGGACCACATTAAGGAGAAGTCTCCATGGTCATGGAACGAGTCAATACATGAAATTATAACACGATTGTAGAAACAGATAAAATGAAATATAAGAAACATATTCAGGCGACACGTCATTAGTTTAAATAAAGAAAATCAAGAATGTAACACTGGAATTTGCTTAATTTTTTAGCTCTTCCAGGAGCTCCTCGACAGAATAGAAGGAGTGAGCCATGAGGAAACTCTTCAGTTTAAACTTAAAAGCGTTTGGGCTACTGCTAAGATTTTTGAATTCTTGTGGTAGCTTATTGAAAATGGATGCAGCAGAATACTGCATTCCTTTCTGCACAAGAGTCAAGGAAGTGCATTCCACATGCAGATTTGATTTCTGCCTAGTATTAACTGAGTGAAAGCTGCTAACTGTTGGGAATAAGCTAATATTGCTAACAACAAACGACATTAAAGAAAATATATACTCTGAGGGCAATGTCTGAATTCCCAGACTATTGAATAGGGGTCGACAAGAGGTTCTAGAACTTACACCACACATAGCTCGAACAGCCCGGTTTTTGAGCCAAAAATACCCTTTTTGAATCAGAAGAATTACCCCAAAAAATAATACCATACGACATAAGCGTATGGAAATATGCGAAGTAGACTGCTTTTCGTGTTGAAATGTCACTTATTTCAGATACTGTTCTAATGGTAAATAAAGCAGCATTTAGTTTCTGAACAAGATCCTGAACATGGGCTTTCCACAACAGCTTACTACCTATCCGAACTCCTAGGAACTTGAACTGTTCCGTCTCGCTTATAACATGCCCATTCTGTCTGATTAAAATATCAGTTCTCGTTGAATTGTGAATTAGAAACTGTAAAAACTGAGTCTCACTGTGATTTAGCATCAAATTATTTTCCACAAGCCACGAACTTATTTCATGAACTACACTCCTGAAAATGGAAAAAAGATCACATTGACACCGGTGTGTCAGACCCACCATACTTGCTCCGGACACTGCGAGAGGGCTGTACAAGCAATGATCACACGCACGGCACAGCGGACACACCAGGAACCGCGGTGTTGGCCGTCGAATGGCGCTAGCTGCGCAGCATTTGTGCACCGCCGCCGTCAGTGTCAGCCAGTTTGCCGTGGCATACGGAGCTCCATCGCAGTCTTTAACACTGGTAGCATGCCGCGACAGCGTGGACGTGAACCGTATGTGCAGTTGACGGACTTTGAGCGAGGGCGTATAGTGGGCATGCGGGAGGCCGGGTGGACGTACCGCCGAATTGCTCAACACGTGGGGCGTGAGGTCTCCACAGTACATCGATGTTGTCGCCAGTGGTCGGCGGAAGGTGCACGTGCCCGTCGACCTGGGACCGGACCGCAGCGACGCACGGATGCACGCCAAGACCGTAGGATCCTACGCAGTGCCGTAGGGGACCGCACCGCCACTTCCCGGCAAATTAGGGACACTGTTGCTCCTGGGGTATCGGCGATGATGATGATGATGTTTGGTTTGTGGGGCGCACAAATGCGTGGTTATCAGCGCCCGTACAATTACCCAATCTTTGCTCAGTCCAGTTTTGCCACTTTCCTGGATGATGATGAAATGATGAAGACAACACAAACACCCAGTCATCTCGAGGCAGGTGAAAATCCCTGACCCCGCCGGGAATCGAACCCAGGACCCCGTGCTCGGGAAGCGGTATCGGCGAGGACCATTCGCAACCGTTTCCATGAAGCTGGGCTACGGTCCCGCACACCGTTAGGCCGTCTTCCGCTCACGGCCCAACATCGTGCAGCCCGCCTCCAGTGGTGTCGCGACAGGCGTGAATGGAGGGACGAATGGAGACGTGTCGTCTTCAGCGATGAGAGTCGCTTCTGCCTCGGTGCCAATGATGGTCGTATGCGTGTTTGGCGCCGTGCAGGTGAGCGCCACAATCAGGACTGCATACGACCGAGGCACACAGGGCCAACACCCGGCATCATGGTGTGGGGAGCGATCTCCTACACTGGCCGTACACCACTGGTGATCGTCGAGGGGACACTGAATAGTGCACGGTACATCCAAACCGTCATCGAACCCATCGTTCTACCATTCCTAGACCGGCAAGGGAACTTGCTGTTCCAACAGGACAATGCACGTCCGCATGTATCCCGTGCCACCCAACGTGCTCTAGAAGGTGTAAGTCAACTACCCTGGCCAGCAAGATCTCCGGATCTGTCCCCCATTGAGCATGTTTGGGACTGGATGAAGCGTCGTCTCACGCGGTCTGCACATCCAGCACGAACGCTGGTCCAACTGAGGCGCCAGGTGGAAATGGCATGGCAAGCCGTTCCACAGGACTACATCCAGCATCTCTACGATCGTCTCCATGGGAGAATAGCAGCCTGCATTGCTGCGAAAGGTGGATATACACTGTGCTAGTGCCGACATTGTGCATGCTCTGTTGCCTGTGTCTATGTGCCTGTGGTTCTGTCAGTGTGATCATGTGATGTATCTGACCCCAGGAATGTGTCAATAAAGTTTCCCCTTCCTGGGACAATGAATTCACGGTGTTCTTATTTCAATTTCCAGGAGTGTACATTATTTGATAATGTTTCAATATTACACACAAGATCCTTTACTACCAATCTGGTGTCATTCGCGATCGAGAAGTCTCTTCACCGTCAATGGATGACTGTGCGGTGTGCAGCGTCCAGTCACGGGGTAATCGCTGCCATATTCCTCGATGGCACAGTGACTACCGAACGGCATGTGAAGATTTTGGAAGATCATTTTATCACCAACATCCAAAGCGACCCTGATGTCGACGTGGTTCATGAAAGATGGAGTTGGGCCCCACTGAGGAAGATGAGTGTTTGATGTCCTGGAGGAGCACTTTGGGGACCGCATTCTAGCTCTGGGGTACCCAGAGATCACTGAGACGGGCCTCGAATGGCCGCCATATTCTCCGGATCTGAACATATACGACTCCTTTTTGTGGGGCTATATTGAACACAAGGTGTACAGGAATAACCCCAAAACCATTGCTGAGCTGAAAACAGCCATTCAGGCAGTCATCGGCACCGTCGACGTTCCGACACGTCAGCGAGTCGTGCAGAATGTCGCTACTCGTCTGCGCCACGTCATCGCCAATGGTGGCAGCCATATCGAACATGTCATAACCCAAATCCGAATATCTGTAGTGACGTTTACATGTTCAGTAAAGTGTGTGCACGCCGTAGTTTGTAACTGACTGATGTTTCTTTCGTACAGTTAAATACACTACTGGCTATTAAAATTGCTACAGCAAGAAGAAATGCAGATGATAAACGGTATTCATTGGACAAATATATTATACTAGAACTGACATGTGATTACATTTTCACGCAATTTGGGTGCATAGATCCTGAGAAATCAGTACTCAGAACAACCACCTCTGCCCGTAATAACAGCCTTGATACTCCTCGGCATTGAGTCAAACAGAGCTTGGATGGCGTCTACAGGTACAGCTGCCCGTGCAGCTTCAACACGATACCACAGTTCATCGAGAGTAGTGACTGGCGTATTGTGACGAGCCAGTTGCTCGGCCACCATTGACCAGACGTTTTCAATTGGTGAGAGATCTGGAGAATGTGCTGGTCAGCGCAGCAGTCAAACATTTTCTGTATCCAGAAAGGCCCGTACAGGACCTGCAACGTGCGGTCGTGCATTATCCTGCTGAAATGTAGGGTTTCGCAGGGATCGAATGAAGGTTAGAGCCACGGGTCGTAACACATCTGAAATGTCCACTGTCCAAAGTGCCGTCAATGCGAACAAGAGATGACCGAGACGTGTAACCAATGGCACCCCATACCATCACGGCGGGTGAGGCCCCAACATGGCGATGACGAATGCATGCTTCCAATGTGCGCTCACCGCAATGTCGCCAAACGCGGATGCGATCACCACGATGTTGTAAACAGAACCTGGATTCATCCGAAAAAATGACGTTTTGCCATTCGTGCACCCAGGTTCGTCGTCGAGTACACCATCGCAGGCGCTCCTGTCTGTGATGCAGCG
Source organism: Schistocerca cancellata (assembly GCF_023864275.1). Taxonomy (NCBI): domain Eukaryota; kingdom Metazoa; phylum Arthropoda; class Insecta; order Orthoptera; family Acrididae; genus Schistocerca; species Schistocerca cancellata. The sequence continues at coordinate 145,559,438 of NC_064636.1, read as the reverse complement.
TCAAGGGTAACCGCAGCCACGGTCTCCGAGCTGATAGTCCGTGCTGCTGTAAACGTCGTCGAACTGTTCGTGCAGATGGTTGTTGTCTTACAAACGTCCCCATCTGTTGACTCAGGGATCGAGACGTGGCTGCACGATCCATTACAGCCATTCGGATAAGATGCCTGTCATCTCGACTGCTAGTGATACGAGGCCGTTGGGATCCAGCACGGCGTTCCGTATTACCCTCCTGAACCCACCGATTCCATATTCTAACAGTCATTGGATCTCGACCGACGCGAGCAGCAAAGCCGCGATACGATAAACCGCAATCGCGATAGGCTACAATCCGACCTTTATCAAAGTCGGAAACGTGATGGTACGCATTTCTCCTCCTTACACGAGGCATCATAACAACATTCCACCAGGCAACGCCGGTCAACTGCTGTTTGTGCATGAGAAATCGGATGGAAACCTTCCTTATGTCAGCACGTTGTAGGTGTCGCTACCGGCGTCAACCTTGTGTGAATGCTGTGGAAGCTAATCATTTGCGTATCACAGCATCTTCTTCGTGTCGGTGAAATTTCGCGTCTGTAGCACGTCATCTTCGTGGTGCAGCGATTTTAATGCCCAGTAGTGTATATTTTTCAAAGTAGTTGGTTTTTCATAAACGTTTTCATTTATCAGCCGAAATAATTTCGTGTGCATTTCAAAGTATTACAGCCAGCATTGCACACCGCTGAGCCTGTAGCTAGCATATTCTGTGAGAGACCAGAATATATCGCGTTACTCCGTTGCTGCTTTACAGGTAACACAATTAAATTTATTTGTTATGTGCACAGGGACCAAAGTTATCACCTTTGAACAGGACCAGAGGATTGTATTTTGCAGTGACTGTATTTCCTTATCGGTATTGGGAGTTGCATTGCCCAATCAATTCGTGTAAAGTTTTGCTAACAATAACTCGGAGTAAACACACCACTTGCACTTACAACACGCTATACGACAATACGAGTTCAGTACTCATTCCACAGATCAGACATTCACTCAACGTAATCGTATAGTTTATTATCTCGTTTTTTTAAAGAACGTTACAAAGTACACAGTAATGTTATTTTATTCCTATTGTCTCCTTAAGCCGGCTTCTCCGACCCTAGGTTCCCTACTTCAAACCGTTCAGTGTAGTTTCCTCTCACGTCTTGTTAAATTTTTGTATGCTCTTACCGAACCACCATAATATTGTCCTCAATTACATCGCTCTTGTATAGATCCCCTATATACTCGTTCCACCTTTCTGCTTTCCCTTCTTTGCTTAGAACTGAGTTTCCATCTGAGCTCTTGATCTTCATACAAGTGGTTCTCTTTTCTCCAAAGGTCTCTTTAATTTTCCTGTAGGCAGTATCTATCTTACCCCTAGTGAGATAAGCCTCTACATCCTTACGTTTGTCCTCTAGCCATCCCTGCTTAGCCATTTTGCACTTCCTGTCGATCTCATTTTTGAGACGTTTGTATTCCTTTTTGCCTGCTTCATTTACTGCATTTTTATATTTCCTCCTTTCATCAATTAAATTCAATATTTCTTTTGTTACCCAAGGATTTCTACCAGCCCTCGTCTTTTTACCTACTTGATCCTCTGCTGCCTTCACTACTTAATCCCTTAGAGCTACCCGTTCTTGTTCTACTGTATTTCTTTCCTCCATTCCTGTCAATTGTTCCCTTATGCTCTCCCTGAAACTCTGTACAACCCGTACATTGGACACACCCGTGAGCATGGTGCGTAAAATCCAATGAAACAGCCTTCTTTGCTACCAATACAAAATTACCCATGTGCACGAGTTGTTTCCTGTTGAGCTGCCAGAGACCCACGCTTTAGAATTTCTTGCTAGCATGGAAGAGGACAATGATTGGCCGTGGAAGATTTTGTGAACAGATGAAGCCCACTTCCATTTGACAGGATATGTCAATATGCCGACATGGGCAACTGAAAATCCAGACGCAAATCAACCAGTACCACTTCATCCTGAAAAGGTCAGTGTGCGGTGCGGGTTTACGGCATCATTTATCACAGGGCCATATTTTTTCGAAGAGAGAGGTGCTTATCGTCATTGGTAAGCACTACGAGTGCCTTTTGCACAACCACGTCATTCCAGCGCTCCAATAGCGTGGGTGTGTGGATGCGATGATTTTTATGCAAGATGGCGGACCTCCGCACACCGCAAATCTAGTTAAGCAGCTGCTGAAGCGCCATTTCGGAAATACTAGAATTATCAGCCGCCATTTTCCTACAGCCTGGCCGTGTGACTTCTGGCTGTGGGGCTATCTGAAAGATTTTGTGTTCAGTGTTCCGATTACAAACTTAGTTGTATTGAAGGCACGCATTGCGTAACACATTCTGAACGTGACCCTGGGAACACTTCGATCAGTTGTGGAACATGCTGTTTCTCTACATGTCCATCTACATCTACATCTACATGGATACTCTGCAAATCACATTTAAGTGCCTGGCAGAGGATGCATCGAACCACCTTCACATTTCTCTATTATTCCAATCTCGTATAGCACGCGGAAAGAATGAACACCTATATCTTTCCGTACGACCTCTGATTTCCCTTATTTTATCGTGTTGATCGTTTCTGCCCCTGTAGGTCGGTGTCAACAAAATACAGGGTGATTCAAAAAGAATACCACAACTTTAAAAATGTGTATTTAATGAAAGAAACATAATATAACCTTCTGTTATACATCATTACAAAGAGTATTTAGAAAGGTTTTTTTTCACTCAAAAACAAGTTCAGAGATGTTCAATATGGCCCCCTCCAGACACTCGAGCAATATCAACCCGATACTCCAACTCGTTCCACACTCTCTGTAGCATATCAGGCGTAACAGTTTGGATAGCTGCTGTTATTTCTCGTTTGACATCATCAATGGTGGCTGGGAGAGGTGGCCGAAACACCATATCCTTATCATACCCCCATAAGAAAAAATCGCAGGGGGTAAGATCAGGGCTTCTTGGAGGCCAGTGATGAAGTGCTCTGTCACGGGCTGCCTGGCGGCCGATCGATCGCCTCAGGTAGCTGACGTTCAGGTAGTTACGGACAGATAAGTGCCAATGTGGTGGCGCTCCATCCTGCTGAAAAATGAATTGTTGTGCTTCTTGTTCGAGCGGAGGGAACAGCCAATTCTCTAACATCTCCAGATACTGTAGTCCAGTTACAGTAGCACCTTAGCTTTCCCTTTGCACAAACACCCATTCTCTGTAAACTGTTTATACCAACGTTTAATACACCACCTATCAGGAGGTTTAACACCATACTTCGTTCGAAATGCACGCTGAACAACTGTCGTCGATTCACTTCTGCCGTACTCAATAACACAAAAAGCTTTCTGTTGAGCGGTCGCCATCTTAGCATCAACTGACGCTGACGCCTAGTCAACAGCGCCTCAAGCGAACAAATGTACAACTAAATGAAACTTTATAGCTCCCTTAATTCGCCAACAGATAGTGCTTAGCTCTGCCTTTTGTCGTTGCAGAGTTTTAAATTCCTAAAGTTGTGGTACTCTTTTTGAATCACCCTGTATTTTCCAATTCGGAGGAGAAAGTTGGTGATTGGAACTTCGTGAGAAGATTCCGTCGCAAGGAAAAACGCCTTTATTTTAATGATTTCCAGCCCAAATCCTGTATCATTTCTGTGACACTCTTTCTCATATTTTCCGATAATACAAAACGCGCTGCCTTTCTTTGAACTTTCAGAGCCGGAGGCCCATTCGTGTACCCTCGGCGACTGCACGGCACAGAGCTTTACGCCTCGCCTGGGGCCGTCAACACCGACATTTGACTGTTGGTGACTGGAAACATGTTGCCTGGTCGAACTAGTCTCGTTTCAAATTGTATCGAGTGGATGGACCTGTACGAGTATGGAGACAACCTCACGAGTTCATGGACCCTGCATATCTGCGGGAGACTGTTCAAACTGGTAGAGCTTCTGTAACGGTATAGTTGGAATGATGTGGGACCCCTGATAAGTCTAGATACGACTCTGACAGGTGACACGTACGTAAGCATCCTGTCTGATCGCCTGCACGCATTCGAGTCCATTGTGCATTCCGATGGACTTGGACAATTCCAGCAAGACAATGCGACACCCCACACGTCGAGAATTGCTACACTCTAAAGGACAGCCGTGCAGAATTCATGGTGTCAATTCCGTCCAGCACTATTTCTAAAATTGATCGAGTTCACGCCAGGTCGTGCTGTGGCACTTCCTCGTGCTCACGGGGGGCCTACACGATATTAGGCAGGTGTACCACTTTCTTTGGCTCTTCACCGTACTCTAGGGAATTTCTTTGTGGATTGCGCGATCTCGTCATTTTCGGAGGCACAATGCATCAGCTCAAGTACGCACCTATCCTTGAGGACTAGACTTGGCCACTGTTTCTATGTTTCGATACAGTGTATCGACACGTGGAACTGTTTCAGTGTTTCGGAACGGCTGTGGTTCACTGTTTCGAAACAGTGGTGTTTCATTCCGCCCCTGTCTCGGACCAGATTTGATCTCGAGCCAGACACAGAAACTGTATCGTTGTTTCAAAATAAGGCTGTTTCAGTCCACCTGTGCTTGGAACGGACTAATTGTATCGAAACAGTGATGTTTCATTCCGCTCTGTGTCGGACGAGATTCGGGCTCGGCACAGGTACTGAAACACAACATACCACTTCGTGAAACACTTTCAAGAGTGTCGAAATCGTTTTGACAAGCAATAGCATGAAGCTTAAGATATCCGAAAATAAAGCTTCGTTTCTAGCTGACTGTCCTGTTTAGAAATGGCGTAATATCTGCTTTATAAACACTAACCAAACAATAAAACAACGCATACTATTCACATTCAAAATAATAAATATGTGAAAATCATTCAGCTAAATTACACTTTTTTTATAACATACGCTTCTCTGTTCATGTTCAGTAATCATATTAAGAAACTTAAATAAGCCTACAACATTTTGGAAAAAAAAGGCGTAGAGTGACAGTTATTAGGCATATACATAAATTTGATGTAGGTATAATTGCAAGCAATCTGTTTGAGAAATCGCTGATAGTGTAATGGTGTACGGGAAGGGCTGGGAAGCATGGTGAATTTATAGTAACGGTTCGAAACACCTTGAAAGACAAAAAAATTTTCTGTTATATTTTGTTATTTATTCGAATTATTTGGCGTTATTTGTGAGTCTATAGTCACTGTGCCTATTATCCACAATGATTCCCCTTGTGTAGATGGAAATTAGCAGGATGGGTATATTACCCATACTAACGGAATGTGTGTTTCTGCAGTTAGCTCCCACCTCCAGTTCCGTTCGTGGTCGTTCTTCTGTCTTCAGCTATGGCTGTCCTCAGTCAATTGAAAAGTATGAAAGTAACGCAACACGAAAGCAGCGCATTTGCTGCAGGAAATACGAAACTGCCAAGACGCCTAAGTGATAGTTTCATACTTTCTGCGATATGATTAGCGCTCTCGCACCTTATTTGTGTTTATATGGACATACTTATACAGTAGACATTCAAGATGATAAAATGTGTAGGTTTTTTAGAATACAAAACACAAACTGTTTCACTGTTTCGAAACAACGTATCGGAACATTAAATTGTACTGTTTCATTTGTTTCGAAACAGTTACGTGTTTCAGTTTGCCCATCTCTATTGAGGACTGTGTCCACCCCTACGTGCAGTTTCTTTATCCTCGGCACAGTGGACAATGCAACGTCTCACACAGCTCACACAGTATGTGCGGAGTTTGAAGAGCACCAGCACGAGTTTGCGATACTCGCTTATCGACCCACCTCCCCAGCTGAGAATCTGCAGGACCACCACAGTCGGGTTGTTCATGTCGCGGATTCTCAGTTACGAAACCTAGCACCCATGGTCTACGGGTAGCGTCTCTGATTAGTCATAAAAGCGTCCTCGGTGCCGGGTTCGAAACACGCCACCGCTTAATAATCAGCATTGGCGGCCGAAGACTTCCGGCGTAAGAAGCCACCCTCACTCTGCCAACGGCGGAGGAGCGGACAGAGGTTCAGGACACTTTCCTGTACTTGGGTTGGGAACTGTCCCCAATGGAGCGTCGTGATCAACCGCATGAGGATGAGGAAGCCAATGGAAACCACTGCATTAAGGATACGTAAAGCGTATTCAGAGGACATGTGGCCTGTAATTGAAGAAGTGTCATGATGATCTCTCCATTGGCAAAAGATTCCCGAATAGTCTCCCACTCGGATCTCCGGGAGGGGACGGCCAAGGAGGAGGTGACTGTGACAAAAAAAAAAATGGTTAAATGGCTCTGAGCACTATGCGACTTAACTTCTGAGGTCATCAGTCGCCTAGAACTTAGAACTACTTAAACCTAAGTAACCTAAGGACATCACACACATCCATGCCCGAGGCAGGATTCGAACCTGCGACCGTAGCGGTCACGCGGTTCCAGACTGAACCGCCTTTAACCGCACGGCCACACCGGCCGGCCGACTGTGACAAAAATAGTGAATAACCAACGAAAGGATAATGTTCTACGAGTCGGGGTGTGGAATGTCAGAAGTTTGGACTTGGTAGGCAGGCTATAAAGTCTGAAAAGGGAAGTGCAAAGGCTCAATGTAGATATAGTAGTGGTCAGTGAAGTGAAATGGAAAGAAATCAAGATTTTATGGTCAGATGAGTACAGGATAATATCAACAGCACCAGAAAATGGTATAATCGCCGTAGGATTCGCCATGAGTAGGAAGGTAGGGCAGAGAGTGCGTTACTGTGAATAGTTGAGTGATAGGGTTATCAGAATCGACAGCAAACCAACAACAACGATAGTTCACCTATACATGCCGACGTCGCAAGCTGAAGATGAAGAGATAGAGAAAGTGTATGAGGATCCTGCAGCGAAAGACAGTACTTAAAGCCGGCCGGGGTGGCCAAGCTGTTAAAGGCGCTACAGTCTCGAACCGCGCGACCGCTACGATCGCAGGTTCGAATCCTGCCTCGGGCATGGATCTGTGTGATCTCCTTAGGTTAGTTAGGTTTAAGTAGCTCTAAGTTCTAGGGGACTGATGACCTCAGATGTTAAGTCGCATAGTGAACCATTTGAACCAGTACTTAAAGGGAGATAAAAATCTGATAGTCATAGGGGATTGGAACGTGGCTGTAGGGAAGGGAGTAGGAGAAATGGTTACAGGAGAATATTGGGAATGAGAGAGGAGAAAGACTGATTGAGTTCTACAATAATTCCAGCTAGTAATAGCGAATACTCTGTTCTAGAATCACAAGACGAGGAGGTATACTTGGAAAAGGCCGGGTGATACGGGAAGATTTCAGTTAGATTACATCGTGGTCAGACAGGGATTCCGAAACCAGATACTGGATTGTAAGGCGTACCCAGGAGCAGATGTAGACTCAGATCACAATGTAGTAGTGATGATGAGTAGGTTGAAGTTTAAGAGATTAGTCAGGAAAAATCAATACGCAATGAAGTCGGATAGGGAAGTACTAAGGAATGACGAGATACACTTGAAGTTCTCTAAGGCTATAAATACAGAGATAACGACTAGCTCACTAGGCGATACAATTGAAGAGGAATGGACATGTCCAAAAAGGGCCATCACAGAAGTTGGAAAGGAAAACATATGTACCAAGAGGGTGGTTGTTGTTGTGGTCTTCAGTCATGAGACTGGTTTGATGCAGCTCTCCATGCTACCCTATCCTGTGCAAGCTTCTTCATCTCCCAGTACTTACTGCAACCTACATCCTTCTGAATCTGCTTAGTGTATTCATCTCTTGGTATCCCTCTACGATTTTTACCCTCCACGCTGCCCTCCAATGCTAAATTTGTGATCCCTTGATGCCTGAGAACAGGCCCTACCAACCGGTCCCTTCTTCTTGTCAAGTTGTATCACAAACTCCTCTTCTCCCCAATTCTATTCAATACCTCCTCATTAGTTATGTGATCTACCCATCTAGTCTTCAGCATTCTTCTGTAGCACCACATTTCGAAAGCTTCTATTCTCTTCTCGTCCAAACTATTTATCGTCCATGTTTCACTTCCATACATGGCTACACTCCATACAAATACTTTTAGAAACGACTTCCTGACACTTAAATCTATACTCGATGTTAACAAATTTCTCTTCTTCAGAAACGCTTTCCTTGCCATTGCCAGTCTACATTTTATATCTTCTCTACTTCGACCATCATCAGTTATTTTGCTCCCCAATTAGCAAAACTCCTTTACTACTTTAAGTGTGTAATTTCCTACCAAGAGGGTAACTGCAAAGAAACCATGGGTAACAGAAGAAGTACTTCAGCTGATCGATGAAAGAAGGAAGTAAAAAAATGTTTACGGGAATTCAGGAATACAGAAATACAAGGCATGAAATAAATAGCAAGTGCAGGCAAGCTAAGAGGAAATGCCTGTATGAATAATCTGAAGAAATCGAAAAAGACATGATTGTCAGATGACTCAGCACATAGGAAAGTCAAAACAACCTTCGGTGAAATTAAAAGCAAGGGTGGTAACATTAAGAGTGCAACGGAAATTCCACTGTTAAACGCAGAGGAGAGAGTGGATAGGTGGAAAGAGTATGTTGAAGACCTCTATGAGGGGAAAGATCTGTTTGATGTGATAGAAGAAGAAACAGGGGTCGAATTAGAAGAGATAGGGGATCCAGTATTAGAATTTAGGAGAGCTTTGGAGGGCTTAAGATCAAATAAGTCAGAAGGGATAGATAACGTTCCATCAGAATTTCGAAAATTAATGGGGGAAGTGGCAACAAAACGACTATTCACGTTGGTGCGTAGAATGTGTGAGTCTGGGCATACACCATCTCAGTTTCGGGAAAATATTATCCAGACAATTCTGAAGTCTGCAAGAGTTGAGTGGTGCGAGAATTATCGCACAATCAGTTTAACAGCTCATGCATTCAGGAATGGAAAAGCTAATTGAGGATGTGTTAGATGACCATGAGTTTGGGTTTAGGAAAGGTATAGACAGCAGAGAGGCAATTCTGAAGTTGGAGTTGATAATGGAAATTCGAACTTTGTGGTAAGTTCCTATGGGACCAAACTGCTGAGGTCATCAGTAGCTAGGCTGACACACTACTTAATCTAACTTAAACTTGTAAGCTGGCTATAGTTTCGCACCTTACAAACACTCATCCACATACTTTGCCGTGATCTACAAACACAATTAGGTATCATGTGATAGGTTGTAGATCGTATATATGAATATACAGGGCTATTACAAATGATTGAAGCGGTTTCATAAATTCACTGTAGCTCCATTCACTGACATATGGTCACGACACACTACAGATACGTAGAAAAACTCATAAAGTTTTGTTCGGCTGAAGCCGCACTTCATGTTTCTGCCGCCAGAGCGCAGTGAGACAAAATGGCGACAGGAGCCGAGAAAGCGTATGTCGTGCTTGAAATGCACTCACATCAGTCAGTCATAAAGGTGCAACGACACTTCAGGACGAAGTTCAACAAAGATCCACCAACTGCTAACTCTATTCGGCGATGGTATGCGCAGTTTAAAGCTTCTGGATGCCTCTGTAAGGGGAAATCAACGGGTCGGCCTGCAGTGAGCGAAGAAACGGTTAAACGCGTGCGGGCAAGTTTCACGCGTAGTGAACAGACAGTGTGCGAATCTGGGCGGTAGAGAATCCTCACGCATTCGTGCAGCAAATTCGCAATTCACCAAAAGTTAACGTGTTTCGTTCAATCTCACGGTTTAAAGTTTACGGCCCCTTTTTCTTCTGCGAAAAAAGCGTTACAGGGCACTTGTATCTGGACATGCTGGAAAATTGGCTCATGCCACAACTGGAGACCGACAGCGCCGACTTCATCTTTCAACAGGATGGTGCTCCACCGCACTTCCATCATGATGTTCGGCTTTTCTTAAACATGAGATTGGAAAACCGATGGATCGGTCGTGGTGGAGATCATGATCAGCAATTCATGTCATGGCTTCCACACTCTCCCGACTCAACCCCATGCGATTTCTTTCTGTGGGGTTATGTGAAAGGTTCAGCGTTTAAACCTCCTCTACCAAGAAACGTGCCAGAACTGCGAGCTCGCATCAACGATGCTTTCGAACTCATTGATGGGGACATGCTGCGCCGAGTGTGGGAGGAACTTGATTATCGGCTTGATGTCTGCCAAATCACTAAAGGGGCACATATCGAACATTTGTGAATGCCTAAAAAAACTTTTTGAGTTTTTGTATTTGTGTGCAAAGCATTGTGAAAATATCTCAAATAAAAAAGTTATTGTAGAGCTGTGAAATCGCTTCAATCATTTGTAATAACCCTGTACAAAGGAGACTGACATTGTCACGTGTGTGTTGTAAATAATTGTTAACGCTTATTGCATGAAAGGTGACGGAGTGTCTTTAAAAAGGCGTAATGAATGATTGCCTATACTGGTAGAGGTTGGAACGCCAGTGGAAATGAAACGCCAGGCAGAACTGAAGCCCCCGGTGGAAGGCCCACACACCTGTCGGCCCTGCTTAAACACAGGAAACAGCAAGACGGACGTCGTGAAACGTCCCCTTAGAAAAATTGTATACGGGACTGTGCTTAAACTGACATACAATATTTATTTTTAGCGCTACGCAATCTGACTTTCAAAAATCCCTACAAAAGAATGGCCCTGACTAACATTAACCAATACCTTTCACAAATCACTTACCTCACAAAAATCTTCGTTACTCGAACTACTGCAATACAGCGAGCGCCACTACTGCCAGCTAAATAAGAGATTCAAACTACTGAAGGCACTAGCTACTGATAGGCATAGTTAGCAAATGAAAGATTTTAATAGAGAACAAACAATGTATTTACCTTAATAGTCATCAAAAGTCATAATATATACAGCAGCTCATGACATCCATTTTTACAAATTTCAAAACTCCGCCATCTCTCTCCCCACATCCACCACTGCTGGCGGCTCCAACTGCGCAACGCTACGCGCTGTTCACATCCAGCTGCCGCTACCAAACACTACAATGGCAGACAACAATGCAAACTAGCCACAGACTGCACACAGCACAGCCAGTGATTTTCATACAGGGCGCTACGTAACGTTGCCAATAAGAAAACATAAACAGCCTACTTACATAAAGAAAACATAAACAGCCTACTTACATAAAGAAAACATAAACAGCCTACTTACATAAAGAAAACATAAACAGCCTACTTACATAAAGAAAACATAAACAGCCTAATTACATAAAGAAAACATAAACAGCCTACTTACATAAAGAAAACATAAACAGCCTACTTACAGTCGTAGCAGCTGAGTGCTGGAGCACAGTAGAGCCGCGACCGCCGCTATTGCAGCAGGACCGGAAGGACTATACTTCGGAAACGCTGAAAATCCTGGACGCAGGTGAGAGGAACGAAGAAGCGGCACCTCGGAAACCACGCAGGCTGGGTTATTTCCGAGGATTTTTACTCAGAAGCGTACCGTTGTACGAGTATAGGTTTTTCCTCGCAAACTATCGGCACTGGACGACAAAAAGACTAAAGTGCGCGTCATATATGTTGGCGGCCGAGTTTAGGTTCGTTCTGCGCATCTGACGTCACAAAACACAGTCAGCCAATGAACAGAGAACGACGTTGCCACATCTCGACTGCAGTGCAGAGCACGGACGAGTGCCTTCAGTTTTAGAAACGTTCAGTCATAAATAAAGTAATAGAACAAAAGCAATGTCTTGTAGCATACATTCTTTTATAGAAAGTTTGGAAAAAGCATTCTTTACACCAATTGCTTCATATTCTATTAATTAATTAAACCAAACAAGCAATAAGACTCCTAATTCAGGCGATAGCAAGGAAAGGTGTTTGTATCACTCTCACGAACCGCTTTTTCGCAATAAAGAACAGCGGTAATTGTTTATTTCCTATTGTACTTCAACGAAGCGTGAATAATTCATAGTCATACCAACAGTGTTTGTCAGTATTTTGCGTGAGGTCTTATAGTCCTCATGGCGTTATATAGTTGGACGAGGTGCGTTAGCGTAACGGTTAACGTGTCGGGCTGCTATACGAAAGCAGTCATCATTGCACTGCTCGCCTGCGCAGACACATGGTGTTTCCACTGCTTTGACAAAAACTATTTGGCCCAAAAATTTGATTTTTACACGTCTTCTTGACTGATACCTTCCCCCCATAAATAACTTAATTTTGTTTCGATGTTCAACGCAGTTATTATGCAGCATTAAATGTAGTAAACCATTGCAAGAAATTTTGAAGAGTGCAGGCGAGCAGTGCAGTGACAAAATCGCGCACAGCGCGGAATGGAGGGAGCACGCCTTTGTAGCAGCGAAAGGGTTAATGCGGCCATGGTGGCTTTACTTCATGAACTGCGCGCTCCCCCTAAACGTAAGATTGCGAACTATGCTATACTATGGCGCTGCTTCTATTAGCGTACTTGTGTCTGTGGCGTGCACAATGGCACTGACGATTTCTTAAACAATTCAGTAATACAGGGTGATTCAAAAAGAATACCACAACTTTAAAAATGTGTATTTAATGAAAGAAACATAATATAACCTTCTGTTATACATCATTACAAAGAGTATTTAAAAAGGTTTTTTTTCACTCAAAAACAAGTTCAGAGATGTTCAATATGGCCCCCTCCAGACACTCGAGCAATATCAACCCGATACTCCAACTCGTTCCACACTCTCTGTAGCATATCAGGCGTAACAGTTTGGATAGCTGTTGTTATTTCTCGTTTCAAATCATCAGTGGTGGCTGGGAGAGGTGGCCGAAACACCATATCCTTAACATACCCCCATAAGAAAAAATCGCAGGGGGTAAGATCAGGGCTCCTTGGAGGCCAGTGATGAAGTGCTCTGTCACGGGCTGCCTGGCGGCCGATCCATCGCCTCGGGTAGTTGACGTTCAGGTAGTTACGGACAGATAAGTGCCAACGTGGTGGCGCTCCATCCTGCTGAAATATGAATTGTTGTGCTTCTTGTTCGAGCTGAGGAAACAGCCAATTCTCTAACATCTCCAGATACTGTAGTCCAGTTACAGTAGCACCTTCGAAGAAAAAGGGACCAAAAACTTTATTGGCTGAAATGACACAGAATACGTTCACCTTAGGCGAGTCACGTTCACACTGAGTTGTTTCCCGCGGATTCTCGTCGATTCACTTCTGCCGTACTCAATAACACAAAAAGCTTTCTGTTGAGCGGTCGCCATCTTAGCATCAACTGACGCTGACGCCTAGTCAACAGCGCCTCAAGCGAACAAATGTACAACTAAATGGATCTTTATAGCTCCCTTAATTCGCCGACAGATAGTGCTTAGCTCTGCCTTTTGTCGTTGCAGAGTTTTAAATTCCTAAATTTGTGGTATTCTTTTTGAATCACCCTGTATTAGTCATAGGACCGCCTTCTGGCGTGCTAGTGTTTGAAAGAGTGTTATTTTGTGGCTGGAGTTCCTTCCATCGCCGCAGACGAGTACGAGAACCAGCACGCCAACGGACCAGATGCAGTACATACAGTGAGGTCGCAAATTGCTTCGGCTTATTAGGGCTATAAAGTTAAACTGCTGTGATCACGTTGGTTTATTTCCACTGAGGTTCCACACCACCGTAGATCATCTTTGAAAGCAGTGTCTTCTAGTGTTTGGTACGCAGATGATATCAGTCATTTCGCGTTATTGATATTACATCGCGCAGTCATAATAAGGGGCAGAGTTGGGCCATTAATTAGTAATTTTACTTAGGAAATAAGCAGTAAAGGAAAGAAAAGAAAAATTCGGAGTAGGTATTAAAATCCATGGAGAAGAAATAAAAACTTTGAGGTTCGCCGATGACATTGTAATTCTGTCAGAGACGGCAAAGGACTTGGAAGAGCAGTTGAACGGAATGGATGGTGTCTTGAAGGGAGGATATAAGATGAACATCAACAAAAGCAAAACGAGGGTAATGGAATGTAGTCGAATTAAGTCGGGTGATGTTGAGGGTATTAGATTAGGAAATGAGACGCTTAAAGTAGTAAATGAGTTTTGCTATTTGGGGAGCAAAATAACTGATGATGGTCGAAGTAGAGAGGATATAAAATGTAGACTGGCAATGGCAAGGAAAGCGTTTCTGAAGAAGAGAAATTTGTTAACATCTGGTATAGATTTAAGTGTCAGGAAGTCGTTTCTGAAAGTATTTATATGGAGTGTAGCCATGTATGGAAGTGAAACCTGGACCGTAAATAGTTTGGACGAGAAGAGAATAGAAGCTTTCGAAATGTGGTGCTACAGAAGAATGCTGAAGATTAGATGGGTAGATCACATAACTAATGAGGAAGTATTGAATAGGATTGGGGAGAAGAGAAGTTTGTGGCACAACTTGACCAGAAGAAGGGATCGGTTGGTAGGACATGTTCTGAGGCATCAAGGGATCACCAATTTAGTGTTGGAGGGCAGCGTGGAGGGTAAAAATCGTAGGGGGAGACCAAAAGATGAATACACTAAGCAGATTCAGAAGGATGTAGGTTGCAGTAGGTACTGGGAGATGAAGAGCTGCATCAAACCAGTCTCAGGACTGAAGACCACAACAACAACAACTTAGGAAATGTAAACTTTTTAATATAACTTTTTTTTTAAATCTACAACAAACATATAAGCAGGAACAACGTTTCTCATTTAGTAGGACTAGTTGCCTTCGTCATTCGTTTATGCTTGGATTGAAATTTCTAGAATTAAGAGAGCCTAAGATCTGCTTCAAGGGATAGTCAGACAGGGCCAAATCTTCATTTCAGCGTTTATTATTTTCCGTTGCGCACATTCATTTTACTCCTGTCTGGAGCAGCATCTTGGAAACTAATTTACGCTCAGGACAACACATCCACCCATGCCCGAGGGAAGACTCGAACCTCCGACGGGGGAAGTAGCGCGAACCGTGGCAAGGCGCCTAAGACCAATCGGTTACCCCGCGCGGCTGTTGATAATGGAAGCGAGCCTAAAGGAAAATCAATACACGTTCATAAGATTTGTCGACCTGTAAACAGCGTTCGACAACGTAAAATGGTGCAAGATGATCGAAATTCTAAGAAAAATCTGGTTAAGGTATGTGGACAGACGCATAACATACAATATGTACAAGAGCCAAGGTGGAGTAATAAGAGTGGACGACCAAGAATGAACGGCTCGGATTAAAAAGGGTTGTAATGGTACTTTGATTTCCGCGCCTCCGCCAATACAAAGATATAATTTACGATCGCGCACGCAGAAGTGCGCTGCGCCAGCGCCCGATTTTTATAAATAATTTTGTTCGTCTTTTTACTTTTGCGTAGGTTTCTTGTTTTGAACAACTAATTGATGTGACTCTCTCTCTCTTGTCTTCATACGAAAGACGTGTATTTTTCGGCGATGTGTTGAATGTGCTTTTTGGGTGGAAATTAAAATTACATTACAAAGCGAGGTTGTTTCAATAGTGATCCGAGGTGGTTATCATCAAATTTGTAAACTGATCATGACAGTGGCAACTTGAAGAAGTTCTCAACAGACGGAGAAAAGTGAAAGACGGGTCGTCCTACAAGAGAAATTACGAGGACAGCCATGAAGACTACATTGTAATTAATAACGCGTATCTAACAAGATTATAAGGTAAATTTCAATTGGTTTCTGATGCTATTTCCGTACAGTCGCTTTTTGTAGTGTTGCCGACCCGGTCTGCCATGCACGGTCAAATTACAGCACGATGTCAATCAATAATACGAAGTCCGCCTTATCCGTAACTGAAACCACCAAAATTCCAAACCCAATCAGATTTTCTATTTTATATTTTTCACGGCAGAACCGCGAGGAGAAGGGAACACTACAGGGTGTGAGGGATGTAGTCTTTCGCCCCTACTGTTCAATCTGTACATCGAAGAAGCAATGACGGAAAAGTTTCAGGAGTGGAATTAAAATTCAAGGTGAAAGGATATCAAGGTTACGATTCGCTGATGACATGCCTATCATGAGTGAAAGTGAAGAAGAATTACAAGATCTGCTGAATGGAATGAATAGTCTAATGAGTACAGAATATGGTTTTAGAGACAATTGAAGAAAGACGAAAGTAATGAGAAGCAGCAGAAATGAGAACAGCGAGAAACTTAACGTCAGGATTGATCGTCACGAAGTAGATGAATTCTGCTGCGTAGGGAGCAAAGTAACCAATGACGGACGGAGCAAGGAGGACATGAAAAGCAGACTAGCAATGCCAAAAAGGGCCAAGTGAAGTCTACTAGTATCAAACATAGGCCTTAATTTGAGGAAGAAATATCTGAGAATGTACGTCTGGAGCACAGCATTGTATGGTAGTGAAACACGGACTGTGAGAAGACCGGAACAGAAGAGAATCGAAGCATTTGAGATGCTACAGATGTTGAGAATTCGGTGGGCTGATAAGGTAAGGAAAGAGGAGGTTCTGCGCAGATTAGGAGAGTAAAGGAATATGTGGAAATCACTGATAAGTAGGATGATAGGACATATGTTAAGACATCGGGGAATGACTTGCATGGTACTAGAGGGAGCTGTAGAGGACAAAAACTGTAGAGGACGACAGAGAGGGAATACAATTGGAAGTGCTACTCTAAGATGAAGAGGTTCGCACGGGAGAGGAATTCGTGGCGGGCCGCATCAAACGAGTCAGAAGACTGATGACCCTTCCCCCCCCCCCTCCCCAAAAAGAAAAGAAAACCCTAGCGGAGGACTGGAGTAGGCAGGGCTCCACACCCCTCCCAGAACTTTACTTCTCTTCTTCCTGCTCGCCTCACAGCCTTCCCTGCTGCAAAAGGCGGATGTTCATGCTCTCGACCGGCGGTCACCTTAATGTGTCAGTACGGTGTGCTTCATGAGGACATGCAGCTGTAATGGATGGCTAGATGATAAAGAGTACAGGGTGACACCGAAAAACGGGAATATTTCCACAATCCAAAAAAAGTAGAATTGATGAAGAAAAGAATTTTCATTCACAGTAATTAAAACCTTGCAACTTTGCCATTTACGAAAAATTGATGGCGTTTATCATTTTTCAAAAATTGGGTCCCTTAGATGTACGAATACATTCGTGAAATCTGCTGTTGAGATTCCTTATTGACCGCTGGAACATCTCAGCTGGGATCCTGTGAATTGCATCCCGAGTTCTCTGTTTTAACTCATCCAGGGTTCGTGGCCGAGTCGTGTCGACTTCCGTCTTGAGGTAGTCCCACAACGGAAAAAAAACATCAAGCGGATAAATCTGGCGACGTAGGTTCAAATGGTTCAAATGGCTCTGAGCACTATGGGACTCAACTGCTGTGGTCATCAGTCCCCTACAACTTAGAACTACTTAAACCTAACTAACCTAAGGACATCACACACATCCATGCCCGAGGCAGGATTCGAACCTGCGACCGTAGCAGTCGCGCGGTTCCGGACTGAGCGCCTAGAACCTCGAGAGCACCGCGGCCGGCGGGCGACGTAGGTGGCCACCGAATGTTGCCAAACAATTCTCGCACATATGGCATTAATTGCCGTGCAGTCCGCAGCTCGTGGTCGTGCGCCCGCGTTCGATTCCCAGCGGGGTCAGGGATTTTGTCTGCCTCGTGATGACTGGGTGTTGTGTGATGTCCTTGGGTTAGTTAGCTTTAACTTGTTCTAAGTTCTAGGGGACTGATGACCATAGATGTTAAGTCCCATAGTGCTCAGAGCCATCTGAACCATTTTTTGAATTGCCGTGCAGTGTTCTGATGTCGCTCCGTCCTATTGAAACCAGGCTTCTTGCGCGTTTGGAAAGTTGTTCAATGCAGGTGTAACGGAAGTTCGTAACATCGCCACGTAACGATCGGCATTGACAGCTATTGTGTTTCTCCGTTCATCTGCGAAGAAATACGGACCGATAATCGCATGTGATGAGACACCACACCATGCCGTCACTTTAGTAGCGTGTAAAGGGCGCTCATGAACGTCATTAGGATTTGTGTTTGGCCAGTAACGGCAGTTCTGTCTATTCACATAACTTCATCTGACATCCACAACTACCGAGCGAGGTGGCGCAGTGGTAGCACACTGGACTCGCATTCGGGAGGACGGCGGTTCAATCCCGCGTCCGGCCATCCTGATTAGGGTTTTCCGTGATTTCCCTAAATCGCTCCAGGCAAATGCTGGGATGGTTCCTTTGAAAGGGCACGGCCTTCCCCGTCCTTCCCTAATCCGATGAGACCGATGACCTCGCTGTTTGGTCTCTTCACCCAAACAACCCAACCCAACATCCACAACTTGTTTAGAAATTCATCGTCGTTGTTTATTTTTGATATCATTTGTTGACACACTCCTAATCGTAACCGGTAACAGTCGTCCTTCAATTGTTGCACCATCTGTAGTTTGTACGGATGAAATTTTAAATCGAGAGGAAGGATTATGCAAACGCTCTCCCGGGACATTCCAACCACTGCTGTTTGCTTACGAATTGAACGCCGTGGACTCCGCAAGACAGTTTCCCGTACAACATCAGTGTTCGCTGGAGAACGCACACTTCTCGGTCCTCCTGTTGGTTTCTTCTCGAGGGCAGACCCAAGGCTAGACGCAAATTGAGGCGCGCATAGCACGTGTGACGTGACACGACACTACGGCGCGACGGACATGTTCTGTACACGTCGCGCTGGTCCAACGCATATTGCGACGCGCACACACACACGCTATGTGATCGAAAGTATCCGTATACCTGGCTGAAAATAAAGGTTTCCACTCTCGCAGGCATACGTTCAATCAGGTGCTGGACGGTTTCTTGGGGAATGGCAGCCCATTCTTCACGGAGTGCTGCACTGAGGAGAGGTATCGATGTCGGTCGCTCAGGCCTGGCACGAAGTCGGCGTTCCAAAACATCCCAAAGGTGTTGTATAGGATTCAGGTCAGGACTCTGTGCAGGCCAGTCCATTACAGGGATGTTATTGTCGTGTAACCACTCCGACACAGGCCGTGAATTATCAACAGGTCCTCGATCGTGTTGAAAGATGCAATCGCCATCCCCGAATTGCTCTTCAATAGTGGGAAGCGAGAAAGTTCTTAACACATCAGTGGTAGGCCTGTGCTGTGATAGTGCCACGCAAAACAACAAGGAGTGCAAGCCCCCTCCATGAAAAACACGACCACACCATAACACCACCGGCTCCTAATGTTACTGTTGCCGCTACACACGCTGGCAGATGACGTTCACCGGGCGTTCGCCACACCCACACCCTGCCATCGGATCGCCACATTGCGCACCGTGATTCGTCACACCACGAAACGTTTTCCGACTGTTCAATCATCCAATGTTTACGATCCTTACGCAGAGCGAGGCGTCGTTTGGCATTTAGTGGCGTGATGTGTGGCTTATAAGCAGCCGCTCGACCATGGAATCCAAGTCATGCCTGACTGTCATAGTACTTGCAGAGGATCCTGATGCAGTTTGGAATAGATAGATGTCTGCCTATTACACATTACGACGCTCTTCAACTGTCGGCGGTCTCTGCCAGTCAACAGACGAAGTCGGCCTGTACGCTTTTGTGTTGTACGTGTCCCGTCACGTTTCCACTTCTCTATCGCAACGGAAACAGTGTACCTAGGGACGTTTAGAAGTGCGGAAATCTCACGTACAGACGTATCACACAAGTGACACCCAGTCACCTGACCACGTTCGAAGTCCGTGAGTTTTGCGGAGCGCCCCATTCTGCTCCCTCACGATGTCTGATGACTACTGAGGTCGCTGATATGGAGCACCTGGCAGTAGGTGGCAGCACAATGGGCCTAATACGAAAAAAGTATGTTTTTGGGGGCGTCCGGATTAGAGTGCTGCAACGCGCAGTGTTTGACCGGTCACGGCTCGCCTGTTGACGGGGGGACCGAGCCGCTCGTGTCCGGCCCCATACGACTCGGCTCGGTCACGTACTCGCCCCATGTCTGTTGTCCGGACACGCGGATAACCGAGCGTGACCGGTCACCGCTGACGTCTCACCTCCCCTCGCCACGGCTCGCTGCTCTGTACTGTACTGTACAAATCCAACGCCTCTCTTTCTCTCTCTCTCTCTCTCTCTCTCTCTCTCTCTCTCTCGCTCTCTTTTAATACAAAAGTAACATTTCCAAGAACGGGTACGTGACACAGCTAAATTCATAAAGCACCTGCAAAGTAAAATGATATTTCAGTACTATCGTGGATAGAAGACGAGTCTCATTTCCAAGCAAAAGACATATTTTTCCTTTCATTTATAGGAAACATTAAATAAGTGCTTTCCCTGTAATCTAGAAGACAACCATCTTCTTAAAGAAAGCATACAAAGAACATTAAACATTTACAGACGTAACTTCTCACACGTTTCAATTGATTGCAACATAAACAAAATTATAGTAATTGTTGATCAGCAGGAAATCACTAACGCGTTCCGGATTTAATTGGCTGCGGCAATTTGTTAGTAACTTGCCGGCTTTACTAAAGCACCTTTCACTAGGTGCGCTTGTTGCTGGGATACATAAAATACGTCTTGCAACTGCAGCCAAACCTGGCAGATCTGTTTCATGTCTGCTCCACCACTTTGAGATGTCATCATCATCTCCGGGGTGCATTAAAATGTACAGATCTACTTCATCTGCTGCGGATGATCTGTTGTTCCTCCATTCCTTGAAACGAGCTCTCTTTCTGGGTGGTGATGACACAGAACTTGAGGGATCTATGATAATAAACAAAAGAGACAAGTAATACAGAACTGATACGGAAATCATCGAAACATTTCCGTAAGAGACCGATGACCTCGCTGTTTTGGTCTCTCCCCCCAAACAACCCGACCCCCCGTTCCCATAAAAACGAGATGTTTTACGTTAATGAAATATTATACGAGTCACAACATTCCCGTTTCTCTATAATACACTTTCCACTAACTATGCAAAAACGATTATATTAATGATTGAATGTTGTACCTGCGTACGTAGCACACATTTGTCGCACATTGTTAAGAATTTCCTGCTTTTCACTTATTTCAAGCATATTAAGATAACGGAAGGACGGCCAAAGAAACGATCTTTGTGAGGTTTCTTGCAACTGTGTTTCTTTAAATGAGTGGTTCCCGACTGGAATAACAATAACGTGGAGCAGTTTATGCACGATACGTACCCAGTAGACGCAATGTTTTATCTATAACCAACAGAAATGTACTCCATACTTGGCTTTTTAGACCTTCCCGTTTCTTTAACGTGTAAGCATTGGTTTCAGTCTTACGTCTTACTACACTGGCTTCCTCGCGCTGCATGATTACAGAGAGGGACACACCACAAATAAGAAGCCCGTACTAGCTGCAGTGTCACACGGATAATGACACGTGTAATGTGTTTGAAGTTATGTGCTACGTATTCGGTCACGGCTTTATGCTCGGTCGCAATAACTAGTGCGGGTAGCCTATCCAGTTAGGGTGTGCTCGCCCCACCTCGTATTTTGTGGTCGCTTACTCGGTCATGCAGGACTCTAGTCCGGATACTTTTGATCTCATAGTGTACTTCTTGCGCATCACTTGGCGACGCTCTGCCCTGACAGAACCAAAGCGTGCGCAGCCTATTCTCCTCAAACGATTTACAGAAACTATTCACTGAAAATATTTGACTTTTGCCTTATGTTATGTTAACCGGGGACCTATAAGCGACGGAGAGGTTCCGTCCCCGCCACAGCCGCCGTGGTCCACCACCCCACGACGGCTACCGCAGTCCACTTCACCCCTCCGCCGCCCCACACCGAACCCAGGGTTATTGTGCGGTTCGGCCCCCGGTGGACCCCCCAGGGAATGTCTCACACCAGACGGGTGTAACCCCTCTGTTTGCGTGGTAGAGTAATGGTGGTGTACGCGTATGTGGAGAACTTATTTGCGCAACAATCGCCGACATAGTGTAGCTGAGGCGGAGTAAGGGGAACCAGCCCGCATTTGCCGAGGCAGATGGAAAACCGCCTAAAAACCATCCACAGACTGGCGTGTTCGTGCCGGGGACCAGGCGCTCCTTCCCGCCCGGAAAGCCGTGCGTCAGACCGCACGGCCAACCCGGCGGGCTGACTTTTGCCTTACTTGTAGCGTTATATGTCAGCTTCGTGGCGAAGTGCTCACCATCTCGCTAATGGTCATACTTATTGTGATATACACATTTTAGTAAGACGCTAAGTTTGCAATGAAAAATAGGGGTCGCTATGATTTTGGGTTTGGTGCGTATAACACCACATGTTGCTGTGTATGAAATTTAGCGAACATATTGAATTTTTGTTTAGACTTTGGAGGTGGTCTCTGTCTCCGATCTCTAGAAAATGGATCCTATGTAGCGCATTCACTCCCGATTTCACGCCCACGGCAATGAAATATTCACAACAGCTCTCATATCTCCTAAACCGCTCGAGACATCGAAACGAGATTTTGGCGAATAATGGCATACAAGGAGGAGAGTCCTTTGCCAGTTCGTAAACACACTGAACTTCCTTACCTGTGACGATATATCAGAAGCTGTACTATCTATTTTATTTTTTTCATTCCAGTGACTGTAATTCTTTAAGAATTATCGACAGCTAGTGAGACAAGAGTTTCCTTGTATGAGAATAAACACGAGGTTTCTTCTCTTATGTTACCACAAACCGACACAATGAGGTTTTTCGTAAGCTATTACTTGTTTAATGAGACACTCTGTTTCAGAATTCAGTCATAATAGCTGCTGCAAAAATGAGTTTGTGCAAATTGTAGTGTGTTTTGGCAAAAGAAGTACTCTCAAACCTGTCAACAATAGAAATGTGGCCGTTACTCGTAAGCGGTGATGCTTGTCGAATGAGAAAAGGTTAACAATTCACACAAAAATAAATCGCCATTCTGTTGGAATTTTCTTGGAATCCCCATAACTCATCGTACGAGGGCAGTTCAATAAGTAATGCAACACATTTTTTTTTCTCGGCCAATTTTGGTTGAAAAAACCGGAAATTTCTTGTGGAATATTTTCAAACATTCCCGCTTCGTCTCGTACAGTTTCATTGACTTCCGACAGGTGGCAGCGCTGTACGGAGCTGTTAAAATGGCGTCTGTAACGGATGTGCATTGCAAACAACGGGCAGTGATCGAGTTTCTTTTGGCGGAAAACCAGGGCACCTCAGATATTCATAGGCGCTTGCAGAATGTCTACGGTGATCTGGCAGTGGACAAAAGCACGGTGAGTCGTTAGGCAAAGCGTGTGTCATCATCGCCGCAGGGTCAAGCAAGACTGTCTGATCTCCCGCGTGCGGGCCGGCCGTGCACAGCTGTGACTCCTGCAATGGCGGAGCGTGCGAACACACTCGTTCGAGATGATCGACGCATCACCATCAAACAACTCAGTGCTCAACTTGACATCTCTGTTGGTAGTGCTGTCACAATTGTTCACCAGTTGGGATATTCAAAGGTTTGTTCCCGCTGGGTCCCTCGTCGTCTAACCGAACACCATAAAGAGCAAACGAGAACCATCTGTGCGGAATTGCTTGCTCGTCATGTGGCTGAGGGTGACAATTTCTTGTCAAAGATTGTTACAGGCGATGAAACATGGGTTCATCACTTCGAACCTGAAACAAAACGGCAATCAATGGAGTGGCGCTACACCCACTCCCCTACCGAGAAAAAGTTTAAAGCCATACCCTCAGCCGGTAAAGTCACGGTTACAGTCTTCTGGGACGCTGAAGGGGTTATTCTGTTCGATGTCCTTCCCCACGGTCAAACGATCAACTCTGAAGTCTATTGTACTACTCTTCAGAAATTGAAGAAACGACTTCAGCGTGTTCGTAGGCACAAAAATCTGAACGAACTTCTCCTTCTTCGTGACAACGCAAGACCTCACACAAGTCTTCGCACCCGAGAGGAGCTCACAAAACTTCAGTGGACTTTTCTTCCTCGTGCACCCTACAGCCCCGATCTCGCACCGTCGGATTTCCATATGTTTGGCCCAATGAAGGACGCAATCCGTGGGAGGCACTACGTGGCTGATGAAGAAGTTGTTGATGCAGTACGACGTTGGCTCCGACATCGACCAGTGGAATGGTACCGTGCAGGCATACAGGCCCTCATTTCAAGGTGGCGTAAGGCCGTAGCATTGAATGGAGATTACGTTGAAAAATAGTGTTGTGTAGCTAAAAGATTGGGGAATAACCTGGTGTATTTCAATGCTGAATAAAACAGCCCCTGCTTCAGAAAAAAATGTGTTGCATTACTTATTGAACTGCCCTCGTATTTTTAACATTGAGCGACCGGCATGGAAACTTACCAAAGGCTTTTATTCCTTCTCTTGATCTGAGCAGTATTAAAATAATGACGAGCGTTCCTTCAGGTGGAATTATAGGCACATGCCAGAACAATAAACAATTGGTCTGGCGCACAACACAGTGGTCAGTGTATTGTCAGCAGCGGAGGATAATGCACGCAACGGGAATGCACAAGCTAGCCATGAGTGCCTTGTGAGCTGAAGTTCGAAAAACATTGTCATGAAAGTATATCTGCCTTTGTCAGCAGTACATTTCAACAAATTAAATATATCTAACGATGACACTCTTTTAGGACCATTTTCTTCATTTGTGTAGCCTGTTGTATAATTAGTTTATTAATGCTGACAATGTGCACGCAACAATTGAAATGCTTTTTCTCATCACGGCGAACCAATTAAAACATTATTTGTGACTGCTTTTCAACTGTTTCTAGCTTGCAGTGGAAATGTGATGTTCACATGGATGTGGTACAGTGTGTCGTATTACATTATTACATCCTTATCCAAGTAATCACAGTGAGACTTCTACAGATCTTGGACGCTTTTTATCAGGAGCACAAAGAGGTCACATCTGTGGAGATTATCCCTTTCCAAATTTTTGTAACAGAGGAGAAAATTAGAGGCCTTCAGGCCGATTTGAGCAGAGCGAGGGAGGAACTGATGAGGTTAAGGGGTGAGGAGGGTAAACGGCGGTGGGAAGTGGTAGCTGGTAACAGGGCCCACAGAAACAGGACAGTGTCTGACAGTTTCCCAATTGGCACAACCAATAGATTTGCCTTACTACCACAGTTAAGGGGCTCCGGAACGCCCTATACTTGCAATGTTAAAATAACGCTTATAAATTACATCTTTCCTCACAAAGTATTTGAGGTAGGAAGTTGAACTTTTTACAGATTATTTATTGGAATATGGGCTACAACTTCACACAGGGATTTTACAAAATTTTAGTTCAGTTATTAAAGATGATTTTTTTTCAATTGTAATGAAAATTCACAACATTTTTTCCAATTTTTTATTTGTATATTCAAAAATATACAGTTTTTTGGAAAAAGGCTGTGTTAAATTATGCAGAAGGTACTGTGTAACATTTACTGAAAGTCTGAAACAGATATGTTTGGAAGATCCTTAGAAAACATGTAATTAGTATGAGAAAATAAAAGTTTTGGGAATCGAGCGACAAAGATTGGATTAACTTTTTAGTGCATTCCAGGTCCATAGGATGGATTATCTTCATTCTCTGCAAACTCCTCCTCCAGCTTCCTCTTGTTCCTCCTCCTGTTTACTCTTGCTTGTATTTCTAGACTCTTTACAGCCCTGTCTGCAGCCCGAAGGCGTTCCTTGTCTAAAGCAAGCATCGCTCGTACCATGTTAGAACCTATCTTCATTCCCATATTTCTAAATACCTTGCACCTTACAATGTTGCCATCATTGAAAGTCGCAACAGCATCATACACACCAAAGTGAAGTGTTTCTATTCCAACAAATACAGTCTTGGGGATTCACGACCATATAACACTATTTATACTTTCATTGGGGTTTTGAGTTTTTCTGTGAATACACTTTTTCAACAGTTCAGGTGCTGCTAAGTCTCTGAAAATAGGTTAGCCACAACACATACTTTATCTCACATCACTAAAATGTACCTGATGAACACGGACGTTAATAATAACACCATTTGACAGCAGTTTAACAGCGCCAAAGTGGGTCACGCCCATGTAGAACACATTTCAAAAAAAATTTAAAAATATTTGTAGTCTTCGGAATTGAATAAATTATATATCTATTAAAAGGTAATAGTCTGCAGATTCAGAAAACGCAAAAAAGTAAAAATTGAACTTTTCATGATTTTGAGCCTTTCCGGAGCCCCTTAAGTAAGGGAGAGGCTCCAGTAGAAGTAGATGTAGTTAAGATGCAACAGAATCTCACTAGGAAACCAACTGTTTCCAAAAAAGTAGAAGGTAAGAGGAAAGCTCTGTTGCTAGGTAGCAGCCGTGGAAGAGGTGTGGGCCAGATTTTGCACGAAAAATTAGGTGACAGGTACGAGTGCAAGCCAAGTGCAAGTCTTAGCCAGGCGGTAGAGGATATAGGTTCGTTGTGCAAGGGTTTCTCAAACCAGGATCATGTGATGATAGTGGGTGGAGTGGGAAACAGTATTGATAGGGATCAGGGCTACACTATTGAGTGTGAACTGGTGAAAATAGCCTCAGCAACGACCCATATCATTGTTGGGCTGCTTGCTTTCGTGCGGCATGATCGGCCCCAGTTGAACCGCTCTGTCAGGAGGATAAATATGGAGTTGGATCAGTTGTGTAGGACGGCCACACTGTCAGACATTGGATTGGTTCCTGTCGAGGCTATTGATAGGGGGGATTTCACAAGGCATGACCTACACCTCAATAGGAAAGGGAAGGGTAAACTGGCAGGGTTGTTAACGAAATCCGTAGGGGGGACAATAGTACTCATGGATGTACCTCTTTTTTAGACTAATATCAGTGTCCAATGAGAAGTTCAGGCAGGCAGGTGCTAAAGAGGTCCGAAACTCACAAGATTCTCACAACAGTAAAGTAAATAATAATGTTACCAAATTTAACCAAAATATTGGTGGATTAAAGAAAAAAGTAGATTCTCACAAAAGTAAAGTAAAAAATAATGTTACAATTTTTCACCAAAATATTCTGGGATTGAAGAATAAAGTAGATTAGCTCCTGGTTTGTTTAGATGACATTGAATCTGATAATGTAACAGATATACTATGCTTGTCTGAGCATCAAATTGTGTCTGATATGGAAAAGGTAAAAATCAGTGGTTATAAACTAGCTGTACATATGAGTAAAAAGAATAAGGTGAGAGGAGGAGTTGCCATATATGTCAAAAGTTGTCACTGTGTAAAAATCTTAGATACAAAAAAGTTTTGTCTAGAGCAACATATAGAAGCATGTGCCTGTCAGCTTAAACTGAAGGAGGGCTCTTTTATCATTGTAACAGTATACAGATCCGCTTCAGGAAACTTTCATTTATTCCTGGAAAACTTGGATGCCTTGTTGTGCTATCTGTCAGATAGGGGAAACCAAATTATTATTTGTGGGGACTTCAATATTGATTCACTGAAAGGGTGTAATAGGAAGAATGACGTGGAAGTCTTGCTCGGTTCTTTCAATTTGACATCTGTCATTGATTTTCCTACTCAGGTAGTAAAGGACAGCAGCACATTGATAGATAACACTTTTATAGACCAAGATAAGTTTAAAAACATAAATTCTTGTCCTGTTGAGAATGGTTCTCAGCTAGTTACAGTATTCGACATAGCTCCATTCTGTAATTCAAAACTATCCTCCAAAGTTATGCATTCAATTAATGACTAACAATTAGAAATTTCAGGGACAATCTTCAGCAGTTAGACTGGAATGAGGTGTACAAGGAACCTGACGCTAATTTAAAATATAACTTATTTCATGATACACTTGTAAGAGAATTTGAAAACTGTTTCTCCAAGAAAGTAGTTAAATCTGAATTATAAAAAACCATACAAAAAACTTTGACTTACTTGTAACCACAAAAGGGAACTGTACCTAACAACAAGAAAGTGTAATGACCCAGAAACAGTCAAATATTATAAAAACTACGGTGCTACATTAAGGAAGGTTATTAAAAAATCCAGAATCATGTGCATCATGTCTGACATTAATACCTCTGATAACAAAATGAAAACAATTTGGAATATTATTACAAGGGAGACAGGGCAACCAAGAGTACAGGATGACGTCATTACCATCAAATCGAATAGAAACTTGACAAACAACAAGCCAGAAATCGAAAGCATTTTGAATAATCATTTTTTAAATGTTGTAGAGAAAATAGGATCTAAATATTCATTAGAAGAAGCAAGGCAGTTAATGGAAGAGGCCTTACCCACACAATTTGATACAACTGAAATTCCACCCACTTCTCCTTCTGAAATTAGGAAGATAATAAACTCTCTCAAGAATAAAAGCTCACATAGAATCGATGGCATTTCCAGCAGGATAATAAAATCTTGATCCCAAGAGATAAGTGGGATTGTTAGCCACATATGTAATAGCTCTCTGAAGCAGGGTATTTTACCAGATAGGCTGAAGTATCCCATTGTTAAACCACTGCATAAAAAAGGGGTTACGTCTGATGTCAACAACTACGGCCCAATCTCTCTTCTGACTGCTTTATCCAAAATTCTTGAAAAAGTAATGTATTGTAGAGTAGCTTCACACCTTCATAAAAATAAAGTTTTAACAAAATGTCAGTTTGGTTTCCAGAAAGGTTTTTCAATGTAAAATGCTATATGTACTTTCATTTATGAAATATTAAATGCTCTGAGTAACCGGAAGTCACCCATTGGGATTTTTTGTGTCTATCAAAGGCTTTTGACTGTGTAAATAATGGAATACTTCTAGATAAGTTCAAGTTCTGTGGTATGAATGGGACAGCGCTCAAATGGTTTAAATACTTAAATGGAAGAGTGCAGAAAGTTGAAATAAGCAGTTCACATAATATGCAAAAAACTGGTGATTTCTCAAACTGGGGGACAATCAAGAATGGGGTGCCGCAAGGTTCGGTCTTGGGTCCTCTGCTGTTCTTAATATATGCACTACTGGCCATTAAAATTGCTACACCACGAAGATGACGTGATATAGACGCGAAATTTAACCGACAGGAAGTAGATGCTGTGATATGCAAATGATTAGCTTTTCAGAGCACTCACACAAGGTTGGCGCCGGTGGCGACACCTATAACGTGCTAACATGAGGAAAGTTTCGGATTTCTCATACACAGACAGCAGTTGACCGGCGTTGTCTGGTGAAACGTTGTTGTGATGCCTCGTGTAAGGAGGAGATGTGCGTACTATCACGTTTCTGACTTTGATAAAGATCGGATTGTAGACTATCGCGATTGCGGTTTATCGTATCGCGAAATTGCTGCTCGCGTAGGTCGAGATCCAATGACTGTAAGCGGAATGTGGAATCGGTGGGTTCAGGAGGGTAATACGGAACGGGATCCCAACGGCCTCATATCACTAGCAGTCGAGATGACAGGCATCTTATCTGCATGGCTGTAGCAAATCGTGCAGCCTCGTCGCAATCCCTGAGTCAACAGATGGGGACGTTTGCAAGACAACAACCATCTGCACGAACAGTTCGACGACGTTTGCAGCAGCATGGACTATCAGCTCGGAGACCGTGGCTGCGGTTACCCTTGAAGCTGCATCACAGACAGGAGCGCCTGCAATAGTGTACTCGACGACGAACCTCGGTGCACGAATGGCAAAACGTCATTTTTCCTGATGAATCCAGGTACTGTTTACAGCATGATGATGGTCGCATCCGCGTTTGGCGACATCATGGTGAACGCGCATTGGAAGCGTGTATTCGTCATCGCCGTACTGGCGTATCACCTGGCGTGATGGTATGGGGTGCCATTGGTTACACGTCTCTGTCACCTCTTGTTCGCATTGACGGCACTTTGAACAGTGGACATTTCAGATGTGTTACGACCCGTGGCTCTACCCTTCATTCGATCCCTGCTAAACCCTACATTTCAGCAGGAAAATGCACAACCGCATCTTGCAGGTCCTGTACGGGCCTTTCTGGATACAGAAAATGTTCGACTTCTGCCCTAGCCGGCACATTCTCCAAATCTCTCACCAACTGAAAACGTCTGGTCAATGGTGCCCGAGCAACTGGTTCGTCACAATACGCCAGTCACTACTCTTGATGAACTGTGGTATCGTGTTGAAGCTGCATGGGCATTTGTACCTGTACACGCCATCCAAGCTCTGTTTGACTCAATGCCCATGCGTATCAAGGCCGTTATTACGGCCAGAGGTGGTTGTTCTGGGTAATGATTTCTCAGGATCTATGCACCCAAATTACGTGAAAATGTAATTACATGTCACTTCTAGTATAATGTATTTGTCCAATGAATACCCGTTTATCATCTGCATTTCTTCTTGGTATAGCAATTTTAATGGCCAGTAGTGTATTAATGACTTGTCATTCTGCTGGTACTTTTTGCCGATGATACAAGTATAGCTATCACAGCCAACAGACAAGAATTAGCTGATGAAATTGTAAACGACGTTTTTCAGAAAATCATTAAGTGGTTATCTGCAAATGGGCTCTCATTAAACTTTGACAAACCACAGTATATACAGTTTCACACAGTAAATGGAATGACACCACTAATAAATTTAGTCTTCGATCAGAAATCGGTAGCTAAGGTATCATATTCAAAATTTCTAGGTGTATGCATTGATGAGGGGTTGAACTGGAAAAAACACACTGAAGATCTGCTGAAACGTTTGAGTTCAGCTACTTATGCTATTAGGGTCATTGTAAATTTTGGCGATATACATCTCAGTAAATTAGCTTACCACGCCTACTTTCATTCTCTGCTTTCATATGGCATCATATTCTGGGGTAACTCATCATTGAGTAAAAGAGTGTTCATTGCACAAAAGCGTGTAATCAGAATAATTGCTGGATCTCATCCAAGATCATTTTGCAGACACTTTTTTAAAGAGCTAAGGATCTGCACTCACAATGTATGTATATTCACTTATGAAATTTGTTATTAACAGTCCGAAGGAATTCAAAAGTGATAGCAGTGTAAATGGCTACAACACTAGGAGAAGGGATGATCTTCACTACTCAAGGTTAAATCTGACTTTGGCTCAGAAGGGGGTAAATTATGCTGCGACAAAAGTCTTTGGTCACTTACCTAATAGCATCAAAAGTCTGACAGATAGCCATATAGCATTTAAAAGGAAATTAAAAGAATTTCTGAATGGCAACTCCTTCTACTCATTAGATGAATTTTTGAATATAGTAAGTGGGTAATTTCCCCACACCCCACCTAAAAAAATTAAAAATATTAAGCGTCATGTGATATTTTGTGTAAGGTAATATCTTGCATAGACACCTTTTATTAACCTGACACGTTCCACATCATTACGAAGTGTCGTATTCATGATCTATGGAACAAGTACTAATCTAATCTACTAGGCAGCGAGAAGATAACCTTGTTTTACTTTCCTGCTTTGCTTCTTAATCACATGATTTTATAATACTCCTTGCTTCCTTATTCACTACCCTCTGTCCCTTCTTGCAATCTGAAAACATCGCGGAAGCATGTGATACAATTCCAGTGACCAATGGCTCACCAGTTACTGAAGTATGCATTTTTCTTGACAGAAGAAAAACAAAACAAAGCAAAACTATACAGATACAAATGTATAATGTACTAACGAAAAAAACTGGAGCGTTTAAATGGAGAAAAAAGAAACACTACACAAAGGCAATAAAATTTAGTATATAGTAAGGCAATATTTATCGTATGGACAGTACTACCACTGCTCATATGCGCCTGCCGATGTGATCATATGGCCGGGCTACTTTTCCGCTCCCTGCCTCAAATTTTCCCCGGTGCTAGCGAGGCGAGAAACTGTGCCGCAACCACAACGCCGCGCGACTTGGCGCAGGCGCGTGTCGCGTCCCAGTCGCGTCGCGTCACAGTTTGCGCGGCCCCATTTGAACCTGTATTGTTACAAAAACGGGCGCTGCGCTGCAGCACGAGCTATGCGCTTCCAGCGTAAACACCACTTCACGCATTGTCTGTACAGTAGACTTGCCCACTGTTTCTATGTTCCGGTACAGTATATCGATACGTGTAACTGTTTCAGTGTTTTGAAACGGCTATGTTTCACTGTTTCGAAACAGTGGTGTTTCATTCCACTCTGTGTCGGACAACGGGACCATATTCGATCCCGAGCCAGCCACAGAAACTGTATCGTTGTTTCAGAATAACGCTGTTTCAGTCCACTTGTGGTTGGAACGGACTAATTGTATCGAAACAGTGATGTTTCATTTCGCTTTGTATTGGACGAGATTCGGGCACGGCACAGATACGGAAATACGTTTAATATAATACTTCATCAAACTCTTTCAAGAGTGTCGAAATCTTTTTGACACACAACAGCATGAAGCTTAAGATTTCCGAAAATAAAGATTCGTTTCTAATTGACTGCTCTATTCCGAAATGGCGTAGTATATGCTCTATAAACACTAACAGACAATAAAATAAAGCACACTATTCGCATTCAAAATAATACTTCTTTGGGGTAACTCAATGTGGTCAAGTACCATCTTCAAGTGGCAGAAGAAAGCAGTCAGGTGCATTTTAGGACTAGCACCAAGACAAAGTTGCAAAAACCATTTTCGAGAACTAAAGATAATCACACTACCTAGTATATACATTTATAATTGTTTAATATATGCTAAAGAGAATGTAAAGAACTTTAACTTAAGATCTGAAGTGCATGTTCATAATACTCGAAATAATAGTAAAATAGACCTACCATACACAAGGCTGACATTGACACAAAAGAGCCATAAACACCTTAGATTAAAATGTTATAACAAACTCCCAAAAGCTGTGAGCGAACTACCGATGAATAACTTTAAGCAGACAATAGAAGTGTGGCTCAAATGTACGCCATATTACTCACTTGATGTGTTTCTATACAGTGACACAAAAGAGATATGCTACATGAAACAAAAAAACTGCCATGTGAATTATACATATATGTTTGTGACAGTAATGTACTTATATGGATACATAAGATGTACCATAAATATATCTTCATACTATTGTATATTTAACTATGATCTATTATTATTATTATTACTATTGTGAATGAATAATTGTGGTATCATCAATATCTGCTTGCCCTGCACAGGTACAATTATGTACAATAATAATTATTGTAATTTAAAAAAAATGTATTGAACACACTGACGATGCCAATTGTATGGAAAACATATTGAAAGGCAAATAAAGATTCTATTCTATTCTATTCTAATAAAAGTGTGAAAAACATTCAGTTAAATTACACATCTCCTATAATATATGCTTCTCTGTTTATCTACAGTAATCATATTAAAAAAACGCAACTAAACCTACAACATTTTGAATTAAAAAAGCTGGCAGTTTTTAGACATATACGTAAATTGGATGTACTTTCAAGCAATGTGATTGACGGATCATTGATGATGTAATGGTGAACGGGAAGGGCTGGGAAGCATGGTGAATTTATAGTAATGATTCGAAACACCTTGAGGGACAAAATTTTTTTTCTTTTATACTTTATTTATTCGAATTATGTGGGTTTATTTGTGAGTCTATAGTCAATGTGCCTATTGTCCACAACGATTTTTTTTGTGTGAGCATGGATATTAGCAGGCCAGGTATATATTATCCATACTAACGAAATGTGGGAATCCCAATAGCGTATCCGTTGTTTCTGCAGTTTATTTCAGCCTCCAGTACCGTCCGTGTTGGTTCTTCTGTCTTCAGCTATGGCATTACAAAGCCCGGTGTGGGATTATTTTATGAAGATAAATCTTGAGAAAATTAAAAGTAACTAGTGCTCGACAGTGTTGTCGTTTAAAAGTAGTTCAACTTCTTGCTTAAACAGACACTTGCGACATAAGCATCCAACAGTTAATTTAAGTGAAACTCGTTCGAAATCAGTTTTTATGAATCTGGACAGTGACGAAGCCAGTTCAGTTTCCACAGCAACTGTTCAGGAATCTGCCATTTCAGTGCCTGTGCGTCAAGATGAACCATCTGTTCAAGAAATACCCAGCACTTCCACCAGTTCAGTTCTGGGTAGGTGTGGTAGACAAACAAAGATTACTGGATTTGCATCAAGACCAGTGCCATCATCCAAACGAGCCAAAATAGACGAACAGAGTTTAAGACTTTTTGTTAAAGAATACCTTCCATTTAATGTAGTTGAGAGTGTAGAGTTTAGAAAAATGACTTCTTTATTAAATGAAAACTATGTACGTTCCAGTAGAAAAACACTCTCCCACAGTTTACTCTCTCAAGTGTTCGACAGCACACTAGCTGCATCCTACATGTGCATTACAACTGATGGATCGACATTTGTGAAAAATGAGAATTATATTGCAGTGACTGTTCACTTTATTGATGAAAACTGCAATCTGAAGTCATATTTGTTATCTAGTTTTAAATTCCATGACAAGCATACGGCAGAAAACATTTCCAGTGAATTACGAAATGTGACTTCAACTTGGGGTATTACCAATAAAATTGTAGCTTGCACTGAAGATAATGCACCTAATATGGTGAAGGCAGTGATGATGTGCAAATGGTGGCATGTACCTTGTTCTGCACATACAATGAATTTAATTGTGCAAGCAAGCCTTGAACCAATTACAGACACAAGGGCAAAAGTGAAGTCAATAGTGGAATTTTTCAAAAGAAGTCCTCAAGCACTTGAGAAGTTACACAATATTCAGAAGTAAGCTTCCCTATTTGAACATCAAAACAAGATTGCCTTGCGAGATGGAATTCCACATATGAAATGTCTGACAGGCTTTTGAAAATCAAAGAGCCTTTATAAGCACCCTTGCCATCCTCAGTGTGGATTCACAAACAAAACTGTTCAATGAAGACTGGTCAGTTATTGAAAAATCTTGTGAACATGTCACAACAGAAATTGATAGTGAAAGAAATGTAACCTTGTCAAAAGTTGTCTTATTAAGCAAAGGTTTACAAAGTCATTGTCTGAGACTGAAAAACTCAGATCACAGCAATGAAGCCACTAATACAGTAACTGCTAAACTTGAGGACGGAATCTGTACCCGCCTCGTTCAAAAGTTTGCAGATAAAGCAATTGCTTGTGAAGCAACATTATTGGACCCTCGCCTCAGGGAGCATGGTTTTCCAAAACTGGGCATCGATTAAAAGATAAGATGTCACAATTAACAAGTGTTGTGCAATACGACAGAAACCCACTCGGTGTTCTAGAGAAAATCCACCACCAGCAAAACCAGTTGTGGTGAGCACATTCACCTCTAGCAATGGCAACATTTGGCAAGATTTTGACCAATCTGTAGGTGGCTTGATCCAAAGTGTAGACAATCCACGTGCTGCAAGTATAGTCGAGCTTGATAAATATATGAAGATGCCACTGATACACAGATCACAAGATCCATTGCTCTGGTGGAAAGAAAATCATGTGTTGTTTCCTACACTGTTGAAATAATGAAATGACGTCTTTGTGTTATGGCCACCTCTGTTCCATGTCAGCGCATATTTTCAAGGCAGGGGCAGACAATAACAGACAGACGATCCCGTCTTTCAAGCGAAAAAGTATCAAAAATGATATTTCTAAACTACAACTTAGAATAGATACAGCAGATCTATTCAGAAATGAAACAGTAAAATTTCAATTGATTTCTTTCTTCTCTGGACAGAGTGCACTGAATTTATATTTGATTGTATTTTGTTTAGTCCACTAAAGTGTGCATGTAGCTACCTTACAAGAACATTTTTCTCAAATTTGTTGCACACAGAAAACACGTTTTTACTCACCATTCAGTGAGTTTAATTTTTTTTTGAGTATGTTATTTATTCATTCATGTGTTTGAGAATAATTGTCTGTTTTGTGTATGTATATGTTTGTGTGTTTATTTTTGTAAATGTGCTGTGTTTGGTTATTACACTATAGGCATCTTGATACTTATGTATGATAAATAATTCTCAGGCAAATCAACAATGGTAATTCGATACTTTTGTTTTTGGCGTTCAGATAGTGTGATAAAAATTGCATTTCAACAGCAACATAACTCCATCTCTGATTTCCTGGTGAAGTTTATAATAAAATGGTAATACATCTGCTTGCTGTGAGTACTTGAGGCAACTCCATGTACCTGTACCTCAAACAAACTTCTTTAGCAAGAAATATAAGTGGTGTAGAGGCAGCTCTGCCATGATACAGGTATCACAAAGGCATTACACTGTATGAATTGTTTTAAATTTTAGTCTGGATTTTATACTTCAAAGAAACATACCTATCTCTGCATTTCAGTTACCTTGAAATTCCAATTCTATCAAGTGTACTTACTATGAGATGTATCCAGCTAACTTGTGAATGTTTGTTGAGAAACTGCCATACTTGACCATTGTGATATATCCTCCAGTCTGTTACGGTGATTTTTTGATCTGTGTGCATCAGTCACTTTGCATCCTGCTCTGTGTGACAAACAATGGAAAATTTAACTGTGAGTAATAAAAGTGTGAGTGGCACACTCGTAAATGTTAATTCAGTGCCTCGCTTCCCAGAATGTTATCTCAATAAATTATATCTCATGACATGCCTTTTCAAGAGCAAATAAAGATTATCACTCATAAAACCTATCAAAATTATGCACTAGAATACAACGAAACGAGTTTGGCAAAATCTGTTGTGCCAAACATATTTAGTCTGAGGAAATATGGAACTGCAAAGACGCCTAAGTGAAAGTTTCATACTTTATGCTATATGATTGGCGGTCTCGCACCTCATTTGTGTTTTTGTGACAATATTTATACAGTAGACACTCAAGATGATATAATGTGAAGGCCTATACTATTACAAAACACAAACTGTTTCACTGTTTCGAAACATTACATTGCACTGTTTCATTTGTTTCGAAACAGTTGTGTTTCAGTTTGCCAATCTCTACTGTACAGTGTGTAAACTTTTAGATGGCAGACCTCTCCCCAGTCCTGAATCGGTAGAAGTCGGTAAACGTCGGGAGGCTTCGGTAGGCACGTAGTCTCGACTGCTGCCAACATTACGTAGCTGACTGTTGTACAAGGTAGCCAGTGTCGTCTGTTTCGTCATTGTTTTGCACTGTACTGTCCTGCGTGATTTTATTGTGCAGTTGTGCTAAACATTATCAAAATGAGTGAAGAGGCAGTTGCTGGCCCATCTCGAGAGTCGCCAACAACCCCTACCAGTAGGCCTACGGTTAGAAGGAAACCAGTACTACGTAGCGATGCTCGCAAAATACAGACAAACATACATACATTCATTTTTGTATATATAGATTTTAATGTACATGACGATTTCAGTTTCGTTTACGAACAACATTTAAAGCGAGTTTTACTTCCAAGCCTTTCGTCTGCTTTTGTATAGGCCGGTATTACACTATCAAATTTCTTTGTCAAATATCTTTGTCCAAAATCTTCGTCAAAGATATTTGATGGTGTAATAGGAACTTTGTCAAATGTTGTCCAATATTTGATCAAATCTAGGGCCTCGCTGTAGATTTGATCAAAGAAATCGCTTGTCTTCTGTTCACTGCAATGTGACATGTTACCACATGGAGCACTAGCATAGCTGCAGTGTTCTGTCGTCTGTAGTGTTTTTATAAACACTGCCGGTAAATACAACTGGTGTGTGCCGACAACTACAAAATTAATAGAGATGTCTGAAGCTGATGAGGCGCTTTACAACGTGAGGCACCCTGAATACAAAAATAGATTAAGAAGATTGGAGACCTAACCTGACCTAACCTAACCTAACCTAACATAACCCTCTCCTGTAGCAAGGAATCGGAGTGTTACAGTGAGCCTGTCTTCTGAAGATGTAGCAGTTCTTAAGTGAATATTGTGCTTTGTGATATGAGGATACACTTCACTGAGCACATACAAAAATGTATGCTCACCCATTCTTCAGTAACTGATGTACGACTTGACATCTTACACTGTAAGCTCACGTAACAAGTTTTGTTGAATGCTTTTATCATGTCGTCGTAAAACCCACGGCTTCACCCAGATTATATTAGTTTATCGTTCCATAGATCCGTGCTGAGGAGATTCTCGTGGATGTGGAACATGTCAGTTTTTTTAAGCTGAAATAACAATACCAATAGTATGAATAAATACATTACATCATTTGTTTCTATTAAAAATTTCGTCAATGGAGTAGGAGTTGGCCACTAGTAAGTCTTTCAGGCTTCTTTTAACTGATCTTTAATTGTAACTAAATTTTTTATGTTTGCTGGCAAATTATTGAAGATGATTGTTCCTGAGTAGTGGACCTCTTTTTGAACTAAAGTAAGTGCTTTGAAGTCCTTGTGGAGATCATTTTTGTTCCTGGTATTGTATGTATGAACTGAGTTGTTTGTTGGAAAAAAAGATATATTATTTAGGACAAATTTCATTAAGGAGTAAATAT
Source organism: Schistocerca cancellata (assembly GCF_023864275.1). Taxonomy (NCBI): domain Eukaryota; kingdom Metazoa; phylum Arthropoda; class Insecta; order Orthoptera; family Acrididae; genus Schistocerca; species Schistocerca cancellata. The sequence continues at coordinate 145,521,111 of NC_064636.1, read as the reverse complement.
ACTGAGAGGCAGTAGTTAGTATACCCAGTTCTTTGAAAAGGTTTCTGCAGGACGTCCGTGAATTTACTCCACAAATAATACGTATTACACGCTTTTGGACTCTGAAAACTTTTGTTTGACTTGAAGATTTAACCCAAAATACACTCCTGGAAATTGAAATAAGAACACTGTGAATTCATTGTCCCAGGAAGGGGAAACTTTATTGACACATTCCTGGGGTCAGATACATCACATGATCACACTGACAGAACCACAGGCACATAGACACAGGCAACAGAGCATGCACAATGTCGGCACTAGTACAGTGTATATCCACCTTTCGCAGCAATGCAGGCTACTATTCTCCCATGGAGACGATCGTAGTGATGCTGGATGTAGTCCTGTGGAACGGCTTGCCATGCCATTTCCACCTGGCGCCTCAGTTGGACCAGCGTTCGTGCTGGACGTGCAGACCGCGTGAGACGACGCTTCATCCAGTCCCAAACATGCTCAATGGGGGACAGATCCGGAGATCTTGCTGGCCAGGGTAGTTGACTTACACCTTCTAGAGCACGTTGGGTGGCACGGGATACATGCGGACGTGCATTGTCCTGTTGGAACAGAAAGTTCCCTTGCCGGTCTAGGAATGGTAGAACGATGGGTTCGATGACGGATGTACCGTGCACTATTCAGTGTCCCCTCGACGATCACCAGTGGTGTACGGCCAGTGTAGGAGATCTCTCCCCACACCATGATGCCGGGTGTTGGCCCTGTGTGCCTCGGTCGTATGCAGTCCTGATTGTGGCGCTCACCTGCACGGTGCCAAACACGCATACAACCATCATTGGCACCGAGGCAGAAGCGACTCTCATCGCTGAAGACGACACGTCTCCATTCGTCCCTCCATTCACACCTGTCGCGACACCACTGGAGGCGGGCTGCACGATGTTGGGGCGTGAGCGGAAGACGGCCTAACGGTGTGCGGGACCGTAGCCCAGCTTCACGGAGACGGTTGCGAATGGTCCTCGCCGATACCCCAGGAGCAACAGTGTGCCTAATTTGCTGGGAAGTGGCGGTGCGGTCCCCTACGGCACTGCATAGGATCCTACGGTCTTGGCGTGCATCCGTGCGTCGCTGCGGTCCGGTCCCAGGTCGACGGGCACGTGCACCTTCCGCCGACCACCGGCGACAACATCGATGTACTGTGGAGACCTCACGCCCCACGTGTTGAGCAATTCGGCGGTACGTCCACCCGGCCTCCCGCATGCCCACTATACGCCCTCGCTCAAAGTCCGTCAACTGCACATACGGTTCACGTCCACGCTGTCGCGGCATGCTACCAGTGTTAAAGACTGCGATGGAGCTCCGTATGCCACGGCAAACTGGCTGACACTGACGGCGGCGGTGCACAAATGCTGCGCAGCTAGCGCCATTCGACGGCCAACACCGCGGTTCCTGGTGTGTCCGCTGTGCCGTGCGTGTGATCATTGCTTGTACAGCCCTCTCGCAGTGTCCGGAGCAAGTATGGTGGGTCTGACACACCGGTGTCAATGTGTTCTTTTTTCCATTTCCGGGAGTGTATTATACCATATGACATTATGGAATGAAAGTATGCAAGCTTTTTCATTTTTATGTTGCCTATGTCTGCTAACACTCGAATTGCAAACAGATTTGTTAAGGCGTTTCTGCAGTTCTGGGATGTGCTCCTCCCAACTGAATTTATTATCAAGTTGTAATCCCAGGACTTTTAAGACTGTCAACCTCGTATGTATGGTTCCAGTTTTCCCCCACTTCTTTTCCGCATGTGCACGCAATGCAATTGGGGTACGTACAACTGCTGCGGTTAATAACAAGTTGTTGTCAGCCATCTTGAACTTTGACGAAAAATTTGATGACAGTGTAATACCCCTTCTAGCGCTACGTCAAAGATCTTTGTCAAATATATTTGACGGAATATTTGATCACATCTTTGATCAAATCTTTGACAAAGAAATTTGATAGTGTAATACCGGGCATAAGCATGACGCGCATTTGTAGTGCCAGTACTGCAACTGGTAGGCGTGCCTTGTCCCCTCCCCCCCCCCGCCCCCACCTCAACGGCTCCTCCCTCCCGCCAGCCAATGCTTACTTCCTCCTCTCCCCGCACAACTCTGCCGTCTTACAGTTAACACACTGTACCTAGTCGCTGCTGTCGGACTGCGTTTGCGAGTCGTCTCAGTTGTTGCCAACATACACAGGAGGACAGAAGTATCCACACCTTCGACCATAAATATAATAGACTGGCCCTGACGTCATTTTCGTGGCTCCAACATCTCTGGGCTGAAGTCACGTGAATGTTGGCAAAGCATGGTTGTTTCGTGTTGCGCTTATGGCTGTACTCAGCGTTTTGTCGGGGAAATGGCATTACATTTCACGTGTAAGTGTGTCTAAGATAGTGCAGATGCGTTTATTGAAATCTGCTGAAGTGATTTTTATATGTTTTTTACACTTGAAATAGAGTATCACGTAAATTAAAGCGTTGAAAGTGATGCCTGTAAAGTCAGACTCATATTACATTTTGGAAAGTATCTGTGATAATTCGGTTACAGAAGTAAGTATAATCGTTTCTCGTTGCTACTCATAGGTTCTGTAAGGATGAAAACCGAAGGCAGCTTTGGATACAGGCCCTGAAACGGAAAAACTTTAAGCCATCTGCACATACGCGCCTTTGCTCGAAGCACTTCGCGGAGAAGTGTTTTGATAGGTTAGTTATTATTTACAGTGTATATCTATAATTTGTATTTACAGTGTCTGTCATTTTTAAACCTAGGCTCCAAAATTATTTTCTGAAACTGCAAAGTCTCACCTTTCATCTAAAATATCATTTTTTTTAAACTGATAGTTTAAACTTTTGTAAAAATAGTGGGAACTGAACCTTTGAAGTGAACCTAAAATTGATACTATAAAATGGACCTGCTCCTAAAGTAAACAATTTTGACACCTATAGTTGACATAATTCCCATAGCCCATTTTCTTTTATAAGTGACTAAAGCTCGAAACGTGGCGAATACAATGTTTAAAGTTTTGACACGAGCCCACTCTTACTGTTTAAAAGAATTTTAACGACTTTTTACTATAATTGATAGTTTATGGTAATTTCGTCCCGCTGCCCACCAGAGTGGCGTTCGATGTATTTGTTAGATTTTATAAATGGTACTTTGAACAAATCCAGGTCAAATGTAGTTCTGGCATAATATTTCACAAATAAAAAAGTAGTTTTTGTTGGAAGCGTTTGGCAGTCAATTGAGAAACGTGGGGAAAATCCGATACAAACATAGCATGGCAGACCGCTGATTTGAAATCCCGCCACGTTTTGCCAACAGTCACGTGGTTTATGTTGGAGCCACACTAGCCCCATAGCTTCTGCACAGCAAGGCCAGTCTACTACTATCTATGCTCGAAGATCCACACACAATCTTGTTTGTAGTAGATCTCGCCTTTATAATGATGGCGATGAACTGTCGATGTTGTTATGTCCATTATTCACTCCATGTGTCCCAAATGTTTGCGTATACACGAATTTAGTTAAATCCAAAGCACTGATTAAAAGCCAGAGACCGGTGCAATGCAAAGACATCGCTACAGTTCCAAGCTGAGTGAAGACCATGGAGGTAAGAATAGAGGGAGACGCCGTGACGTCACAGCTGCGAAGCTATGTGAAGCCGAGGGTAGCCATCTCAGTCCGACCAAAACATTGCTGCTGTAAGCTTGTGTGCATAGGCTTGTCGCTCGCTTTTGGAAGGATTTTGCGCTATTGTGGTGACTTGTGTGGTGTTCGGATGTACGAATCGTTCTGATTGTGATGCGAAATCGAAGGGAATAACATTTCATGTGTAAGTTGTCTCGTTAAGTGTGATTTTACAACTTCATTGTGAACGAACGTGTGCTACATCGGTACTTGTACTATAGCGTGTTTTTCTCCTGTATGATTTTAGATTTCCTAAAAATGAAAGTCGGAAAGCTCTGTGGGAGAATGCCGTGAGGAGGAAGAATTGGCGTGCGTCTAAATGGAGCACTATATGTTCTCAGCATTTCCGAGAAGAGTACACAGACCGAACTTCCCTTTCAACAGTAAGGCTCCGAGAAAATGCTGTACCATCAGTTTTCCCTACACACCCAAAACATTTGCAAAAGGTATGTTAATTCAAAGAATTAAATTCTTAGTTTTCAAGTTCACGTTTCAGTATAACACGTACGTATCGTCGATAATCGAAGTGTTGAGTAACTCACTTTGTCTTCATCATGTACCAAATTAAAAGCTAACACTACATTAACTGGCGTAAAGTATAGGCCTAAACAGGACACTGTGTAGATTTGCCATTCTATGTACCGTATTTCAGTAAATATTGGTGGTAATGAACAGTGTTTCCCAGTAGTGTGACGTAACTGAAATGTCCCAATACGTATTACAAACAGATGTATTTATGGGGCTTTGGAGGGAGGGTATAGCTAACTTAGTTTTCAGTTTCTATTATTTAGTTTGTGATACACGTTTATTACTGAATTAACAAAATTGTATCGTTTACATTGAAGGCTAGCTATTCGTAATATGACATTAAAAACTATTTTTAATCAGAAGAAACGCGGAATTTCACCTTTACGAGATTTTATTTTAAATAAAAACTTTGAAACAACCAATCTGATGACGTTACATGCGTATATGGTGCAATTAGCGACTGTAATACAGGCAGCGCTATAGCACACTAGCAATGTTTTGGTCAGAGTGTCATGGCAGCGAGCCACGCCCCCATGGCTTCAAAACGTAGTACGGCGGGGATTCGTAGCGCCATCTCCCCTTATTCTTACCTCCATGGTGAAGACAGAAGCAAGATCAGTGGTGTGCAGAACACGCAAATACGCCTCTGACAATTCCGTTAATTAATGCTAAACTGCATTAAGAATAAGTTTTATTTTTTATTATTCTGGATTTACAATGTGAGTACATTTTTCCAGCACCTATTCTAGATTACAGTAAGTTACTAATTGTTGTTCTCCACTCTTCTCTATTTGTCCATAAATCTTCAGGAATGTTGTTCTTCCTCATTGCTGACTGAACTCCCTGTTTCCATGTATCAGGTGGTCGTCCCCTTTTTCTTCTTCCAATTGGTACCCAGAATAAATTTTCTCTGTGTAAATAAATTTATACACTAAGAAGAAAAGAACGTAATTTAATATAAAAAATGTAAATATGAAGGGTGCGTCAAAAAAATGTATACACACTTTGAACTGTCATAGACAATTTATTTCCCGTTCTACAAGGTTAAATATCTGTGAGAAAGTAATGTTATGTTTCTTCAACATGTGGCAGCAGTGGCAAGGAAGTAACTGCAACATGGCGAACGTGCGTTTGAGCTTTGAAGCGCGGAAGCAGATAATTAAGTGGTACTGGAACTTTGAGAATGTAGCTGCGGTTCGAAGACAGTGGAGAAGTGAGTGTGGCACAGAACCACCTTCAAGGTTAACAATTACACGTCTGCGACACAAATTCGAAATTCGTGGAACAGTGTGTGATGTGCATAAAGGTCGATCAGGGCGACCGCGTACAGCTAATGGTGATGATTCCACAACTGCGGTCTTGGAACTGTTTCAGCGTTCGCCTCAAAAATCTTCAAGGCAAGCGTCACGTGAGAGTAACGTAAGTGCTAGTAGTGTGCTACGCATTCTGAAGAAAGGCAAGTTTCGTGTCTACATTCCAAGGCTGGTGCAACAGCCGAGTGACGACGATCCAGATCGCAGGTTAGAATTTTATGAATGGGTTCATGAGATGCTGAGACGTGAACCGGGATTTATGGGTAGCATAATTTGGTCGGATGAAGCCCAATTCAAACTCAATGGAACTGTCAATAGGCACAATTGTGTGTACTGGGCTGAAGATAATCCCCACATTACAGTTGAAAAGGCTGTGAATTTGCCAGGTGTAAATGTGTGGTGTGGTTTGTCTGCAAGGGGACTCATTGGGCGTTTCCGCTTTGAAGGTACTGTTACTGGAGAAACGCACCTAACAATGCTTGCTGACTCCATATTCGCTGCCATTCGTGCATTTACGGTAATGATGAGTTTTATTTCCAACAAGATGGCGCCCCGCCGCACTATCATAGGGACGTACGAGCATACCTGGATCACAATGTGCCAGGCCAGTGGATAGCACGCAGGGGACCAGTCGAGTTTCCTGCACGCTCTCCAGACCGCACGCCGCCGGATTTCTTCTTACGGGGCACAGTAAAAGATGAGGTGTACAAACGTAAACCACGTAACCTGGACACACTTTGGAATGAGATTCGGGCGGTGTGTGCAGAAATCTCATTGGACACTTTGGTACGATGTACGGAATCAGTGGTGACTCGTACTCAGAAATGTATTGATGCTGAAGGCCACCAGTTTGAACATTAATCACATTTGCAAAGTACCTTTATTTTTCCAATTGGACTTTAAGCTTCCCATTTACAGAAATTTAACGTTGTAGAACGGGAAATAAATTTTCTATAACGCTTCAAAGTGTGTACGTATTTTTTCGACGCACCCTGTATTATTACTGTTCATATAAAGAATGTTCCAGAGAAATGTTTATATAACCAAACTTGATAAAAGACGCTCTATAAAGCAAATTGAAGGCAGTCGCCGTAATTTGTTTTGACTATATAAAAGCAGGATCAGCGCTCCTGTTTTCTCTCTCTCTCTCTCTCTCTCTCTCGTTTGTTATTGACTGCTGTCGCATAAAGTTTAAGTGTCGCTCTCGCATCAGTAACGTTTGGTTAAATATTTACGTTTATTTAATGGTAACAGCCGTGTTTGCACCGAGAAACCTAATTTCTTCTTCCATTAATGCCATGTCTCAGTTTCTTATGTTGCATTTTAGAACTTTTTCAGGCTGCAGCAAAGGAATGTTGCCAATGAATTGTTTGGTGGCCGCAGCCGAATCGGCGTTTTCTTTATCAAACTTTTGTTTCAGCGCCCCTGAGATCTCTGTTACCGATCTTTTCTCTTAGTATCCGGGCAATATAATTGCGCAATCTGCGTAATTTTGAGATCAGTCACTGGCCTTTGAACAATATGTTCTCGTCAGTCTGACGGGATTCTGATACTGGACGATGGACGCAATTAATACTAATAATATTAATATTTAATTGGCGTTAATTAATATTATATTATTATAAATGCGATTAAAATAATTAATAATAATTAATATGAATATTAACAATTATTAAGCTAGTAAAAATTATCTGTGCATCGCTTTACCATTTCAGAAGCTTTGCCACCACAAGACCTGATTAAAAGTTTTATAACACTGATTACTAACTTTTTAACAATCAGTGAGTGTCTTTTGAGATGTTTGATTAATTTCAATAAGGAATATTTAAAGAAGTTATCAGAAATTAACTTTCACAGCTAATATTAAACTCAATACTTACAAGGGAACCTCCCCATCGCACCCCCCTCAGATTGAGTTATAAGTTGTCACAGTGGATAGGCCTTGAAACACTTAACACAGATCAATCGAGAAAACAGGAAGAAGTTGTGTGGAACTATGAAAAAAATAAGCAAAATATAGAAACTGAGTAGTCCATATGCAAGATATACAATATCAAGGAGAGTGTAAGCTCAGGGGCGTCGTGGTCTCGTGGTCAGCGTGAGCAGCTGCGGAACGAGAGGTCCTTGGTTCAAGTCTTCCCTCGACTGAAAAGTTTATTTTTTTATTTTCAGACGATCATCAAAGTTCAGGCACTCACACATAATCAACTTCGCTCACCACAATTCCAGGACATGTTCAGATTTGCTTGGACATATGCAGGATTTGACGGTCTACACACGGAAAAATCTGAAAACGTTAAAAACATATGTTTAGACAGAGCACAGGGAAAAGTGAGCGACTGTGAAACTATTACATTCATTTGTTGCAGTTTATGTGACAAACTCTTGTGTTTTCATCACTTTTTTGTGAGTGATTATCACATCCACAAGAAAACCTAAATCGGGCAAGGATGAAGAATCTTTATACCTATACGCCAAGTGTACAAGTTAGGTGGGTCGACAACATATTCCTGTCATGTGACGCACATGCCGTCACCAGTGTCGTATAGAATATATCAGACGTGTTTTCCTGTGGAGGAATCGGTTGACCTATGACCTTGCGATCAAATGTTTTCGGTTCCCATTGGAGAGGCACGTCCTTTCGTCTACTAATCGCACGGTTTTGCGGTGCGGTCGCAAAACACAGACACTACACTCATTACAGTGAACAGAGACGTCAATGAACGAACGGACAGATCACAACTTTGCGAAAATAAAGAAAGTAAAATTTTCACACGAGGGAATACTTGAACCACGGACCTCTCGTTCCGCAGCTGCCCACGCTAACCACGGGAACACGGCGCTCGTAAGCTTACGCTATCATTGTGTGGCGTATCCTGCGCATGGACTACTCAGTTTGTATATTTTGCTTATTTTTTTCATAGTTCCACACAACTTCTTCCTGTTTTCTCGATTGATCTGTGTTCAGTTTTTCAAGGCCTATCCACTGTGCCAACGTATAACTAAATCTGAGGGGGGTGCGATGGGGAGGTTCCCTTGTTGGAAGTAACTCCCCCACCTCCAAACAATTCTATCTACAGATCTATCTATTGCTTGCGTCTGTGTCCCGCATTGTGCGCGGGGTTGGCGTGGTTAAATCGGATTTGGCATGTTAATGTGAAGGGGTGGCCGGATGCCCTTCCTGCTGCCACCCCATAGCCCCTGGGACGGACTCACAGTACCCCATCTGTCTGCGTCTAGTGTAAATCATGGAGAAGTGCGGATGTGTGTCAAATGTCTGTGAGTCCTGTAACTGAGGCGGTACGTGGGGACCAGCCGGGTATTCACATAGAGGGATGTGGAAAACCGCATAAAAACCACATCCAGGCTGGCCGGCACACCGGCCCTCGTCGTTAATCCGGCAGGCGAATTCGATGTGGGGCCGGAGCTCCTACCCGAGTCCAGGAAGCAGCGCATTAGCACTCTCAGCTAACCTGGCGGCTACCTCCAAACAATTGTAATATACACTCCTGGAAATGGAAAAAAGAACACATTGACACCGGTGTGTCAGACCCACCATACTTGCTCCGGACACTGCGAGAGGGCTGTACAAGCAATGATCACACGCACGGCACAGCGGACACACTAGGAACGCGGTGTTGGCCGTCGAATGGCGCTAGCTGCGCAGCATTTGTGCACCGCCGCCGTCAGTGTCAGCCAGTTTTCCGTGGCATACGGAGCTCCATCGCAGTCTTTAACACTGGTAGCATGCCGCGACAGCGTGGACGTGAACCGTATGTGCACTTGACGGACTTTGAGCGAGGGCGTATAGTGGGCATGCGGGAGGCCGGGTGGACGTACCGCCGAATTGCTCAACACGTGGGGCGTGAGGTCTCCACAGTACATCGATGTTGTCGCCAGTGGTCGGCGGAAGGTGCACGTGCCCGTCGACCTGGGACCGGACCGCAGCGACGCACGGATGCACGCCGAAACCGTAGGATCCTACGCAGTGCCGTAGGGGACCGCACCGCCACTTCCCAGCAAATTAGGGACACTGTTGCTCCTGGGGTATCGGCGAGGACCATTCGCAACCGTCTCCGTGAAGCTGGGCTACGGTCCCGCACACCGTTAGGCCGTCTTCCGCTCACGCCCCAACATCGTGCAGCCCGCCTCCACTGGTGTCGCGACAGACGTGAATGGAGGGACGAATGGAGACGTGTCGTCTTCAGCGATGAGAGTCGCTTCTGCCTTGGTGCCAATGATGGTCGTATGCGTGTTTGGCGCCGTGCAGGTGAGCGCCACAATGAGGACTGCATACGACTGAGGCACACAGGGCCAACACCCGGCATCATGGTGTGGGGAGCGATCTCCTACACTGGCCGTACACCACTGGTGATCGTCGAGGGGACACTGAATAGTGCACGGTACATCCAAACCGTCATCGAACCCATCGTTCTACCATTCCTAGACCGGCAAGGGAACTTGCTGTTCCAACAGGACAATGCACGTCCGCATGTATCCCGTGCCACCCAACGTGCTCTAGAAGGTGTAAGTCAACTACCCTGGCCAGCAAGATCTCCGGATCTGTCCCCCATTGAGCGTGTTTGGGACTGGATGAAGCGTCGTCTCACGCGGTCTGCACGTCCAGCACGAACGCTGGTCCAACTGAGGCGCCAGGTGGAAATGGCATGGCAAGCCATTCCACAGGACTACATCCAGCATCTCTACGATCGTCTCCATGGGAGAATAGCACCCTGCATTGCTGCGAAAGGTGGATATACACTGTACTAGTGCCGACATTGTGCATGCTATGTTGCCTGTGTCTATGTGCCTGTGGTTCTGTCAGTGTGATCATGTGATGTATCTGACCCCAGGAATGTGTCAATAAAGTTTCCCCTTCCTGGGACAATGAATTCACGGTGTTCTTATTTCAATTTCCAGGAGTGTAATATTTTAATATAAGTAAAATTATACTTTGTTTTATTGGGAGACTTTTGGGAAAGTGTAGCTCATCTATAAAGAGTACAGCATATAGGACGTTCGTGCCACCCATTCTTCAGTACTGCTCGAGTGATTGGGATTCCCACCAGGTTGGATTGACGTACGAAATCAAAGCATTTCAGACGTGAGTTGCTCGATTTGCTACCGACAGATTCGATGAGTACGTAAGTATTACAGACGTGCCTCGTGAACTCAAATTGAATCCCTGGAGGGAAGACGACAGACAATCTTTATGTGAGGCACTGTTGAGGAAATTTAGATAATCGATATCTGAGGCCAAGGGTGGTGAAGACAAAATAGAGTTCGTATGGAGGCTTATCCTTGGGTAACAGAAGAGATATTGGATTTAACTGATGAAAGGAGAAAATACAAAAATTGTGTAAATGAAGCAGGCTAAAAGTAATACAAACACCTCAAAAATGAGATCGACAGGAAGTGCAAAATGGCTAAGCAGGGATGGCTAGAGGACAAATGTAAGGATGTAGAGGCATACATCAGTAGGGGTAAGACAGATACTGCCTACAGCAAAATTAAGAGAGACCTTTGAAGAAAAGAGAGCCACTCATATGAATAACAAGAGCTCAGATGAAAAACCAGTTCGAAACAAAGAAGGGAAAGCAGAAAGGTGGAAAGAGTATATAGAGGGTCTGTACAAGGGCGATGTACTTCAGGGCAATATTATGGAAATGGAACAGGACGTAGGTGAAGATGAAATGGGAGATATGATACCGTGTGAAGAATTTGACGGAGCACTGAACGACCTAAGTCGAAACAAGGCCCCAGGAGTAGACAACATTCTATTTGAACTACGGATAGCCTTGGGAGAGCCAACCATGACAAAACTCTACCATCTGGTGAGCAAGATGTATGAGACAGGCGAAATACGCTCAGACTTCAAGAAGAATATAATTCCAATCGCAAAAAAAAGCATGTGTGCAAATTCCTGAACTATCAGTTTAATAAGTCAGAGCTGCAAAAAACTATCACGAGTTCTTTACAGACGAATGGAAAATTGGCAGAAGCTGACATCGTGGAAGATCATTTTGGACCCCGTAGAAATGTTGGAACATACGAGGTAATACTGACCTTACGACTTATCTTAGAAGAAAGATTAAGGAAAGGCAAACCTACGTTTCTAGCACTTGTGAACTTAGAGAAATTTTTTGACAATGTCGACTGGAATATTCTCTTTCAAATTCTAAAGGTGGCAGGGGACAAATACAGGGAGCGAAAGGCTATGTACAATTTGTACAGAAACCAGATGGCAGTTATAAGAGTCGAGGGACATGAAAGTGAAGCAATGGTTGGGAAGAGAGTGAGACAGGGTTGTAGCCTCTCCACGATGTTATTCAATCTGTATATTGAGCAAGCAGTAAAGAAAACAAAAGAAAAATTCGGAGTAGGTATTAAAATCCACGGAGAAGAAATAAAAACTTTGAGGTTCGCCGATGACATTGTAATTCTGTCAGAGACAGCAAAGGACTTGGAAGAGCAGCTGATCGGAATGGACAGTGTCTTGAAAGGAGGGTATAAGATGAACATCAACAAAAGCAAAACGAGGATAATGGAATGTAGTCGAATTAAGTCGGGTGATGCTGAGGGAATTAGATTAGGAAATCAGACACTTAAAGTAGTAAAGGAGTTTTGCTATTTGGGGAGCAAAATAACTGATGATGGTCGAAGTAGAGAGGATATAAAATGTAGACTGGCAATGGCAAGGAAAGCGTTTCTCAAGAAGAGAAATTTGTTAACATCGAGTATAGATCGATGAGCACATCGAGTGTCAGTAAGTCGTTTCTGAAAGTATTTGTATGGAGTGTAGCCATGTATGGAAGTGAAAGATGGACGATAAATAGTTTGGACAAGAAGAAAATAGAAGCTTTCGAATTGTGGTGCCACAGAAGAATGCTGAAGATTAGATGGATAGATCACATAACTAATGAGGAGGTATTGAATAGAGTTGGGCAGAAGAGGAGTTTGTGGCACAACTTGACAAGAAGAAGGGACCGGTTGGTAGGACATGTTTGAGGCATCAAGGGATCACAAATTTAGCATTGGAGGGCAGCGTGGAGGGTAAAAATCGTAGAGGGAGACCAAGAGATGAATACACTAAGCAGATTCAGAAGGATGTAGGTTGCAGTATTTGCTTGGAGAGGAAGAGGCTTGTACAGGATAGAGTAGCATTGAGAGCTTCATCAAACCAGCCTCTGGACTGAAGACCACAACAACAACTTACGGAGTATGTATGTAGGCATAATGTATAGTCCGATTAAAACTAGTCGATAGTTGACACTTCACGCATTGCAGCTGGTTTCCTCCAATCAGAGCGCTAAATCCCACCCCCAAACCGTTTGCTGTAGCCGACTCTTCACTTCCACCGGCTTTCTTTCTTGATGTCTTTGCACCCCGAATCCTGGGTCTGACTCTTTTATTTCGTATTTCATCACCATGATCACCACACCAAAAACAACACACACACACTCGAAATACAAGTCCAGATCTGCATCTATACTCTGCAAACCACAGGGCGTGCTTGGCAGAGGGTATGCCCCATTGTACCAGTTATTAAGTTTCCTTTCCGTTCCACTCACGTGGGGAGAGCGGAATGAATGGTTGTCCAGATGCCTCAATTCGTACAGCAATTATTCTAATCTCATCCTCAGGATTCCTATGTGAGCAATACGTTGTCGCCGGATGGTGTGGCCGAGCGGTTCTAGGCGCTACAGTCTGGAACCGCGCGACCGCTACGGTAGCAGGGTCGTATCCTGCCTCGGGCATGGATGTGTGTGATGTCCTTAGGTTAGTTAGGTTTAAGTAGTTCTAAGTTCTAGGGGACTGATGACCTCAGATATTAAGTCCCATAGTGCTCAGAGCCATTTTAACCATTTGATACGTTGTCACGTATTCCTAGAGTCATCATTTAAACCCGTTCCTTGAGGCTTTGTTAATAGACTCTCTTGGGATGGTTTACCTCTGTCTTCAAGAGTGTGCCAGTTCAGTTCTTCCAGTACCTCTGTGGCACTCTCCCACGGATTAAACAAACGTGTGAACATTCGTGCTGCCCTTCTCTGTATATTTCCAATATCCTCTGTCAGTCTTTCCTGGTACATGTCCCACACACTTGAACAGTATTCTAGGATGGATCGCACGAGTGATTTGTAAGCAATCTCCTTTGTAGGTTGATTGCACTTGCCCAGTATTCTACCAATAAACAAAAGTCTACCACCTGATTTACCCACAACTGAACCTATGTGATCATTCAAAAATGGCTCTGAGCACTATGGGACTCAACTGCTGAGGTCATTAATGAGATGGCTGATTCCAACACTGTCTCATTGATATTATAGTTGTAGGATATTACGTTTTTTCGTTCTGTGAAGTGAACAATTTCGCTTTTCTGAACATTGAAAGCAAGTTGTCATCGCAATTTTCAAGGGATGTTTGGCAGTGGGTTGATGATTCCACGTGGGCGCTATCAGATTGGACACATAGGAGCGCCGTTACCAGACAATCCTCGAAATTTGCACGGCTTCTTTCTCGTTCTACAGCATCAGAAGTGGATAAACGTCGGCGTACTGTGATTAATCTCTCTAACAAGGCGTTGCATGGGCCCACAGTGTCGATATTGGAGAAAGGTTTAAATTTTTCGTCCACTCCCAAGAGACTTCCTATCACAGAGTTCATTTGCGCTGTAGAACAAGCAGTACACAGCCTACCCGAGGATCAAGCAGAGGAAATAAGGCAAGAAGTGTCGCACACATTACGTCGGGCTCGACCAACGCGGGATAACATCTCTTCCGCAGAGAGAGCAGCCATTCGTTCCCTTAAGAATGATGACGAAGTAGTAGTTTTACCAGCTGACAAGGGGAATGCCACGGTTGTAATGACGCGGGATGATTATGTCCTCAAAATTGATTTACTTCTCAACGACCCGGCGTACAGAAGACTATCTAGTGACCCCACAGAAAGGATCAAACGTAAGACACTTTCACTGCTGAAAAAGAGTTCGTTGTCAAATGATTTACGTTAGAAACTTCATCCTGGTGCTGCCGTTCGGCCTAGGTTGTATGGTCTGCCTAAGTTGCATAAGGAAGGGGTTCCTCTACGCCCTATTGTTAGTAATTTGGGTGCACCGACCTATAACCTGGCAAAATATTTATCATCTGCTCTCAGTCCATTTGTTGGCAAATGTGAACACCATATATCCAGTTCGGTGGATTTTATTCGACGATTGGGATCTTTGAAGTTGAGTCCTTCAGATCTGTTAGTGAGTTTCGATGTGGTATCCCTATTTACACGAGTTGCTATGGAAGAGTCCCTTAGTTTGATCAGTGAAAAACTGGATGAAGAGCTGGTGAAGCTTTGTCGTCATGTGCTGACCTCCACGTATTTTTTATTTAACGGTAACATTTTTGAACAGAATGACGGAGTGGCTATGGGTAGTCCTTTGTCACCCATAGTCGCCAATTTATTTATGGAGGACTTCGAGGCTATGGCACTGAGGACTTCAACTTTGCAACCAACGTGCTTCTGGAGATAGTGGACGATACCTTCTTCGTATGGCCGCATGGACGTGATGCTCTTAACAGGTTTTTGGACCACTTCAACTGTCTTCATCCCCGTATCAAATTTACTATGGAGGTTGAAAATGATGGGATGCTTCCATTTTTAGACGTAATGGTTTATAAAAATCCAGATGGAACTTTGGGACACAGTGTTCACCGAAAGCCGACACACACAGATTTGTACCTGCACCCTCAGAGTTGTCATCCACCACACCAACGTAGTGGCGTCCTTAGGACTTTGGTACGGAGAGCATACGCCATTTCCGACGCAGACAGCGTAACCCAAGAACTTGAGCATTTGATGACTGTTTTTAAGGAAAATGGATACACCGAGAAACAGATTCGTCGGGCTATGGAATTTGGACCATCTCCGGAGGTGTTCGAAGAGGAACATAGATCTGTGGCCTTTCTTCCTTATGCTGGAGGCTTATCGTTTAAGATTGGACGAATTTTAAGGACTTTTAACATCGAGAGTGTGTTCCGTCCACCCTCTAAGATTAGGGCTCTGCTCGGCTCTGTGAAGGATGATTTGGGACTTAGGAAACCCGGGGTGTACAAAATCCCGTGTCAATGTGGGAAAGCTTACGTTGGCCGTCCTATTCGCACAGTGAATGACAGGTGTGTGGAACATCGCCGTCACACGAGGCTACAACAGCCGGAAAAATCGGCCGTAGCAGAACACTGCCTAAATGAGGGACACAAAATGAAATTTGAGGAAACTGTTGTAATTGCCAACATTTCCGGTTTTTGGAATAGTGTGTATAAAGAGGCGATTGAAATTAGGTTGGCTGATAATTTAATCAACAGGGACAATGGGTTTCCTCTTAGCAAAACGTGGAATCCTGTATTATCTCGCATCAAAACTGAACGTTCTTCGATGCGGCCTTGATTGCGATATATCGTTGCCAGCAGTGTTCCACTAAGGGCGGCACCACCTCCCTGTTTTGGAAGGCAGAAACCGTGATGGGCGGCGCATGCGCCGTGTACTGAACGGTGGCCTATGTAGGACGTCGAATTGCAATCTTGCGTCAGTTCTCAGCGGTACTCATCAGCAGAAGCAGCATTTCCTGAAGATGGCGAACAGTTGGATCGCCGAAATATCGAGTCAAGTTGATTTTAGGATCCGGCAGCAAACCCGAAGAGACTTTCAAGACTTATTACGCCGGGAAAGCCTACGTAGTCACAACAAGTTGTCCATCTTTGCCCAACTTTGAAGTCAAGATCGGATTGGATATTTATGCAGCTTCTTTCTGATAGTACTTCATTATAGATAACTGCACCATTTGCAAAAAGCCTGATCTTACTATTACACTGAAGTGCTAAAGAAACTGGTATGGCCATGCGTATTGCAATACAGTGATATGTAAACAGGCAGAATACGGCGCTACGGCCGGCAAAGGCTAAGTAACACAAGTGTCTGGTGCAGGTTGCATGGGTTACTGCTGCAACAATGGCAGCCTGTCAAGATGTAAGTGAGTTTGAACGTGGTGTTATAGTCGGCACACTAGCGATGGTACACAGCATCTACGAGGTAGCGATGAAGTGGGGATTTTCCCGTACGACCATTTTGCGAGTACACCGTGAATATCAGGAATCTGGTAAAACATCAAATCTTCGACATCGCTGCGGCCGGAAAAAAATCCTGCAAAAACGGGACCAACGACGACTGAAGAGAACAGCTCAACGTGACAGAAGCGCAATCCTTCCGCAAATTGCTGCAGATTTAAATGCTGGACCATCAACAAGTGTCAGCGTGCGAACCATTCGACAGAACATCATCGATATGGGCTTCTGGAGCCGAAGCCCCACTCGTGTACCCTTGATGACTGCAC
This sequence comes from Schistocerca cancellata, assembly GCF_023864275.1. Taxonomy (NCBI): domain Eukaryota; kingdom Metazoa; phylum Arthropoda; class Insecta; order Orthoptera; family Acrididae; genus Schistocerca; species Schistocerca cancellata. The sequence continues at coordinate 145,504,187 of NC_064636.1, read as the reverse complement.
GACACAAAGCTTTACGCCTCGCCTGGGCCTGTCAACACCGACAGTGGACTGTTGATGACTGGAAACATGTTGCACGGTCGAAAAAATGGTTCAAATGGCTCTGAGCACTATGGGACTCAACTGCTGTGGTCATAAGTCCCCTAGAACTTAGAACTACTTAAACCTAACTAACCTAAGGACAGCACACAACACCCAGCCATCACGAGGCAGAGAAAATCCCTGACCCCGCCGGGAATCGAACCCGGGAACCCGGGCGTGGGAAGCGAGAACGCTACCGCACGACCTCGAGATGCGGGCAGGATTGCACGGTCGGACGAGTTTCACTTAAAATTGTATCGAGCCGATGGACGTGTACGGGTATCTACATCTACATCTACATGATTACTCTGCAATTCACATTTAAGTGCTTGGCAGAGGGTTCATCGAACCACAATCATACTATCTCTCTACCATTCCACTCCCGAACAGCGCGCGGGAAAAACGAACACCTAAACCTTTCTGTTCGAGCTCTGATTTCTCTTATTTTATTTTGATGATCATTCCTACCTATGTAGGTTGGGCTCAACAAAATATTTTCGCATTCGGAAGAGAAAGTTGGTGACTGAAATTTCGTAAATAGATCTCGCCGCGACGAAAATCGTCTTTGCTTTAATGACTTCCATCGCAACTCGCGTATCGTATCTGCCACACTCTCTCCCCTATTACGTGATAATACGAAACGAGCTGCCCTTTTTTGCACGCTTTCGATGTCCTCCGTGAATCCCGCCTGGTAAGGATCCCACACCGCGCAGCAATATTCTAACAAAGAACGAGTCTAGTGTAAGCTGTCTCTTTAGTGGACTTGTTGCATCTTCCAAGTGTCATGCCAACGAAACGCAACCTTTCGCTCGCCTTCCCCACAATAGTATCTATGTGGTCTTTCCAACTGAAGTTGTTCGTAATTTTAACACCCAGGTACTTAGTTGAATTGACAACCTCGAGAATTGTACTATTTATCGAGTAATCGAATTCCGACGGATTTCTTTTGGAACTCGTGTCGATCACCTCACACTTTTCGTTATTTAGCGTCAACTGCCACCTGCCACACAGTACAGCAATCTTTTCTAAATCGCTTTGCAACTGATACTGGTCCTCGGATGTCCTTACTAGACGGTAAATTACAGCATCATGTGCGAACAACCTGCGAGAGCTGCTCAGATTGTCACCCTGGTCATTTATATAGATCAGGAACAGCAGAGGTCCCAGGACGCTTCCCTGGGGAACACCTGATATCACTTCACTTTTACTCGACGATTTGCCGTCTATTACTACGAACTGCGACCTTCCTGACAGGAAATCACGAATCCAGTCCCACAACTGAGACGATACCCCATAGGCCCGCAGCTTGATTAGAAGTCGCTTGTGAAGAACGGTGTCAAAAGCTTTCCGGAAATCCAGAAATACGGAATCAACCTGAGATCCCCTGTCGATAGCGGCCATTACTTCGTGCAAATAAAGAGCTAGCTGAGTTGCACAAGAACGATGTTTTCCGAAACCGTGCTGATTACGTATCAATAGATCGTTCCCTTCGATGTGATTCATAATGTTTGAATACAGTACATGCTCCAAAACCCTACTGCAAACCGACGTCAATGATATAGGTCTGTAGTTCGATGGATTACTCCTACTACCCTTCTTAAACACTGGTGCGACCTGAGCAATTTTCCAATCTGTAGGTACAGATCTATCGGTGAGCGAGCGGTTGTAGGGAGCTATTGTATCAGCGTAATCTGAAAGGAACCTAATCGGTATACAATCGGGACCTGAAGACTTGCCCGTATCAAGCGATTTGAGTTGCTTCGCAACCCCTAACGTATCTACTTCTAAGAAACTCATGCTAGTAGCTGTTCGTGTTTCAAATTCTGGAATATTCCATTCGTCTGGTGAAGGAATTTCGGAAAACTGCGTTCAATAACTCTGCTTTAGCGGCACAGTCGTGGGTAACAGTACCATCGGCACTGCGCAGCGAAGGTATTGACTGCGTCTTGCCGCTTGTGTACTTTACATACGACCACAATTTCTTCGGATTTTCTACCAAATTTCGAGACAACCTCATGAATCCATGGGACCTGCATGTTCAAGCTGCTGGAGACTCTGGAATGGTGTGGGTCGTGTGCAATTGGGCCGATATGGGAGCCCTGATACGTCTAGATACGACTATGCAGGTGACACGTACGTAAGAATCACCTGCATCCATTCGTGTCCATTGTGAATTCCAACGGACTGGGGCAGTTCCAGCAGGACAATGCGACACCGCACACGTCCAGATTTGCTACAGAGTGGCTCCAGGAACATTCTTATGGGTTTAAACACTTCCGCTGGCCACCAAACTCCCCAGACATGAACAATATGGAGCATATCTGGGATGCCTTGCGATGTGACGTTCAGAAGACACCTTCAAACCCTCGTACGGATTTTTGTATTTACGGTGTCAGTTCCCTCCAGCTCCACTTCAGACATTAGTTGAGTCTATGTCACGTTGTGTTGCGGCACTTCTGCGTGCTCGCAGGAGCCCTACACGATATTAAGCAGGTGTACCAGTTTCCTTGGCTCTTCAGCTTAATATTCTCTGCAAGGTCATAAATAAACAACAGTAACAGCAAGGATCCCAACAAACTTCCATGACGCACACCCGAAGTTACTTCTACATCTTAAGATGACTCTCTGTCCGAGATAACTGTGTCCTCGCCCGCATCTCGTGCTCGTGCGGTAGCGTTCTCGCTTCTCACGCCCGGGTTCCCGGGTTCGATTCCCGGCGGGGTCAGGGATTTTCTCTGTCTCGTGATGGCTGGGTGTTGTGTGCTGTCCTTAGGTTAGTTAGGTTTAAGTAGTTCTAAGTTTTAGGGGACTTATGACCACAGCAGTTGAGTCCCATAGTGCTCAGAGCCACTTGAACCATTTTTTAACTGTGTCCTCCCTGCATAAAAAGTCCTCAGTCCAGTCACAAATTTCACTTGATATCACTCTCACATTCCACTCCTTTTATCGTCAGATATCAGCAAAAACACCCTCTGAGTGTGTTAGCATCTATAGAATAAATGATTGGCATTTCGAGTGGACCCTTATTCTATGGCAGAGCACAACAGTGTGTAGCTGTACACAAATTGTTTTTAATTCAAGATTATTGTCAAAGAAGTACACGAACTTAGATAGGTTGTAACAAGACAAAGTTAGGACGGTTGTCAAGATAACGCATTTCTTCCTGTTTAATCAAAATAACTCTGAACACAATAATATTAAATTTTAACCAGAAGGGCCGGCCGGAGTGGCCGAGAGGTTCTAGGCGCTGCAGTCTGGAACCGCGCGACCGCTACGGTCGCAGGTTCGAATCCTCCCTCGGGCATGGATATGTGTGATGTCCTTAGGTCAGTTAGGTTTAAGTAGTTCTAAGTTCTGGGGGACTGGTGACCTCAGAAGTCAAGTCCCATAGTGCTCAGAGCCATTTGAACGAGTTTAACCAGAAGGTTCTCTACAAAATTATCCTCACTACTAAATCATGAAGTTGGCCAATATTACGACTAATCATGCGATTCCGGTTCTAAGTTCTGTACTATTTGGCATGACAATCATGTCTACAGAGGATGGTTAGTTTTCTGTGACAAGCTGAGCAAAAGATTACTCAAGGCTGCTCGTGTTCACAGTGGACGCAAGCTGGTGAACCAACAGGTTTACGCCTCTGCTAGCGTTATTTACCTCAGCTGCGATGAGCTGTCTGCTGCATGGCTGCTTTCATCGTCTGTAAGTCCTTTAAAAGCTAATCAAAATCTTTACCGATTTTATCAGCAGAAACTGTCGTATGTTTCTCGTTACGCGAGAAAACATTCACTCATCCCTAGTCTTGAAATATGGCGATATGCACGTGCATGGTTGGAGCAGCATGCATATTACAATTGTGAGGTGCCGGGGCTAGCAGTGTATTTAACACTCATTTCTTCTAGAATCTACATATGTAAATGATGCTCTAAGCCCCCCCTATTCTAACTCCAACTTTTGCTGTTGCACAAGGATTAAAAAAAATACGCAAACTGACTCTAATCAACCCTGCCAGTGGAGTAGAAGAGAGTTTGGCACCTGCAATAATTTAATTTGATAAATAAGTTAAATAAACGAAGGTTTCATTAACATAGTGAGGAATGATGGGGTTGCTCTACCGATTAGCAGAATGAAAGTTCTGTCCAAAATAATTATATGATTTATTAAGACTAAACACAAAATAATAATCAAAAACACATGAAACATTTATAATACATCAAATTGGCTCAAATTGGATACTCAAACAAACGCTATGAAGGTGAAGTTGTCCGTAAACTAGATTGTGAGGTTTAAGACGAAGTGGTATGTGGAGCCAATTCCTTGCCACTCAAATCTTAAGAGAGACACACAGCTAACCCAACATTAATTGCTGCTACTCAAGACAGAACAAAGTTAGAAAAAGACGAACAGGCGCGCTCTGCTGAGCTCTGATTATCACCTAGGAAAATCCCTATCTGCCGGTGCTGCGGACATACATTACCAAACTGTCTTCTTAACTGCCAGAACACGATCTGGCGTACCGGAGGCGATGGCTGGTTGCTTCGACGTCCTCGACCGAAAAGCGAGAGCCGACTACCCCGAGCACCCGTACAGGCCGAACACACAACATTCCCGCCCCCACGACAGTGGCCATCGTTAAACGTTCCAATCAGCAACTCGAAAACCGGCGGAAAATTCCACTCCATTGCCGGAACACTACCATTCCACCAGTGGAGATTCTTGGCGCCAATTTCTGCGCCGATTTTGCTACATGACGGAGCTATGCCCTGAGCAAGCCAATCACAGTTACGATTTTGCAGAAAGCGCGGGAATTTGCCCGCCACAACCGCCTGGGTACACAAGTCATTCCCACGCCTCGCTGGTAGCCCACCAGAAAGTGTTTTCGCTAAGTTTCTGCGAAGTAACGGAACCTCTAGCCCAGCCGCTACTTCAGGCCCCTGCGGGCGTGCCTCTTGACAATGTCGGCGTCTGGAAAGCATTCACTCGACTTCCTCACACCCGTCGGCTTACCCTTTCAAAGTCAGCAGAGCCCGCCTGTCACCGGACCACCCGGGTGATGAGAGACGCTGCGTGGGAAGTCCGCGTGTGAAGGAATAGCAACTTTCCACCGCATGCAATTAGAGAGGAGAATCGTAAGATAGAAATATGAGAGGGGGCTCATGCCACCTCTCACAATGCCCTCTCAGTTCTCGCAAGCACAATTAACTACGTGGCTGTTTCGTTTCTCCACTGTTGGAGCTCAGTGACACTACAGCTAATATCTAGCTGAATGTCAGCTGAAGTGAATACAGTGTTCACACAAAATTCCTTCTCTGTGTCAAAACAGAGCATTACGCGCCCCTTTTTGCACTTTACGCCGGTTCAGGGGAGAGTCTCCGAAATTTCCGGTCAAGGGCCTACCATCAAACTGCGTCGAAATTTCGGCACTTTACTCCTTCCTAGTCCACTTCAGCCAATCGGACATTTAGTGCCCGCTCCAGACGCCTAAAAGTTACACGCGTACATCACGTGCCGTTCACGTGATCAACTGCGTCGCTGGTCTGTTTGTATCCATCTGGAAATTCACCAACGCAGTTTTCTAAAGATTCCCTCCGTACCACGGTGGCTCTGGCTCGCTTCGATGAGTCAGCCAGCGCCTTCGTTGTCCCTCGCCACGGGTCTCTTGTAGATTAGATTAGAGTAGATTAGATTTACTTTCATTCCAATTGATCCGTAGTGAGGAGGTCCTCCAGGATGTGGAACATGTCAGAAAAACAACAATACATGACAAATATTTACAACTAAAACAAATAAGCTAATGTACCATTCCACAGGTCCCAAGTGGAATGATCGTCATTTTTTAATGAACACTAAGAGTCATTTTACAAATACTAATGCACTGAATTTAAAATAAAAAAGTTTTTTATTTATTTATAAGGTAATAAACATGTAATACAACTACTGTAATACTTATTTACAATGAACACATTACTGCACTGAAATGGTGCAGAAGTTAGATTATACTTACACATTTACACACACACACACACACACACACACACACACACACACAGACACACAAATTTTCAGTGAACACATTACTGCACTGAAATTGTGCAGAAGTTATGTTGTACTTATATACAAATCAGTTGGTTTTACTAAGAAATTCATCAATGGAGTAGGAGTTGGCCACCAATAAATCCTTTAGGCTTCTCTTAAACTGAATTTCATTGGTTGTTAAGCTTTTTATGGCTGCTGGCAAGTTATTGAAAATGTGTGTTCCTGAATAATGCACACCTTTTTGTACAAGACTAAGTGACTTTAAATCCTTGTGAAGATTATTCTTATTTCTAGTATTGATTCCATGAATTGAGCTGTTGGTTTGAAAAAGTGATATATTTTTAGTGACAAATTTCATTAAGGAATAAATATATTGGGAAGCTGTAGTTAGTATCCCTAGTTCCCTAAACAGGCTTCTGCAGGATGTTCTTGAGTCCACACCACATATAATTCTTACTGCACGTTTTTGTGCCCGGAAAACTTTAGCTTGGCTTGATGAATTACCCCAAAAAATAATCCCATATGACATTATGGAATGACTCGGGCCGCATCTGCTCCCAAACCAAAATGTTTCTTCCCGCAGCGTTTTTCTTCTCTTGCTCATTGACATGCAGGATTTAGGTTCGGTGTGTTAATACTGTCGACTGAGTGTCATCCCTTTACACTGCATACTATACATTTTAATAGGCAAATCTGCTTATTTTCGCCGACTTATGCCAGCTGACATATTCACCTTCCTGTTACGATGTATAAAAGCTCTCATGTAAGGTGCAAAATTGACATTCATTTAATCTACCACCTTACACCACATATGATCCTACTTTTGACAATGAGTGTATGTGTGGTACTGTGTCAAACGCTTTTTGTAAATCAAGAAATATTGCATATACCTGGTTTCTTTGATCCAAAGCTTTCAGTATGTCATGTGAGAAAAGTGTGAGTTGGGTTTCAGCAGATGAGTGGTTTCGGAATCTGTGCTAGTTGACATGGATATCTCATTATGTGTGAGCTAAGGACATGTCCTAAGATTGTACAACAAATCGATGTAAAGGATATCTTAGGGTAGTTTCGCGGCTCACTTCTGTTAGCCTTGTAAAGGGATGTGACGTATGCTTTTTTCCAAGAACTGGGCACAGGTTTTTGTTCGAGGGATCAACGGTAGCTTGCAGTTACATGAGGGGCTAACTCAGCCGCAAATTCAGTGTGGAATCTCATGGGGATTCCATTGGGCCTGAAGTTTTGTTCAATTTTAATGTTTTCAGCTGTTTCTCCATACTACCATCACTTAACCGTTATTTGACTCGTCTTTTCAGTGGTACGAGGATTAAACGGGGCAGTTCGCCTGGGTATTCCTCTGTAAAGGGACATTAGATAACGGAGTTAAGCATTTCAGCTTTTGCTTTCCTATCCTCGATTTCCGTTTCTGGTGTAAACATTGCACTATGTATTCTTCCGCGTTCGCTGCAGCCTCATTGGATTTCCGTTTCACGTGGGACTGCAGCCAAGCTGTCTCGAGTACTGCCAACTAACAAGGGGAGGCCGCCAATTGTGAAATTCAGATTCGATTCATACTGCGCATAATAAAAATTCATGGCCAGAGGTGTAATGTGGCAAAGCACCTAGTAGCACTTCTCAGCCGTTGTCGAGAAAATCGACAGTTAAAAGAAACCGTTGCAGTGAAATACTCTCTACGATTAACAATTTTCAACAGCGTAGTGGCGCAGCGGTAAGCGCTCGGGTTCGAAATGAGAAGGTCGCCGTATCGAATCTCGCACCATGCAATTTTTTTTATTATTAGTTTTTTGTAATTCAAATATATATATATATATATATATATATATATATATATATATATATATATATATATATATATATATCCTATTAATGAATTGCTTATGCATGTTGGTGAAGGCGGATCGCTCTCCAATTGTACCGCCTCCATTTTTCCGTTTGTTTAACAGGGTGTACCAAAGTTTTCACGTCCGCACTGATTTTCGACGATGTTACAAGTTGTGCTTCTTTCGAAGTTAGCAGGCAACTACGCTGTTATGCGGCGGCTCGTTCCGGTCCATTCAACATCTGTCCTTCAAGTGTAACGAGCGAGTAACGGAGTTTATATTTCATACCTGCCACAGCAAATTTGTGTTTGTGGGGTCTCTATCCTAATTCGAACGTTTGCCTTACGCTATACGTATTCGTTTCGGAATATCGTTTCTACGTCTTCCGTTAACTATACGTGGTTAACATTATGAAGACAATTAATAACATTTGTGAAATACAACTTTGTTTGCGGAAAACATAATGATGTTCGAAGTCGTCAGTTTTTCCACGACAAACGACTTTCAACAACTTACAAAATATATATATATATATATATATATATATATATATATATATATATATATATATATATAAAATTCCCAGCAATCAGTTGCAACAATTATGCATATATATACATATATATATATATATATATATATATATATATATGTGTGTGTGTGTGTGTGTGTGTACATTTGAATTAAAAAAAAAAAAAAAAAGGTTGTATGGTGCGAGATTCGATCCGGCGACCTTTGCATTACGAACCCGAGTGCTTACCGCTGCGTCACGACGGTGTGGGAAATTGTTACTCGTAGAGAGTATTTCACGGCAACGGTTTCTTTTAACTGTCGATTTTCTAGACAACGCCTGAAAAGTGCATCTTGGTACTTTGCCACATTACACCTCTGGCCATGAGGTTTTATTATGCGCAGTATGAATCAAATCTGAATTTCACAATTGGCGGCCTCCGCTTGTAAGACAATAAGGTGACACGCTGTGCTGTGCGTTACGCGCACATCGACTGCCCGGTAATACGGGACAGCAGCTTTAGCGGCGCATTTAACTTGGACAGCGCTGGCCGGCCAGCTGGTACAGCTGCAGGTCACACGTAAAACGAGACGAGCAGAGCAGCAATACAGCTTCGAATGTCATTTAATTTTTAAAGCAGAAAGAAATAATAACTGCAAATCTCCAACAATACTCCTTAGACGACTAGACGAAAACCGCAACACGTTATAGTTTTAGCTAACTTGCTATGGGTAGCTTTGAGGGATGAAGTAGTGAAGGCAGCAGAGGATCAAGTAGGTAAAAAGACGAGGGCTAATAGAAATCCTTGGGTAACAGAAGAAATATTGAATTTAATTGATGAAAGGAGAAAATATAAAAATGCAGTAAATGAAGCAGGCAAAAAGGAATACAAACGTCTCAAAAATGATATCGACAGGAAGTGCAAAATGGCTAAGCAGGGATGGCTAGAGGACAAATGTAAGGATGTAGAGGCTTGTCTCACTAGGGGTAAGATAGATACTGCCTACAGGAAAATTAAAGAGACCTTTGGAGAGAAGAGAACCACTTGTATGAATATCAAGAGCTCAGATGGCAACCCAGTTCTAAGCAAAGAAGGGAAGGCAGAAAGGTGGAAGGAGTATATAGAGGGACTATACAAGGGCGATGTACTTGAGGACAATATTATGGAAATGGAAGAGCATGTAGATGAAGACGAAATGGGAGATAAGATACTGTGTGAAGAATTTGACAGAGCACTGAAAGACCTGAGTCGAAACAAGGCCCCGGGAGTAGACAACATTCCATTTGAACTACTGATGGCCTCGGGAGAGCCAGTCCTGACAAAACTCTACCATCTGGTGAGCAAGATGTATGAAACAGTGGAAATACCCTCAGACTTCAAGAAGAATATAATAATTCCAATCCCAAAGAAAGCAGCTGTTGACAGATGTGAAAATTACCGAACAATCAGTTTAATAAGCCACAGCTGCAAAATACTAACACGAATTCTTTACAGACGAATGGAAAAACTAGTAGAAGCCGACCTCGGGGAAGATCAGTTTGGATTCCGTAGAAATACTGGAACACGTGAGGCAATACTGACCTTACGACTTATCTTAGAAGAAAGATTAAGGAAAGGCAAACCTACGTTTCTAGCATTTGTAGACTTAGAGAAAGCTTTTGACAATGTTGACTGGAATACTCTCTTTCAAATTCTGAAGGTGGCAGGGGAAAAATACAGGGAGTGAAAGGCTATTTACAATTTGTACAGAAACCAGATGGCAGTTATAAGAGTCGAGGAACATGAAAGGGAAGCAGTGGTTGGGAAGGGAGTAAGACAGGGTTGTAGCCTCTCCCCGATGTTATTCAATCTGTATATTGAGCAAGCAGTAAAGGAAACAAAAGAAAAATTTGGAGTAGGTATTAAAATCCACGGAGAAGAAATAAAAACTCTGAGGTTCGCCGATGACATTGTAATTCTGTCAGAGACGGCAAAGGACTTGGAAGAGCAGTTGAATGGAATGGACAGTGTCTTGAGAGGAGTATATAAGATGAACATCAACAAAAGCAAAACAAGGATAATGGAATGTAGTCGAATTAAGTCGGGTGATGTTGAGGGTATTAGATTAGGAAATGAGACACTTAAAGTAGTAAAGGAGTTTTGCTATTTGGGGAGCAAAATAACTGATGATGGTCGAAGTAGAGAGGATATAAAATGTAGACTGGCAATGGCAAGGAAAGCGTTTCTGAAGAAGAGAAATTTGTTCACATCCGGTATAGATTTAAGTGTCAGGAAGTCATTTCTAAAAGTATTTGTATGGAGTGTAGCCATGTATGGAAGTGAAACGTGGACGTTAAATAGTTTGGACAAGAAGAGAATAGAAGCTTTTGAAATGTGGTGCTACAGAAAAATGTTGAAGATTAGATGGGTAGATCACATAACTAATGAGGAAGTATTGAATAGGATTGGGGAGAAGAGAAGTTTGTGGCGCAACTTGACCAGAAGAAGGGATCGGTTGGTAGGACATGTTCTGAGGCATCAAGGGATCACCAATTTAGTATTGGAGAGCAGCGTGGATGGTAAAAATCGTAGAGGGAGACCAAGAGATGAATACACCAAGCAGATTCAGAAGGATGTAGGTTGCAGTAAGTATTGGGAGATGAAGAAGCTTGCAGAGGATAGAGTAGCATGGAGAGCTGCATCAAACCAGTCTCAGGACTGAAGACCACAGCAACAACAACAACGTACTATTGTAATTAAAAACAAGAATGATGAAAATTCCTGACTCAACCACAGGGTAATTTTTCTGCATGGTTCAAATGGCTCTGAGCATATGCGACTTAACTTCTGAGGTCATCAGTCGCCTAGAACTTAGAACTAATTAAACCTAACTAACCTAAGGACATCACACACATACATGCCGGAGGCAGGATTCGAACCTGCGACCGTAGCGGTCGCGCGATTCCAGGCTGTAGTGCCTAGAACCGTACGGCCACTCCGGCCGGCAATTTTTCTGCATAAGCTGTGTGTAACGTGAGAGAGTATTTTCGATTTCGCCATATAGTTAAATATTGCAGCCACTGAAGGTATTACTTGCAGTCCGTCGTCTGGCAATCTCTTAGCTCCTTCCTTCTCCGAATCCGAGAAATACATTTCAGTTCTGGAAGTGTCATCTGCTACGTTGATAACGAGCCTATCAACAACAGAATCCAGGAAGCCAACCATGCGCAGCATTTTCTCATTTTCTTTCGTGACGAGCCGTTCTATATCCCGCCAGCGTTAGGCAGTGACGTGTGAAAAAGCTGCGTGTGTTAGTTACAGCACGTCTGGCGGGTTAATAGTCTTGTTACTTGTCGGGTCAAATCCCGCAGCTTAGCTCCAGATCAGTTCTGTTGGGATCATTTTGTAATGGTACAGTAGCAAATGTAAAAACGCGGCATTTGTATGATGTGCTCGATGCTGTGAAAATGATTGTTTTTCATGTTTCTACGATACTTATCTACCTCTGTGATATAAAGCGATGGACATATTCCGAATAAAGAGGATTTGGGTTTTTATTTTTGCCGTAAAGAATTAAATTGTTATGTTTTCTTAATTTAAACAACTTTTATGAACTCTCTTTCATAAAACATCGATAATAAAGAATTTGTATTTGAAATGGAAACAGGAGCTTCGCGTCTAATGTACAATTAGAAACAAGAAGATGTGCCTTACTCATAAAAAATGATGACGAGTTTTATAATTACGAGATGTAGGTATTTCAAATTGAACGAGAAAAAAAATGATAGCGGGAAGATTTGAACCATTTGGTTCACATACCATTTCGCTACCAACTGCGCTACTCGCTCAAGATGAGTATATTTATCAACTGCAATATACATAGCATTGCGAAAGCTTCAAAGTCGATTATCCCCGTAAATTTATGAAAAACCTTACGACCAGCCCATTTCTCGGCACTTTTTAACCGTGTTCCACGCGCGTGTTTCGCTACGGAACAGGGAGCAGCCTCTGCCATTTTTATAATGCGCATTAACATCGCGACAATCAGGGCACAACCTGCAGGTGCTGTAACTGTACACGATTTTTGAAACAAAAACTACGTAGCTAAAGCGTGATTAAGAAAAACGTTGATGGTCGCTAGTACAGTTGAATATTCTAAAGTTTCATTTAACGTAACTCAGTAATAAGATATCTAATACATAAGCAGGACCTACTTCCAAGAGCGTAACAACACCAGTGTATGCGTGCTACTGCTTCTGACCAGTCAGCGCGTTTGTGTTTGTTTACATCAGGTTTATCCTTATGAGGAACGGATTATAATATTGGTGCCATTCTTCGACCATAAATATAATAGACTGGCCCTGACGTCATTTTCGTGGCTCCAACATCTCTGGGCTAAAGTCACGTGAATGTTGGCAAAACATGGTTGTTTCGTGTTGCGCTTACGGCTGTACTCAGCGTTTTGTCGGGGGAAATGGCATTACATTTCACGTGTGTTTCTATGACAGTGCAGATGCGTTTATTGAAATCTGCTGAAGTGACATTTTTTACACTTGAAATAGAGTATCACGTAAATTAAAGTGTTGAAAGTGATGCCTGTAAAGTCAGACTCGTATTAAATTTTGGAAACTATCTGTGATAATTCGGTTGCAGAAGTAAGTATAATCGTTTCTCGTTCCTACTCATAGGTTCACTAAGGATGAAAACCAAAGGCAGCTTTGGATACAGGCCCTGAAACGGAAAAACTTTAAGCCATCTGCACATACGCGCCTTTGCTCGAAGCACTTCGCGGAGAAGTGTTTTGATAGGTTAGTTATTATTTACAGTGTATATCTATAATTTGTATTTACAGTGCCTGTCATTTTTAAACCTAGGCTCCAAAATTATTTTCTGAAACAGCAAAGTCTCATCTTTCATCTAAAATAACATTTTTTTAAACTGATAGTTTAAACTTTTGTAAAAATAGTGGGAACTGAACCTTTGAAGTGCACCTAAAATTGATACTCTAAAATGGACCTGCTCCTAAAGTAAACAATTTTGACACCTATAGTTGACATAATTCCCATAGCCAATTTCTTTTATAAGTGACTAGAGCTCGAAACGTGGCGAATACAATGTTTAAAGTTTTGACACAAGCCCACTCCTATTGTTTAAAAGAATTTTAACGACGTTTATAGCAATTTCGTCCCGCTGCCCACCAGAGTGGCGTTCGATGTATTTGTTAGATTTTATAAATGGTACTTTGAACAAATCCAGGTCAAATGTAGTTCTGGCATAATTTTTCACAAATAAAAAAGTAGTTTTGATTGGAAGCGTTTGGCAGTCAATTGAGAAATGTGGGTAAAATCCGATACAAACATAGGATGGCAGACCGCTGATTTGAAATCCCGCCACGTTTTGCCAACAGTCACGTGGTTTATGTTGGAGCCACACTAGATCCACAGCTTCTGCACAGCAAGGCCAGTCTACTAGTATCTATGGTCGAAGGTGCCATGAGCAGCCTTTACATATGACAATAATTTCTTTGGGTTCTGTGAAAGATCATTTAACAATACACACGCTGCATACACAGCACTGACCAAACACCACTACAAGACACAAGTCAGCGTAACATGTACAGTTACTACAGTCACTAAGCTTCACACGATATTGTGTGTAACCTCATTTTTGAAGGATGAAATTCGTCATTGCAGCTGGGTGGCAACAATGGAATGTAGGAGCATCCAAGCTTTTAGCTTTTTAGGGCTACAATGGAAGAGAGCGAGTATTTTTGCGTTGCACATAACATACATAATACTAACCACGGAGGGAAAAATAGAGAGAAACGGTGTGGACCATGACAGAATTGCATCGTGTGGTAGGATTTTCAAACTGAAGTTTGTCATAACTTCAAACAACTGGAATTTTACGGATTTTTTTTTACCTGTTATGTGATAGATGCTCACTTTTTAGGCTGTACTGATACGTACTTTGGCGTGCATGCACCCCTGATGTAATGCAATATAGAGGCGTAGCACAGTGGCTAGCGTATAACATTGAAACGTAGAAGGTTATACACTCCTGGAAATTGAAATAAGAACACCGTGAATTCATTGTCCCAGGAAGGGAAAACTTTATTGACACATTCCTGGGGTCAGATACATCACATGATCACACTGACAGAACCACAGGCACATAGACACAGGCAACAGAGCATGCACAATGTCGGCACTAGTACAGTGTATATCCACCTTTCGCAGCAATGCAGGCTGCTATTCTCCCATGGAGACGATCGTAGAGATGCTGGATGTAGTCCTGTGGAACGGCTTGCCATGCCATTTCTACCTGGCGCCTCAGTTGGACCAGCGTTCGTGCTGGACGTGCAGACCGCGTGAGACGACGCTTCATCCAGTCCCAAACATGCTCAATGGGGGACAGATCCGGAGATCTTGCTGGCCAGGGTAGTTGACTTACACCTTCTAGAGCACGTTGGGTGGCACGGGATACATGCGGACGTGCATTGTCCTGTTGGAACAGCAAGTTCCCTTGCCGGTCTAGGAATGGTAGAACGATGGGTTCGATGACGGTTTGGATGTACCGTGCACTATTCAGTGTCCCCTCGACGATCACCAGTGGTGTACGGCCAGTGTAGGAGATCTCTCCCCACACCATGATGCCGGGTGTTGGCCCTGTGTGCCTCGGTCGTATGCAGTCCTGATTGTGGCGCTCACCTGCACGGCGCCAAACACGCATACGACCATCATTGGCACCGAGGCAGAAGCGACTCTCATCGCTGAAGACGACACGTCTCCATTCGTCCCTCCATTCACGCCTGTCGCGACACCACTGGAGGCAGGCTGCACGATGTTGGGGCGTGAGCGGAAGACGGCCTAACGGTGTGCGGGACCGTAGCCCAGCTTCGTGGAGACGGTTGCGAATGGTCCTCGCCGATACCCCAGGAGCAACAGTGTCCCTAATTTGCTGGGAAGTGGCGGTGCGGTCCCCTACGGCACTGCGTAGGATCCTACGGTCTTGGCGTGCATCCGTGCGTCGCTGCGGTCCGGTCCCAGGTCGACGGGCACGTGCACCTTCCGCCGACCACTGGCGACAACATCGATGTACTGAGGAGACCTCACGCCCCACGTGTTGAGCAATTCGGCGGTACGTCCACCCGGCCTCCCGCATGCCCACTATACGCCCTCGCTCAAAGTCCGTCAACTGCACATACGGTTCACGTCCACGCTGTCGCGGCATGCTACCAGTGTTAAAGACTGCGATGGAGCTCCGTATGCCACGGCAAACTGGCTGACACTGACGGCGGCGGTGCACAAATGCTGCGCAGCTAGCGCCATTCGACGGCCAACACCGCGGTTCCTGGTGTGTCCGCTGTGCCGTGCGTGTGATCATTGCTTGTACAGCCCTCTCGCAGTGTCCGGAGCAAGTATGGTGGGTCTGACACACCGGTGTCAATGTGTTCTTTTTTCCATTTCCAGGAGTGTAGTTGAATCTCATCACGTGTAGTGAAATTTTAATTATTTGTAAATATAATAGAAAAACACTGATTATTATTTTTATTCAATCAATTGGTTTACACGTTACTTCTTATTTTTAATATTTCGCGGTATAATTTTCATTATCGTATTCACATTTTTATGTTCTCTAATTTTTTCCTATGGTGCATTTTTCGCTTGGAATCTGCTTGTGCCGCCTATAATCTACAACCGAGTGGCAATCAGGACTACTCGTGTGTAGGTAATGCGGCATCGCGTGTGACCACTGTGAGCATAGTTTGAGGTACCCAACGGCAGCGAGAAATTGCAGGTTGCTTTTAGCGCTTTATGTTTGCTCGTAGAAGTTAACTTTAATCATTGTGAATGAAGCTAGAGCGATTTTAGTTCTGCCGCAGATGGTCGACCGCCATTTTCTCGGACACCTTGCACATCACGAGGTTGTGGTTAGATTATGACGTGACTTTAAATTCAGGGATGCAAAACGTGTTGTCTGCCACAGTTTCGTCATTGGTCACTTAACTTCAGCTGTCGACAAAGCGTATCAAATTTCCGTCATATCACGCGAAAAATCCACGGCTGTGGAGTGAGCATTCGGATGCGCACATCAATTCTGTCCGTGGATTCTCATGCAGCTCAAGTCACGTGATTGTGGAACGGCGCATTTTACTCTACACAGCGCTTCACGTGTTATGAGTGTTATTATTTCGCTTGCTACACGTAGATCACCTTCAGAAGAACAGCGAAACTTTGCAAAATTTCATGCCACGAACTGAAGTCGTCTTAAAGATGTGCCAGAGTAATGGTATTGTGCTTTTTCGTCACAGTATCATAACTCAGAGTCCACTTTCTTCACGTTTTCTCGGTAAAAGGATAAGAAGTGACAGCCAACAACTTTTTTTTTTACTTTTTCTATTGTACTTACCCAAACTGTCGAACCTCTGTTCTAATTAACCCTTAACTCACGAGTAGGGTGACCATATTTTCTTCGGACAAAAGTGGGACTTTCATACATTTTCTTGGCCAAAAAGTGGGACAAATTTTATTTCTCGTTAAATATCACTTTTAATGCAAATATAGCCTTCACTGATATTTGTGTGTGTGTGTGTGTGTGTGTGTGTGTGTGTGTGTGTGTGTGTACAAAACCAAACAAAGAATGGAAACACTGGAAAGAAGTACACTTCAAGTTTTCAGAAATTTACTTATTAAGAAATGTAACATTTATAACACAACAAAAAAGTTCTTAGTGAACACAAGGAATTTATGGTTTTGTGGACTCCACATTGCAGTCATATTTCTTCGAAGATGAAATTTCATTCAGCTACTCAGGTTTGCCTCATAGGTATGAATAGAAGTCAGTGCAGCTGTATTTACTGAAGTTTAAACAGGTCAGTAAAATACACGTAACGCTCCTCTCATCTGTCCACTGTGACGATAGTAAGCTGAAAACTCTTTCAACATTTCCATTGTGGGCAGGGAGTGAAAAGAAGTACTGCGCTGTATTAAGCGATTCTCTGAACTGTTCATTACACTGGCAAGATCTGAAAAACGTACACCATTTTTCATGTGCCATCAATTGATTCCGTTGTTCACTGTCTGTTTCCACTTGTTGTTTTACAAATGACTGTATATGAACTATTTCATCAAATAAGAGGCTGTCATTTACTAGAATGCCCTTTTCATTTATCCACATTAAAGTATTTTCAACTACTGACCATTCTGGTGGATCTGTGAGCATCATCCATGAGAATACAGAAAACTCAGCTATTTGCTGTAACCATGAGGATAAATAGTCTACTGAAGCATCATAAAACCTTGATACTGCTATGTCAAATTTCTTAACAGACTGCTCATCACAATCACTCAGCAGTTTTTTACACTTAATGGTACAAAATGTTCATGTTTCCTTGAATTTAGACTTGTCAAAGCTTTATTTAAGACTGCTAATACTTCACAAATGGAATTATTCTGTTTCTCAATGCTTAGAATGGATTGTTGGAAAACACTCATTTGTGAATGTACAAAAAGTAAACAACATTCATTTATAGGATCACTGAAAAAACTCTTTAAGGTTGCAGGGCACTTTCAGTTAGACTGTGACAAAAAGTAAGATTTCAAAGGTTCATACATTTTCGAGATCCTTTCTATGGCTGGCAACAATGAAAGCCACCTTGTTTTGGAAAAGGAAAGTAAATTTTTGCAAGTGACACCAACAAATTCAGAGAATTCAGTGAGTTCTGCAACACGAATAGAAAAAATATGAAAATGGTTGTACAACTTCATGACAATGCAGTCAATGTCAACAGGTAAAACATCACAAGCACTTTGTTATGAACAACATGTGCTGGACAATCTATGCCAACAATGTTAGAATTTTTTAATTTTTCTTTCAGATGGGTGAAAACATTATTACTCTCTTTCTTCATTAACCCCCAAAATTACAGTCAGTATTGTCTGCACCAAATGCAACATACTTTGAGATGATACTGAATGACTGAATAACACGAGTTCGAGTCTCGGTCGGGCACACAGTTTTAATCTGCCAGGAAGTTTCATATCAGCGCACACTCCGCTGCAGAGTGAAAATCTCATTCTATGAGAAAGATAGTCGGGAATTGTTTCGGACTTTTCGTTCTGCAATTCATCAAGATCAAGCAATTTCGTCTGCAGTCCACCCTCACTTACAGAAAAATACTGAACTATCACAGGAAAAATTTTCTGTTGCCCATGGTTGCTAGCATCAGTAGATTTTGAAAAGCATTTTGCACTGTTATTACCTGTTTCTGGGAATGCGGACCTATTACATTGTTGATAATTTCTTCACACTTCGTTCTTCCACACGAAACATTTTCTGCAATCTTAGAATCAGGAAATTTTTTTTTTGTTTAGTTGAACACTGCAGTCATTAGAACGATAGCTTTGGTGGCGTTTAACAACATGGAATGACAGGGTTCCTTCTGCTGCTGCTACGTTTTTCTGTTCCTGTGTGTTTGAAGTTACAAAATATCTCGTCACTTTTTGCGAGGAACCTGCCGATCGAAGATTCTTCCTGTGTTTCTGTGATTCCATATGATGCTTGAGATCTGCAGCGCCACCATGAGACACGGATACAGGACAGTTACATTCGTTACATTTTGCAGAACAGTCATTGTCTGTAGCAGTGAAGCAAGGAAATTTCCTCTGAAGCTCTTCCGAAAACTTTGATTTTCGTTTCGGCATCTCCACGACGTGCTAGCAAGCAAAAGCAAAGAAAATAAGAGTAAGCAGCAATTATAGTGCTTAAGCTGTACATTATCAGGGGGTAGACTTGGCCACTGTTTCTATGTTTCGATACAGTGTATCGATACCTGGAACTGTTTCAGTGTTTCGGAACGGCTATGGTTCACTGTTTCGAAACAGTGGTGTTTCATTCCGCCCTTGTCTCGGATCTCGAGCCAGACACAGAAACTGTATCGTTGTTTCAAAATAAGACTGTTTCAGTCCACCTGCGCCTGGAACGGACTAATTGTATCGAAACAGTGATGTTTCATTCCGCTCTGCGCCGGACGAGACTCGGGCTCGGCACAGGTACTGAAACACAACATACCACTTCATGAAACACTTTCAAGAGTGTCCAAATCTTTTGACAAGCAATAGCATGAAGCTCAAGATATCCGAAAATAAAGCTTCGTTTCTAGCTGACTGTCCTATTCCGAAATGGCGTAACATCTGCTTTATAAACACTAACCAAACAATAAAACAACGCATACTATTCGCATTCAAAATAATAAATATGTGAAAATCATTCAGTTAAATTACACTTTTTTTTTATAACATACGCTTCTCTGTTCATGTACAGTAATCATGTTAAGAAACGCAAGTAAGACTACAACATTTTAAATAAAAAAAGGCGTAGAGTGACAGTTATTAGACATGTATATAAATTTGATGTAGGTATAATTGCAAGCAATCTGTTTGACATATCACTGATAGTGTAATGGTGAACGGGAAGCATCGTAAATTCATAGTAACGGTTCGAAACACCTTGAAACAATTTTTTTCTGTTATATTTTGTTATTTATTCGAATTATTTGGCGTTATTTTTGAGTCTATAGTCACTGTGCCTATTATCCACAATGATTCCCTTTGTGTGAACGGAAATTATCAGGATGGGTATATTAGCCCTACTAATGGAATGTGGGAATCCCAGTAGCATATCTGTTGTTTCTGCAGTTTGCTCCCACCTCCAGTTCCGTTCGTGGTGGTTCTTCGGTCTTCAGCTAAGGCTTTCCTCAGCCAATTGAAAAGTATGAAAGTCACACGACACAAAAGCAGCGCATTTGCTGCAGGAAATACGAAACTGCCAAGACGCCTAAGTGATAGTTTCATACTTTCTGCGATATGATTAGCGCTCCCGCACCTCATTTGTGTTTCTATGGACATACTTATACAGTAGACATTCAAGATGATAAAATGTGTAGGTTTATTAGATTACAAAATAAACTGTTTCACTGTTTCGAAACACCGTATCGAAACATTACATTCTACGGTTTCATTTGTTTCGAAACATATACGTGTTTCAGTTTGCCCATCTCTATCAGGGGGTAACAAAGTACGGAATGTCAGTTTCAATTGATAGTTTATAAAATAGACACTCAGAAAATATTTTAACCACTTTGTAAATGTCTGAAAATAATCCTTGAAAATCGGGACAAATTGCTTTTTTTTTTTTTTTTTAAAAAATGGTCGGGACAAATTTTTGAGCCTCAAAAAACGGGACAATCCCGATTAATCGGGACGTATGGTCACCCCACACAAGAGGTGCGGTCTCTCAGACCTCGCGAAAATTTTCGAGCTCGCTCTCCAAGGCCAGTTGTGGTGTAATGCTTCTATACTCCCCGCGCCCTCTTTAAACTGACAGACCTACGATGTTTTGCTGTCGCCTTCTGTGTTTAATTTTGACGTGTTATTGATTGGACAAGAAGAGAATAGAAGCTTTCGAAGTGTGGTGCTACAGAAGAATGCTGAAGATTAGATGGGTAGATCACATAACTAATGAGGAAGTATTGAATAGGATTGGGGAGAAGAGAAGTTCGTGGCACAACTTGACCAGAACAAGGGATCGGTTGGTAGGACATGTTCTGAGGCATCAAGGGATCACTAGTTTAGTACTGGAGGGCAGCGTGGAGGGTAAAAATCGTAGGGGGAGACCAAGAGATGAATACACTAAGCAGATTCAGAAGGATGTAGGTTGCAGTAGGTACTGGGAGATGAAGCAGCTTGCACAGGATAGAGTAGCATGGAGAGCTGCATCAAACCAGTCTCAGGACTGAAGACCACAACAACAACAACATGTCTCCTAGACCGCGCCTCGTGAAATACGCACCTGTTTTCTGCGGTACGGCTACCGCATAGCTCAAAATGTGTTGGCCGAATGTGTCATTTTTAGCTTTCCCGAGTTCGATGGAAATGTTAGTCGGTCCATGGAGGAAGGTGTCAGTGATATAGATCAAGATATAAAGGAAAAAGACGAGGATTTTACATTAGACAGTGACCACAGTTCTGCTCTTGCACAAGAATATCATTCAGAGGAAGATGGTGGTGGTTAGTGTTTAACGTTCCGTAGACAACGAGGTCATTAGAGACGGAGCGCAAGCTCGGGTTAGGGAAGGATTGGGAAGGAAATCGGCCGTGCCCTTTCAAAGGAACCATCCCGGCATTTGCCTTGAAACGATTTAGGGAAATCACGGAAAACCTAAATCAGGATGGCCGGAGACGGGATTGAACCGTCGTCCTCCCGAATGCGAGTCCAGTGTGCTAACCACTGCGCCACCTCGCTCGGTTCAGAGGAAGAACCCCAGGGAAGTTGTGATGGGGATCTGTCTGTTTTTTCGGTGAAATACTTGGTGTTTGTTAAAATCGAATGTGTTCTGAGTGGTGATAAAAATGTAGTTCCCAGCAATGAATGTCAATTTGACAGAATTTCTTTTTTTTTTACCTGTCGGGTGGAATTTTTATGCGCAAATTTAAACCCTGGAATTTAATTTTATTTGGAAACATATTTGCTACAAATATTGTATAATTTTTCAGAATGTAAAGTTCAGTGCTCTAACAGTCTATTTATGTGTACTATTTAAAAGAACCACACAAAATTATGTTCTATTATGCGATAAATAATAAAATGCTGCAAGCTTTGTTTAGTGCAATAAAATAAATTAGAAGCATGTAAACAACACTTAAATAATTGTAAAAGTAAATGTTATATAGCATATATTAAAATTTTTTCGTTTGTGTGTACATCTACCAATTTCCGTCCAGTAATTCCTTCACGCTGCATCGTCTTTTTTTCCTAGTGTATTTTCCATTCTTCAGCCGCTCCTCATTCCACATATAAAGTTTACTCTTTTATGCAGCGTGTGGTAGGTCGTGCATGAAATTGATGCCGTGTTACGTGGGGGCCTATCGAAAGGTTCACATTTAATATTTATACTAAATAATAAAAAAAAAGTCCCGTCTGCTACCCCTAGAAAGGTCAATCGAATCCGACCTACCGCCGCGTCATCTTCTGCCAATAGCATCATCGGATTTGGTATAAACGGGCATGTAGTCAAGTCAGCACACGGATTAGTTGATCTCGGAACAGCAGCAAAACTGTCGACTGTCATCTACAATGCAGAATCCAAATCTGTGAGGACGGTACAGCGGAATTTTGACACCTGTATGACAGAACACCACAGGCAAAAATAAGCGTAACGAAATGATCAAAACCCGGAAAAGGACTGGCAGTGTCGTTATGGTTCTATAACCATGACTGCCTCGCTTTACCCATGTCACGCCATTAGATTTCTTTTGTCTGGTTACGTTTAGGGTCGCGTGTACACGGCACAAGTCAATGACATTGCTACCCATTGTGATCGAATTAATCAAGCAGTGAGAACTATTGATACTACAAAGCTGACCAGTACATGGGCAAAAGTCGATTATGGCTTTGATCTTCTGCGGAGCGTCAAATGGGGCATTCTGGCATAACGTAAGGGAACCTAAAACAGTAATATCAGAAATTGAGTCCGCCTTTGCATCAAGTTATAATTTTTTGAAATGATAGCGGGACTTTGTGGACACCCTATCGATTAAAACTATTTCCAGTCCTCAGTGCATGGCTAAGAAAATTTATAATAGATTAAAGGTGAGGAACTATTACGGCGTGGAATTAGGTTTGCTGAAAAGAAAGTTATATGCCATCCTAGTGCAAAAATGTTATTATTCAGTTACAGAAGTTTTAAATGACTATTATTAGTTAATAATTTAGAGTACTGTAATGTAATAAACTTGTACCGATTGTTGTAAATTATGATTAAAGTGTTTTTGAAGCTTTGTATGTGTCTCAGTTATATACTTAAAATGACGTGTCTCCTGCACATTGAATCCTTGATTTATGAGTGTACGCAGTGGGATCATAAAATTATGATACCGATGCATCCAAATGGGCAGCGAATGGTTGCGTCAAGCGTTTACATCTGTTTTTTGTTGTTTTTTTGTTTTGCTTTTGGAAGACACTGCCGCCAGGCGGCACAGAATCCACTGTGTAGTTAATAGAACTTCCGACGTAGCGCCACCGTCGCAGTAATCCGTACACAAGTCGTAAAGATTGGTTGCCATCAGACTGTCGCAAATGTTTTTCTTCTGCTTCTCCCGCTTCGCCATATCAGTGGCCTTAGAGCCGGCGAAAATAACGTAGTTTGTTTATCTTGCGGGAAAACAGTTCACTTACAGAAAACGTGTCGGGAGACGTGGTATTTCAATCTAGTCGTCTTTCTTAGTGAAATTAATGTGATACCAGAAGCCGGAAGTTTGCGAACAATGTACAAGTAAAGAAATGTCGCTGGGTTTATTTGTGTATATCGTGTTTGAGAGTGTTTTTCTTTGTTGTATTGCAATTTTGCGGGACATTTTTGTATCTGAAAGGCTCTTTGAAGCACACAGGATGTAAAGACGTGTTGCAGAACAGGTAATTCTTCACCTACAAAAAACCAAATTGGCGGTGAATAGTTTGTTGCAGTTGTATTAATTTTGTCGTGTAGACTCCGGTAACCGGTTTTAACAGAAGACATTAATAGAAAATAAACATTACTATCGGCGCGAACGACGTAAAAACTGCATGGTTCTCAAAATGAACAAATTGTGATAGTAATCAGTGCATGCGAGTTGTGGACGCGATATTGCAAATGGACTCGCATATAATACAGGAAAGTCAGCAGCGCACTGAGGCGTGGCCATTATCTGACATCGCAGGTGCCACTCGATCGTTATCAGTATCGACTCTGAATGAAAACAATGGATGATTGAATTCAGTACTACGATTGCATTATAACATAGAATTTGGCGTGTTGTAGATCCTGACAACAATGACGTTCTTTTCTTTGTTTCATAGGTCACGGATGAAGGGGCTGACTGTACATTGTCGTGCAATACGCCTATTTGTGAATTCTGTTTAAAGTGAGAGTAGACATATCAGAAGAGCGCTTGGATAGTGTGTGTATGTAATAAGATTTACGTTCCTCTTAAAATATGTTTCATATATAAAATTCCGCCCAGACTTTGCTAATTTAAACATCCTTTAATTAGAGATTATCGAATCAGAAAAAAACGCGCAGAAAGACGCACAAACGTTGCTACACAGAGAATGAAATTGGTATACGTAATAAACTGTTGTCTTTTTTATGGTATGTTTATTCCTTCGAGGACATGTCGAAATTAAGCCGCAGTTATTTCAGTGGGTGTAATCTGCCCGGTTTCTGTTAACTCTGTTAAATAGCAGCGCGGGTTTTCAGTTGACTTATCGTTTCCTCGTTTGTGCGGACTTACCATTTGTTAACGACCATTAAAGCTAGTGCTGTCCTTATCTGGGAGCTAGTACAGTAGTGGGTTAAAATATGTCTTCGGCCACCCTAATCTAAGTTTTCTGTAGTTTACGTAATAGAAAATACTGGAATGATTTGCAAACACGACAGGTCATTCAAAATTTGTTCTCACTGCCGGTGTCTTTACGGAAGAAATAGCTTACATACGATTTAGAAAAGCAGGTTGCGAGTAGTATCAGCATGTATATTTTAACAACTCAACTGTAATAAAAAACAGTGCATAAATTTTCTTGAAACCGCACTATTTTAGGAGTGAAATTTTACTAAATTTTACCAAAATTTTACTAAAATTGAATGATGAATATAATCTGCAGAGTAAAAAATTTTGAGTTTCGCATTACTGAGTGTAGATTTTTTTTTTTGTTAATCATTTCAGAAGCGAATGCTACCGTCTTCACAACAACAACAGCAATAATATCAAATCTCGCACTGTTACTGACAAACATTTTTTTTTTACATTGTATACTTTCCCTGTTGTATTATGGAATTTTCGTCTGCGACAGTGCAGCTGAGGTAAATAAAAGTATTTATTCTGGAGAAGCAAAAAACGAGACTATTCTGCAAAGTGGTACGCTAACTGTACTTGTTACAGAAGACGTACGAGACTATTCTGCAAAGTGGTACGCTAACTGTACTTGTTACAGAAGACGTTTTAAATAACTTGGAATTATTCCTCTAACTCCCAGTACATTTACTCCATAATGGTTTTCGTTACTGATGGTAAAATAAATTTGAGCTGAACAGCGGTTTACACAGTCAATACAAAAAACAAAAAAAAAATAGAACTTTAGTATAAACTTTGCCTCCTTGTCTACAGTGCAGAATGGAGCTAAGTAATCTGGTAGGAAGATATTCAGCAAGATCCCACGCAGCATAAACCAAGAGCTTAAAATCCACCACCAATTGAAAAGAAAATTACCTCATTAGCCACTCTTTCAACAAATAATATATATTCACGGGACTGAAAATTTGTTAAGCTAACTTCTTTGGTGAATAAATAAATATATGTAGCAGTGTTTGTTGTAAAGCTGCATAAGAAGTAGTAATGTACTGGAAGTATGGTTCATTATCTTATTTGTTTTATTTTATTTTATTGCTAGTTCCGTTGATACTGATAGCAACGGAGTTGCAAGGCTGTGGATTAAGTCAGTATGTTTACAGTGTTAACAACACATCAGCACACAATATGGTTTATTCATGACTAGACTCATAGTAACTACATAGGACACTAGAAGAATTAAAAACATATTACATACATCAGAATTGATACTTAATATGTACACATTAAGATTAACATCATCAAACTATTTGAGCAACAATATAATATTACAGCAACAAATAGTTTACATTTATGCGTACGTTGCATGGCTAACTCAGTTGTATAATAAAAACTTGCTCGTATGCACTAAAAAAATTCACTAATTGAATAGAATGACTTTTGTATTAGGTATTCGTTCAGTTTGCTCTTGAATTTTGGTGTTTCAGGAGCAAGACTTTTGATGACACTGGGTAGAGCATTGCAAATTTTGATTCCTGTGTAACTTTGTCCTTTCTGTACAAGGATATAGTTAATATAATACTACTACTACTAATAATAATAATAGCTTTATTCAACATCAAATGGTACACTGCACATGTACAAAGAAACAGTAATGATTAAAGTTATTTGTACAATACACAAGACATTCTTTTGAATGCATCATTAATTTACAACAAAATTACAATAAGATGTTTACTGATTTCTATTCACATAATTTCATGAAGCATTTGTTGTTCTTCATATAAGTATGGTACTCTTCTAATGGGTAGAAAGGGTATTTTACTAAAAATTTCTTAAGCTGACGTTTCAGTTTAATTGTAGGAAGAGCCATGACTACACTAGGCAGTGTGCATTAGTTAATTTTATACCTGCATACTGAGGCCCCTTTTCGTAAAGTGCTGTTCTGTGGCTGCCAATGTAAAATTATTCTTTATTTCTAGTATTGTACTGGTGGAAATCTGAATAAGTGTTTGGGTGCAGTCTTTTCACAAGCAATATGGCTTTTAGAATGTATGTGTTTATAACAGTTCACACCTCTGTTTTTGGAAACAAGTTGTGACAAGATTCCCTATATTTTGCTCCACACCCCTTTTTTGAAGAATGAGTAGCTTATCTAGATTAGCTTTGGTTGTTGCCCCCCCCCCCCCCCCCCCAAATTTCAATACTGTAGTTCAAGTGAGAGGAGAAAAGAGCATGGTATGCAGTCTTTAGGACTACAGTGTCTTTACAGAACTTGCTAATAGAACTGATTGCAAATATATTTTTGACAACTTAGTTGCTAAGGAGTCAATATGTGTGTCCCATTTGAGGTTGCTTTGTATTGTTACGCAAAGAAATTTTACACTAGACTCTTTCTTTACCAATTCGTTACCATTGTATAATTTAATTCCATTATTCAAACTACTTTTGTTAAACTCCATCAAACATGTTTTACTGGTGCTTACATTTAAGTGGCTTTCATTAAAAAACTGAACAATTTCTTTTGTCACATTATTACACTTGGCCTCTAGTTCATTACATGATCGTTTTTACACACAATGGACGTGCCATCGGCATATAGAACAATTTTGGAATTTATAGTACAGTATTTAATATCATTTACATAGATCAAGAACAGAAGGGGGCCCAGCACCGAGCCCTGGGGCATGCATGTGATCTCTGAATTGTAGACACCACTTTCCGTTCCAGTTTGACTTGTGTTACTGTGAAAGTCCTCGTTTCACCTTGTGTTTTGACCATGATATTCACAATTGGTTTTGAAGAGAGAGTGATTTTTATTAATGAAACATACAAGGGAATATATGTACTGAGATATCATCGTATATACCTGTACTTTCCTAGACAGATCCCTGCACTAGTGCCTTGGATGCACACCTCATGATGTGTAGAGCTCTCTTCTGTGCAATAAAAACATTTTTTGCCAAGGGCTGGTTGCCCCAAAAGATGATTCTGTAAGACAAAAGGGCATGGAAATATCCGAAATAGGCAGCTCTTGTAGCCTCCTCGTGTGTTTGATGCAATTGTGCTTAAGGCAAATGTTACAGAATGTAGCCTTTTTTCTAGATAGAGGATATGGTTGGACCAATTTAGTTTGCAATCTATGTACACACCCAGAAACTTAGCTGAGTTTACTTGCTTTATTTGTTGTCCATTATATTCTATATTTATATCCCCCCGTTCTTTATGTGCCATGTGAAACTGTACATAATAATAAGTTTTAGTTACATTCAGAGAGAGTCCATTACAGTTAAATCATTTCAGAATTTCATCAAATGCATTGTTCTCAGATGTTTCTCATTTGCTCCCTGTTGCTTTGTCAACTAGAAGAGAAGTATTATCAACGAATAGGGTGAACTTGCTCACTGACGTCGTGCAGTATGGGAGGTCATTTATAAATATAAGATACAGTAAGGGTCTCAGTACTGTGCCTTGAGACACTACAGTGTTGACAGTGCCCCACTTGGATAAAGCTGGGATTCCAATACTGCCAGTAATTATTACCTTTTGTTTCCCATTTGTAATGTCAGATTTAATCCATGTCCCCATTATTACATCTAAGATGTAAGAAAATATTTTATGTGAAAAATACCATTGTACTGAAGTAAAAATTGATATATGAATAGGAAATAAACTAAGGAGGCATCCATGATGTATCATCCCACATCTGTGAAGTTTCACTTCGTTAATGGGATTTTCAGAACATGATAAATTAGGCAAGTGACAGTAGAAATACATTGTTCTTTTCTGAGATCTGTTTATATTACGTATAACTTACAGCTTTGTTTACGCGCTTACATGTAAAATTTGATTGCATTTAAAACACAACAACCAGTCTTTGTGTGCTGTGTTCATTGCACTGTTCAGCTACTTCAAGAGACACGATCTGCTCTGCTTACAATTCATAAAAAGTGATGTACGCACAGTACGGAAATGCTGCCTATCGCCCCTGAAAGGTATTGAAATGAATGCAGTATTTTTCCGTGCAAGCTGTTACTTATTTAAACTTTTCAGTTAAAGTGTGAGACTAGACGACTCCAATTTGTTGATGTTGTGACAAGACTGATCTGTAATGTAGTCCAAGGTCTAGGTTAGGTTGAAAGGTGATAATTTGGTTGTGAGTTGATAAAGGTAACAAATTTGAGAGCCGAATAAAGGTTGTGCTAACAGGTGGACCTTTAGTGTACATTTTTACATTTGTGTGATGTTTAATGCACCTTTTGGCTTTAAAAACTAAAAATGCAAAGTAAGTTAAAAAGTGCCGTATTGTATTACGGACGAGTCTCCGACGGGTATTTTGCTGCATATTATTTATATTGTTTATTCATTCAGAAAATGTAAATCAGCACGGACGGGTAGAGCAAACTCCAGCCTCCCAGTGTCTTAACAATTGCCCCGTTTCAGTCGTACAGTCGCTACGGCACAACGTTCTTCGATGGAGATGCGGTGTCGTCTGTGTTGCAACACACACTGGTGAATCTGGAACCGTTAACGTGCTGCAGTGCCCTTTACCTGAGCTGACCCCAGGTCGATAAGTGTGCCACTATTCCCCGTGCTTGCCTTAATGTCCTCCTGGCAGTCCTATTGTAAAACTGAGGCAGCATGCCCCTGTCACGAGTGAGATGTTAAAACATGGGAAGATAATGAGACATTACTGTTGTGCACCGTAGGTCTCGGGGCACTATTTTCTTGCAAAAGCATTACAGTACAGTAATGCGAGAGGATGTTGTTATCGCCCGTTCACAATTGCCGTTACTCAGAATCTGGTCCGGCTGTTGCTGATCTCCAACCGATGATCTCCAACCGATGGAGTGGAATGACGTAGGATGCTGCAGGGAATCCGTTACTCGTTCTTGGATAGTGGGCACAGATGTGAAGAGATTGCGATATGCTCGGTGTACGGTACGACGATTCTTCCCTGTGGTGGGCAGAGGTGTTCCACCGGAACCTTGACGACAGGTGTACCGTCTCTCAATTTCCCACGCAGCCTGACAGAGGGCCGTAGTCACATCTGAATGCCTCACAAATCTGGATATTGCACGATTTGACCGACCGAATGAAACCGTGTCAGGTGTCGATAATGCTTTCCACACAAGTATGCAGCATCTCCGTGTCTTCCACCTCGATCGCTGAATGTCTGAGATTACAGTGCTGGCTCGATGTCGGTGCTGTTCGTGGTCTTTGTATACCCTACTGGGCCTAGTAATCACTAAATGTGAACAGTACTAATGCGTCCTGGTGGAAAGTTGCAGCTGTAATCATTACACACGCCACAGTGGTGGATAAATGTATGAAGTTACATTGGTAACTGACCACATTCTGTATATTCCCGACACATTGTCGGTGGAATGGCAACCGATCCCCTACTGAAAAAGTGGACGTTTGTGTCTACAGTCGGAATTTATTTATTTTGCCTGGTGACTACCGGTTTTGTTGCACGGTACTGTCCTCGGGCCATCCTGTGATCAAAAATTCAATTAGGCCTACTTACTCAGTAGGCCTACAGTAGTGCAAGAGAAATTTACAAAAATATTTGTGACATCAAATGCGTGACGTATAGTGAACCTTAAAATGCATTGCTATCATCTTAGGTACCCCTGACATGCAGTTGTCACACTTTCCAAGTAGGTGTGCCGAGTGTTAAAAGATAAGGTTAGTTTTAAGCTTTAAATATATGTAAATTGTAGCCACTAGTGACAAAGAGTGCCGCAACAGAATTGCAGATATGTTTACCCAAGTTTACATTTTTATTGTTACATACAGTTTATTTCTTAATTTCAAATGAACTCTGTATTTAGGGGCACTCTTATTGCTGCTGGTTGCAATTTACATATATTTAAAGCCCAACACTAACAAAATTTTTTAGTGGTTGATGCACATACTTGGAAAGTAAGTGTGATGCATGTCAGGGGTAAGGTGTCACCTATGCATTTTAAGTTTCACTATGCATGATGTGTTTGTTGGAATAAAGGATAGTATATTTGTAAATTGCTCTTGTACTACAGTTCTGAGTATGTAACTGAATTTTTTTGAACATAGCATGGCCTGAGAATGGTAGTATGTACTGAAACCAGTAGCCACTGAGCAAAATATATAAACTGGAAGTGTACACACATGCATGTAGGGTACTTTTTCATGTCTTCTGGGTGGGGCGATTCACTTTTATTGTTGGACAGTGTGCTAGTCCCACGAGGTATGTAGCAGAACTGCTTTACTGTCTAACAAAGTAGGAGAGAGCTACTGATGAGATGGAAGTGTTGGCCAGGTAGTTTGTTTGGTAATAGCATTGCTCATGAATGATTTGTAACCAAGTTTGAATTTTGGTCCCAAGTTCAGTTCTTGTGTTTCAGGGGTCTGGCCCCTGAATTTTATCTATACAAGGGGTATACTGCTGTCAACTGGGGAGGGGGAAGGAAATGCTTCGTGTAGTTCCGGAGGCTGAGGTAAGCTATAATCAGTTTTCTCTATAATACTTGTCTCTATAGTGTGTTTTAATACTTTTTATCACTACTTATCTAATGCTGCTACAGGCAGGTACAGTACTTGATAGTGTTTGTAAGGTAACTTACTGTTGCAAATTTCATAAAATTTGTCAGTCGCAAGCAATTTCTAGAATACTCCTAGCAGCCTGCAATTCCAAGTAATTTTTGCTGGTGAATTGTTCCATATGTTAACAATTTTTAAAAAATATTTGTCACATAGGCCTACATGTGAATTGTTGGTTGTGATGTGCAAAGGTAATGCAACAAGTAAAATGTTTGAATTGTCTTGGAAATTGTATAAGTTGTTTAGACGATCAAGTTGTAAATAAAAAACTTTAAAAATTGTGTTTCATGTGTAGGGTACAGAACTTTAAAAAATTTGGAGGAGGATAGAAACTAAAGTTAAATAGCAGGAAACCCAGGATGGAATAATGACAATATTTATGTAAAGGAGAAGTTGCCACTCACCATATATAGTCCAGTAGGGTTAAACCTAAAAATTAGACAAATCGAAAATAATTCCTACAAAAGGTTTTATTGTTTTAATGGCTTCATTTGTGGCCCAATATGACTATCCTAGGTTTTCCCCCGCGGCGAAGTTGTGGAAAAGTGGTGGGGGGCAAAATGTCCCCGAAAAAGGGGTATTTTTTCGGTTTTGTGATTATATCTCGTAAATGACTCACAATATTGGAAACATAGTGGAATTAAAAATTGTAGGGCATGAAATTCTGCATTGAATGAGACCATCTGCATATTTTTTGGACCACCCATTTCCATACTAGTGCTCCTCAAAATTGGACCAATTTTACATGTTCATGAAAAATTTTAGTTTTAACCT
This sequence comes from Schistocerca cancellata, assembly GCF_023864275.1. Classification (NCBI taxonomy): domain Eukaryota; kingdom Metazoa; phylum Arthropoda; class Insecta; order Orthoptera; family Acrididae; genus Schistocerca; species Schistocerca cancellata. Next base: position 145,472,003 of record NC_064636.1, on the reverse strand, counting down.
CTGTTTTTTGGTAATATCGTTGAAACTAACCCATCAATAAAGTGGTTCATACAAGTGATATGTAGGAATAAATTTGTGTTTGATGAGACCAAAAGTGAAATGGACCACCCGTTCCTGTACACCTAAGTTCATACTTTCATTGCTATGCATGTAAGGTTCTTCACATTTACAAATCTAGATTTCTAGATCAATTTTATGCAGATAACTCAAAATAACTTTATCATGAGTAAAGATTGAAAAAAAAAATTAAAAAACTATTCAAAGTCAGATTCTGACCATGCCAACTGTTACTACAGTGACCCAGCAGGTTGAAGAGTTTTGTGGGGTATCACTCACCACCTCAGAGCAACATGTTGATGTGAGGGATGTTAGAGTTCAACATGACAATGCAGACCTTCAGAAATTTATTGAGTTGTTTCAATCCCATGATCCTTTTCCTGTTACTAAAGTTGTTATGTCCATCAGCACAGGAATCATCAGAGATGACTCAGTCAACTGTCACAGAACCCTGAAACCATATTCCACCGGGTAGCACTCCTCAAGAAATCTGCCGAACAGCTTAAAGAATCCAGAATGAGATTTTCACTCTGCAGCAGAGTGTGCGCTGATACGAAACTTCCTGGCAGATTAAAACTGTGTGCCAGACCGAGACTCAAACTCTGCACCTTTGCCTTTCGCGGGCAAGTGCTCTACCAACTGAGCTACCCGAGCACGACTCACCCTCGTCCTCACAGCTTTACTTTTGTCAGTACCTCGTCTCCTACCTTCCAAACTTTACAGAAGCTCTCCTGCGAACCTTGCAGAACTAGCACTCCTGAAAGAAAGGATACTGCGGAGACACGGCGTAGCCACAGCCTGGGGGAGGTTTCCAGAATGAGAATTTCACTCTGCAGCGGAGTGTGCGCTGATATGAAACTTCCTGGCAGATTAAAACTGTGTGCCCGACAGAGACTCGAACTCGGGGACCTTTGCCTTTCGCGGGCAAGTGCTCTACCATCTGAGCTACCGAAGCACGACTCACGCCCGGTACTCACAGCTTTACTTCTGCCAGTACCTCGTCTCCTACCTTCCAAACTTTACAGAAGCTCTCCTGCGAACCTTGCAGAACTAGCACTCCTGAAAGAAAGGATACTGCGGAGACACGGCGTAGCCACAGCCTGGGGGAGGTTTCCAGAATGAGAATTTCACTCTGCAGCGGAGTGTGCGCTGATATGAAACTTCCTGGCAGATTAAAACTGTGTGCCCGACAGAGACTCGAACTCGGGGACCTTTGCCTTTCGCGGGCAAGTACTCTACCATCTGAGCTACCGAAGCACGACTCACGCCCGGTACTCACAGCTTTACTTCTGCCAGTACCTCGTCTCCTACCTTCCAAACTTTACAGAAGCTCTCCTGCGAACCTTGCAGAACTAGCACTCCTGAAAGAAAGGATACTGCGGAGACACGGCGTAGCCACAGCCTGGGGGAGGTTTCCAGAATGAGAATTTCACTCTGCAGCGGAGTGTGCGCTGATATGAAACTTCCTGGCAGATTAAAACTGTGTGCCCGACAGAGACTCGAACTCGGGGACCTTTGCCTTTCGCGGGCAAGTGCTCTACCATCTGAGCTACCGAAGCACGACTCACGCCCGGTACTCACAGCTTTACTTCTGCCAGTACCTCGTCTCCTACCTTCCAAACTTTACAGAAGCTCTCCTGCGAACCTTGCAGAACTAGCACTCCTGAAAGAAAGGATACTGCGGAGACACGGCGTAGCCACAGCCTGGGGGAGGTTTCCAGAATGAGAATTTCACTCTGCAGCGGAGTGTGCGCTGATATGAAACTTCCTGGCAGATTAAAACTGTGTGCCCGACAGAGACTCGAACTCGGGGACCTTTGCCTTTCGCGGGCAAGTACTCTACCATCTGAGCTACCGAAGCACGACTCACGCCCGGTACTCACAGCTTTACTTCTGCCAGTACCTCGTCTCCTACCTTCCAAACTTTACAGAAGCTCTCCTGCGAACCTTGCAGAACTAGCACTCCTGAAAGAAAGGATACTGCGGAGACACGGCGTAGCCACAGCCTGGGGGAGGTTTCCAGAATGAGAATTTCACTCTGCAGCGGAGTGTGCGCTGATATGAAACTTCCTGGCAGATTAAAACTGTGTGCCCGACAGAGACTCGAACTCGGGGACCTTTGCCTTTCGCGGGCAAGTGCTCTACCATCTGAGCTACCCGAGCACGACTCACGCCCGGTACTCACAGCTTTACTTCTGCCAGTACCTCGTCTCCTACCTTCCAAACTTTACAGAAGCTCTCCTGCGAACCTTGCAGAACTAGCACTCCTGAAAGAAAGGATACTGCGGAGACACGGCGTAGCCACAGCCTGGGGGAGGTTTCCAGAATGAGAATTTCACTCTGCAGCATAGTGTGCGCTGATATGAAACTTCCTGGCAGATTAAAACTGTGTGCCCGACAGAGACTCGAACTCGGGGACCTTTGCCTTTCGCGGGCAAGTGTTCTACCATCTGAGCTACCGAAGCACGACTCACGCCCGGTACTCACAGCTTTACTTCTGCCAGTACCTCGTCTCCTACCTCCCAAACTTTACAGAAGCTCTCCTGCGAACCTTGCAGAACTAGCACTCCTGAAAGAAAGGATACTGCGGAGACACGGCGTAGCCACAGCCTGGGGGAGGTTTCCAGAATGAGAATTTCACTCTGCAGCGGAGTGTGCGCTGATATGAAACTTCCTGGCAGATTAAAACTGTGTGCCCGACAGAGACTCGAACTCGGGGACCTTTGCCTTTCGCGGGCAAGTGCTCTACCATCTGAGCTACCGAAGCACGACTCACGCCCGGTACTCACAGCTTTACTTCTGCCAGTACCTCGTCTCCTACCTTCCAAACTTTACAGAAGCTCTCCTGCGAACCTTGCAGAACTAGCACTCCTGAAAGAAAGGATACTGCGGAGACACGGCGTAGCCACAGCCTGGGGGAGGTTTCCAGAATGAGAATTTCACTCTGCAGCATAGTGTGCGCTGATATGAAACTTCCTGGCAGATTAAAACTGTGTGCCCGACAGAGACTCGAACTCGGGGACCTTTGCCTTTCGCGGGCAAGTGCTCTACCATCTGAGCTACCGAAGCACGACTCACGCCCGGTACTCACAGCTTTACTTCTGCCAGTACCTCGTCTCCTACCTTCCAAACTTAAAGAAGCTCTCCTGCGAACCTTGCAGAACTAGCACTCCTGAAAGAAAGGATACTGCGGAGACACGGCGTAGCCACAGCCTGGGGGAGGTTTCCAGAATGAGATTTTCACTCTGCAGCATAGTGTGTGCTGATATGAAACTTCCTGGCAGATTAAAACTGTGTGCCCAACAGAGACTCGAACTCGGGGACCTTTGCCTTTCGCGGGCAAGTGCTCTACCATCTGAGCTACCGAAGCACGACTCACGCCCGGTACTCACAGCTTTACTTCTGCCAGTATCTCATTTCCTACCTTCCAAACTTTACAGAAGCTCTCCTGCGAACCATGCAGAACTAGCACTCCTGAAAGAAAGGATACTGCGGAGACATGGCTTAGCCACAGCCTGGCAGAGCACTTGCCCACGACAGGCATAGGTCCCGAGTTCGAGTCTCGGTCCAGCACATAGTTTTAATCTGCCAGGAAGTTTCAGCTTAAAGAATTCTTCCGATATGAGCTGGCACCCTATCCTCTCTCTCTCTCTCTCTGTTTGATGCATCTGGGATGAGGAAGACTCCCAAGTCAGTGTTATATGACTTGTTCACACCACTGAATAATGATGTAAACCTGGAAGAAGCAGCATTTGTCATCAATGGTGGATTTCTTTTCCACCAAGTTGTATGGAAGAGTGGTGAAACATTCCAGTTAACACTAACCAAATACATTGAATATTTAAATAGACAAGTGCGGTGTTCGATGGCTACCCAGAAGACCTGCCCACCGAGAGCATCAAATATGCCGAGCGCCTCCACCGAAGCAGAAGACACACCACTCCTGAGGTCGTCTTTACCGAGTTAATGATGGTGACTCTGACTCGGGAGCAATTCCTTTCGAGTGACAGAAATAAAGCAAGTCTCATCAGCTTGCTTATTTCGAGGCTCGGTGAAGACTTGTCAGTAAAGCGAGCTAATGTAGACGCAGACCACCTAATTGTTGCCACAGTGCTCGAGGTATCACAGGAACATGAGAAGGCTGTGACTGTCGGTGAGGATACGGACCTTCTCATCGTGGTCAACGGCCTAGCCACACCGTCGGCGAATATATATTTCTTGAAACCTGGAAGGGGAAAGACCTCATCAAAAGTATTTGGTTCCAGCAGTTTCAAACTGGCAAGCAACATCAGAAGGCCACTCATATTTCTCCACGCCATAAGTGGATGTGACACAACTTCGGCACTCTTCGGTCAGGGCGAGAAGAAGGTGCTCAATCTACTGGTCGAAAATAAATGTCTTCTGGAAGATATCAAACCTTTCTTAGAGCGTGACACTCGAGCTGAAGCTATTGTCGAAGCTGGCCTCCGATTTTTAATAACCCTCTATGGAGGTACGGCAGGACACACTTTAGACAAATTACGATTCGACCTGTTTTCCAAATTCCAGATTCACCCTATCATCCCTACCACCGACATCAGAAGCAGTTCGCCAGCATTGCTTGAGGACCTACTTACAAGTACAAATGTGGATAGGACACCAGATGGATCCGCTCCTCTGGGGATGGCAGGCTTCACAGTTTGGTCTTGGCTCCATTCCTACATCCAAAGAACCAGATCCACAGTCTCTTCTCTCAACAGTTTCCTGCAAATGCAACGAGGGCTGTGCACGTAGTTGTTGGTGTCGGAAGGCTGGTATTAAGTGCTCATTAATTTGTGTCGATTGCAAGGGGAACTCGTGCATAACTCCCTACAACCAGATGAAACTGATGAACCAAATGTTGACGAACACCTGGACTGTATATATGAGGCAACGAAAATTACTGACTTTGAGAAGCCGAGTGACAGGGCATCGGACTCTGAAATTAAAGACTTTGAGGAGCCGAGTGGTGCAGTGACAGTCGAACGTCGACGCATGTGAAATTTGTGTATGTACCTGCTTTTACCCTTTTCATCTCATACATTTATGTAAAATTTTGTAATTACGAAATATAATAACCACTACTTAATTTCAAGGACTGTCACTCTCTTCCTGCCTCCTTGATATCAGTTGAATGGGTATCACTATATTATATCAAGGATTAAGAACGGAGACCACGTATTGGACAAAAGACAAATTTTACAGGGGACTAAAAAACGTAACTTTTTAATAAAATTTTTGATTGCTTCGATTTTTTATTTAGAGCATAATCGTTTATTACTCTCAGGTTGTGCATTGTCTTTTTTGCTTCGAACCGCACGACTGCTATGGTCGCAGGTTTGAATCCTGCCTCGGGCATGGATGTGTGTGATGTCCTTAGGTTAGTTAGGTTTAAGTAGTTCTAAGTTCTAGGGGACTTATGACCACAGCAGTTGAGTCCCATAGTGCTCAGAGCCATTTGAACCATTTGTCTTTTTTGCTTCATTTTGTTATAAAATATATTTTTTCACTTACAAGTTTTATTGAGCCAGGACTTTACCTGACATCTGTCAGATGCGAGGTCTCAGTTCTTAACCCCCGATATATGAAAAACTTTTTTAATATTATTTTTCAAATTTTACAAAATTTTAATATTTTATTCTATTACTATATTAAATAAGTACAACACAATGGGTTGCTATAGTTGTGTATTTAAGGTAATCCCATTCCTGATGTCCAGGCGGAGCTTCAAGGAATCCTCAGAACCTTAGGCCCCCTACAAAACCTTTCACCTGACTCCATCAACCTCCTGACCCCACCAACACCCCGCACCCCTACCTTCTACCTTCTTCCTAAAATTCACAAACCCAATCATCCCAGCTGTCCCATTGTAGCTGGTTACCAAGCCCCCACAGAACGCATCTCTGCCTACGTAGATCAACACCTTCAACCCATTACATGCAGTCTCCCATCCTTCATCAAAGACACCAACCACTTTCTCGAATGCCTGGAATCCCTACCCAGTCTGTTACCCCCGGAAACCATCCTTGTAACCGTTGATGCCACTTCCTTATACACAAATATTCCGCACGTCCAGGGCCTCGCTGCGATGGAGCACTTCCTCTCACGCCGATCACCTGCCACCCTACCTAAAACCTCTTTCCTCATTACCTTAGCCAGCTTCATCCTGACCCACAACTTCTTCACTTTCGAAGGCCAGACATACCAACAATTAAAGGGAACAGCCATGGGTACCAGGATGGCCCCCTCATACGCCAACCTATTCGTGGGTCGCTTAGAGGAAGCCTTCTTGGTTACCCAGGCCTGCCAACCCAAAGTTTGGTACAGATTTATTGATGACATTTTCATGATCTGGACTCACAGTGAAGAAGAACTCCAGAATTTCCTCTCCAACCTCAACTCCTTTGGTTCCATCAGATTCACCTGGTCCTACTCCAAATCCCACGCCACTTTCCTTGACGTTGACCTCCATCTGTCCAATGGCCAACTTCACACGTCCGTCCACATCAAACCCACCAACAAGCAACAGTACCTCCATTATGACAGCTGCCACCCATTCCACATCAAACGGTCCCTTCCCTACAGCCTAGGTCTTTGTGGCAAACGAATCTGCTCCAGTCCGGAATCCTTGAACCATTACACCGACAACCTGAAAACAGCTTTCGCATCCCGCAACTACCCTCCCGACCTGGTACAGAAGCAAATAACCAGAGCCACTTCCTCATCTCCTCAAACCCGGAACCTCCCACAGAAGAACCCCAAAAGTGCCCCACTTGTGACAGGATACTTTCCGGGACTGGATCAAACTCTGAATGTGGCTCTCCAGCAGGGATACGACTTCCTCAAATCCTGCCCCGAAATGAGATCCATCCTTCACGAAATCTTCCCCACTCCACCCAGAGTGTCTTTCTGCGGTCCACCTAACCTTCGTAACCTCTCAGTTCATCCCTATGAAATCCCCAAACCACCTTCCCCACCCTCTGGCTCCTACCCTTGTAACCGCCCCCAGTGTAAAACCTGTCCCGTGCACCCTCCCACCACCACCTACTCCAGTCCTGTAACCCGGAAGGTGTACACGATCAAAGGCAGGGCAGAGCCACGTGTGAAAGCACCTACGTGATTTACCAACTGACCTGCCTACACTGTAAAGCTTTCTATGTGGGAATGACCAGCAACAAACTGTCCATTCGCATGAATGGACACAGGCAGACAGTGTTTGTTGGTAATGAGGATCACCCTGTGGCTAAACATGCCTTGGTGCACGGCCAGCACATCTTGGCACAGTGTTACACCGTCCGGGTTATCTGGATACTTCCTACTAACACCAACCTGTCAGAACTCCGGAGATGGGAACTTGCCCTTCAGCATATCCTCTCTTCTCGCTATCCGCCAGGCCTCAATCTCCGCTAATTTCTAATTTCAATTTGCCGCCGCTCGTACCTCACCTGTCTTTCAATAACATCTTTGCCTGTGTACTTCCGCCTCGACTGACATCTCTGCCCAAACTCTTTGCCTTTACAAATGTCTGCTTGTGTCTGTGTATGTGTGGATGGATATGTGTGTGTGTGCGAGTGTATACCTGTCCTTTTTTCCCCCTAAGGTAAGTCTTTCCGCTCCCGGGATTGGAATGACTCCTTAAAACCCCTTCCTTAAAACCCACATCCTTTCGTCTTTCCCTCTCCTTCCCTCTTTCCTGACGAAGCAACCGTTTGTTGCGAAAGCTTGAATTTTGTGTGTTTGTTTGTGTGTCTATCGACCTGCCAGCGCTTTTGTTTGGTAAGTCTCACCATCTTTGTTTTTAGATATATTTTTCCCACGTGGAATGTTTCCCTCTATTATATTCATATCTGTATTTAAAAGAGTGTACATAAGAATTACTGAAGAACTAGATTTGAAATTGTATTAATTGATGATGAGAAATGGTCCATCCTCAATGAGGAGCTGTACACAAATGGGTGGTCCAATAAATTCACTTTTGGTTTCATTGAATGCAGAATTTATCTCTCCATATCTTTTTTATGAATGACATTATTGATAGGTGGGTTAGTTTCAACAATATTACCAAAAAACTGAGGTAAAAACAAAAATTTTTCATGAACATGTTAAATTGGTCCAATTTTGAAGAGCGTTAGTATGGAAACAGGTGGTCCAAAAAATATGTGTATGGTCTCATTCAATGCAGAACTTCATGCCCTACAATTTTTAATTCCACTACGTTTTCGATATTGTGAGTCACTTACGACATATAATCACAAAACCGAAAAAATACCCTTTTTTCGGGTACATTTTTGCCCCCCACCACTTTTCCACAACTTCGCTGAAGGGGAAACCTAGCATAGTCATACTGGGACACAAAGGAAGCCATTAAAACAATATAACCTTTTGTAGCAATTATTTCCAATTTGAATGCTAATTCTACTGGACGAATAGTGGAAATGTTGAACTGCAGACACGCACAACAAAAACTACTAAAAGCGTAAGCTTTCGACTGGAAGGCATTACTCTGAAATAGGCAACATACACAAATGTTCGTGCAAATGCATCTCTCTGTCACTGTCCCCCCCCCCCCCCCCGCCCCCCCCCCACTCCACACACACACACACACACACAAAGTGAAGGTCAGTGGTCACGTGTGTGAGCTGCGTTTGTATGAATGTGTGTGAATGTTGTCTATTTCGAAAGAATACCTTCCGGCCAAAAGCTTATGCTTTTAGTAGTCTTTTTGTTGTGACTCAACATCTCCACTATACGGTGAGTAGCATTCCTTCTTTTTCATAATATTTTTAAATTAAAATTTAATAATGTGAAACTGTGGGAGTTCCTGTACTTCTGTATAAATAAGCAGAATAAGATTCAGGCATGTGAAATGAGATTTTGAAAAGCTGTGAAAGGATTTACAAAAATGCAGGGCAGTTCAAAGTAAAATAAATATAGCAATACATCTATAAAAATTACAGAGAATGTACAATGGGCATTCTGCTCTGCAAGCAGTCAGTGGGAGCAGGCCTGTGAACTGTGAGCACCGTATCCCGTACAGTGGGAAGCCGTGTGGAGACCTGTGTAAACGAGGAAATTGCTCCTGAGGGGAGTGCTCGAAGAAACCTAGATTGTCTTTATATCCTCTGTCACATTACACATCTGCAGACCACTGTAAAGTGCGTGGCAGAGGGTGCATCCCACTGTACCCGTCAGTAGGGTTTTTCCCATTCCACTCATATACGGAGCCCGGGAAGAACGATTGTTTAAATGCCTCTGTGCGTTTTGTAATTGATATAATCTTTTCCTCACAATCCCAGAGTAGAAGATGCCTAAGGGTTGTAGTGAATTCCTAGAGACATGTATGTAGGCTTTTTTCAGGGGTCTGCCAGTTCAGTTTCTTCAGCACCTTTCTGACTTTCCCCACAGGTCAGGCGAATCTGTGACCATTCCTGATGCCATTGCCTGTGTGTGTTGAACATCCTCAGTTAGTCATATTTGCTGCAGGCCCCACACATTCGAGTAGTATTCTGAGGTGGGTCACACAAATGATTTGTAAGCAGTCTCCTTTGTAGAGTGATTGAATTTCCCTAGTATTCTACCACTAAACTGAAGTTTGCCACCTGCATTGCTCACGACTGAACATATACACTTCGTGGTCAAAAGTATCCGGACACCCACAAAAACATGCGTTTTTCATATTAGGTGCATTGTGCTGCCACCTACTGCCAGGTACTCCTTATTAGCAACCTCAGCAGTTACTAGACATTGTGAGAGAGCAGAATAGGGCCCTCTGCAGAACTCACAGACTTCAAACCTGGTCAGGTGATTGGGTTTCACTGGTTTTGTGCGTCTGTATGTGAGACTTCTGTACTCCTAAACATCCCTAGGTCCGCTGTTTCCAATGTGATAGTGAAGTGGAAACATGAAGGGCACATATAGTACAAAAACGTACAGGCTGACCTCGTCTGTTGAGTGACAGAGACTGCCGACAGTTGAAGAGGGTTGTAATATGTAATAGGCAGACATCTATCCAGACCGTCACACAGAAATTCCAAACTGCATCAGGATCCCCTGCAAGTACTATGACAGTTAGGTGGGAGGTGAGAAAACTTGGATTTCACGGTCGAGCGGCTGCTCGTAAGCCACACGTGACACCGGTAAATGCCAAACGATGCCTCACTCGGTGTATGGAGCGTAAACATTGGATGATTGAATAGTGGAAAAAATGTTGTATGGAGTGACGAATCACGGTACACTATATGGCGAACCGATAGTAGGGTGTGGGTATGGCAAATGCCCGGTGAATGTCATCTGCCAGGGTGTGTAGTGCCGACAGTAAAATTCGGAGGCGGTGGTGTTATGGTGTGGTCGTGTTTTTCGTGGAGGGGGCTTGCACCCCTTGTTGTTTTGCATGGCACTATCACAGCACAGGCCTACATTGATGTTTTAACCACCTTCTCGCTTTCCTCTGCTGAAGAGTAATTCGAGGATTGCGATTGCATCTTTGTACACGATCGAGCACCTGCTCATTATGCACGGCCTGTGGTGGACTGGTTACAAGGAATAAAACGCCTGTAATGGACTGGCCTGCACAGAGTCCTGACCTGAATCTTATAGAACACCTTTGGGATGTTTTGGAATGCCAACTTCGTGCCAGGCCCAACTGACTGACATCGATACCTCTCCTCAGTGAGGCACTCCGTGAATAATGGGCTGCCATTCCCCAAGAAACTGTCCAGCACCTGATCAAACATATTCCTGCAATGGTGGAAGCTGTCATCAAGGCTAAGGGTGCGCAAATGCCATATTGAATTCCATCATTACCGATGGAGGGCGTCACAAACATGTAAGTCATTTTCAGCCAGGTGCCCGGGTACTTTTGATCACATAGTGTATGATCATTCCATTTCATATCCATACATAGTGCTTCACCCACATATTTGTACGAGTTGGCAGATCACGACTGAGTCATTGCTATTGTGGTGCTAGGATACTACAATTTTTTCATTTTGTGAAGTGCACAGTTTTATATTTCTGAACATTTGAAGCAAGTTGCCAACTATGAGCTGCATTAATATTTATGCTGCAGCTTCTTTCAGCTTCATTGTAGCGAACTGCATCATCTGCAAAAAGTTTGGGAATACTATCAATGTTGTCCAGAAGGCCGTTAATGACATGAACAGCAAGAATCTCAACAGACTTCTCTGGGGCACACCCAAGTTAATTTCTACATCTGATGATGACTCTTTCTCTGAGATAACATGCTGTGACCTCACTGCCAAACAATCCTCAGTCCAGTCACGAATTTCACTTGATACCTCATATGGTCATACTTTTGACAGTAAGCATATGTGTGGTACTGAGTCAATTGCTTATCAGAAATCAAGAAAAAATTCATCTACCTGACGGCCTTGATCCAAAGCTTTCAGCATGTCATGTGAGAAAAATGTGAGTTGGGTTTCGCACGATCATTGGTTTCAGAATGTGTGCTGGGTAGAGATGGGGGATCCGCTCTTGAACTGCTTCATAGAGCTGAATCTTTCAAAGGAGTGAACAATCAGTGATTCAGAAAAAAAGAACGGTAGCTCCAAACGTTTCCCACGGCAGAGAGAGAGAGAGAGAGAGAGAGAGATGGAGCATATCAGCAGCGCCTCTGCTGGTCACAGCACAGTGCACGCCACACAACACAGCCAGCGCCGGCCTCTGCCCTGCTTCTACCTTGGCTGCCTGCATTGTGCAGTGCCCCATTGGATTTTGTGTTTCACATATGCCGTGCCGTCTCTGTGCGTCGTCTGCCGTGTGCAGTGTCTGGTGCAGCTTAACTTCGCATAGCACTCTGTCGGCGATCGTTTCAGTCGCACGTCCTGCCCTCTGGGCAGTTGATGCGAGCAACAGGACAGAGAGCCACCTAGCGGATAACATAGGAACTACTTGCAACAACCTGCTCGCAAGGGAACGGACGATTTGTCTCGGAGCGGGTGAGTGGTGGCCGTTCACCGCTCCCCCCACCCTCCTAACTCGCCCCCTCAACGCTCACCCCACCGTTCTTGACTCTAGCCAGAGCGTTGAGCAAAAGAACTCAGGTGTCACTCTGGTCTCTGCGGTCTTACCCTACGCAGTAATACAGCTCGCGGCTTGACCTGCTCGACTCAGCGCCTCTGCATCGGAGTTCGTCTCTACTGGATATTGTTCTTCGTAGTAATACCGCTATGTATATTACATTATTATGTTATGTATACATCATTTGTTTTTATTTTATTTTTATTTGTTTAAACTGATCAGATTAGGTTCCTGACGACTCCTCTTACTATAGGATTTTTATTATGGACACTCGAATTTACGCTTTAATTACGAGCGAACCGATAAACGTATCGCAAAATGTGATACACCAATATTTTCCTTGTTTTATTCTGCGTAAGGCTATATGCAGCACTTTCGTTTTACAGTCAAATTTATATTTTTTTTCCTTATTCTGGTACGGATTTTGCGATTTTAGGCGTCTTCGGAAGGAAACGTTCACTTTAAAAATATATGGCTTGAGATGTATTTGTATGAGGTTAATGAAATTTTAATACATTATAGCCAAATATATTGTTAATGTAAATCTCAAGTTACAACATTTTCCAATCACCCAAAAAACCACGATAGTGCAAAATAAATCAATAATCAAAAACTTTGTCATATCGTGGAAATTTCAATAAACAATACAAAATTCTTACTCATTATCTGTGTTACTTCAAAATAGGATCAAATAAGATCAAAATACAGGTATAGTACTGGAATAAACCAAGTTTAAAGGGCAATGTGCCTTCCATTTATTTTCTATTGTAAATGAGTGGTGAGTCATGAAAAAGAGCTAATTCATTTCAGGGAGTGAACAGTTCTGAGCCGATCTCTGAAAAGAACAGTTTTGCCCATCTCTAGTGCTGGGTGACATGGGTATATCATTACGTGTGCGCCGAGAATATGTTCTAAGATTCTACAACAAATCGATGTCAAGGATATTTTACGATTGTTTTGTGGATCTTTTCTATTATCCTTGTAAAGGGATGTGACCTGTGCTTTTTTCCAAGAACTGGGAACGGTTTTTTATTTGAGGGATTGACAATAGATTATAGTTGGGCTACCTCAGCTGCAAATTGACTGTAGAATCTCATACGTATTCCATTGGGCCCTGGAGCTTTGTTCAATTTTAACGATTTCAATTGTTTCTCAACACCACTTATTTGTCTCATCTTTTCAGTGGTACAAGGATTAAACTGGGGCAGTTCTCCTGGGTTTTCCTTTGTAAAGGAACATTTGAAAACGGAATTAAGCATTTCAGCTTTTGCTTCGTTTGCTCAGTTTCTGGTCCTGTCTCATGTGCTACGGCCTGGGCACTAACTTTAGAGCCACTAATAGCCTTTACATATGATCAGAATTTCTTGGAGTTTTGTGAAAGATCATTTGACAGTATTCTGCTACTGTTGTTATTGAAGGATTCGTGTATTGCTCTCCTGACAACCAAACACGTTTCATTAAGCATCTCTCTATCTATAACCCTACGCTTTGTTTGACACCTTTCATGCAGTGCTCTATGTTTCTTTAGAAGTTTCCTTACAGTGACTGTATACCACGGAAGTTCGCTCCCCTCATGAACTGTTCTACTGGATACATATCTACCCAGTGTATGTGCAACTGTTTTTTGAAACTTGAGCCGTAGTTCCTCTACATGTTTCTGCCCTGTGCTGAAAGTTTCAAGTTCCTCGTTGCAATATGACAGATCGATTACTTCAAGCTACGGATCAGAGCACATTGGGCACTGGATTTTTTTTTCATTTTCCCATTCAGTTGGTCTATGAATCCTGATTCCCCCCCTCCAATAACTGGCAGTTTGTTTGTAGACACAAAGTGATAAATTCTGCACCGAACCTATATTTTCTGCACTTTCTTCGCCAGTAATATCTAAACATTCATGGAGTGCTAAAGAGTATGTGACAAATTCTGTACAAAAATCTTGTGAGCCTCATTGGCTGTGTGCTGGTGTTGGTGGGAAGGATCCATATGGCACAGGCTGTGAAGCAGTCATTAAGATTCCCACCAACACTAGCTTTTCTGAATTGCGCAGGTGGGAACTTTCCCTGCAATACATCCTACGTTTCCCTAACACTCGTGGCCTCAACCTTCGTTAGTCACTGTCCTCACCCATCCAGCTCCCTCCTTGTTCCCATTCTAGCACTACACAGCCGTCATTTCACCACCACACCCAGTCTTTTAATTTCTTTTATTTCTCTCCTTTCCACTACTAACCCCCTACCCCCTCTGCACCTTCTCTCCTGCCCTCCATCTAAACTGTTACACTTGACTGTCCGCCACTCCCACCGTACTATCCCTCCCCCTCCCCGCCCCAGCCTCCTCCTTACCCCCACTCAGTCGCCACTCCCATCATGCACTGGTGCTGCTGTTCACAGTGTGGTCTCAGCTCTCTGAGACTGCAGATGTGTTTTTGTGTGTGTGTGTGTGTGTGTGTGTGTGTGTGTGTGTGCGTGCGTGCGTGTGTGTATATGTGCGTCTGCTGCTGAGAAAGGCCTTAATGGCCGAAAGCTTTAATTGTGTGAATCTTTATGTTGTGCGTATCGCCACTCAGCATCTCCGCTATATGGTGAGTAGCAACTTTCATTCTCTGGTATTGTTACAATGTATCATACAAATTTATTGTTGCTACCGCTAACAAATTTCTTAACTATAGATTTTAATTTATTAACTATTCATACAACCTTTTAGATACATTAATATATTTTATCCATTTTACTCTCGCATGTGTTTTACAAACAGCTGTGTATTACATTTCACTCCAGTCATTTGAAGCTGCTAAATGCATTTAGCGCAGGCGATTTCTGTTGTACGCGCACATTTTCCGCACGCAGCTTTGTGGCACTTTACACAGTTTCCGCTGTTCTTGTTGCCTTTGCAGAGGCTGATTTTGCATTTCCTCCACTTTCTAGGTGATTTCAGTCTCATATCTCCTTCCTTTGCCTGATGTTCTTGCTCTGCCGTTTCCTCGAGTTCATTTGCCAGTTGAAGTATGAACTGCTTTTCCATTTTCTCGTTCGTTACTATGTTACAGATGACTCATGTATTTATTGCCGCCATGTCCAGTATGTTGTAGAAGGTGTGCATTGGCCATCTCCTACGTGCAACCTTCAAATATATGTACGGGTTATTTGATCAACCACATCCACCCCGTACTTTGTTGCATTGTGGAACATTACGGTTACAGGTTTTTTCTTTCGTTCCTTGCTGATTGCTACTTCAGCATGCAGCGTACTCAGAAGAATGACATTTTTATTCTTCTTTCTGTGGTATACAGACAAGGTGCAGTCTGTGTTGCCACTATTGGGCAGTATTGTGGTGGAGTGTATTTCAGCATTGGCTTCCTGATTTCATCAGGGAATACACGGAAGATATTCTTTGTTGTACCAACTAATGAAGTTTTTTTTTCTTTGACTTTTTTAGCAAGTTGAAGAGATGTAAAGAAGTCGTCTGCGGTCACATTTCTTCCTCAATTTACAAATGGCTCCACGAGATCCAGAATGATGTACTCTCCAAGTGGTCGGTTCTCTCTATGCGTGTCCTCTTTGCCAAGGTGGGGGAAAGCATTACGTATATACTTTGTCATTACATCAACGGCCAAGCAGAATTGGAGACCATATTTGTCTGGTTTGTTGGACCTGCATCTTGCTTTACTTGGTAACAGTTGCTCATCGGTGGTTATATTTTCTCCTGGGCGGTAAGTGCGAGTACTGTTTTCAATGAACTTTCCCCAAATTTCAGATACGAGAGTGAATTTGTTGGCTGCCAGGTGTTCAGTTCGGGGTGATTTTTCATCAAAACAGAGAAATCTGAGAAGCTCCTGAAATCTCTCCTTGATACAAGCAGGCCCCCGAGAGTGCGACCAGAAATCATCCACAGGCATACCTCTTCTGCACGATACACCCCGAACATACACGATGGCTATCAGTTTCTCCAGCTCCTCAAGTGACACAGTCCAGTCATCGTTTTTTAGAGTACTTTTCGAGCATTTGAGTCTGTGTATTTCTTCACGAAACGTAGCATTGCTTCGTCAAAAATAAGACGGTAGGCATTAATGACAGAGCTGTCTAATCATTGACAGTCGTAAGCAGTGGGACCTCCTCTCTCCTTCAGAACATTCACATCTGACTGCCTTCTAGAAGATGAATAATTTCCAATCCCCCACACGGTTCCACCCCTTGCAATCATCGTCGTAGATGCTTCCGGCTGTACCTGCTGTAGTGAAAGAGGTGATAATTGACGTATATCAGCATCTGAATCCTCTTGCACTAATCGTGCCTCGTTCACAGTGTCTTCATCTTCACTTGTGTGAGGTACGTAATCGTCATCTTCGTCACTGAAATCAATTTCTGATTCAACTTCAGAATTCTTTAAGAGATGTAACACTTCCTCATCATAAAATCTACGCTGACGATACGTGTTCGAAAACGTGTTTCACGGACAAAGATTGCCTGAGTGACACAACATAAGCTGTGGTGGGCTGGAATATACACGTGCCAAGTTGTAACAATGAGGAGCAACTGCTCTGTGTTACTGCTCACTGTATTGTTGGATAATTTACTTATATTCAGCCGTACTTGGGATACCGAGTGAAATGTCGAAGAAAATTGAAATATTTTGTAAACACTAAAACAGCTTCAGAAAGAGGAGAAAAATTTAGAAAAAGTCTTATAATTTCATTAACGAAGTAAATAAATTGGATATGACAATGAATGAAAAATGTATGACGGGGTCATTTTAACCCGGTCCGCTGTTCTAGTGTTAATAAGGTAAGTAAATCAATAAGGAATTTTCATCAGTTTGGTTTCCATTGGAACTGCTGTGCGCGGTGACGGTGATGTAATTCAAACAGGCAGGAAGTCGGGAATTACTGCAATTCAATGGCAGATCTAGATTTCAGCTACAGTATAGCTATCATCAGTGCTTATGAAGTGCGTTGTATAGATTCGACAGACTTGTATGTAACATAATTCAGTTAGTTTGAATTAAGCTGTGTACCTGCTATGGTCATATAATACGTGCATTTACTAGTCTGTTGAGTCTATAAGAGTCACTTCATGTGCACTGATGATAGCTATATTGTAGCTGAAATCTAGATCTGCAATAAAGTACAGATTTGATCCCGACCAATTGCTGACTTCCTTCCTGTCTATAAGGTACTCAAATAAATATCTCAGATGGCTTGGTTTAGTAAAGAATTAAAATTTTAAGACTCATTGTACGAAAACAGTCCCCAGTGGGACTGGTGCAAATTCATCTCACGTGACACGTGTTTACAGTCAGGTGCGGGACAGAGCTTTATTTTGAGGCTTCAGAGTCACGATGTGTTTCTGGAAGCCCAGCATGAATTTACCAACGGGAGGGGGGGTTAGCAAATAAAGATATGTAGCATAATTCGTGGTCAACAGTCAGCACTGATTTTTGTAATCTTAAGAAGGAACACCCCCCCCTCCCCCCCCCCCCCCCCATGAACCATGGACCTTGCCGTTGGTGGGGAGGCTTGCGGGCCTCAGCGATACAGATAGCCGTACCATAGGTACAACCACAACGGAGGGGTATCTGTTGAGAGGCCAGACAGGCCAGACAAACATGTGGTTCCTGAAGAGGGGCAGCAGCCTTTTCAGTAGTTGCAAGGGCAACAGTCTGGATGATTGACTGATCTGGCCTTGTAACAATAACCAAAACTTGCTGTGCTGGTACTGCGAACGGCTGAAAGCAAGGGGAAACTACGGCCGTAATTTTTCCTGAGGGCATGCAGCTTTACTGTATGATTAAATGATGATGGCGTCCTCTTGGGTAAAATATTCCAGAGGTAAAATAGTCCCCCATTCGGATCTCCGGGCGGGGACTACTCGAGAGGATGTCGTTATCAGGAGAAAGAAAACTGGCATTCTACGGATTGGAGTGTGGAATGTCAGATCCCTTAATTGGGCAGGTAGGTTAGAAAATTTAAAAAAGGAAATGGATAGGTTAAAGTTAGATATAGTGGGAATTAGTGAAGTTCGGTGGCAGGAGGAACAAGACTTCTGGTCAGGTGACTACAGGGTTATAAACACAAAGATAGGGGTAATGCAGGAGTAGGTTTAGTAATGAATAGGAAAATAGGAATGCGGTTAAGCTACTACAAACAGCACGGCGAACGCATTATTGTGGCCAAGATAGATACGAAGCCCACACCTACTACAGTAGTACAAGTTAATATGCCAACTAGCTCTGCAGACGATGAAGAAATTGAAGAAATGTATGATGAAATAAAAGAAATTATTCAGATAGTGAAGGGAGACGAAAATTTAATAGTCATGGGTGACTGGAATTCGAGTGTAGGAAAAGGGAGAGAAGGAAACGTAGTAGGTGAATATGGATTGCGCCTAAGAAATGAAAGAGGAAGCCGCCTGGTTGAATTTTGCACAGAGCACAACGTAATCATAGCTAACACTTGGTTTAAGAATAATGATAGAAGGTTGTATACATGGAAGAACCCTGGAGATACTAAAAGGTATCAGATAGATTATATAATGGTAAGACAGAGATTTAGGAACCAGGTTTTAAATTGTAAGACATTTCAGGGGCAGATGTGGACTCTGACCACAATCTGTTGGTTATGACCTGTAGATTAAAACTGAAGAAACTGCAAAAAGGTGGGAATTTAAGGAGATGGGACCTGGATAAACTGAAAGAACCAGAGGTTGTACAGTGTTTCAGGGAGAGCATAAAGGAACAATTGACAGGAATGGGGGATAGAAATACAGTAGAAGAAGAATGGGTAGCTTTGAGGAATGAAGTAGTGAAGGCAGCAGAGGATCAACTAGGTAAAAAGACGAGGGCTAGTAGAAATCCTTGGGTAACAGAAGAAATATTGAATTTAATTGATGAAAGGAGAAAATATAAAAATGCAGTAAATGAAGCAGGCAAAAAGGAATACAAACGTCTCAAAAATGAGATTGACAGGAAGTGCAAAATGGCTAAGCAGGGATGGCTAGAGGACAAACGTAAGGATGTAGAGGCATATCTCACTAGGGGTAAGATAGATACTGCCTACAGGAAAATTAAAGAGACCTTTGGAGATAAGAGAACCACTTGTATGAACATCAAGAGCTCAGATGGAAACCCAGTTCTAAGCAAAGAAGGGAAAGCAGAAAGGTGGAAGGAGTATATAGAGGGTCTATACAAGGGAGATGCACTTGAGGACAATATTATGGAAATGGAAGAGGATGTAGATGAAGATGAAATGGGAGATAAGATACTGCGTGAAGAGTTTGACAGAGCACTGAAAGACCTGAGTCGAAACAAGGCCCCCGGAGTAGACAACATTCCATTGGAACTACTGACGGCCTTGGGAGAGCCAGTCCTGACAAAACTCTACCATCTGGTGAGCAAGATGTATGAAACAGGCGAAATACCCTCAGACTTCAAGAAGAATATAATAATTCCAATCCCAAAGCAACCTGCGTCATGACAGTGGAGCATCCCGTGGTCCACTGTACGGAAGGTGCTTCGAACCGTTCTCAAATGGTACCCGTGCAAAACCCGTAGTCGTACAGCAGCTCACACCACGGGACGCACAACGATGTGTCGACTTTGCTCTCCTCTTTCTCGCAAGGATTAAAGTTAACTAGGGTTGGTGCTGGGCCATCCTGTGGACAGACGAAGCTCATTTTTCTCTGACGGGTGAGGTGAACACGCAGAATTCCCGAGTGTGGGAATCTTCACCTTTACTCACTGTGCACGAAGCTCCTCCGCACGGTGAACGTGTCACCGTCCGGTGTGGCTTCGCGGCTACGTTCGTCACCGGTCCATTCTTTTTCGAACAGGTCGGCACTCGAGGAGCGAAGACGTGCAGTGTGACTGGCCAGCATTACAGTTTTCACGCAAGATGGGGCCCCACTGCACATCGCTCGTGAAGTTCACCCGCTTCTCGGAAACACATTTGGAAACGATCGAATTATCGGGTGATCGTTTCCAATTGTTTGGCCGGCACGATCACCTTATGTCACTCCCTGTGATTTCTGGTTGTGGGGCTACCTGAAGGACTGGGTTTACTGGGAGAACATTCACACATGTGCGCTAATCTGAAACGCAGCGTATCGAGAGAGGTAACTGGCATACTTACGAACGTGCTTCGTTCTGCTGTGCAGAATGCGGTCGTGCACTCGGGACTCCTCTGGACACTGGTGGGTGCCATATCGAGCCCATTTTGTAGCGGTAATGGTACCAGTATCTAAATGGTATGATGTTCCGTAGCAGCACATTAAAAGTGTTTCGATCTGCATTATTTCTCTTTCCCGTGTCCTCGACATTAATGGTACCGAGTTTGGTCCTCGTACAGTAATTAGTGTCTGTGTTATAATGTGTTAAATAGGGAAAATTTAATTATAACTACTCGGTACATCAGAGGGATACTTTCCGTAAGAGCTGAAAATATCTAGGGTGGTTCCTGTGTATAAAGAGGATGACAAACACAACGCTGCAAGTTTCAGACCAGTGTCAGTACTTCTGGTCCTGACCAAAATAATAGAATACATCATTTGCCATCAATTGTTCACTTATTTTGAAAAACTTCACATATTTAATTGTGCACAATATAGTTTTAGAAAAAAAGTTATCAATAATTGGTGCAGTAGACTCCGTAATTAAATATGTTCTTACAGTGTTTGAGGAGAAGGGCTTTGCTCCGGTCATTTTCTGTGACCTGGGTAAACCATTTGACTGTGTAGGACCTATAACTGCTGTAACGTAATATTTGCGGCAGTTCACAAAAGGTGTTGCTTGACGATATTTTGTCTAATTTTAAATCACCGAGAACACATGCCACTTGGCCTGCTTAAGACTTCTTTATTGACTTTACTTAGCAGCTATCCCAGAATCATCACATCTTTACTACCAAAGAATAAACAAAAAAAATAAAATTTTAAAGATATTACATCATGTTATCAGTAATGAACTATAACTATTAACGGTCTTGACAACTTCATAAAACATAAAAATTCCATTTAGATTTCATCACTTTTTTTTTTTTTTTTTTTTTTTTTTTTCACTACTTCCCCACCAGTAACATGGTTACGAATTAATACAGGGTGATGAAGGAATTTTCTTAAAAAAAAAAATCAGCACGACATTAACATAAAACAATAAAAAAACGTATTGGAATGACAAAAGATACGATACAAAATAATTACAAAAACTTTTTACAATGTCTGGTATGATATTTGATTAATTCTCCACAGAGACAACTGCTCTAAGAATCGAGGTGGGAACCTTCGATACTCTGGTATTTGGAGATGGTTCCTCTGTGGGATGTTGTGGTTCAGTGTCCTTGGAAAAGTTTGGAAGTTCCTTCTCTGATTCCCATTTTTCTTGCAGGAGATAAGCTGGTTTAAGTCTGTCCACTGACACATTTATATGTTTGCACTTCCTTTTAATAGTGAAATATTTTTCATGTCTTGAAATGACAGGAAAGGGACCATCACATGTGGGTTCTAGTGGTTTTCTAACCCTGTCACTTCTCAGGAAGACATGGGAACAGGTTTGCAGATCTTTTGGAACAAATACTGATCTTGATTTGCTTTGTATAGGCCTACCAGGTTTCAGACGAAGCATTTGCTTTTGCAAATTTGATGCAAATGAATCAAGGTCAATCTTTGTAGTGGGCTCTTCAAAAAATTCACCAGGAAGTCGTATAGTTTTTTCCATATACCATCTGTGCAATGGAACGGTTCGATGTTTCTCGCACTGCAGTGCGCAACCCCGATAGAACATTAGGCAGAATTTCTGTCCAATTAGAACTGTTATGGTCCTTGATTGCAGACTTCAGAGTTTTATGTAGTCGCTCAATTTTACCATTGCATTGAGGATGATATGGCGTTGTGTGCTGAATTTTCATTCCACATACTATGCCCAAATTATTAAACAACTGCGATCTAAACTGTGTTCCTTGGTCAGTGATTACCTGTGATGGCACACTAAATCTTGCAATCCAGTGCTGGTAGAAGGCTGTTGCCACTTTTTCGGCTGAAATATCTTCAAGTGGTATAACTTTCATCCAAGATGTGAAACGGTCAATAGAAGTTAAACAATAAGTCATGCCATTAGAAGGAGGAAAAGGTCCGATGAGGTCAGTGTGTACAACACTGAAACGTTCATCAGGTTCTTCAAACTTCTCTAGCGGTGATTTTGTGTGGCGAGTGACCTTGGTTTTCTGACAACTGACACAGGATTTAGTCCACTGTCGCACATCACTTTTGATATTTGACCAAATGGCTCTGCTACTCAACAGTTTCATTGTTGTCTTTTTGCCAGGATGAGCTAAACCATGTAAATGAAGAAATATTTGATAACGAAAAGGTTGAGGAATATAAGGTCTGATATTTGCAGTGGATGTGTCACACCAGAATGTTTTCCCTGATTGGAAGTTGATATGACTTGAAGTTTAAGGAGTTGTTCCCTGTTCGAAGTTGCTGTAGTTCTTGATCTTGTTGCTGGTTTTTGGCAATTTCATCATAGTCCAGTATTACTACATCAACTCTGGATCGGGCATCTGCAACAATATTGTCACGGCCACTGACATGACGAATATCGGTCGAAAATTGTGAAATGTACTGCAACTGTCTCATCTGTCGAGGAGATGCCTTATCATTGTTTTGCTTGAAAGCAAATGTGAGTGGCTTATGATCAGTGAAGATTAGGAAGTCTCTTCCTTCGAGTAAATGCTTAAACTTTTTTACAGAAAGGTAAATTCCCAATAATTCTCGGTAATAGGTACTGTAACCCTTCTGTGATTTATACAGTTTCTGTGAAAAGAATGCAACAGGTCTCCAATTTCCACTTTCCAGTCACTGGAGCACACAACCAACAGCAATATCTGATGCGTCTGTACATAATGCTAGAGGTAACTTCGAGTTAGGAAAAGCCAATAATGCAGCATTTACTATATCTTGTTTAGATTTCTCAAACATTTTCTTTGCTTCTTCAGTCCACTGAATTTGTCTATTCTCCTTCTTTCTTGCTCCCTTAAGACAGTCATGCAAAACAGTTTGAGTCTGTGCCGCATCTTTAAGGTAGCGACGGTAGTAGTTGGCAATGCCAAGAAATCAGTGGAGCTCATGCAGTTTGGTAGGTAACTTATACTCTACAATTGCTTACACTTTCTCAGGTAGTGGACGGGATCCCTCTGATATTATCCAGTACCCCAGGAATTCAGTTTCATTTACTCCAAAGGTTGATTTTGATATGTTGATTCGAAGTCCATAATTAGATAATCACTCCAGGACTAGTTTCAGGTGTGTTCGGTGTTCTTCAGTACTGGATGAGGTGGCGATTAAAATGTCATCGAGGTAAGGAAACAGAAAATCTAGCCCAAACATAACTTCATTAATGAATCGCTGGAATGTTGAAGGTGCATTCCGCAGGCCAAAGCTCATGACATTAAATTCATACAGTCCAAATGGTGTGATTACAGCTGTTTTGTGCTTATCTTCTTCAGTAATAGGTATTTGTTAATAGGCCTTAAAGAGATTGATTTTAGAAAATATGTTTTTGCCTTGAAGAATACAATGGAAATCTTCTATTCTAGGTACAGGATAACGGCCTGGAATTGTTCTTTCATTTAACTGTCTGTAATCTCCACACAGACATATTGAGCCATCCTTCTTAGGTACAATATGGAGAGGACTTGCCCATGCAGATTTAGATGGTCTAATGATGTCATTGTCTAACATGAATTTAAATCCTTGTTTTGCCATCGCCATGCACTTTGGGTCTAATTGTCTTGCCCTAGAAAACACAGGCGGGCCTTCAGTGGTAATATAGTGTTTGACATCATGTTTAATTTTGCTAGGTACCGAATTAGGTTTAGCTATGTCTGGATACTGTAACAGTTGATCAGTAAATTTTGTGTTTTGGCTCATGGTGCTCAGGACGTTTTCCTCTGAGATTGACATAACTTTACCCTCAGCATTGAGATTGGTTACATCATCTATTAATCTTTTATTATGGACATCTACTAATAATTGAAATTTATTCTAAAAATCGGCACCCAATATAGCTTTATTGATCTTCGCAACCATAAATAGCCATTGAAATTGACGTCGCAGTCCCAGATCAATAGTACGAAGTTCGATTCCGTATGTAGGAATTTCAGTACCATTTGCAGCATACAGTTTATATGGTGACTCACCATTAACATTTGCGTGAGTGGGAATTACAGAAACATCCGCCCCACTGTCGACTAAAAATTACAATCCCGTTTTTTTGTCGGTTACAAATAAGCGGGTCTTGCGGCAATGGACTTGGGCAGCAGAACTTGTCGCTAATTCAGCTGCTGGGTCGCGTTTCCCTTTTCAGTCCAGCTACATGGAGGTGTGCATTTTTCAGGCTTGCAGTTCTGCCCAAAGCAAAAGTGGTAATAACAGTACTTGCCCTTGGGGTTGTATTTATTTCGAGACTTACTACGACTTCTTTTACATTGACAATCACAGCTTCTGTTACGAGACCTGTCTCGATAACCAGTTGACAGCACGGCCATTTGTTGCTCTAGCCCCGAAATTCTTGTCATCAAGTCACCCATTGTTATCAAAACATCCTGTTGGCTACAAGCACCAATTTTTGTGACGAACAATTCGTTACGGGGATTTATTTCTGTTATTCTATCAGCCATTATAGCCACCTTTTCGAGTCCCTCGCCACTGACAATTAAAATGTTCCTTACAGAATCCGGAAGTTTTTCTAGCCAAAGTGTCTTTAGGACTTTTTCTGCCACATCTACCCCTGCCAAGGTTTGCATTTTGCGTAATAACTGACTAGGTTTTTGGTCTCCCAAATCAGTTCCAGTAACTAATCTCTTAATACGCTTATCTTCACTTTCTTTGAAAGTATTCAGTAGACGTTCCTTAGCTTAGCCAACGAATATTTATTCGCATCTGTACCACAAATAATGTCCCAAATATTCTCAATGTATTTTGGTTCTAATTGTGACAGTAGGTGGTTAAATTTAGTTTCTTCTGTGACAATTTTGCAAATGCTGAACTGTGCTTCTACTTGATAGAACCAAATTTCGGGTTTTTCACTCCAAAAAGGCGGAATTTTGATGGTAACCTTGTTTGCTTCCAGGCGATCTTCGGAAACGCTCTCGTTTGTCGTCATATCTTCTTATTATCACGTCGGGGTCACCAAATATAACTGCTGTAACGTAATATTTTTGCGGCAGTTCCCAAAAGGTGTTGCTTGACGATATTAAGTCTAATTTTAAATCACCAAGAACACACGCCACTTGGCCTGCTTAAGACTTCTTTATTGACTTTACTTAGCAGCTATCCCAGAATCATCACATCTCTGCTACCAAAGAACAAACCAAAAAAAAATTTTTTAAGAATATTTCATCATGTTATCAGTAATGAACTATAACTATTACCGGTCTTGGCAACTTCATAAAACATAAAAATTCCATTTAAATTTCATCACTGTTGCCTTTACAGGCCTGACACACCTCTACAGAAGTTCCATTTCTGTGGCATCAAGGGTGACAACCTAAAAGTATTAACCTCTTATCTCCGAAACCGTAGGCAAGTTGTGTATTGACAGAGAAAAATCTACTGAGAAACTAACTAAGGTGTTAGTTCCACAGGGATCTGTATTTGGACCATTTTTGTTTTTGGTAATGATCCAGGACCTACCCTCCTTTATAAGCTCCAGTATGGTGCTGTTTACAAATGACAGTTTGAATTATAACTCTGATCTGAATAAACTAATAGATTTGGTTAACAATACAAATGTGTTTCTCCTGAACAATAATAAAACACAAAAAAAACGTATTAGTCTAAAGGACAAGAGTCCTTTTAATGATCCCAGTTATATGAAGTTTTTGGATGGTATACTTAGATGACAAATTGTCCTGGGAGCAACACATAAAATACATTAGTGTTAAATTGTCTAGAAAAATTTACGTACTAAGATGTCTTATGAAATCTGTACCTGCAATGTATGGAGAACGTCATATTATGGAAAACGTGGTATATTTATTTTTTTATTTGTTTGAAGTATTATGTTGTATCGAAGTAATGTGGGGAAACTAGCTGTTTCAGAACATATTATTTCTCTAGAAGAAAGCAATCAGAGTCATTACACGTTCTCAACATAAAACACACTGTAAGCCCTTTTTCTCTGACTGTGAAATAATTACTGTTATAAATCTGTGTATATATGCAAAGTGTAAAAATCTATACAAAAAAGAATCTGCACAAAGTAAAACATAAAAACAAAATTCACAATCATAAGACAAACTGTGTGTCATACCGTAGACTACCAGACTAGCTATGAGGAAGTGCACCAGAAATGATTTACTAAGCTTCTGCAGATGGTATGAGATCTTCCAGGGTATGCACGTAGCAAAACTTTAAACAAATGGCTTGTTGCCAACCACTTTTATTAATTAAAAAAGTTTTTTGACTGCAACACAGAGTTGTAAGCTAATAACTAACATGCTGCACTGTCCTGTTTACTAGTGTAATGATTATACTGCGTAAAAAATTTGTCTAATGACGATAAAATTATCTTATCTTATAAACGATTACAACAGTGGATTGCACCTGCACGTGTAGTCCACAGCTGACAGGTATTACGGCAGTCGTGGGGCGGCTTTTCAGGACCGCGGTGCCGCTTCGGTGGCCCTTTCTCCCTACCCACTTCTGTCCGGCCTCCTGGACAACAGCCTCCAGAGAGCCGACGTCGGGTTCGACATCCTCTCGTCACCGCGCCGCGATTCGGAAGCCTCCGAACTGACAGAAAACACCGATGTAAGTATCGATTTCACAAATATATATGTAAAAATTTGCAGTATTAGATTTGTTGAAATGTTTGTCCCTGTTACTTATTTACTGGGTGTTACCCGCAGTTGCTCTCGGATATCAGTAGTTCCGTTATGAGGAGTGACTGTGAGTTAGCGAGTTAGTGTACATGCAGTGATGTCAGCTACTCTCACGTGTCCGCCTGTTCTGGTAAGCATAGCTCGTGACGAGAGCCCACCGACGCCACTCAGCTGCACTGACACGTGACGTGGCAGCATGTGCATTGTTGCTGCCGAGCTGTGTGTGTGTGTGGGGGGGGGGGGGCAGTAGTGTTCATATGCGCATTGTGCTACTGGTTTTAACTGTACAACATATGATGTGGATAAGCTGCAACAAATTTCATAAATTTTAACCTAGTTAGGTTCTCTGATGTACAAATTTAAGTGTTCTATCCCCTTCTTACCTCTGTTATGGGTCACTTGTTTCCTTCTACTTACTTTTTTTTATTTTTATGTATTCATTTAAAAGTAACCTATGCTCTTCCTCAGGGTCCGAGCTTTCTCTTTAGTAAATTTCATTGAAGTCATTTTAGCAGCTGAGTTGGGAAAATGCAACAGACTGAGTTACTTTCACATTTAATACTATTACTTTGGAAGTACGGATGAAACATGTCGGGGACCGAATAAGTGTTGCATTCCTTACATTGAATCGTATTATATAGAACAAATGTATTGATAAAAGCATTTTCACAAATATGATGCAGCTTGGACATAAGAGGGTTAACAGTTTTTTTTTCAGAGAGTAAATATGTTTCACTGTGTTATTGTATTACAGTACCTTTTTTCCACGATCGTGTTTTGATGAAATATAACCTATACGTATCCCCGAGCCACGCTCAAGTTATCTGTGAAAACTCCTGTAACAGTTTTGGAGATTAGTGCGTTCAAATAGATGTGACAGGTTTATATAAAACCTTAAATCACATTTTTTCCTGTTTAGATTCTGATTAAAGCTTATTTGTAGCCCCAAGGTACACCGAGTTACCCGTGAAAACGCTGTGAAAATTAGTCTTAATAGTTTCGCAGAGTAGTGTGTTCAAGCAGACAGACACATCAGTTATACAGTTGTGTTATTAGTATAGATAGATATAGATTTAACTTGGCAAGATTAGGGCCATCTGACCAGACATTTTACATACAGTATGTGATCAAAAGTGTCCAGACACCTGGCTGAAAATGACTTGCAAGCTCGTGACATCCTCCATCGGTAATGCTGGAATTCGATATGGTGTTGGTCCACCCTTAGCCTTGATGACAGCTTCCACTCTCACAGCATACATTCAATCAGGTGCTGGAAGATTTCTTGTGGAAAGACAGCGCATTCTTCAAGGATTGCTGCCCTGAGGAGAGGTATCGATGTCAGTCGGTGAGGCCTGTCACGATGTTGACGTTCAAAAACATCCCGAAGGTGTTCTGTAAGATTCAGGTCAGGACTCTGTGCAGGCCAGTCCATTACAGGGATGTTATTGTCGTGCATTATCAACAGGTGCTCGATCGTGTCGAATTGCTCTTCAACAGTGGGAAGCAAGAAGGTACTTAAAACATCAATGTAGGTCTGTGCTATGAAAGAGCCATACAAAACAAGGGATGCAAGACCCCTCCATGAAAAACACGACCACACCGTAACACCACGTCCTCCAAATTTTACTTTCGGCACTACACATGACAATCACTGGGCATTCTCCATACCCACACCCTACCATCGGGTCGCCACATTGTGAACCGTGATTCGTCACTCCACACAACATTTTTCCACTGTTCAGTCATCAAATGTTTACATTCCTTACACCGGATCCTGATGCAGTTTGGAATTCCTGTGTGATGGTCTGAATAGATGTCTGTGTATTACACCTTACAACCCTCTTCAACTGTCGGCAGTCTCTGTCAGTCAACAGATGAGGTCGGCCCCTGTACACTTTTGTGCTGTACGTGTCCCTTCATATTTCCACTTCAGTATCACATCAGAAACAGTGGACCTGGGGATGTTTATGAGCGTGGAAATCTCGTGTACAGATGTATGACACAAGTGATACCCAATCACCTGACCACGTTTGAAGTCCGTGAGTTCTGCGGAGTGATCCATTCTGACCTCTCACAATGTCTAATGACTACTGAGGTCGCTGATGTGGAGTACCTGGCAGTAGGTGGCAGCACAACACACCTAATATGAAAAATGTATGTTTTGAGGAGTTTCTGGATTCTTTTGATCACATAGTGTACATTATTCTACATGTAACATGCTATAAGTTACATCAACTACAGAGTGCAACATTTAGAAATTACAAAATCAAACAGTCTACGCTGTTTCACAATAAGCATAACAAATTGTATGACGGTAGGTTTAAAGTATGAGCAGTGGCAGCCCGGGCACGAGAGAAGGGCTGAAGGAGGGGGAGCGAGAATAATGTGAGTGATGAAGGCAGTCAAAAAGAAAATAATGGGAGTTATCAATAAATAGAAACAGTGAGAAGTGTAACTCGACAGAGGAGAAAATGGGTTGTAAACATTAATTTTCGGAGAATTGTTACAAGGTTGGTGTAAGGAAGTGCCTCAGCTGCTTCTTAAAAGTAACAGGGTACAAAATTGTGCACAGAGTGCAGGGTAACTTCCTTCAGAGGCAAATGACAGTAAGAGAAAAAGTGTTTCGAGATGTTCCCTCTTTACGGACAGGCACAACTAGCACGCTAGATGAGTGAGATCTCGAGATGTTGGGTTGGGTTGGGGTTGTTTTGGGGGAAGAGACCAAACAGTGAGGTCATCGGTCTCATCGGATTAGGGAAGGATGGGGAAGGAAGTCGGCCGTGCCCTTTCAAAGGTACCATCCCGGCATTTGCCTGGAGCGATTTAGGGAAATCACGGAAAACCTAAATCGGGATGACCGGATGCGGGATTGAACCGTCGTCCTTCCGAACTCGGGCCCAGTGTGCTAACCACTGCGCCACCTCGCTCGGTCCCGAGTTGTGATAAGGCATACTGGGGAGCTTGTGCATTGAGACGTAATAGGGTAAACACAGCTCGAGGTAGTCACTTAACTTCTCTGGCCACAACCGATCTAACCTGGCACGTGGCGCACTGACACGGTCCTATATACTAGACGACAAAAAAAGTGGCTCTTTGACACACCCGGAAGACGTGGTCTGATGTCATAACTTTCTATTCTTTGGCTTGAATGCTACTAGATCTTCAGCTCCCACAAGTTTCTAATAAAATCCACATTGAGGTGGTTAGCCAACAATAGATAAAAAAATAATTACAGTATCCTGATAATTTTTAAATTTTGGACTTTCAGACTACAACTGAATGAAATACGGTATTCGTGCCATAAACATTTCACCTTTTTATCAGCAAGCGATTTTCAGTGGCAGCTTGCTTCGATGATTTTCTGCATATTATGTTTCTGTTCCATTTTTGGTGCTGTTTCTCTTCATATAATTGCTGCTTGGGGTTTTTTCCACTTTTCACAGCACTAGGAACTGAGTACTTGATTTGATGTCCACGCAACCTGCCACTGAAGTTGCCTTGCACAGAATTAAGGCGAAACGTGTATGGCGCGAAAACAGTGTTTCATTCAGTTGTAGTCAGACGGTCCAAAAAGTAACAATTATCAATATACCGTAATATTACATGCAACTGAGGAAGACGGGACTACAGAAGTTGAAGATGTTGAAAAAATAATGTTCGCCTCTGCTTTTGCTAAAAGTCGATGCGTGACAACTTGTATGTGCTTTTAATATTCGTAGCTAGGGTCATCGTCAGCGTATATCGATTTGTTTTGAAATTGCGTACACACACAACTACAAAATGCTGATTTGTGGAAATGAATTTAATCTGAAAGGCAATCTGTATTCTTTTACAAAATATGTCAGGTTTTATTTCTAAAATACTAAGAAAGTGAAAATGGAACTAACTAGTACTCAACAATGGCTTTGTTAAAATTATGAACTGATACTGTTTATGATAGATGGCAGCTATTAAATTTATTCAGAAAATCATTGTACTGATATGGTGTGTAACTTTAAATCAGTAACGTGACACATATTTAAGAAAAAACGATTATCATTTCAATAATGTTTAATCATACAGGGTGATTCAAAAAGAATACCACAACTTTAAAAATGTGTATTTAATGAAAGAAACATAATATAACCTTCTGTTATACATCATTACAAAGAGTATTTAAAAAGGTTTTTTTTCACTCAAAAACAAGTTCAGAGATGTTCAATATGGCCCCCTCCAGACACTCGAGCAATATCAACCCGATACTGCAACTTGTTCCACACTCTCTGTAGCATATCAGGCGTAACAGTTTGGATAGCTGCTGTTATTTCTCGTTTCAAATCATCAATGGTGGCTGGGAGAGGTGGCCGAAACACCATATCCTTAACATACCCCCATAAGAAAAAATCGCAGGGGGTAAGATCAGGGCTTCTTGGAGGCCAGTGATGAAGTGCTCTGTCACGGGCTGCCTGCCTTGAACCAATTTCAGACGATAAGGTTTCATAACTAACCTTTCTCGTAGGACTCTCCATACAGTTGATTGTGGAATTTGCAGCTCTCTGCTAGCTCTGCGAGTCGATTTTCCTGGGCTGTGAACAAATGCTTGCTGGATGCGTGCTACATTTTCATCACTTGTTCTCGGCCGTCCAGAACTTTTCCCTTTGCACAAACACCCATTCTCTGTAAACTGTTTATACCAACGTTTAATACACCACCTATCAGGAGGTTTAACACCATACTTCGTTCGAAATGCACGCTGAACAACTGTCATCGATTCACATCTGCCGTACTCAATAACACAAAAACTTTCTGTTGAGCGGTCACCATCTTAGCATCAACTGACGCTGACGCCTAGTCAACAGCACCTCAAGCGAACAAATGTACAACTAAATGAAACTTTATAGCTCCCTTAATTCGCCGACAGATAGTGCTTAGCTCTGCCTTTTGTCGTTGCAGAGTTTTAAATTCCTAAAGTTGTGGTATTCTTTTTGAATCACCCTGTATATCTAAAACAAAGATGATGTGACTTACCAAACAAAAGCGCTGGCATGTCGATAGACACACAAACAAACACACAAAATTCTAGCTTTCGCAACCAACGGTTGCTTCGTCAGGAAAGAGAGAAGGAGGGGGAAAGACGAAAGGATTTGGGTTTTAAGGGAGAGGGTAAGGAGTCATTCCAATCCCGGGAGCGGAAAGACTTACCTTAGGGGGAAAAAAGGACGGGTATACACTCGCGCACACACACATATCCATCGACACATATACAGACACAAGCAGACATATACAGAGCCAAAAATCCTTTCGTCTTTCCCTCTCCTTCCCTCTTTCCTGACGAAGGAACCGTTGGTTGCGAAAGCTAGAATTTTGTGTGCATGTTTGTGTTTGTTTGTGTGTCTATCGACGTGCCAGCGCTTTCGTTTGGTAAATCACATCATCTTTGTTTTTAAATATATTTTTCCCACGTGGAGTGTTTCCCTCTATTATATTCATATCAATAATGTTTAATCACTTACACAAAGGATGACACCTGAGACAATACAAGAGTCTAATCAGCTTCAGAGTCAGAACCAGAGAGAGCACCACAGTGATAATGGTATCGGTTTTATAGACCAAAATCAAAGATTGTTTATTGTTGTTCAGTTACGTGTACTGTGCTTTCCTATTATCTCATAAGGTTTGTTACACTGACCAGGTTAACATTCACTGCCTCGCTCGTGTAGACTGTATGGGCTGCAGAGATTTTTTTGTTTTTATTTAATCAAAATTTTATGTTGTTCACAAATTGCAACACTTTCTAAGCTTGTCATGTTAATTAAGGCCATATAAGCACAGTCTTTTTCTAATATACTTCTGACCAAAAAGCGATTCTGGTAGCTGGAGTCCAGAGTTTTTGTTAATCGTGTCTTTTGCGTTCTTGTGGGTTATTTTCATAGCAACTTTCATCCTCTAACAAGTATTTTTTATATCTAATTGAGATGTGAAATGCCATTTTTTATGAAATTAGCTTCAAAATATTTTTAATGTAGCGAAATACTTTCTTAAAAGTGCACTCCCTTAGGGGTTGAATTTCCAGAAACACTGAAAATCGTATTTTTTTTAATGTCTAACTGTGAAGTCAGATATCAGTTATCATATATGTAGCCTTAAAAATCATTCAGTGGCCCTTCAGTAATTGTTTATTTTCAAAAAACTTTCACCCACTTAGTAGCTGAATTT
The DNA here is from genome assembly GCF_023864275.1 of Schistocerca cancellata. Lineage (NCBI taxonomy): Eukaryota > Metazoa > Arthropoda > Insecta > Orthoptera > Acrididae > Schistocerca > Schistocerca cancellata. Next base: position 145,438,825 of record NC_064636.1, on the reverse strand, counting down.
TCAAAAAAGCTGTAACACGTATTTTTTATTTTCTGACTGAGAAACCAAATACTAGTTTTCATAGTCCTAGCTTCAAAATTCCCTTAATAGCAAAACTTTCAAAAAACCTTTCATCCCCTACTTCACTCCCTTAGGAGTGAAATTTCAGACAATCCTTTAGTAAATGATGCCTACAGTATAAGATACACACCCTCTCCAAACTCCAAGTTCCTATCCTTAACGGTTTGGGATGAGCGATGATGAGTCAGTGAATCAGTCTGACCCCATTTCGCCCCCTTTGGGATTTAATTTTCAAAATTGGTGAAACACATATTTTTTTAATCTCTAATTGAGAAGGCAGACACCAATTTTCAAAAATTTAGCTTTAAAAATTGTTGTACAATGAAATATTTTCGTAAAACTTTAACCCCTGTTTCACCCCCTTAGAGGTTGAATTTCCAAAAGCAATACGATGTGTATATTTTATTTCTAACAGAGAAGTCAGATACAAATGTTCATAGATTTAGCTTCAAGAATGCTTGCACAATGAAATATTTCCAAAAAAACTTTCATCCCCAATTCACCTCCCACAGGGATTGAATCCCCAATAACATTGAAACACAATTTTTTAAATTGAATTTGTAGAGGGGAGAAAGGTAAAGGAAGGGAAAGGAATGGATGAAGGGATTATTGTAGTCAGCTGCATTGGGACACGAAGCGGAATCAGTGGTGATGATTGAAAATGTTTGCCGGCTTGGGGTTTGATCCCAGGATCTCCCACTGACTAGGCAGTTGCATTATCCACCGGGCTACCTGGACCACAGTGCTAATCACAACTGCACAGACTATCTCGCTCGACCCACACTCCCGTCTAGCGTCACCAATCTGCAGTCTACCACGCCTTCGTATATTTCTAACTCAGAAATATTTCCATAAAAACTTTCATCCCGTGTTTCACCCCTGTAGGCGTTGAATTTCAAAAAACAATGAAACACTTACTTTTTTATCTCTTAACTTATAAGCCAAATTTAAATGTTCATTGATATGGCTTTAAATATGCTCTCATAATAAAATATTTCATCCAAATATCTCATCCCTTATTTCACTCCCTTAGGTTCAGTTTCACAGAAACACTGAACTAGTATTTCCTTTTGTTTGTAAGCAAGAGGTCATGCACCACTGTTCTATTACTACAGCTTTAAAAAAAAAAACTTCAGTGGTGCTTTAATAACGATATATTTTCAAAAGAAGCTTTCATACAGTATTTCACCCCCATAGCGTTAAATTTCCAAAAGTTCTGTAACAGGTATTTCTCTATTTATGACTGAGAAACCAAATACCAATTCTCATAGGTCTCGCTTAAAAATTGCCTTAATAGTGACATTTCTTTTTTTTTAAAAAAAAAAAAGACCTCAACCCCCTATTTCACCACCTTGGGGTTGGAATTCCAAAAAATCCCTTCTCAAATGACCCCTATAGTTTAGGATACACACCTTTTCCAAATTAAAAGCTTCTATTCTTAGTGATTTGGGCTGGATGGTGATGAATCAGTCAGTTTGTCAGGACATTGCCTTTTCTATAAGAGATTATTGTCGTATGGTATTTATCTTACAAATTATATATGTTATATACGAAGAAGAGGGTGCTAGAATGCCCCCTTGAATTTTGTGAATAGATATGCTTGCTTGTCTCATTCACAAAATTCAACCATAGCAACAACATTATTCAACTGTTGCTTTACATAGGCGAAATTACATGTTCTTCAGGTTCTCACGGGTATTCAGTTAATTTTTACTCCCGAATGTTTGATACTTTTAGTTATCCTGTTATTACAGTTTCCCGGATATTTCATTGTACATTGATACATAATAATTGTGGGAGTCTCGTTTGTTCAATTCGTTAATTATTCATTGCGGTTGTGGGTTATCGATTTCTACGTCTGTGTTGTTGTTTCGAGCACCTGTCTCAATCCGATTTGCATATTAGTGTATTGCCTCTTCATTTGTCATTGTTGCTCGTTTCATCTGTATCGATTACTGCCTAGGTACACAGTGTGTAATTGTCTTTTGTGAGTGTTTTTCGTGAAGCTTCAAATTTTTAAATTTCCACACAGTTAACGTAGTGCGACAACAGTTTGAAGTAAGCATTGAGTATCGCCACATTCCGCTGGCACAGTCCGTTTCAAAAATGACTGCACGTGGCAGGCAATACAGTTATATGCGGCGGACACGGTTCGTGGGCACTGCTCGTTCTTCTCGCACACACGCAGCAAGGTATGTTGTACCCTCACTGCAGATAAGGCAAGTACCAAGAATTGTCGTTTCCACATTTCACACTATATTTGCCATTCATTTCGACACATTAGGTTCACGTTTTCTGACACTTTGCATCACAAGATTTTGTGTTATCACTCACTGAGATTTGTATGCCCCCTCCTCATTTTTAATTGAAATTTGTGTTGAGATGGCTAGCCAACAATAGATAAAAAATAATGGTCCCCTCTCCTTTTGCTACAAGTCAATTTGTGACGGCTTGTACGTGCTATTAATATTCACAGCTTGCTCGACACCTGTTCAGGATCGATTCGTTTTGAAATTGTATACATGTGCGATCACAAAATGATAATCTGTGGAAATGAATTTCATCTGAAAGGCAATGGGACTTCTTTAACAAAATTTGGCAGACTCTACTTCTGAAATACCGAGAAAGTGAAAATGGAGCAAAACGCACTCGACATTGACTTTGAATTGATACCATTTGTGGAAGGTGACCACTTTTACAGTTATTCGGAAAGTCGTCGTACTGACAGGGAGGGTAATTTTAATTCAGTAATACAACACATATTTAAGAAAAATCGATTATTATTTCAGTAATGTTAATCACCTACACAAAGTGTGACACCCAAAGCAATACAAGAATCTAATCAGCTTCAGAGTCAGAATCAAAGAGAGCTCAACCTTAATAATATTACCGCTTTTGTAGGCCAAAAGGAAAGATCGTATGTCGTCGTTCAGCTACTCGTACTTGGCATTTCTGTTTTTTCTTCGGATTTATTAATTTGATTACTATCGTACAGTATACGTATTACAGAAGAGGTACACTGTACGAGAAAAAAGGGACTCGAGAACTCAGCCAGCATGTGTACGCACAATTTCCATCTGTGCAAATGGTTAGAATTGCAATTCTCTGTGACAAGTAGAATGGACAGTGGAGTAAAATACTGTCATACGTGTTAAGTGTCGCCAGCTGGCCCGGAAGAATATGCCGGGGGCCAAACGGCGCCACACGTCGAGTGGTCTCTCGCACCTAGGGACAGTGTTACAGGCACCTCACACAATTTACGAGGGCCTCGTCACCCGTTTCACGAATTTGTAAACGGCTTCTTCACAGATTACCGTTCGGGCAGCCGGTCGAATTGTGCAGTACCCCGATTCGTGGGGTGTCGGGAAGTGGCAGTGGCCCGACATTAGACTGTACGAGAATGTGAAACCGGGCTTACTCGTCATCAGTGTGCGGTCGTCACGAGAGAGCTCGAAAGGCACCGTCGCTCTGTCCGGTCCGAGCCTCGCTTTCTAAACCGAGTAACGGAATCCTCGCGACAGTCTCTGTCGTCCGGCACTGCCGGTCAGAGACTTGGGAATTCTGTCCCGTGTGCAGGCGGGCACTAACGACACGACACGGAACTGTCGTTCGGAGTGGTGCCGTGACCGGAAAGCACAGAGTGCCGACGAATGGCACCGCACCGTGTTTAGTGGCGAATCGCCATTCTTTACTGCTCCCCGAGGACCGTCGGTGGCTACCTAGGGAGAGGGCCTATTCTTCCGGTACACTGTTACTCTGAGTGTCGGGCCAGGAGTAGCTACCGGGTACGACTTCACATCACGGCCGGAGTCGGTCGAGGGGCTTCGGTGGTGTGACGGTACACTGTATTCACCCCACGTGCTCGCGCGTTACCTCTCACGTGACGGTACGTTAGCAGAATCGCTCGACGGGACGGTGCCCGTCTGCACGCGACGAGTGTCTCCGCAGACCGCCCGTGCGGTGTAGGGGCTTTCCTGCAGCCGAGACTGCCAGATCTGTCCGCGATAGGAAAGGTGCAGCCGGCTCGTACGTCGGCCCGTCCCGGTGTCGGTATCCGGGAAGTCGAGGGCCGGATACGACAGTCCTGAGCCACTTTGCCTCTGGAGAGAGTACGGTAGCTGCTCGTCGCACTTCTCGAACGAATTAGTGCGTACATCTGGGCCCGATCGGGTGTGACGTCGTATCGACAAGTGGGCTCTCCGGTTCTTCACGAGTTTGACTCTATTTTGTAATCACTGAAACATCACGTACCCTCCCTGTATGTTTCGTTTTGTGTCCTCCTCCCCTTCTGCTCGCTCCACTTTCTTTGTCAGGCAGTGTAGACGGTTATTGCAGGTGTAATGCACATCGGCATTTGTGATTACTTCTGTACGTCTACAGTTTTGACTACTAGTGGTGTGGTGGACTACATCACAATAATGGAGGTTCTGTAGAATGAGTGATTAGAGAAGTTTGCATTTCACATCGTGTGGTAATATGTTCCAAAATGTTTTGAAAGCTTAGAGGCAAGGAGAAGTCTTCCTGCGCCTGGCAACAGTATTTTCTACCCAGTCGACACGCTTCTCCGTAGTTATACTCGAATCGTTCACCATTTTGTGACGATGTATCGGAATACTGTTGAGAAGAACGGGAGGCAGTCGTTCGCAGAATTCTGAACGTATTAATTTCTGACAGAATACTAGCAAGTAAACGTACGCGATGGATACACTTAGTGTAGAGCAAAATAAGAGGCACAAATTTTTTATACGTGCCCGTCGGGCCATTAAGGGCATCAAACACCTCCTTGCAAAAAACTGAGTTTAATGTTTCTGAATGAATACTGTTGAAACAGTAATAATTTTAAAAAAAGTCAACCTCGAAATAAAACTTCCATGGTATTTAATGTACATTACAGTAGTGCAACCAAATTTCTAGAAAAGCCGTTTTCTTTTAAATCTCCGTGCCCCTCTACCTCGTTTTTCATTTCAATATTTGACTAGCAGTAAAATGTATAGCATCATTAATAACAAAGTCAGTAATATATGATGAAGTGGTATTCGAAAAATGCGTTTGTCAGATAAGATATCAATATATCGATGTAGCTGTATGTGCCTTATATATGTCACACACACATACACACACACACACACACACACACACAGGGTGTTACAAAAAGGTACGGCCAGAGTTTCAGGAAACATTCCTCACACACAAAGAAAGAAAATATGTTATGTGTACATGTGTTCGGAAACGCTTACTTTCCATGTTAGAGTTCATTTTATTACTTCTCATCAAATCACATTAATCATGGAATGGAAACACACAGCAACAGAACGTACCAGCGTGACTTCAAACACTTTGTTACAGGAAATGTTCAAAATGTCCAGGAAATGTTCGAAATGTCCTCCGTTAGCGAGGATACGTGCATCCACCCTCCGTCGCATGGAATCCCTGATGCGCTGATGCAGCCCTGGAGAATGGCGTATTGTATCACAGCCGTCCACAATACGAGCACGAAGTCTACATTTGGTAACCGGGTTGCATAGACAAGAGCTTTCAAATGCCCCCATAAATGAAAGTCAAGAGGGTTGAGGTCAGGAGAGCGTGGATGTCATGGAATTGGTCTGCCTCTACCAATTCATCAGTCACCGAATCTGTTGTTGAGAAGCGTACGAACACTTCGACTGAAATGTGCAGGAGCTCCATCGTGCATGAACCACATGTTGTGTCGTACTTGTAAAGGCACATCTTCTAGCAGCACAGGTAGAGTATCCCGTATTAAATCATGAGAACGTGCTCCATTGAGCGTAGGTGGAAGAAACTAAAATGAGCTCTAACATGGAAATTAAGCGTTTCCGGTCACATGTCCACATAACATCTTTTCTTTATTTGTGTGTGAGGAATGTTTCCTGAAAGTTTGGCCGTACCTTTTTGTAACACCCTGTGTAGAGAGAGAGAGAGAGATTTGTATTCCTGTTTTCTTTCTATATTTGATGCATTTTTTTATTTTCAAGTTGTAACCTTTTCAGATTTAATTATGTTATATTTCAAATTGTTTGTATGTTATTGTTGTAACACTATTGTAAGTCTGATCGGTAATGAGAAGGTGCAGAATTGTTCAGGTCAAAAAAATGCCGAATGCACATTGATTGTTGAAGGAGGTGCTTCACCCCGTTAATGGCTGTATGGGTACATATAAACAAATATGTTTTTTATTTTGCTCTACACTACAGCATATTCAAATCTGATTGAAATTGAAGTGCATCCCTCGGGTAGGTTTACTTGCAAGATTATTTCGGTTTTGCACGCATGTAAGTGCTGAATACAGGTCATCATTAATCTGGACCAGGGATGCACAGACCGTGAGCTGCATGCGGTCTGCCATTCATTTCGCAGTGGCCCACTCCTTAGTGTTCCTTGTTGCAAATTTTTTTCCCTCATCTTTATTCCCTCCGAAAAAGGTGAGGGCAGGCTCTTGTGGAACTTTGTTCTTCTGACACACGCCAGTCTAAGTGGGATTGGAGCACCTGGATCAACAACTCCATCCACAGAACTTGCACAACAATTCGGTCACAGCAATAAGAGCTATACACGGACCTGCAGGGGACGACATTGTTTAGTCGTCAGTGGTTTGTGTATTCTACAGAACATATCTTATGTCAGTGAGCTCCTTCAGCTTGCTCATCTGTGCATTGAACTTTTTTTTGACAAGGGTAACCAACAATTTTATGCATTTATTTCTGTGAACCTGTAAGCATTAAGTTCACTATCTCAGTCGATAATAATATAAGAAAGTATATAACTTAAATAAAATGGAAGATTTGTGAAACAAATGGTGTGAACTAATAGTACGAGACATGTTCACAAATTAAGTGTACTGTGACCATAACGGATTGTGGTTTTTTGGTTTTTGTGGGTTGGCAACAAAGCTGAGTGGTGGAGGGGGATCTCCCGACCAGAGTGAGCATTTTGGGAACACGTTAGTATGTATACTCGTGCAGTAATGTCCTGTTGCGTGAAAGATGTTGGTAAGAAATCCTGACAAGTGGGATCTGTAACCTACGTTTTACTTAGGAAAGGAATAACACATACTGAAATCTTTTCGCAAATCGAAACAGTTTACGGCATAGGCGCTATGAACAGAATGAATGTATTTAAGTGGTCTAGGAAATTTAGTGGAGGCTGAACAAATGTTCACGAGGAACAGACGACTGGAAGACCTGTTTCGGAAGAGTGCAAATTGACAGTGGACAAAATTTATGCAGCGTTTCTGCAACTCTCCAGAGCTCTCTTGTACGAGACATCCACAGAATTGCTGAGATACTGGAAACTGTGCACAGGAAGGGGATCTAAAACAGCTGACAGAGCAGCACGAGAAAAATCGGGTCAGTAGTGCCCGCGAGTTCCTCGAGTAACTCGAATTGAAAGGTGTGGAGTTTCCGAGCTCAATTGTGACCGCCGATGAAACTTGGGTGGCTCATTACGTGCCAGAGACAAAAAAATAGTTGTCACAGTGGCATCAGATCCATTCCCCATCTGCCGTAAAATACAAAACCATAATTTTGGGCAAAAAAAAAAAAAAAAAAAAAAGTACGGCCTCATTGTCTACGGAGTATCGCGTCAGTTGTGCGACTGGATTCATGATTTCCTGTCAGAAAGGTCACAGTTCGTAGTAATAGACAGAAAGTTATTGAGCGAAAGAGAAGTAATATCCGGTGTTCCACAAAGAAGTGTTGTAGGCCCTCTATTGTTCCTGATGTATATTAATGACATAGGAGACAATCTGAGTAGCTGTCTTAGATTGTTTGCAGATGATGCTGTCATTTACCGTCTTGTAAAGGCATCAGATGATCAGAACTATTTGTAAAATGATTTAGATACGATATCGATATGGTGCGAAAAGTGGCAGTTGACCCTGAATAAAGAAAAGTGCGAACTTATTCACATGAGTACTAAAAGAAATCAGCTAAATTTCGAATACGCGATAAGTCACACAAATATGAGGGCTGTCAATTCAACTAAATACTTAGGGATTACAATTACAAATAACCAAAATTGGAACGATCTCATAGATAATATTGTGGGTAGAGCAAACCAAAGACTGCAATTCATTGGCAGAACACTTAGAAGGTGCAACAGATCTACCAAAGAGACTGCTTACACTACGCTTGTCCGCCCTATTCTGGAGTACTGCTGTGCGGTGTGGGATCCGCATCAGATGGGACTGACGGATGACATCGAAAAAGTACAAAGAAGGGCAGCTCGTTTTGTATTATCGCGAAACAGGGGAGATAGTGTCACAGACATGATACGTGTATTGGAGTGGCAATCGTTAAAACAAAGGTTGTTTGTCGTTGCGACGGGATCGTCTCATGAAATTTCAATCACCAGTTTTCTCCTCCGATTGCGAAAACATTCTGTTGGCACCCACCTACATAGGGAGAAATGATGATCAAGATAAAATAAGAGAAGTCAGGGCTCACGCAGAAAAATTTAAGTGCTCGTTTTTCCCGTGTGCCGTTCGAGAGCGGAACAGTAGAGAGACAGCACGAAGGTGGTTCATTGAACCCACTGCCAGGCACTTTATTGTGAATAGCAGAGTAATCACGTAGATGTAGATGTAGCTGAAAAGGCATCATTTTAGTCAAATTTCTGACTCCGAGATACTGTCAGGGCACAATAATATTGTGATGCCCTAAAAAACCTCAAAAGAAGTGCAGGAAATGCTGTAGGAGAGATTAACATCTTTTCACCTCCCTGCAGGTGCACACGAGTGAAATTAAATTTCCAGCCAAAGAGTGGAAAGCAGTTATGAAGTAGGGGAAGGATCTGACCGGAGAGTTTTTCGAAGCTCGTACCACAGTTCACTACGTGCACTGAACAGCAAAAATAGTCAGCCAGTGTATCGACAATGTCCTGTATTTTTTTTTTTTTTTCCAAATACACTTTTTCTGAAAAAAAAAAACCTTAAAAATCTAGCACACTTACCCTCTGAACAAGCCTCGTAACAATATTTTTTTGCTGTGACTTGTACTTAATCACAGTGAGCGCTTTGCAGCGTGCGGTACTAGTGATGTGGTGCACCCCACAACTAGACTATCACAGTAGCGATACCTTCAGGTTTGCAATTTAATTTAGAACTAGAGGTCACGGGCGTAGAAATAAGATTCACATTATCATAAAATCGTACAGGATTTAAAGGAAGTGTGCCGTCTTATTTTACTCTGTGCTCGTGTTTCACAGCACGGGGTGGTTTTTCAGTACCGGGGCACCTCTTCCCGCGCGCTGCTGTCGGGGCTTCCGGAGGGCAGCCCCGAGCGAGCCGAACTCAAGTCGAACTCCCCGTCACCCCCGCACCGCAGTCCGGAAGTCTCGGAACCGACAGGAAGTGCCGACGTGAGTATCAGAGATGTAAATATACGTGTAAATTTGAAGGATTGCTCGTCCCGCTCGTGACTGCAGGAGCTTACGTAGCACTTCTAATAAAAAATTACAGTCTCAGATTTTTGTTCCATCTCAACGGCATTTATTTAACGTGGCAAGTTTAGGGCCGTCAGCAGCTCTCGCATACCCGAACTGGCGATCTACGTATTTTACACGACGTGTACAGTGTCCAACCACATTCATTTGATCGCCCGTCAATAGCTCGAGTAGCCACTTTTTGCAGCGCGGACTGCTGTGAGATTTAAGGAAGAGAGTTAACTGAGGTTCCGGAAAGCACCGACAAGAGGTGCGGAGCCGTTTCAACTCCGGTGCCGCGGCCACCTGCGATAGGTTTCTCGGTCGAGGACACGTGGCGCCGACAGCCGTATCGGTGTAATCCCACAGATTCTCGACTCGGGTCAAATTTGGGGAGTTCGGTGACTGAGGGAGTACGGTAATCTCGTGCCGGTGCTCTCTGAACCACACGTGCACACTTTGATCTGTGATACGTTACACTGTCGTGCCGGTAGGTGCCATCGTGCCGAGGAAAAAGGAACTCCACGTAAGTGCGCGTGTGGTCCTCGAGGATAGTTGCGTATTCATATTTATCCGTTGTGGATTCCAGAGTGACAAGACTGCCACAGAAAACCACAAACTTTCACCAGACCGTAATGCTCCCTATACCGGCCCGTACCCGCCCCTCGAATGTTGCGGGGTGTTCGCTTTCGGACATTGCACGCCGTACATCCCGACGACGCGATTCGTTCGAAAAGGCCACGTGTCGGCAGACGTCACGTTTAGGTATCCGCGTGAAAATGCTAGCCGCCGAACGACAGTCGGTGTGGGTGCAGGAACCGGGTGCCTGCTTCGGACGCTCTTACACGGCGACATCTTCTAAACGATCGTCGGGCAGACACTGTCGTTAGCCTCTCGGTTCGTCTGGGTGTTCCGTTGCACTACAGTCGCTCGTCTGTTCCCCTGTACATGTCTGTAGCCGTCGTTCACCCCTGTTGTCTACAGCCCGTGGTACTCCACAATTGCCTCGGCACCCGTTTTTCTCAGTATCATTTGGCCACGTACGGTATACTTTAACTACGGCGGCTCGCAAAAAGTTACGAACTTGCCCGTTTCGGAGTCGCTTTGACCCTCGGCCCGGAAGCCGATAATTGTACCCTTTCGGATGTCAGATAAATTGCTCCGTTTCTGCATTAATGTGACGACTGCACCGTTTCCCACATTGTGCAGACACCTTTACGTACCCTCTATCACCAGACGTGTGACCTGCCACCGGCGAGCTCTTCTCGCACGCTGATGTCGACTGTAGGTCACAGTAATGTGACCGGACTGTGTATTACGAGACTTCTCTGAACGTACTAGGGAGTCTGGGGAGAGCCATTCGGTCCTAGACTCGACGAAAAGAAAATCACGATGTCGTATCCACTCGGCAGAGAAGGGGTGACGCTCGAGTCCCGAGTGACAGACGATGCGGGGACAGACTATCTCCTGGAATAAGGATGCTCACTGTCACCGAAGCTACTCGACACGTACGGAGAACAATCGTAGGTAAGCCACGAAGGGTACGAGAGGCATTGTAACTGGAGCAGGAAGGACGAAGACTACGGTCGAGCAGTGCTGGCACAATCGGAAGAGAAGCTGTAGAAGGTGGAGAGTCGCCTTTTGAAGCCTGTTTAATACACTAAAGACAAAGATATTGTGAGAAATGTGTCACAAGTTACACCTAATATGAAAGACAACATTTAGAGATTGCAGAGTCATACAGTTTACATTCTTTCATGTTAAGTGCACAAATAACTATGAATGACAAGTACGTACACTATTTCATCAACAGTATCCGGACACTTGGCTGAAAATGGTTTACAAGTTTGTGGGGCCGTCCATCGGTAATGCTGATGACAGCTTCCACTATCACATGCGTACATTCAATCAGGGGCTGGAAGCTTTCTTGGGGAATGGCAGCCGATTCTTCACGGAGTGCTGCACTGAGGAGAGCTATCGATGTCAGTCGGTGAGACCTGCACAAAATCGGTGTTCCAAAACATCCCAGAGGTGTTCTATAGGTTTCAGGTCAGGACTCTGTGCAGGCCAGTCCGTTACAGGGATGTTGTTGTTGTGCAACCACTCTGCCAAAGGCCGTGCATTACGAACAGGTGCTCGATCGTGTTGAAAGATGCAACTGCCGTCCCCGATTTGCTCTTCAATAGTGGGAAGCGAGAAGGTGCTTAAAACATCAATATAGGCCTGTGATGTGACAGTGCCACGCAAAACAACAAGAGGTGCAAGCCCCCTCCATGAAAAACACGGCCACACCGTAACACCACCACCTCCAAATTTTTCTGTTGCCACTACACACACTGGCAGATGATGTTCACCGGGCATTCGCCATACCCACACCCTGGCATCGGATGGCCATATTGTGTACGGTGATTTGTCACTCCACACAACGTTTTTTCACTGTTCAGTCATCCAATGTTTACACTCCTTACGCCAAGCGAGGCATCATTTGGCATTTACTGGCGTGATGTGTGGCTTTTGAGTGGTCGCTCATCCGTGAAATCCAAGTTTTTCTCACCTCCTGCCTAACTGTCATTGTACTTGCAGTGGATCCTGATGCAGTTTGGAATTCCTGTGTGATGGTCTGGATAGATGTCTGCCTATTACACATTACGACCCTCTTCAACTGTCGGTGGTCTCTGTCAGTCAACAGACGAGGTCGGCCTGTACACTTTTGTGCCAGACGTGTACCTTCACGTTTCCACTTCAGTGGAAACAGTGGACCTAGGGAAGTTTAGGATTGTGGAAATCTTGTGTACAGATGTATGACACAAGTGACACCCAATCACCTGACCACATTTGAAGTGCGTGAGTTCTGTGGGGTGCCCCATTCTGCTCTCTCACGATGTCTGATGACTACTGACGTTGCTTATATGGAGTACCTGGCAGTAGGTGGCAGCACAATGCACTTAATATGAAAGATGTATGTTTTTGTGGGTGTTCGGATACTTTTGATCACATAGTGTCGGTTTAAACTGTGACCACTAGCACTGATGAACGATAAAGAGAGAGGTGATAGAGTGAGGGAAAAAGCAGTGTTATAAAATACAGTTATTGAAGTAATGTGACTGGTTTATAAATGAAAAGATAATGAAGTGTAATCAACAGAAGATTGGACTATTACCCATACTGTTTGACAGAGAAGAAACAGGCCATACACATTACTTTTTTGGGGAAACTGCGTGCTGGTGAATTAAAGTTGACACAGCATGAATTGTGCAAAGAGTGCACGGTATTTTGTTCTGGAGACGGACAACAGCAACGGAGGAGGAATTTGCAAATGTTTCTTGTTTGTGGATGGACAAACCTAGAATACTAGATAATTAGGACTTTGTGTTTCATTACATGAGGAGCTGACGAGGTAGGCACGACGTGCATTACTCGCGTAACTCAGCTTGCCATGGCCAACCTGACCGGTCGTGCAGGTCGTATGTACGTACATCACTGTACAGATGATTTAAAAAAGCCGACCTCACCACTGGGGATCTCTCCGTGTAAGATTATTACTGTCGTAGGCTTCTATAAATCTGTTCTTTCAGATGCATGTAAATGGTCTTTTCCTTTTTGTTGATGCTATTGTTATGGTCTTCAGTCTGAAGAGTTGTTTGATGCAGCTTTCCAAACTAGTCTTATCTTCTACATCTACATCTACATTTATACTCCGCAAGCCACCCAACGGTGTGTGGCGGAGGGCACTTTACGTGCCACTGTCATTATCTCCCTTTCCTGTTCCAGTCGCGTATGGTTCGCGGGAAGAACGACTGTCTGAAAGCCTCTGTGCGCGCTCTAATCTCTCTAATTTTACATTCGTGATCTCCTCGGGAGGTATAAGTAGGGGGAAGCAATATATTCGATACCTCATCCAGAAACGCACCCTCTCGAAACCTGGCGAGCAAGCTACACCGCGATGCAGAGCGCCTCTCTTGCAGAGTCTGCCACTTGAGTTTGTTAAACATCTCCGTAACGCTATCACGGTTATCAAATAACCCTGTGACGAAACGCGCCGCTCTTCTTTGGATCTTCTCTATCTCCTCCGTCAACCCGATCTGGTACGGATCCCACACTGATGAGCAATACTCAAGTATAGGTCGAACGAGTGTTTTGTAAGCCACCTCCTTTGTTGATGGACTACATTTTCTAAGGACTCTCCCAATGAATCTCAACCTGGTACCCGCCTTACCAACAATTAATTTTATATGATCATTCCACTTCAAATCGTTCCGCACGCATACTCCCAGATATTTTACAGAAGTAACTGCTACCAGTGTTTGTTCCGCTATCATATAATCATACAATAAAGGATCCTTCTTTCTATGTATTCGCAATACATTACATTTGTCTATGTTAAGGGTCAGTTGCCACTCCCTGCACCAAGTGCCTATCCGCTGCAGATCTTCCTGCATTTCGCTACAATTTTCTAATGCTGCAACTTCTCTGTATACTACAGCATCATCCGCGAAAAGCCGCATGGAACTTCCGACACTATCTTGTGGAAGCATCTTCAACTCTGCATTGTTACAGAAATCTACATCCATTGGCAACTGCTTACTGTAATCATCCCTCGGTCTCCCTCTTCAGTTCTTACCCCACGCTTCACTTCCATACCGGATTGACAATTACTTGATGCTTCAGAATGTGTTCTGTCAATAGAGCCCTTCTTTTTGTCTGGTTGTGCCATTCATTTATTTTTTTCTCCCCAGGTTAAATTCAGCACCTCTTCATTAGTTACTTGGTATATCCATGTGGTCTTCTGTGGTTATGTACAGTCAAACATTACAAATGCAGGTATGTCATTAAAGGTTTATCGCGCTGTTGTAATTTGTGTACACAAAATTTTTGAAAATTTTGAATTTCACATTTTCTTAATGAGATCATACCCTCTAATGAAGGTTACAGTGAGAATGAATGAAAATGTTTGAAACTAGTCACTAAAGAAAATATTATATGCAACTCTGGTGGAAAGCTTAATTAACCCTTTTGCCACTTCAGATGAGCTGTTTGCATCCCGTGCTAAGGCGGCTTTCGTTATGCCTGCATTGCTCTCCAAATGCTCGTACGTATGTTAAGAAATGGCATTTCGGGTGATATGAAATACTTATCACCCGATTTTGTGAAAACTATTTGGTGAAAAAAATTGACTTTTGCACGTCGTACAGTATGATACCTTCATTCCATAAAGAACTGAATTTGTTTTTGTTATCCATCATACTTACTGCGTTGCATCAAATTAATTAAAACATTGCACAGAATTTTAGAAAGTTCGCAGTGGTAAGAACACGTAACATAAACTTTGTGTACAGTTGATTTTAGCTCACACATTGTTGTGAGCAAAATGTAGGCAGGATACCGAAATTTTATGTACGATTGTGATCAGAAGGATATCTCATTTCTTTCTCGAGTTATTGGGGTTTATATCACATCCTTGCTCATCGTGAATTGTCTTCATCTACATCTACATCTACATCCATACTCCGCAAGCCACCTGACGGTGTGTGGCGGAGGGTACCTTCAGTACCTCTATTGGTTCTCCCTTCTATTCCAGTCTCGTATTGTTCGTGGAAAGAAGGATTGTCAGTATGCCTCTGTGTGGGCTCTAATCTCTCTGATTTTATCCTCATGGTCTCTTCGCGAGATATACGTAGGAGGGAGCAATACACTGCTTGACTCTTCGGTGAAGGTATGTTCTCGAAACTTTGACAAAGGCCATACCGAGTTACTGAGCGTCTCTCCTGCAGAGTCTTCCATTGGAGTTTATCTATCATCTCCGTAACGCTTTCCCGATTACTAAATGATCCTGTAACGAAGCGCGCTGCTCTTCATTGGATCTTCTCTATGTCTTGTATCAACCCTATCTGGTACGGATCCCACACTGCTGAGCAGTATTCAAGCAGTGGGCGAACAAGCGTACTGTACCCTACTTCCTTTGTTTTCGGATTGCATTTCCTTAGGATTCTTCCAATGAATCTCAGTCTGGCATCTGCTTTACCGACAATCAACATTATATGATCATTCCATTTTAAATCACTCCTAATGCGTACTCCCAGATAATTTATGGTATTAACTGCTTCCAGTTTCTGACCTGCTATTTTGTAGCTAAATGATAAAGGATCTATCTTTCTGTGTGTTCGCAGCACATTACACTTGTCTACATTGAGATTCAATTGCCATTCCCTGCACCATGTGTCAATTCGCTGCAGATCCTCCTGCATTTTAGTACAATTTTCCATTGTTACAACCTCTCGATACACCACAGCATCATCTGCAAAAAGCCTCAGTGAACTTCCGATGTCATCCACCAGGTCATTTATGTATATTGTGAATAGCAACGGTCCTATGACACTCCCCTGTGGCACACTTGAAATCACTCTTACTTCGGAAGACTTCTCTCCATTGAGAATAACATGCTACGTCCTGTTATCTAGGAACTCCTCAATCCAATCACACTGTTGGTCTGATAGTCCATATGCTCTTACTTTGTTCATTAAACGACTGTGGGGAACTGTATCGAACGCCTTGCGGAAGTCAAGAAACACGGCATCTACCTGTGAACCTGTGTCTATGGTCCTCTGAGTCTCGTGGACGAATAGCGCGAGCTGGGTTTCACATGACCGTCTTTTTCGAAACCCATGCTGATTCCTACAGAGTAGATTTCTAGTCTCCAGAAAAGTCATTATACTCGAACATAATACGTGTTCCAAAATTCTACAACTGATCGACGTTAGAGATATAGGTCTATAGTTCTGCACATCTGTTCGACGTCCCTTCTTGAAAACGGGGATGAACTGTACCCTTTTCCAATCCTTTGGAATGCTACGCTCTTCTAGAGACCTACGGTACACCGCTGCAAGAAGGGGGGCAAGTTCCTTCGCGTACTCTGTGTAAAATTGAACTGGTATCCCATCAGGTCTAGAGGCCTTTCCTCCTTTGAGCAATTTTAATTGTTTCTCTATCCCTCTGTCGTCTGTTTCGATATCTACCATTTTGTCATCTGTGCGACAATCTAGAGAAGGAACTACAGTGCAATCTTCCTCTATGAAACAACTTTGGAAAAAGACATTTAGTATTTCGGCCTTTAGTCTGTCATCCTCTGTTTCAGTACCATTTTGGTCACAGAGTGTCTGGACATTTTGTTTTGATCCACCTACTGCTTTGACATAAGACCAGAATTTCTTAGGATTTTCTGCCAAGTCAGTACATAGAACTTTACTTTCGAATTCATTGAACGCCTCTCGCATAGCCCTCCTCACACTACATTTCGCTTCGCGTAATTTTTGTTTGTCTGCAAGGCTTTGGCTATGTTTATGTTTGCCGTGAAGTTCCCTTTGCTTCCGCAGCAGTTTTCTAACTCGGTTGTTGTACCACGGTGGCTCTATTCCATCTCTTACGATCTTACTTGGCACATACTCATATAACGCATAATGTACGACGGTTTTGAACTTTGTCCACTGATCCTCAACACTATCTGTACTAGAGACAAAACTTTTGTGTTGAGCCAACAGGTACTCTGAAATCTGCTTTTTGTCACTTTTTCTAAACAGAAAAATCTTCCTACCCTTTTTAATATTCCTATTTACGGCTGAAGTCATCGATGCCGTAACCGCTTTATGATCGCCGATTCCCTGTTCTGCGTTAACTTTTTCAAATAGTTCGGGTCTGTTTGTCACCAGAAGGTCTAATATGTTATCACCACGAGTCGGTTCTCTGTTTAACTGCTCAAGGTAGTTTTCAGATAAAGCACTTAAAAAAATTTCACTGGATTCTTTGTCCCTGCCACCCGTTATGAACGTTTGAGTCTCCCAGTCTATATCCGGCAAATTAAAATCTCCACCCAGAACTATAACATGGTGGGGAAATCTACTCGAAATATTTTCCAAATTATCCTTCAGGTGCTCAGCCACAACAGCTGCTGAGCCAGGGGGCCTATAGAGACATCCAATTACCATGTCTGAGCCTGCTTTAACCGTGACTTTCACCCAAATCATTTCACATTTCGGATCTTCGTCAATTTCCTTCGATACTATTGCACTTCTTATCGCTATAAACACGCCTCCCCCTTCACTGTGCAGCCTGTCTCTGCGGTATACATTCCAATCTGAGTTTAGGATTTCATTACTGTTTACGTCTGGTTTCAGCCAACTTTCTGTCCCTAGTACTATATGGGCCTTGTGACCGTTTATTAATGAGAGCAGTTCTGGGACCTGCAGTTTACTATTAGCACATTAATATTGTTATTCCCTGTTGCATTTTGCCTACTCCTACCTTGCCCCGTCTCAGGAGGCTTCTTGTCGGGCCTAGGGAGGGGATTCTCTAACCTAAAAAACCCCCATGTGCACTCCACACGTACTCCGCTACCCTTGTAGCCGCTTCCGGCGTGTAGTGCACGCCTGACCTATTCAGGGGGACCCTACATTTCTCCACCCGATAGCGGAGGTTGAGAAATTTGCACCCCAGATCTCCGCAGAATCGTCAGAGCCTTTGGTTTAAGCCTTCCACTCGGCTCCAAACCAGAGGACCGCGATCGGTTCTGGGAACGATACTACAAATAGTTAGCTCTGATTCCACCCCGCGAGCGAGGCTTTCCGCCTTCACCAATTCCGCCAACAGCCTGTACGAACTGAGGATGACCTCTGAACCCAGACGGCAGGAGTCATTGGTGCCGACATGAGCAACAATTTGCAGTCGGGTGCACCCAGTGCTCTCTATCGCCGCCGGTAGGGCCTCCTCCACATCTCGGATGAGACCCCCCGGCAAGCAGACAGAGTGAACACTGGCCTTCTTCCCCGACCTTCCCGCTATTTCCCTAAGGGGGTCCATCACCCGCCTAACGTTGGAGCTCCCAATAACTAATAAACCCGTCCCCCCGTGTGCCTGCTCGGACCTTGCTGAAGGAGCAGCCACATGTCCACTCACAGGCAGAGCGGGCAATGCCACACGGCCAGCCTCCACATTGACCCTCTGCCTCGTGCGCCGTGAACACCGCTGAACCCGCCACTCCCCTTGGGGAGAGGGTGGCCCAACCGCGCCCGGTACCCGCGAAGATGTCTCGACAGCAGGGACAGTGGGTGAAGCATGTAACACCTGGGGTGTACCTTGCGACGCACCAGACTCCCCACTGCCGCTACACTCCGAGGCAGCAGCCTGAAGACGGCTGACCGTCGTAACAACTGTAATATCTCATAAACGATATGAGATATTGATGCAAGGTTTTCTGTGAATGGTAGCACGCATTGGGTCACTTATGTCATTGTTGTTGTGGTCTTCAGTCCTGAGACTGGTTTGATGCAGCTCTCCATGCTACTCTATCCTGTGCAAGCTTCTTCATCTCCCAGTACCTACTGCAACCTACATCCTTCTGAATCTGCTTAGTGTATTCATCTCTTGGTCTCCCCCTACGATTTTTACCCTCCACGCTGCCCTCCAATACTAAATTGGTGATCCCTTGATGCCTCAGAACATGTCCTACCAACCGATCCCTTCTTCTGGTCAAGTTGTGCCACAAACTTCTCTTCTCCCCAATCCTATTCAATACTTCCTCATTAGTTATGTGATCTACCCATCTAATCTTCAGCATTCTTCTGTAGCACCACATTTCAAAAGCTTCTATTCTCTTCTTGTCCAAACTATTTACCGTCCATGTTTCACTTCCATACATGGCTACACTCCATACAAATACTTTCAGAAATGACGTCCTGACGCTTAAATCTATACTCGATGTTAACAAATTTCTCTTCTTCAGAAACGCTTTCCTTGCCATTGCCAGTCTACATTTTATATCCTCTCTACTTCGACCATCATCAGTTATTTTGCTCCCCAAATAGCAAAACTCCTTTACTACTTTAAGTGTCTCATTTCCTAATCTAATACCACCAACATCACCTGACTTAATTCGACTACATTCCATTATCCTCGTTTTGCTTTTGTTGATGTTCATCTTATATCCTTCCTTCAAGACACCATCCATTCCGTTCAACTGCTCTTCCAAGTCCTTTGCTGTCTCTGACAGAATTACAATGTCATCGGCGAACCTCAGCGTTTTTATTTCTTCTCCATGGATTTTAATACCTACTCCGAATTTTTCTTTTGTTTCCTTTACTGCTTGCTCAATATACAGATTGAATAACATCGGGGAGAGGCTACAACCCTGTCTCACTCCCTTCCCAACCACTGCTTCCCTTTCATGTCCCTCGACCCTTATAACTGCCATCTGGTTTCTGTACAAATTGTAAATAGCCTTTCGCTCCCTGTATTTTACCCCTGACACCTTCAGAATTTGAAAGAGAGTATTCC
This sequence comes from Schistocerca cancellata, assembly GCF_023864275.1. Lineage (NCBI taxonomy): Eukaryota > Metazoa > Arthropoda > Insecta > Orthoptera > Acrididae > Schistocerca > Schistocerca cancellata. The sequence continues at coordinate 145,419,004 of NC_064636.1, read as the reverse complement.
AGTCAACATTGTCAAAAGCTTTCTCTAAGTCTACAAATGCTAGAAACGTAGGTTTGCCTTTCCTTAATCTTTCTTCTAAGATAAGTCGTAAGGTCAGTATTGCCTCACGTGTTCCAGTATTTCTACGGAATCCAAACTGATCTTCCCCTAGGTCGGCTTCTACTAGTTTTTCCATTCGTCTGTAAAGAATTCGTGTTAGTATTTTGCAGCTGTGGCTGTAACTGATTGTTCGGTAATTTTCACATCTGTCAACACCTGATTTCTTTGGGATTGGAATTATTATATTCTTCTTGAAGTCTGAGGGTATTTCGCCTGTTTCATACATCTTGCTCACCAGATGGTAGAGTTTTGTCAGGACTGGCTCTCCCAAGGCCGTCAGTAGTTCCAATGGAATGTTGTCTACTCCCGGGGTCCTTGTTTCGACTCAGGTCTTTCAGTGCTCTGTCAAACTCTTCACGCAGTATCGTATCTCCCATTTCATCTTCATCTACATCCTCTTCCATTTCCATAATATTGTCCTCAAGTGCATCGCCCTTGTATAGACCCTCTATATACTCCTTCCACCTTTCTGCTTTCCCTTCTTTGCTTAGAACTGGGTTTCCATCTGAGCTCTTGATGTTCATACAAGTGGTTCTCTTATCTCCAAAGGTCTCTTTAATTTTCCTGTAGGCAGTATCTATCTTACCCCTCGTGAGATAAGCCTCTACATCCTTACATTTGTCCTCTAGCCATCCCTGCTTAGCCATTTTGCACTTCCTGTTGATCTCATTTTTGAGACGTTTGTATTCCTTTTTGCCTGCTTCATTTACTGCATTTTTATATTTTCTCCTTTCATCAATTAAATTCAATATTTCTTCTGTTACCCAAGGATTTCTACTAGCCCTCGTCTTTTTACCTAGTTGATCCTCTGCTGCCTTCACTACTTCATCCCTCAAAGCTACCCATTCTTCCTCTACTGTATTTCTTTCCCCCATTCCTGTCAATTGTTCCCTTATGCTCTCCCTGAAACTCTGTACAACCTCTGGTTCTTTCAGTTTATCCAGGTCCCATCTCCTGAAATTCCCACCTTTTTGCAGTTTCTTCAGTTTTAATCTACAGGTCATCACCAATAGATTGTGGTCAGAGTCCACATCTGCCCCTGGAAATGTCTTACAATTTAAAACCTGGTTCCTAAATCTGTCTTACCATTATATAATCTATCTGATACCTTTTAGTATCTCCATGGTTCTTCCATGTATACAACCTTCTATCATGATTCTTAAACCAAGTGTTAGCTATGATTAAGTTGTGCTCTGTGCAAAATTCTACCAGGCGGCTTCCTCTTTAATTTCTTAGCCCCAATCCATATTCACCTACTACGTTTCCTTCTCTCCCTTTTCCTACACTCGAATTCCAGTCACCCATGACTATTAGATTTTCGTCTCCCTTCACTATCTGAATAATTTCTTTTATTTCATCATACATTTCTTCAATTTCTTCGCCATCTGCAGAGCTAGTTGGCATATAAACTTGTACTACTGTAGTAGGTGTGGGCTTCGTATCTATCTTGACCACAATAATACGTTCACTATGCTGTTTGTAGTAGCTTACCCGCATTCCTATTTTTCTATTCATTATTAAACCTACTCCTGCATTACCCCTATTTGACTTTGTGTTTATAACCCTGTAGTCACCTGACCAAAAGTCTTGTTCCTCCTGCCACCGAACTTCACTAATTCCCACTTATGTCATATGATAAATAATTGAAACTGTTTTATTCACGGTGGTATGGAAGTAACTTGTCCACAGCAGTGGGAGGTCAACGGCTCGGGGTGCATATACACGTCCACAACACCTGCGGAATGGCGTAGCAGGACATATATACGTGCCCACAGCAGCAAAAGGGTTAATATATTACAAATATATTGAGTTGTTGATCCTGATACTGACACAATTTTGGAATTACATGAAATTGTTTCTCCAGCGAATTCGGTGGCAAAATAGGGCAGTTTCAATCCGTGACAACTCCCAATTAGTTACTCTTAGACCTGTTCTGACTGTGGACCCATCACAAATGAGACAAATGAGTAGGAATTATTTTTCTCGTGTTGTATTATTATTTTTACGATTGCTTTACTGTGATAAAATGACAGTAAAAATTTCATAGCTGTACGATTAGGAGCATTTTAGTGAGAAAAACAGGGATTCTGTAACTGCTTACAGAACAGATAAAAAGTAAATCTCCAAAAATATTGGAGCTAGAGCTGTGGTATTTGATATCATGCAAAACAATAACCGAAATGCTTTTACTTTAGGGACACAAGTGAATTTAACAAAATTTACTCCCATTCGTAAACTTTCTTCGAATGTTGTATGTTTTTGTGGGTTGATTTGTACCCGACTGGTCAGGCTTATTCTGCAACACTGTTACACGTCGACAGTGTGATGGATTTCTGGTCGAGAGCCGCAAGTGCTACCAGTGATCTGGTTCCTGGCTTCCACCTCCACTCTCGTATTCTCACAGTGCTGCTTATATGTCGGAGTACGGGGCAGAGTGGCTCTCAGTTATTTTGGGTGGCTCATATTTACTTATTGTACCTCTTGCCGTATGATGAGTTTGGATGTTTCTGCTTATGCATAAGATGAAGGTCATGAAGTTGGATTTCTGCCAGGTTTTGGACGAAGTTGTTTTTTGGAGTAATAGACATTCAACATTCTCAGTGGGTCAGTCAGGTGGGTATCAAATATTCAAAAAAATTTCTTTGACTCGCTAATACCAGATTGTCGGTATAAAGGAAACTTCTTTCCAGAAGTGATTTATCTTTAGTATAGATGTTAAATAACAGTCGTGAAAGACCATTTCTTTATGGGAAGCTACGTCGTTGACATATCCATTGAGTATGCTGACCCTGGAAGTCCGCATTATATCTCCTGTTTTGGAGCAAACTTACGACGAGTTTGGCGAATTCGTAATCTTTCATTATCTCGTAGATCCACTGTGACAATACATGGTGACTGACAGTGTCCTAAGCAGCTGTCAGGTTGATAAAAGCTGGATTTCGAAGCAATCTCCAGTAACTGAATGATGTTGAGGACTTAGAGGTGTACAGTCTTTTTCCTGCTCTGAAATTTGCTCGTGCTTGTATTAGAACTGGCTGTGCAACAAAAATCAAACTGTTCAGCAACATCCACATGAAGATTTTGCACAGATGGTATTTACAGCTAATGAAAACAGTGAATGTAGGACAGACTCCTACACTATGAGAAGTAAAAATATTTTCCATATGGGGTATAAATCCGTTTGTATAGCTCAGAATGGAGTTTCATATGCTGGTGCAAAAATTGTTTTTAACAAATCGCTGCTAGACATCGAGCAGGGAACTAGAACAACACCAGACAGAAAAAAAGTACCTCATTAGTGGCTCTTTCTAAAAGTTTATGAGAATTCTGTTTATCACGTATTTTTAAGTATCCCGACACCCCCAAAAACATACGTTTTTCATACTAGGTGCATTGTGCTGCCACCTACTGCCAGGTACTCCATATCGGCGACCTCATTAGACATTGTGAGAGAGCAGAATGGGGCGCTGCGCGGAACTCACGGACTTCGCACGTGGTCAGGTGATTGTGTGTCATATGTCTGTATGCGAGGTTTACACACTCCTAAAAATCCCTAGGTCCACTGTTTCCAATGTTATAGTGAAGTGGAAATGTGAAGGGTCACTACAGCACAAAAGTGTACAGGTCAACCTCGTCTGTTGACTGACAGAGGCCACCAACAGTTGAAGATGGTCATAATGTGTAATAGGCAGACATCTGTCCAGACCATCAAACAGGAATCCCAAACTACATCAGGATCCCCTACAAGTACTATGGCAGTAAGGTGGGAGGTGAGAAAACTTCGATTTCATTGTCAACCACCTGTTCATAGCCACATATCACGACAGAAATGCCAAATGATGCCTCGCTTGGTGTAAGGAGCATAAGCATTGGGCGATTGAACAGTGGAAAAATGTTGTGCGGAGTGACGAATCACAGTACACAATGTGGCGATCTGATGGCAGGGTGTGGGTATGGCAAATGCCTGGTGAACGTCATCTGCCAGTGTGCGTAGTGGCAACAGTAAAATTCGGAGGCAGTGGTGATGGTGTGGTCGGGTTTTTCATGGAGGTGGCTTGCACCCCTTGTTGTTTTGCATGGCACTATCACAGCACAGGCCTACATTGATGTTTTAACCACCTTCTCACTTTCCTCTGTTGAAGAGTAATTCGAGAATGGCGATTGCATCTTTCTACATGATCGAGCACCTGCTCATTATGCACGGCCTGTGGCGGAGTGGTTACATGACAATAACGTCCTTGTAATGGACTGGCCTGCACAGAGTCCTGACCTGAATCCTATAGAACACCTTTGAGATGTTTTGGAATGCCAACTTCGTGCCAGGCCTCACCGACCGACATCGATACCTCTCCTCAGTGCAGTACTCCGTGAAGAATGGGCTGCCACTCCCCGAGAAATCTTCCAGCACCTGATGGAACGTATGCCTGTGAGAGTGGAAGCTGTCGTCAAGGCTGAGGGTGGGACAACACCGTACTGAATCCCAGATTCACGGATGGAGGGTGCCACGAACTTGTAAGTCATGTTCAGCCAGGTGTCCAGATTCCTTTGATCACAGGGTGTACCACTACAGAGGAGGGATGTGTAACTGCACATCTGCTTACTGACGGATGGTACTTGTAGCTAAAAGTTGTAAAATAAGATGTCAACTGTAAAGGTGTAGATATTGTGTCGGGCTGTTATTTTTGTTTTGCATGTAGAGAGTTATATTGAGGAACAGAGTGTGTCACTATGCATGACAGTGATGGCAGCACCTCGGAAATATGCAGTGTTCCAAAGCATAGATGAAGCGCGGCCAACCTCCGGTGACTCGCCGGCCTCATTCGTGTACTTCATTAAGTTTGTGGGGGTCCTCATCGTGTGACAGTAACACTCCTAGAATATAAAGTCAAAAATGTACTGTCTGTGGGGCTTTATGGGCTTTTGTTAAATTCTCTCGAGTCCCTAAAGTGTGTTCTTTTCATTTGAGAAACAAGGAGGGCACTAGCAAGGTGGAAATAGTACGGTCGGGGTCGAACTGGAACACTACGGGACTCCAAAATATGTAGGACTGATACTTGACAGGTGTCTCACTTTCAGAAAGCACTGTATGAAATGGAATTTGAAAGTTTCCACCAGGATCAATCTCCTACGGAAACTGGCAGATCACAGTGGGGTAGTCAATCTGAAACAATCCGACCATCAGCAGTGGCAGTATGCTATTCTACGGCAGAGTATACCTGTCCTGTTTGGTATAATTCAACTCGTGCCAAACCCGTGGATCTAGCTCTAGTCAAAACCTGCAGAATTATAACAGGCTGCTTGAAATTCACTCCAGTAGAATGGCTTTACCATCTCACAGGAATAGCACCACCACCTGTTCGAAGAGAGATAGCTGCGAACAAGGAAAGAAAGGCAGTGGAACAGAAAACTACCCATCCTCTGTAAGGGCACGAACCGCATCTGCAACAACTAAAGTCAGAGTAACTTAGAACCACTGCTGAAAAAGCTAGTTTACAGCTAAGGAGGACTACGACCTACCTTCCCCTGGCTGGAAAAGAATTGTTGTAGCTTTATCTCCCGGCCATGACGGGGAATGGACAACGTGGCAGTCCCTGAATAGACTGAGATCCAGAGTTGGAAGATGAAAAGCTAACTTGGCAAGTTGGGGATACACTGATACAGATGATATTCGGTGTGACTGTGGAGAAGAACAGACAGTTCGGCACATACTTTGGTGTCGACTGTGCCCAGTCTCGTGCACAGAAGACGATCGTCAACAAGCAACAGAAAATGCACTCAGTGGCCAAGTTTTGGTCAGAAGTACGTGCATGTACCTGTATGTTTCTGACACGAGAATAATAATAGTAGGCTAATGAACCGATATAAAATGGAATCCCTTTTCTGAAAAGCCACACTAACAAATTATGCCTCAGAACACACATTTTTGAAAATACATTCACTTTATGTTCCCCAAAAAACAGTAAAATTGATGCCACTGGGAACAAAGATAACTAGTTTGTTCACCAGGTTAAGACCCCTGTTTCCAGGCCCCTGTTTCCATTGTTCAAACTGCCCATTTTGTGAGTACTCGATAATTTCCGTGTCGTCGTCACCTCCTATTTGTATGCGATATAGTAGTATGTGGCACAGAGTAGGCAGTAAGTGTGTAAGTGCACTGTCAGCACTGATCCAGAGGCAAAAATGCTCTCCCTGTACCCCTCTGACGTAGTAAGGTGTTCGCTCCACTTTCCACACGCACACGAGCACACGGGACATAACTTCACAGTCAGACTGGCGACGTGTCTTCCTTTAACGTTCAAATCCAGCAACGGTAGAGTAAGCAAATTTTCACTGGTCTGGATTATGAGCCGCCAACCTGAGGCGAGTCGAGTGTCGACAGCGGAAATATGCGAAACTGCGTCCTGGGCAGAGTACAGTGTGAGTGCCTCACTTTCTCCCACAAATTTCTTCTGCGAGCAGTATTGAAAGCCATTGCGGGCCGAATCCGGCCTGTGGGCCACCGGTTGCCAACTGTGGCGTACGTATGTGAACAAAATAAGTTAGTTAACTATAAACATTAAAGTGATCTTCATTATTCATTCTGATTTGGTATATTGAACTGAACTGAGAAGTTATGGATGTAGTCTGGATAAAGTATGTTTTGTGAATACACATGCTGTTAACTCAGCTGGAATTTTGCAAGTTATTTTGTAGAAATGTGGTGCAGCAATTATAAATTACAATGCAGTAACAGGTGGAGCAGAAGTTCAAGAGACATCCAAAGCCACAACAGTCACAAAATGCAGGTAACAAAGATTTAAATTTTATTGAACGATACATGTCCATGGATATGTGTGTGTGTGCAAGTGTATACCTGTCCTTTTTTTCCCCCTAAGGTAAGTCTTTCCGCTCCCAGGATTGGAATGACTCCTTACCCTCTCCCTTAAAACCCACATCCTTTCATCTTTCCTTCTCCTTCCCTCTTTCCTGACGAAGCAACCGGGGGTTGCGAAAGCTCGAAATGTTGTGTGTGTGTTTGTGTGCTTTTTTATTGTGCCTATCTACCAGCGCTTTCCCGTTTGGTAAGTCATGGAATCTTTGTTTTTAATATATTTTTCCCATGTGGAATGTTTCTATATACAAAGAGATGAAAGTTTGTACGTATCTGTCAGAGACATAGGGGAACATTCCCAATAAGTTTCATCGGATTCAGAGGTGGTCGAGTGGGGGCTCGTGCTCCACTTGGCACGGAATGACCCTACTGTACTTCTTTATGTGTATGTTGTTAGATAATCTAGTGGAATTTTGTGGTGTGCATAGTAGTTAAGCAGCTGTCGTCGTTAAAAGCATTGTGCTACAGGGTGTGTTTGTTTTATCTGCAGGTCGCCTGGAGTGACACGATGAAGTCGCCCGAATTTTACGACTGCGGAGACGAGCTCGTCGGTGACCTGATGTCCAAGGTAAGGCGACTGCACGATAGTCTTGTTTCCACACCGGAACTTGTACATCCTACTTTTCTTTTAATTGCTTTCCTGTAACAAAGAAACCTTTAGAAGTTCTAAGAGTGATGCATACCAGTTTTTATTTAATGTGAGAGTTTTTAAAGCACACATTCCTGTTGCTGCTATCTCAATGTTTGGTGCCAGGTGTTTTTAATAGACGAGACTAGAAAATTGAGACTTTGTAAACATAGGCCTCTAAATGTAATCACAAATAAAGTGAAATACGTAAAATGGCATACCTTATGAAGGTGTAGTGCTGAAGAACGAACAGGGACAAGCCCCATACACAGTGTAACGTGGTAAGATATTTAAGATCGTAATCGCCCACCTCGATCAGTAACGTAACTACCACGTGACCGCTGAGAATAAAATCTGTGTCGACCAGTGCACCGTTCGTATTGCCGTGTCTGGTGAAGGACAGTGGTAGATACAGGGTGTATACGGCCCGGGAATTCCGGGAAAAACCCGGGAATTTTTTAGAATTCCGGGATTTTTCGTTGTTTTAGATTTCAGTTAAAGTTTGGTAGGTGTGGCGTGTAAGATCTGATACGCTGACAAAGAACTTTAGTCCACTGCTGCTGAATAATATTGCAGCAGTGAAACACAAATCAGAGAATAACACCAAAATAAAAGTTAAGTTGCATAGAAAATGGGTAATTTACACAATGCACAGACCAGCTTGCCGACACCGTTAAGTGTCAAAGGCTTTAGGTCGAAGATTATGCTGTACGTCCGTAACAACTAACGTGCATTCGATGTGTGTGATGTCACAATTGTTTACATTTCTAACAGATCACCAGAAAATATTACGAATAGTGGCTTGAGATGCGTTACTTTCAAAGGAAATTTCCACGCAAGATGATTTATGTTAAGTGTGAGAATGTGCAGTGAATTTCTTAAATCACAGGGCTTTATAACTCTCATTCAAAACGTAACACTTTGAGGATCAGCCATTTGAAAAATGTCGGGCCGAGAAGATAAGTCATTTATGCCACTATTTAAAATTTTACTGGCACATTTGTATTTGATATGACTTAACGTGTAACACACGCTAAAAAAAGACCGAGCTTCAAGTTAGTTTTCATATTTAATGTTGTTTCTACATAGATAAAAAATTATGCGATCGATGGCAAAAAGTGTAATTGACCTTCAAAAAAATGTGCATTATGTGTTACTGGGTAATGTCACAAGTCTTTTCATGCCAGAACACCTCGACTTTTCTACGCAACTGATAATCATTTTGGCACGATTTTAATTGCCAAATTAGAGCCTGTTAGTAGGCCTACGGACTTCCTATCATTGTAGGGCTAATAACAGTGGATGCCAATAGACGATGCAATTCTCGTTCGTACATACACATCTACTTACGAGTTAACCGCTGTAGAAACGCACAGCGAGCTCGGCCTACCTTCGTAACGTACGCGCCGCGGCCTGTCTTTCTCGTAGACCTCGTGCTCTGAATAACTGCCGTCATTCGCTAGCGAGATCACGTGACATAAGCTATGACTGGCTGACAAAGTGCATCGCTCAACGCAATCTCTATTTTAGAGTTTCGGAAGCTACCTTGCTGTAATTTGTGGAATTTGTGTATATACTTTAGCAATACGAAAATAAACTCTATGCATATTGTCTCGCATCAAACGACTTTCCAAACACATTGTTTTTCCTGGATTTCATTTCCTAAAGTGCTGGGACGTCCTCCGCCGGTATAAGACCTTTACGATTCAAAGGACTGATAGGTTTTACAGCTCCGAGGGAAAGTATACTGTTACTTAACACAGATGTATTTTCACCCGCTTTATACGTAATTTCATCCGGGAGAAATTGTGTTTTTAACCGGGAAATCCGGGAAAAATCCGGGAATTTTTTTTTTCTTGTCCACGTAGACACCCTGTAGATACCAGTGACTTCACTTTGTAGAAGTGCTTAGTGGCAAGTTTGTATGTCTGTGAGCAGAAGCATCATTAATTAGTTTATTTATTAAGCATTCATTCATCAAATATTTGGTATGGGATATAGCTTGTTTTGTTCATTAGTACAGCTAATGCTTGGAGGACAGTGAGGGTTAGTTTCATTCCAGAATTACTGGCAATGACAAACTAATACTTGGTTGGTTTCGTAAGTCCGGTAAATTTTTGTGAAAGAATTTTACATTTTTTATGTGCGTTTGTGATCAGTTAGCCCCATCTGTTCAAATCGATCAGTGTGTCGACTGTGATCGAAAGTGCAGGAAACAGAGTTTTGTGGTGTTATTAAAATTTTCATTCGAAGCATTGGACTGCCTCACAATTCAATACAGAATTGGATAAAGTTCACTCGGACTCTTCACAGTCGTTGAAAATCTTTCGCTTTCTGATTAACAAATTTAAACAGGATCAGACAAGAACCGAAGACGGAGTGTACTCTGGCTATAGGATTGAGGTCGCCGCGAAAGAAACCGTTCGTAAAATCCGCAGTAGTGGTAATGCGAGACAGCTGAAAAAAATTGAGCGTGTGCTGAGACCGTAGGCATCTCAACTGAGCAAGTGCACAATATCCTGCACGGAGGGTTATCTGTGAAGAAGCTGTATGCGAGGTGTGCGAATACGGTCGACAGAAAGTGAATCCGACTCAGTGATTCGGCACAATGTCTGGTGATGTCGAATCTCAATCCGTGAGACTTTTTATGCCGGTTTGTGGCCGTCATTGAAACCAGAGTCAAAACATCGGTCAGAACAATGGGCTAAGGTCGGTGAAAGTGCATCAAAGAAGGCAGAGACCGTTTCGTCAGCCGGTACGGTGACGGCAACTGCTTTTTCGGATTCCAAATGAACAATTCCCATAGTTTACCCGGAAAAAGTAGAACCGTAACTGGATCCTGTTGTACCTCATTGTTGGATTGTTTGAAACGTACGTTGGCTGAGAAAAGACCAAGGTTTAACTTCTTCGTGTTCAGTAACTTGGAACTTTGACTTTGTAGGAAGAAATTTTCATAAAATGAGGAAGTGATAAATGCAGTTAACAAATGTTTTGCAGAGTTTGACGGAACCAATTTTTTCGATGGGATGAAAAATCCAGAGGATTGCTGGACCGAGTGTATACCCCTCAAAGGAGACTGTGTGTAGGTGTAAGGTGCGTTGTTTACAAAACAAACATTTATTCTTCTTTTACCGGGCTTATCAAACCACCCTCATAGACTGGCCGAGTCTACGTCCTAAGCGTCACTAAGGCAATTTCAAAATCGGAACTATTTAGCTAGATCAGGAGGCAAAATGTAGAATATTGTACTGGTAGCTAGATCAGGAGGCAGCATGTAGAATATTGGAGTACAGTCCAAAAACGTGGCACGCTACCGATGCCGAAGCTGTGTTTCAAACAGAAGTTCTATAATTCTGAACCAGAATGGAGACAGAGTAAACTCGTGGTGGGACTCGTGACTGCTCGTGGGAACTCTGAGTAACACTTAACACACGATGGGTAAGAAGCCCCTAAGTGTAGTCTGACAAGGAGAGGTCTCTAGCAGTGTAATCAACTTTTTGAAACTATCTGTACGCTCGATGTAGGTTAAGATCCCCAGGTATCGTACGCTGCAGCTATTTACCACCACGGGCCCTCGTCTGTTAGTAATTGGAGAAAAAAAAATTTGATATTTTGTGCGACACTCGGTAGCACTAAAATAGTCTCATTGTGTGGTGTGGTGTGGTTGTGCGGCATAATGGACAGGATAACAGCTTCGCATGCAGGAAGTTATACGTTAGAAACGTGTCAGGTGCCGTAAGTTTTTTTGTTTTTAAATTTTTGTCAAAATGACTTTGATTGTCATTTTTATTCAGATAATTGATTTAAACGTAATTTTTTAATGTCAGTCCTTCATCACACAACTTTTAACATAATACCAACTTCGTCCACATTATTGCATTCATTCCATCTGTTTCTCATTTTGCTCGAATTTCATTTTACTTATAAACCCGTCTTTCATTTAAATTTTCATCTGCGTTATTTTGTCCATAATGCAGTGGGTATTTGGGTTAAGTTTGAAATGTTTGTATGACGATGCAAAAAGAAGAAGAAGAAGAATGCGCATCTGGTAATAAAAATGCATTTTTCACGCCATAGTGCGAATATGTATAGAACATTTCAAATTTTGTTTCTTAACTGACAGATCAGAATTTTCAAATAATTGAATATTGTAACAGATAAATACTATTAAATCATATTCACAAGAATTGCAATTGGAAAAAGAATGATATAAAGAAAAAATAATGTAAGTGAAATAGTTCATACAGTGATTAAAAGGAATAGAAATAAAAAATTATATTTCAACCAATTAATTTAATAAAAATAGTGACGGAAGTAATTTCGATAAAAGAGAGAGAGAGATTGTGCACTGTATGAGAGTCGACCGCACAACCTGGTGCGTATAAAGCTGGTTCTTATGTACTATATCACGCAGCCACACTAAATAATGCAACTTTTTTAATGCTATTGAGTGTTGCAAAAAATTCCAAATTTTTTCATCAATTACTCAGAAATTAGGGCTCACCAGGGAGAATAGCTGCACTGTGTGATATGTGGGATCTTGACCTGCATCACACTATAGGTAGTTTCAAAAAGTCAATCACACCTCTGCTGTCGTGGAAGGGTGCCCAGTCACACGAGGCGGTCGCCGCACACTGCCGTACCACTAGAACACCGGTACACACACAATGTCCCCGTTTGCCTGATGTTTCTCGTGTGTCCTTTCAATCGTTGAAACGTTCATTCTCAAAGATTTTACACCGCAACATTCGAGTGGGCGTACTTTCCTCATAATGCATTTCTGGCCGTACGATCGTATGATCGTGTTTGCTCCTTATTCTCTTTTCTTGCAGTTTGTCCTTATTTAGCAAAATCATTCTGTACGTAAAAAAAAAAGGTCGATAAATATTATCGATAATTTTTAACTCTTGTTGTTGTTGTTATCTTCAGTCTGAAGATTGTTTTGATGCAGTTCTCCTTACTACTCTGTCCTGTGTGAGCATCTTCATCTCCAAATTACTACTGCAATGTACGTCCTTCTGAATCGGCTTACTGTATCCGTCTCTTGGTCTCCCTCTATGATTTTCCCTTTCCCACACTTCCCTCCAATCCCTTGACGTCTCAGAACGTGTCGTGCCCTATCGACCGATCCCTTCTCTCGGTCGAGTTGTGTCACAAAATTCTCGCCTTCCTTATTCAGTACTTCCCCATTAGTTGCACAATCGACCCATCTAATCTTCGGCATTCTTCTGTAGCGTCACATTTCGAAACCTTCTATTCTCTTTTTATCTAAACTGTTTATCGTCCGTGTTTCACTTCCGTATGTGGTTACACTCCCGGCAAATAACTGAAGAAAACACTTCTGACATTTAAATCTATATTCAGTGTTACCAAATGTGTCGTAACGGTGAAAGGAGCGGTCGCAGGGTTGCCGCTAACGAAAACAGGGCGGGACCGGACGGGAGCGGCCCGCAAACAGACGAGACGGATGAACGGGAACGGGAGGACGGGCGCGAGGACGGACGACCGAGCCGGACACCGAGATCGACAGTGAAGTGTTAAGCGACGGGGTCACGAGAGGTGACCTCACGAAATTAAAACGACGTCCACTCGTAAACAGTAAGCAAGTACACGCGACGTAAACACGATGTCTGTAAGCGAGGTACCGACAGACTCGACGCGAATACCGGACTGCTTCACCGAGTGAGAGGCGGCCGACTATATACCTGACAGGGTACGTCGCTACCGGCTGCCGGGACCGCGTGCTCCACAGTGGCGTCCTCACGTTAGACTCGGGGCCGGGAGCGCGCACAGCCACGGTGCACGGCGCGACTACTGCAGAGACCTCTAGCGGTCATCGAGTTCCGTGCCGTCCGGTGCAGATTCGAAACCCACGGCACTCGGTACCAGAAAATGCATCTTCTTTAGAAAAGCTTGCCATTGGCAGGCTACATTTTATATCCTCTCTACTTCATCCGTCGTCAGTTATTTTGTTGACTAAATAGCAGCAAAACTCCTTTACTACTTTACGTGTCTCATTTCCTAATCTAATTCCCTCAGCATCACTCGATTTAATTTGATTACATTTCATTATCATTTTGCTTTTGTCGATCATCATCTTATATCCTCCTTTCGAGACACTGTCCATTCTGTTCAAGTGCTGTACCAACTCCTTTGCTGTCTACGGGAGGATTACAGTGTCATAAGCAAACTGCAAAGTTTTGATTTTTTCTTCCTGAACTTAAATTCCTACTCCAGATTTTCCTTTGATTTCTTTTACTGGTTGTTCAGTGTACATATTGAATAACACGGGGGATAGGCTACCCTGTCAAACGCCCGAATAATCGCCTTTCGTAGTGGGGACTGCGGCGAAACGTGCGGGAAGAGAGTCGACGAGGTTCCGAAGGCACCGACACGAATGCGAAGCGACGCCGACTGCGGTGCAGCGGCCAGCCACACTAGATTTCTCGATTGAGGATCCGCGGCACAAAAAGACCGATCGAGGTGGTCCCGCAGATTAAAGACCGGTTTTAAATCTGGGGAGCTTGGTAGCTGTGGGTTACGGTAAACTCGTCACGTTGCTCCTCGACGCACGCAAGTACGCTGCGAGCTGCGAACACGTCACACTGCCCTGCCAGTAGATGACGTCGTGCCGAGGAAAACTGCGGCACCTAGGGGTGGACGCGGTCCCCGAGGATAGGTGCGTACTCGCTTCCGGAGTGACGAGATCGCCGAGGTATGCCACGAAAACGTTCCCCAGACTGTAAAGCTCCCTCCTCTGCTCTGATCCTTCGCTTTGAGACGTTTTACGCCGTGTGCACCAGTGACCACCTGTCTGATGAAGCATAAAATGTGAAGCGTCTGGAAAGATGGCAACGTCTGGAAAGACGGCCTGTTGCCATTCGGTGACGTCCAGTTGTGATACTGATTCACAAATTCCGGGCTCCGTCACAGACGGACGGCAGTCGGCCCGTTCGCTGCGACGTTAAGCAAACGGTTGTCGGGGCGACACTGTCACTAGTGCCTCGCTTCAACTGGACGGTCAATTGCTCGACATTCGGACGTAAGATCGCCCGTAGACGTCTCCGCGGCCGCCGTTTGTCCCTACCGTCTGCGTCCCTCGGAGCGCCGCAGTTGCCGCAGCAGTGTGTTTGGGCAGCACTATTTTCCTGTGCGCAGTACGCTTTTACCGTGGCGACACACAAACAGTTTACGGACTTAGCTGTTTCAGATATGCTTTCACCTTGACCCAAAATCCAGTGACGGTGCCCTTTTGGACTGGAGACAAATCACTCTGTTTTCACATTACAACGAGGAATGCACTATTTCCAGGCACCGTCCCTGACATCCTTTATTTGCCTTCCGCACTAGGGTTGTCACCTGTCGTCCGAGAGTGGTTATTGCACGTCGGCATCGAATATAGTCGGTGAACACGATACTGTCACTGGACCGTGTATCAGGAGTATTATCACTGTGACAAATCACAATTTTGATAGTGATTTAGGAAATGATGTAAGTTGGATTTTGAACAGGAGGATGGTGTTTTTGGAAAGATAGTTGGCACAGCATTTTCAGTCAATTCAGCCATATTCCTAGGAAATTCTTTCAGTTCTCCTTCGTCCACAACAGTCGATTTTAATGAAACGCGATGCAGAGAAATATTTTATCCGTGCCCCGGGATGTTTGATCTCGGAAAAGTCGGTCGGGATGTGACGAATTCAGACACTTTGTCGACTGATGTCAGTTGGCGGTGAAAATATAGTCCTCCTTCCAGGTTTCGAGTTAGTATTTCGATGTCAGAGGGCACTACACCTGTATGACATTTTAAGATTTCACGAAGTCTATAAAATAAATGGAATATTAACACATTATTTCAAAGTAACCACCACATCGACTTAGTGAAACTCCGTATTTTATTGCAGAATGTGCACTATAGTTGGAAAACCGTTGTGAGAAGAGAGACCAAAATCTACACACCTTGTTTGCAGAAAATGCTTTTACACAGTTCAGAAGAAATGTGGTGTTAAATAAAAATTGTATTTACCCTAGGGTAAACATGGCACAGAAGCCACGAATTGTGCTAGGGGTATTTCACTGTGTAACAGAGCTGGAGCAAACATTATTTAGAAATTGGTACATAAAAACATTTTACTTTATCTGCTGTAGTTTTTTCTCCCCTAATGCCCTTAATAGAGCCAACTTTTCCAGTGTTAATGAAAGCTCTCTCTATCTCTCTCTCTTTTTTTAATAATAATGTTTTCATATTTTTACAAAGTTATTACTTCACAACATAGGCTTTTTCATTTTTCGGTCAATATAAAACATAAATCATTTTTAGGTTTCAGACATTTGGCCTTTTCTGTGGAAGAACTCTAATAGGAAAAAAAGATACCAAGTCCTCGTGTAAAATGTAACACAAATGAGTGTGGCAAGAATAAGCTAACTTCAGATGTTAGCAGACATCGTCACTGTCTTTCTTCTGGTGTCAGTGCCAAAAACAAACCCTTCCCTAGTAACCTGTGTTTATGATCAGTCTGAATGCCACCATTTGAAATACATTGCATAATGTTTGGACATCTTGTTCCATTCCTAGGAAACAAATTAACTCCTCTGATAGCATTTGGAAGAAGATACCGTGTAAGGTTTAGCTTCTCACTATTAGTGATTGAAGGCCCTGGATGAAATAATTCTGTGAAAGGTTTTCCCTCTGTCTTTGGTCCTAAGTGTGTTAAATGAGTTTCCTCACTGATAATTTATCAAAGTGGTGACGTTAAAACATCATTTGTACAAAACTTCGATGATGTTAGCTGCTGTGCAATTAGAATTCTTGTTTACACGTGAGAGCTTGTCTTTATCATTCCTGGTGTTTATTACTTGCTATGTTGCTTACAAAGCAAATAATATAATTTGTTGATGATATTTTAATGTAGCTCTTTATGTCACAGGAACCCAAGTGTGTTACGATGCAGAAAGAGAAACCGTGTGACGATGATGTGCAACCTGGAGAGCTGCACCCTCCACAGGTACGGAAGTCCTCATATTTCCAGTCACTTTATTCATTTTCCTCCTTGTCCATTTTATTTCTCTTTTCAAGGTGCAGTTTTAGAGCACCCGACAGGACTGGATACTGATATTTTATTGTGATCTTTTATTGCACTTTAGTGTGTGGTTTGTGAGGCTCGAGCCGAGATTATTTTGATCCACAGAAGAGCACTGCAGAGAGCGCGGAAGTACCCAAAAGGAAGATGCTTTGAAGATAGGTGCCAAATGTCCCACAAATGTACTGACTTGGCAGAAAATCCTAAGAAATTTTGGTCTTATGTCAAAGCGGTAGGTGGAGCAAAGCAAAATGTCCAGACACTCTGTGACCAAAATGGTACTGAAACAGAGGATGACAGACTAAAGGCCGAAATACTAAATGTCTTTTTCCAAAGTTGTTTCACAGAGGAAGATTGCACTGTAGTTCCTTCTCTAGATTGTCGCACAAATGACAAAATGGTAGATATCGAAATAGACAACAGAGGGATAGAGAAACAATTAAAATCGCTCAAAAGAGGAAAGGCCTCTGGACCTGATGGGATACCAGTTCAATTTTACACAGAGTACGCGAAGGAACTTGCCCCCCTTCTTGCAGCGGTGTACCGTAGGTCTCTAGAAGAGCGTAGCATTCCAAAAGATTGGAAAAGGGCACAGGTCATCCCCGTTTTCAAGAAGGGACGTCGAACAGATGTGCAGAACTATAGACCTATATCTCTAACGTCGATCAGTTGTAGAATTTTGGAACACATTTTGTGTTCAAGTATAATGACTTTTCTGGAGACGAGAAATCTAATCTGTAGGAATCAGCATGGGTTTAGAAAAAGACGGTCATGTGAAACCCAGCTCGCGCTATTCGTCCACGAGACTCAGAGGGCCATAGACACGGGTTCACAAGTAGATGCCGTGTTTCTTGACTTCCGCAAGGCGTTCGATACAGTTCCCCACAGTCGTTTAATGAACAAAGTAAGAGCATATGGACTATCAGACCAATTGTGTGATTGGATTGAAGAGTTCCTAGATAACAGGACGCAGCATGTTATTCTCAATGGAGAGAAGTCTTCCGAAGTAAGAGTGATTTCAGGTGTGCCGCAGGGGAGTGTCATAGGACCGTTGCTATTCACAATATACATAAATGACATGGTGGATGACATCGGAAGTTCACTGAGGCTTTTTGCAGATGATGCTGTGGTGTATCGAGAGGTTGTAACAATGGAAAATTGTACTGAAATGCAGGAGGATCTGCAGCGAATTGACGCATGGTGCAGGGAATGGCAATTGAATCTCAATGTAGACAAGTGTAATGTGCTGCGAATACACAGAAAGATAGATCCTTTATCATTTAGCTACAAAATAGCAGGTCAGCAACTGGAAGCAGTTAATACCATAAATTATCTGGGAGTACGCATTAGGAGTGATTTAAAATGGAATGATCATATAATGTTGATTGTCGGTAAAGCAGATGCCCGACTGAGATTCATTGGAAGAATCCTAAGGAAATGCAATCCGAAAACAAAGGAAGTAGGTTACAGTACGCTTGTTCGCCCACTGCTTGAATACTGCTCAGCAGTGTGGGATCCGTACCAGATAGGGTTGATACAAGACATAGAGAAGATCCAACGGAGAGCAGCGCGCTTCGTTACAGGATCATTTAGTAATCGCGAAAGCGTTACGGAGATGATAGATAAACTCCAGTGGAAGACTCTGCAGGAGAGACGCTCAGTAGCTCGGTACGGGCTTTTGTCAAAGTTTCGAGAACATACCTTCACCGAAGAGTCAAGCAGTATATTGCTCCCTCCTACGTATATCTCGCGAAGAGACCATGAGTATAAAATCAGAGAGATTAGAGCCCACACAGAGGCATACCGACAATCCTTCTTTCCACGAACAATACAAGACTGGAATAGAAGGGAGAACCGATAGAGGTACTCAAGGTACCCTCCGCCACACACCGTCAGGTGGCTTGCGGAGTATGGATGTAGATGTAGATGTAGATGTAGAAAAGCTCGCTCGCAGCATTTCGGGAACCGATACGAAGTATAAATCTCGGAATATGCTAATCCTCCAAAGTATCGGTCCCATTGAGACCACAAAGGTGAGTTTAGACTAATCGCAGAGAATGTGAAGCGATTTAAGAAGTCATTTGTCACGCACTCTATATGAAGTTCAAACAGGAAGAAATCCTAATACACTGTACGCTGGGAAGTACCCTCTCCCTATTACTTTGCAGTGTTTTGGAGAGTGTACATACATATGACATACAAATTTAAAATTAGAAAAAATGGATATATCACTTATAACTTCTTCAGATGACATAATCTTTTCACTTTTTCCAATGAAATGTTTATTTGCACCTTTAGCAAATAGGAACAGAATCAAAGTCTACCACTACACTGTCGCACGAGTCCCGATGCTCGACTAATTCGAAAACCTGTTACGAGGTGGGGTCGGGATACTTGAGAATGTATTATGTAAATTTAAGGTGGAGGGGCAAGAAAGGAAAGAAAAGAAAAGAAACTGTTTACGTCAACTGCATCGGAAGTTTATGCGAAATCGGCGGTGACGAATGAAAATTATGCCGGACTGGGATCTCCTGCTTACTGGGTAGGTGTATTAACAGTTCTGTCCGTGTCCTCCGTGCTCGCTACTCTGAGATTCCTCCAGGAGGTCGAACGTAATTGTCCACTTGCACCGGAGGTAGGTGGATTCGTCGCCCGTCGAGGCAAATCGGTTGTACGAATATGTGGTGTCCGTTCACTTGTCACCACTGATTCTGCATAAAGTCCCGATGTGGCTGACATTGACAGTTCCTTCCTTTTCCTTTCCTTTCTGCCCTTCCCCCCCTCCTCTTCCAGTTTACACTATATGTATCACAGCTGCAGTATCTGCTCGGGATCTGTTCTTTCGGAGATGTCCAAAAGATTTGCTTTGGTGGGCAGTGAATCCACCACCTTCGGTGTGGATGCACAGTTATGTCGGACCTCCTGTGGGAATGCTAAAATAGTGAGCACGTAGGACACAGGTGGGAACTGCAGATAGATGCTGCCGTGTGGGAATGCAGGTCCGGGGGAAGGTGTGCCGAGGTAGTATGCGCAATTGCATTAAACTCCGTGTCCGTGTGGTGCAGTGGTTGACGCAGCTGCCTAGCGAGCTGGAGATCCCGGGTTCGCATCCCTTTTCGACACATTTTTTCACTCGTCACTGCCGAGTCCGCATAAAATCCCAATGCAGCTGACATCGATAGTTCTTTTTGTGACCTTTCTCTTCTCCTTCTTTCACCTAAAGTTTATGTGATACGTATCACAGCTGCGGATTCCACGTGGTGTCAGTTCTTTCGGACTTGTCCGAGAGACCAGACACCACGCATACACATAACTTAAAAATCTGTTCCCGTATGCGAGGATCTGACGCCGCATTAATCTCTTCGTCATAGCATTTGTCTGGTGCAGCAATTAGTTCTTTGTAAAAAACATTTTTAGGGTGGGTGGTGGGAAAAAGTTTGCAGACTAACGGGTGTACAGACACACAAACTGTCACAAGAAAACGAGGTTGCCCGATCCTACTGTCAGTGTGATATGCGGTGAAGCGTGAGTCGAGCTCTGCACAGTATTCGAACCGTTCCTCTCATCGAGAATCGAATGCGAGGAATGGCGGTACAGAAACGGGCACATTTCGCTGCGGCAGTGTCGCGGGTGCCGGGTACGGCGCCGCCTTGTGTGTTCGTGTGGTGAGCAGTCTGAGAATTGTGTCCAATAACTGTTGTAGTCTCTGTGCCTGAACTCGACAATCTGAGCTACTAATTCTCGGAGGGGTGGGGATCGGGGGTGGCCACGATGAAACACACACACACATGTGCAAAAGAAGGCTTGTACAAAAATAGAGTGCAATCATTAAGCTATGCTGGAGGAAAGTATGAATGAAAGTAACTATAAGTGTCAGCCTTTGAAAAGTGCAAAAACCACAGTCAGTTGCAGGACGAACATTCTGAAACACACAGGACACTAGAGCAGTCCAGTGTGTGAGCACGTATAATGACCACAGTTCTGCAAGAAATACGCACAATAAATGCCGTCGCCAGTTGTCTGTACGGCAAGAAGTAGAAGCGAGGAGCAGTCGGTCGTAGTTTTTCCTCGTCACCTTTTCTTTCGTTGTCTTGTCAGTGGATGACAGAGAGCAAAATAGTAAGTTGCACACCTAATGTTTAATAAACTTATTTTACTTAATTTGCAAGGGCCGGTCAGTATCCGGAACGAGTCCTCGAGATAGGGTGAGCCCGATACCCACGATAGTAACAGAGGCTGAGTGCCGACACTTAGACAGAGCCGAACTGACTGACCTAGAGTTCAGTGTGGTGGCCTCCGAGTCGGCTCCGTGACGGTGCCAGCCGCACGGGTCGAGGAGGGTACGCCTCGGAGCCGGCTGCCGATTGGCTGCGCGGTCACACGTTCGCTGCCGACTTCTGAACGTGCGGTGTGGGCGGAGTATCCGAAGTGCACGACACGTCACGCACTGTTTAATAATTTGAAGCTGCACTTTTAATACGTACGAGGTGTCGGTAACGCGAGTTGAAGTTAACGCTTTCAGTGGGTTCTGTGGGGTTCTGCCCACTCGTCTCTTATAGGATGCCTAAAGGATGCCGCTTTCTCGGATAGCTGTACGATAATTCGTGCAAATCACATTAATGGTTTTTGTTACGATAAAGTAGATTGACAATACTTAACCTTGGTTTACACTGTCCTGTCAGAAGCTATTGCGACATGCAAATAATCAGTGTCTTTCACAGAATGTCTGTGCAAGTAATGGATACGGACTACAAGTAACAGCTCTTCTATTGCTCTCTTCTCGTCCGGGTCTCCTTCTCGTCCGTCCTCTACTGTCCGGCTGAGCCTTTTCGGATAGAGGCCGCTCGTGTTGTCGTGGCGCGGTCCTAGTCGGCGTGGTATTTGCGTCTCGCAGCCTTCTCTGCTCTCGTTTTCTTCACCTCTGTGCCGGCGCTGGCCAGAACGGGTTCTGTAGTATTTGTCGGCGTATCGATTTACGCACCGTGGTAAACCTTCTAATAAAGACAACTTTGTCGAAATACCTCTTGTTACTGACTATCTGGAGGCGATAAAAATGAGCGAAGGCGTAAATATACATTTCAAACTACTTCCAGGTAGATGACATCCCTGGTGCTATTAATTTTTTGTACACTGTACGCAGTCCATTATTTATAATTGTTTTGTTTGAAACAAAGATTACGGACAACAGATACAAAATTTAATAAAAAGGGAAATACGTGAATCACAGACATTGCAAATGCCTGTCCTTTCCATTCGTAAAGACAGAAACGGCAAACAGAACTACGTACAAAGTGAAGTCCTCTCTAGCCTCGATGAATCCCGTCTCGTATTACGTCTGTTCTTTTCGAAAACGTGCCTTTGCACTATCGAAACTGAGGTTCCACGTTCTGTTTTTGAAACCTGCTTGTCCCTCGGAGCTACTCCGTAAGGCCTAACGTCGAAAGTCCCTATTTCTGGATGCAGTCCTACCCTACACCAGGCTCTTTACAGTTTCAAATACAGCAGTCTCTTGCTCTTACATGCCTCATCAGCAAATTTCCACTCTACCAGACAAAAGCTGTCCCACCTTTTCCTAAACTACGTGAACAGTGGTATTTCCCTCCCTGTCCCTCTGCAGCTCCCTAAGTAGCCACACCTTCAGCCACCACTCCTCTCCTAGAAACCGACCTCGGCCAACCTCCTTAACGTCCCACAGCCTTCACCACTGCCTCTCAGACTGAGAGTAACCCATAATCCCGTGAACCGGTCACAACGGTACTGTGTCCTTAACCGCTCATGTAAAGTTCTCTCCCCTCCTCAATTATCTGTATTATCTAAGGCCCTCACTTTCAGCCCTAAATCTGCATTTGATCGTGCTGCTTTGGTGAAGGACCTCCTTTCCTTCGCACGTAATATCCATTGGAAATATCGCTTTGCAACCCGACACCAAAACCTTTCCGACAGCAAACTTGGCATTGAACTGTGCCTCGAACAGTTCAGACCGCGATCCCAACTTGATCTGCCACCACTACCTCAAAATTGTCTCTTACGAGCCTTCCAGAAATTCCTGACATCCAGCATTGCCTCACATCCCTTCCTCAGGTCTCTACAACATGACCCTAACCTGTCCTCTGCAGATCTCCAGGCTCTACGTTCCCTAAAAGCTGATGACTGCATCACTATTCTACCACTGTAGTACCTTCTTCCTAAGATCCACAAACCCATTCATCTTGGCCATCCTATAGCTGCTGGCTTCAAAGCACCCACCGAACATATATCTGCCTTAGTTGATCAACACCTGCAACCCACTCCTCTCCTACATCAAAGAAACCGACCATTTCCTAGATCGTCTGAAATCCGTGCCCGTCCCACTCCCACAACACACCTTGCTTGTCACCATTGATGCCACCTCCCTCTATACCAACATCCTCACATACACGGTCTGTCTGCTGCTGAACATTTCCTCAGTCGGCGTCTACCTGATTCCAAACCTGTGACATCCTTTCTACTCACCTTAACCAACTTTATGCTTACCGACAACTACTTCACCTCTGAGAGGCAGACGTACAGGCAGATCGTGGGTACGGCCGTGGGAACCTGGATGGCTGCTTCTTATGCCAACCTTCCCGTGGGTCGCTCGGACGGGGCTCTCCTGGTATTTGTAAGTCTTCAGTCCCTGGTTTGGTTTTGATACGTTGATGACATATTTACCATATGTACTCGTGGTGAGGCTGACCTTCTAAAATTCCTGAAATCTCTGAATACCTTCTCCCAGTTAAATTTTACATTGTCCTATTCCGAATCCCGTGCCAATTCCCTCGATGTCGATCTCATCCTCACCGAAGGCCAACTAAAAACCATAAATCAGTCTTTCCTTCTCATCCCGTACGGTAAGTCTCCCCTGACCCGTGGTTCAGGATGACTTTCCCAAAATCTACCCCTTTTCTTAGACCTCTCCAGTCCTTTTCCTTCACCCTTCTTCTTTCCCCTTCAACCCTTCTGCCTGAAGCCACTGTCTCCGAAAGCTCGCCAATCACAACAGTTTTGTATATGTGTTTTCTGCCGCTGCTTGGTGAGGAGATTTTTTATCTGTCCACTTAAATAATTTTATCATAGCGAAAAATTGTTAGAGAAGGAAGTGAAAGAATGAAACTGTAGTCTCCAGAATATACAACAGACCAAGCTCCATCAACGACAGACTTCCTATCAGAGATTCATTAAGCAACCATCAGAAAAGGAGGAAGTCACATTACTTTTGGAAATAGGGCCAAATTGAGCACGAAGAAAGTTCTCCATCACAGAGTCAGAAATATTTGTGGAGACCAACAAAATTGTCTCTCTCTTACGAAAAGCACACACTGCCTCCCCCCATCTCCCACCCTCCACAAGAGAACACACACACACACACACACACACACACACACACACACGGGGAGAGAGAGAGAGAGAGAGAGAGAGAGAGAGAGAGAGAGAGAGAGAGAGACTGCATATCCACTACTGGCCATTAAAACTACTACACCACGAAGATGACATGCTACAGACGCGAAATTTAACCGGCATGAAGAAGATGCTGTGATATGCAAATGATTAGTTTTCGGAGCATTCACACAAGGTTGGCGCCGGTGGCGACACCTACAACTTGCTGACATGAGGAAAGTTTCCAACCGATTTCTCATACACAAACAGCAGTTGACCGGCGTTGCCTAGTGAAACGTTGTTGTGATGCCTCGTGTAAGGAGGAGAAGTGCGTACTGTCACGATTCTGACTTTGATAAAGGTCGGATTGTAGCGTATCGCGATTGCAGTTTATCGTATCGCGACATTGCTGCTCGCGTCAGTCGAGATCCAATGACTGTTAGCAGAATATGGAATCGGTGGGTTCAGGAGGGTAATACGGAACGCCGTGCTGGATCCCAATGGCCTCGGTATCACCAGCAGTCGAGATGACAGGCATCTTATCCGCATGGCTGTAACGGATCGTGCAGCCACGTCTCAATCCCTGAGTCAACAGATGGAGACGTTTGCAAGACAACAACCATCTGCACCAACAATTTGACGACATTTGCAGCAGCATGGACTATCAGCTCAGAGACCATGGCTGCAGTTACCCTTGACACTGCATCATGGACGGGAGCACCTGTGATGGTGTACTCGACGATGAACCTGGGTGCACGAATGGCAAAACGTCATTTTTTCAGATGAATCCAGGTTCTGTTTACAGCATCGTGATAATCGCATCCATGTTTGGTGACATCGCAGTGATTGCACATTGGAAGCCTGTATTCGTCATCGCCATATTGGCGTATGACCTGGCGTGATGGTATGGGGTGCGATTGGTTACACGTCTCGGTCACCTCTTGTTCGCATTGACTGCACTTTGAACAGTGGACGTTACATTTCAGATGTGTTACGACCCGTGGCTCTACCCTACATTCGATCCCTGCAAAACCCTATATTTCAGCAGAATAATCCATGACCGCATGTTGCAGGTCCTGTATGGGCCTTTCTGGATACAGAAAATGTTCAACTGCTGCCCTGGCCAGCACATTTTCCAGATCTCTCACCAATTGAAAACGTCTGTTCAATGGTGGCCGAGCAAATGGCTCGTCACAATACGCCAGTCACTACTTTTGATTAACTGTTGTATCGTGTTGAAGCTGCATGGACAGCTGTACCTGTACACACCATCCGAGCTCTGTTTGACTCAATGCTGAGGCATATCAAGGCCGCTATTATGGCCAGAGGTGGATGTTCTGGGTACTGATTTCTCAACATCTGTGCACCCAAATTTCGTGAAAATGTAATCACATGTCAGTTCTAGTATAATGTATTTGTCCAATGAATACCCGTTTATCATTTGCATTTCTTCTTAGTGTAGCAATTTTAATGGCCAGTAGTGTATCTATATATCTGAAAATACTACAGCTCTTAAACAAGCCATAAAGTTATCTTTTTTAGAGCTTTTTTGCAATAATAAAACAAAACCTTTCTGGAAAGAATTGCAAATCAGTGTTATGATCTGGAATTTGCTGGGGACGAGTTCCAGTTTTAGAGTCTATCTTTGCATGAACAGCAAATAGCACATTTTTTAATCTTAATTTTCTTTTATTTTCCCAGACTTGCATGTGGATATCGTAATAGCTGGCCCCACTCAGTTATCGGTAGGATCCAGAGCGTCTCTTGAGTTTTTCTGATTGAAATTTACGTAGCAAATTGTAGTCCTTTCTATATCTTTCAAACAAATATGGAATTGTTTGAAGGGAAGGGTCTGTTATTAAAACAAAGGCTGAAATGCTTGTGAGGACAGAGTGGCATTCAGTGAGACTGGCAGTTGCTATATTTTCAGCCCGTGACATATACCACATAAAAACTGCATCTGACTACAGCATGCTCCTCTGATGGGCAATTAAATCTCTGGATAGCATTACCAAATAGTCCTTCGTATCAGGAAAAATGTGCATTTTTGTTTAGAAGGGTCATTAAATAAATAAGGCCCCAAAATTATTTTTGAAAGCCATTAATACATATTAAAAAAAAGGTCATTTTAGGTGCTGCAAATATGATGTTTATTTTTCCACGTATGTGAAGTTTAGAAAAATTCTGACAAGTGGAAGAGCTATAGTGAACCGGCTGCTCTCACACACACCAACATCTGATCGCTTAGTATAGAAGGTATGAAGCAACGTGAGTGGCAGAAAGTGAACATGCGCTGTAGACTAATGTGCAACTCTCACACTGCACACTCCACCATCGCCGACCTCAAGGCATCAATCAGTCTGCGTTGCACTACAACCGTGTAAACACGGTTGCCATCATTAATAACTTCGTGACTGACGGTGTCGCGAGTGAATGCTGGCGAAAGTTTAAATGTGGCCAAAATGTCGTGGACCGTGAAGGGGGCTGAGAAAAAGTCTGTCATTACAGCCGACCTTGTTGAGCGAGTTGACAGAATGGTTAGAGAAAATCGTAGGTTCACTATAACTGCTTTGTCTATGGAAATTCCGGAAGTTTCAAGATCTGTCGTACGCTCTGTCATTACTGAACATTTAGTCTACAAAAAACTTTGTGCTCGTCGGGTTCCAAAAATGTTGACAGACGCCCACAAAAATCACCGAATGACGCTAATTTGAATTTCCCGGACCTATATCACGATGAAGGAGAGAACTTTTTGAAATCAATTGTTACTGGAGATGAAACTTGGATCCGATGCGACACACCGGAAACGAAACGGCAGTCACAACAGTGGGTGCATCCAAATTCACCAAACAAAACAAAAAAATTCAAACATTCGACAATAGAAAGGTTATGGCTTCTGTGTTTTGGAACCAAAAAGGTGTGTTGCTTGTAGAGTTTATGCAGCCCAGAACCACTGTCAAGGCAGCTGCTTATTGTGAAACTTTATGACTTTTGCGGAGAGCCATTCAAAACAGATGAAGAGGGATGCTTACATCAGGAATTGTGTCGATCCGTGACAACGTGACGTTTGCGGAGAGCCATTCGAAACAAACGAAGAGGAATGCTTACATCAGGGATTGTGTCGATCCGTGACAACGCTCGTCCACACACTGCTGGCACAACCTGACAGCTACTCGAACAATTTTAGTGGGACATTTTTGATGATCCGCCGTACAGCCCTGACCTGGCACCCGGCGACTTTCACCATTTCCCTGAACTGAAAATACGGCTAGGAGGGCAGCACTTTCAAACCGACGAAGATCTGCAGAACAATGTCAGCGCTCATTTGAAATTGTTGGCGGCAATATTTTTGAAGAGGGTATTGCAGAGCTTGTCCACAGGTATGATAAATGTCTCAATCTATTCGGTGATTATGTTGAAAAGTAACCGAGTGTACAAAACTTTTGGTAAGAAAATAATTGTTTTCTATGAACTCGTCTTTTATTTATTGCCTGTCCGCCCCCGTAGCTGAGTGGTCAGCGTGACAGAATGTCAGTCCGGGTTCGATTCCTGGACGGGTCGGAAATTTTCTCCGTTCGGGGACTGGGTGTCGTGTCGTCCTCACCGTCACCATTTCGTCCGCATCGATGCGCAAGTTGCCAGAGTGGAGTCAGATCGAAAGACTTGCTCCCGGCAAATGGCCTACCTGACAGGAGGCACTAGTCACACGACGTTTATATATATATTTATAGCCTATCGGAGGTTGAAAAAAAAATGACGCTCGTACGTGAGACACTTGTCAATGTGACGTTCTGTGATTGAACCCTCAGTTGTGGAAGAAGAAATTGTAGTGGATATCTGTAAACATTATGTGCAGTATGTAGTAACGATGCAGTTAATTGGAGTACTATTCGGTGTCGGATGCTCGGGCTTCAGGTGATGCAGAAACTGAGCGCCGTGGTTGGCTACTGTATAGCCCAGACCTGGTGCCCTCCAATTCCCATCTGTTCCGTCCAGTTTATCGTACTCTACGTGGGATACACTTCGAAGAAGATGAGAGCGTAACTCGTGCAGCGAAAACGTGGCTACGAGCACAGGACGGGAGCTTCCGTTAACGGGATTTACGTGCTCGAAGCAGCGCTGGCGTAAGGCTGTAGAGTGTGCTGGACTCTGTGTGGAGGGGGATTTCGCTAAATGGGGGCAAACTGCAACGACAGTCCACGAAAGGATAACGGACGAAAAAGGTCGTACGGGTGTACGGCCGGAAATGCGTTTCGAGGGAGGTAAACCTACTCGTGAAGGTCTTTGATTGTACACTGTGAGGTGACAGAAGTCGTGGGATACCTCCTAACATTGTGTCGGACCTCCTTTTGCCCGCCGTAGTGCAGCAACTCGACATGGCGAGGGCTCGACGAGTCGTCGGAAGTCCCCTGCAGAAACTTTTGGCCCTGCTGACCCCCCGTTTTTTTTCCTCAGAAATTTCTTCCTCAAATTAAGGCCGATATTTGATATTAGTAGACTTCTCTTGGCCAGAAATGCCTTTTTTGCCATAGCGAGTCTGCTTTTGATGTCCTCCTTGCTCCGTCCGTCATTGGTTATTTTACTGCCTAGGTAGCAGAATTCCTTAACTTCATTGACTTCGTGACCATCAATCCTGATGTTAAGTTTCTCGCTGTTCTCATTTCTAATACTTCTCATTACCTTCGTCTTTCTCCTATTTACTCTCAAACCATACTGCGTACTCATTAGCCTGTTCATTCCGTTCATTTAATTCTCCTTCACTTTCACTCAGGATAGCAATGTCATCAGCGAATCGTATCATTGATATCCTTTCACCTTGTATTTTAATTCCACTCCTGAACCTTTCTTTTATTTCCATCATTGCTTCCTCGATGTACAGATTGAAGAGTAGGGGCGAAAGGCTACAGCCTTGTCGTACACCCTTCTTTATACGAGCACTTCGTTCTTGATCGTCCACTCTTATTATTCCCTCTTGGTTGTTGTACATATTGTATATGACCCGTCTCTCCGTATAGCTTACCCCTACTTTTTTCAGAATCTCGAACAGCTTGCACCATTTTATATTGTCGAACGCTTTTTCCAGGTCGACAAATCCTATGAAAGTGTCTTGATTTTTCTTTAGCCTTGCTTCCATTATTAGCCGTAACGTCAGAATTGCCTCTCTCGTCCCTTTACTTTTCGTAAAGCCAAACTGATCGTCACCTAGCGCATTCTCTATTTTCTTTTCCATTCTTCTATATATTATTCTTGTAAGCAGCTTCGATGCATGAGCTGTTAAGCTGATTGTGCGATAATTCTCGCACTTGTCAGCTTGAACCATCTTCGGAATTGTGTGGATGATGCTTTTCCGAAAGTCAGATGGTATATCGCCAGACTCATATATTCTACACACCAACGTGAATAGTCGTTTTGTTGCCACTTCCCCCCAATGATTTTAGAAATTCTGATGGAATGTTATCTATCCCTTCTGCCTTATTTGACTGTAAGTCCTCCAAAGCTCTTTTAAATTCCGATTCTAATACTGGATCCCCTATCTCTTCTAAATCGACTCCTGTTTCTTCTTCTATCACATCAGACAAATCTTCACCCTCAAAGAGGCTTTCAATGTATTCTTTCCACCTATCTGCTCTCTCCTCTGCATTTAACAGTGGAATTCCCGTTGCACTCTTAAATGTTACCACCGTTGCTTTTAATGTCACCAAAGGTTGTTTTGACTTTCCTGTATGCTGAGTCTGTCCTTCCGACAATCATATCTTTTTCGATGTCTTCACATTTTTCCTGCAGCCATTTCGTCTTAGCTTCCCTGCACTTCCTATTTAATTCATTCCTCAGCGACTTGTATTTCTGTATTCCTGATTTTCCCGGAACGTGTTTGTACTTCCTCCTTTCATCCTCCTTTCATCCTGCCTCTATAGCTGTCGGTAATTGCGAAAGTATTGCCAGTGCAGGATTTTGTGCGCAAACTGTCCTCTCCGTTACGGGCCACAAATCTTTGACGGGATTCGTGTCGGATAAACCGGACGGCCAAATCGGCCTCGAGAATTGAAATGTTCTTCGGAGACGTGAAGCCCACGAATGTCCGCAAATGCTCTCCCCGCACCATTGCGGAGCCACCACCGGCGTGCACATTCGAATCTACAGCTTCGTGGGATCTGTATCGCACTCGATACCGCCGGGTCTCACTGACGGAAATCGTATCTCGTCTGACGGGGCCACCGTTTTCCTGTCACCTAGGCTCCGACCGATACGGTCATGAGCCCGGTAGCGGAACTGCAGGTGACGTCGGCAGAGGCACTCGTGTCGGTCGCCTGCTGCCCTGTCACAGTAACGCCAAATTTCACCGCCCGTCCTAAAGGGTACGTCAGTTGTACGTCCCACTACGATTTCTGCAGTTTTTCTCGCACTGTTGCTCGTCTGTTAGCACTGACAACTCTACGCAAACACTGCCGCTCTCAGTCGTTAAGTGAAGTCCGTAGGCTCTCGCACTGTCTGTGGTGAGTGGTAATGCTCGAAATGTGATATTCTCTGCACACGGTTGACACTGTGGATCTCGGAATATTGAATTCCCTAACGATTTCCTAAATAGACTGTCCGTACGTGTAGCTCCGTCTACCGTTCTGTGTTCGAAGTCTGTTTGTTCCCGTTGTGCAGCCATCTGTGTAAGAAACATTTTCACGTGAATCACCTGAGTACAGATGACAGCTACACCAATGTCTTTTATACCTCGTGTTCGTGACAGTATCGCCGTCGTTAGGTGTGCGTATCACTATCCTGTGAGTTTTGTCACCTCGGTGGATGCTTCAGTGGCTGCAAGCACACATAAGAATACACCAGACAAGTGGGAATTTTCTGTCAGTACTCACGGTTTGGTGATACGTTAGCAGTGAACCACCACCACCACTACCACCAATTTAGCCAAATGTGTGGTCAGGGTAGATGTTTTCGAGAAGTGTCCACACGGCATTGCAGGAGTGAGCTGGAGCACTGTTGTGCGGTGACCACATTACTCTTTGTTCCGCTAAATGCTCGTCTTCCGGCAGGGGAGGCAGGGTCAGATACGCCTCGCCTGTGAGGTGTCGTTAAAGTGTGACCGATCCCACGATTCCGTCACCGATAATCTGGAGCCGCACACCGGGGCCTAACCGCTGCCGCCGGTGTACCACTGAGACACGACTACTGACCGAATGTTCCCATTTGTCTAGTATACGTGCTTTCAGACATTTGAAAAATACACCGTCAGAGACGTTCGAATGAGTGTATCTCCCTAAGAACACATTTCCGGCCACACGGCTCTCTACACCTAGTTACAAGAATTCTACACGTCCGAAAGACCTGGACGCCATCGGAAGAGCTACCGTGAAGTCTGTAGACTCCCGTCTCGAAATTTATCTACCGTATCGACAAATTTCAGCTATTTCATTGTTTGAAAAAATATTCTTTTACTAAAATAGCACTATATGTCAAACAAAGATGCTTCTTCCCGTGCCGGATGCCTGCCCTCCTCTCTCTACCCAGTCGGATTGTGTATATTTCTTTTAGAAACTAAGGTCATGCTGCCTTCTTTAATTTTGGATTTGACAGTGCTGTATGTTTTTATATTTTATCTGTACAGGTTGTGCATAAAGTCTGGGAACACTTCCAATTATTTATTACACAAGAACTAAACATTGTATAGATGTCATACATATTGTATTTTGAACAGAAAAACGAAAGATTTTTTTACAAATGTTCGATACGCGAACCACGAGTGACCCTGCAGATGTCGATACGGTATTAGAACTCTAGCCGTACCCATCCCAGCGTGGCATCGTCGACTGTGGTAATCACTTCCCGTATTCTCTCCCGGAGCTCTGCTACATCACTTGGTAGAGCCAGTACGTACACCAGATCTTCAACGTGTCCCCGCAGAAGAAAGTCACACGGAGTGAGGTGTGGTAATTGGGAAGGCCATTTCGTGAAACAGCTGTCCCCTTCTGTAGCACAGCCGATCCGTCGGTGCAGCAGCTTCTGCACTAGCTCCAATTCGAACGGTTTCGTAGACAGCTTCTGTCGCAGGACTTTCCACACTGCCATTGGAGCCATTTGGTGTTCACGGGCTGCACGGCGCACCTATTTCTTTGGACTCCTTACGAATGTCTCTGGTATGCACTCCACATTCACTTCACTCGTACTGGGACATCCGCTTCTCTTTGCCGGGCACGGGCGACCCGTCGTAACGAATTTTTAAATTGCCTTCCGTGTGGCTTCTTACCGTACTCGGATCTAAACATCCGTCGAACAGCTGCAGCACCCTCGTTTTTATCGAACTCTCGACACACGGAAAGCTCGCTCCGCACCTGAACTCGCCACGTTTGCGACTATCGGCAAATTGTCAAACTACGCTGTGGCAGTATACGTGGGGGAGAGGCTCTCAGGGTTTCTCTTCAAAATGTCATATGTACGATATCTGGTTCTTGGAAAATGTTCCCAGACTTTATGTACACCCTGTATTTATGTTTCTGCTACTGTATGCCCCCTCCCTGCTCTCCCATCACCCCTTTCCCGTACACCCTCAAAAGAATTGTGTGATTTGTTGATGATATATTTTGTTTGTGTAGGCTTTTATTCATTTCCTTTCAGTTTTCCTAACAGCTGTTAGGCTCTGTTTATCTTTACATTTTTCTAATATTATTTTGTTATTAATCTGTCTTATTTATTTTCTTTGCATTCTTGTAATTCCAATGTAACTATTCCATTGGGTGGCATATATTGGTCACAGTTAGGTCACGTAACCGGTCGAGCACGACTGTCGAGACTATACAATGTGGTGCTGTACTTTGTGTGAAGATACTTTGGTATGACGACTCATTTGTAATTTTTATTTTTAAACACCTTCTAATATTTTTACTGATAATGTTTACTATACATTATGCTTGTGTTTCTCGAGTGTTGTATTTCATTTGGCAGATGTTCTGTGGATGGGCTAAATGTCAGATGCGGCAAAAATTATTTTTAACAATGAGGAATCTGTTCTTCTTAAGCGGCCCATTGCAGCAGTGTGTAAGGAGTGCTCACAATCTTCATAGCTGGTGTTTCACCCACATCTGAGCATGCTGGTCCACAAAGTTGATTAATTTATTTAAAAAAATACGTACATAAACAGATTTAATTTTTTTTTTTTTTTTAAAACAAGTCTTCATTTTCTGTTTTGAAATTCCTCGAGGCTCTGTAACATTTTGATTTTCTTCTTTATACCAAATCCTAAGGCTGTAATTGATCCCTGTTCCGTCCCTCTGTCGTAAAACACTAAACCACGTGAGCCGATTTTAATTCTACTCGAGTTTTTTCCATTGCACTTTTGATAACCGTATTTTGCCCCATTAGATCTCACGTAGAGCCTCTTCCAACTTCACTAGACTATGAAGGTAATCCCAAAAGTAAGATCTCCTATTTTTTATAAGTACATAGACCTGTTTAGTTCTACAATCGTTTACATCAGTTTACAGCTCGAACATTTAGCTATTTTTTGACACAATCACCATTTCTGTCGACGCATTTTTGTAGACGCTGTGGCAGTTTTTGTACGCCCGTGTCACACCAGCTCGCCGCCATGCTGTTCAGAAAGTTACGAACCCCTTCTTTCACCTTGTCATCCCAGCTGAATCGCTTTCCGGCCATATTTTCTTTTAACCTAGGGACCAGGTGATAGTCACTGGGTGCCAAGTCAGGACTATAGGGTGAGTGGGCGATTACGTTTCACTGAAACTGTTGCAGGAGAGCAACGGTTTGCCGAGTGAGTGTTGTCACGGAGAATGTGTACGTCCTCGCTCTACATTCCTCTTCTCCGGTTCTGTATTGCCCATTTGAGTTTTTTCAAAGTCTCACAGTAGCTGTCAGCATTAATTGTGGTTCCGGCGATCCAGCTCCGACGACGAGGTGAAAGAGTAGGTTCATAACTTCCCGATCGGCACGGCGGCGAGCCGGTATGACGCGGGCATTCAAAAACTGCCACGAGGTCTACAAAAATGCGCCGACAGAAATGGTGATTATATCGAAAAATAGCTAAATGTTCAAGCTGTAAACGGATGTAAACGATCGTAGAAATAAACAGGTCTATGTACTTGTAAGAATATAGGAGACCTTACTTTTGGGATTACTCTTGTATATTTTGACCCTACAGTTTACTGTCCATGAATAAATCATATTATGTACTATGAAATGTTAGTTCCAAAGAGTACACGTGGCCTGTTACCTTCACGGTGCACTGTGTGATGGCTGCTGTTTGGTTACAGACGAAACAGCCCGAGGTGATCGAGCTGCCGAGTGAAGATGACAGTGGGGAAGAGGTGAGTACTGCTACAGCAAAGTTGTACTGTTCTGTAGAAATAAGACTGAGGGGGAAGAATCTGATGTAGAAGGTTACAGTGGCTCCTACAATGGGAAAGAACTGACGCTACACGTGCTTGATGCCGGTTTTGAACTAGAACTTAAAACTGTACCGGAACGAGTGACAGTGTTTTATACAGATTGACGTACGTGGGAATCGAGTTATTGATTCGCTCTAACCCTTTTTTTTTCCCTCTCTTTTCTTTTCTTTTTTCTTTTTTTCTTTTTTTCTTTCTTTTTTCCCCACAGTCAAATAAGCATTTTGCAAATACGTATTCAGTTTGATGTGCCAGTGGTCATCTTCAGATAGAGAAAGGGAAGGGGACGAGACAGAGAGAGAAGGTGGACGGAGTTCATTCTGCCTCTGAAAACTCTACTTGTATCTTTGGTATGATTTTATTTATTTATTATTACTATTATTATTATTAGGTAGATTGTTATTTTCAGAGTTTATGGATTTTGTGACAATTCTTTGTCTCCTCTTTTTCTATATTTACAGTGCGTAGAGGATCACCGGTAGTCAAACCGGGTTACGGCATTGAGAAAAACAAATATAAAAAATTAATGTTTTGTACAAGGGATGCCCTGCAGCTCGAAAATGCGTCACATTACTAAAACCCGACACGAGTCTGTAAGGGATACGCAGTATCTGATCGAGAGTACGTGAACACCTATTTGTGGACACCAATACGGGTGTGTCACCCAGTGTGGAGTGTGTCGAACCTTTACCTTTTAACGGCTCGAACTGTGCCGGGGCACTTTCCGTAAACTGTGTGCGTGTCTGTGGAGGAGATAGCCCGGTCATCCTCAAGAGGAGGTAGTGATGTCGGACGCCGGGTCAGAGCAAAGTCGGCATTCCGACTCGTCCCGGAGGTGTTCCGCCGGGCACTTGTCGGGACTCTGGGTGGGCCAGTCTATTTTGGCAATGTTACTGTCCACGAACCGTCATCTCACAGCTGCCGCTTTATGACAGTGCACTGTTATGCCGATACAGGCAGTTGTTGCTTCCGAATTGTTCCTCTACTGCAGGGGGGGCAGGAATCCTGCACGTGTCCGGTGCACTTGCACGCGTGCAGTTAACAGGTGTTCTGTGTGCACACAGGGGCAAGCTGGCCACCCACTTCTCTCCCCTCCCCACCGTACCGTCTCCCACTCCGCCCTCTGTAATGCGTTTTGTTTCCTAGCTTGCTTTATTGAATGAAGGCATAAGGTTAGTAAGAGTGCTTGAAAGAAATCATGCTATGAAAGAGTACCTATTACCTGCGGGACATTTTATTTAATTATCACAGGTGGAGTTTACAATACGTGTAGTGTCTGGAACAAAATTTCTACATACAGACAAATGCAAACAGTTACGTAAATTTTCATCACTGATGTTTGCTTTTAACCGAGACTTATTAATTTTCATAACAGAAAAAAATATCTCACAAACGTATGTCAAACCAAACATTAACGTTATCTTCGCGGCTTCACGATGAAGACGAGGAAACTCTTGCCGTGTAAAGTCTTGATAAGAGTCTATTAGACATCTTGCCAAAAGGAGTATCCAGGGCAAGTTTCCTGAATTAGTATCTCTTATTGAAGGAAATAGTGCGCATATAGTATTAGGAACGGAAAGTTGGTTAAAACCGGAAGTGAACAGTAACGAAATCCTAGACACAGAATGGAATATATACCGCAAGGATAGGATAAACGCCAATGGTGGAGGAGTATTTATAGCAGTAAAGAATTCAATAATATCCAGTGAAGTTATTAGCGAATGCGAATGTGAAATAATCTGGGTTAAGCTAAGTATCAAAGGTGGGTCAGATATGATAGTCGGATGCTTCTATAGACCACCTGCATCAGCAACCGTAGTAGTTGAGCGCCTCAGAGAGAACCTGCAGAACGTCGTGAAGAAGTTTCGTGATCATACTATTGTAATAGGGGGAGACTTCAATCTACCAGGTATAGAATGGGATAGTCACACAATCAGAACTGGAGCCAGGGACAGAGACTCTTGTGACATTATCCTGACTGCCTTGTCCGAGAATTACTTCGAGCAGATAGTTAGAGAACCAACTCGTGAAGCTAACGTTTTAGACCTCATAGCAACAAATAGACCGGAACTTTTCGACTCCGTGAATGTAGAAGAGGGTATCAGTGATCATAAGTCAGTGGTTGCATCAATGACTACAAGTGTAATAAGAAATGCCAAGAAAGGAAGGAAAATATATTTGCTTAACAAGAGTGATAGGACACAAATCGCAGAATATCTGAGTGACCACCATCAAACGTTCATTTCTGAGGAAGAGGATGTGGAACAAAAATGGAAAAAATTCAGAAACATCGTCCAGTACGCCTTAGATAAGTTCGTACCGACTAAGGTCCAAAGCGAGGGGAAAGATCCACCGTGGTATAACAATCATGTACGAAAGGTACTACGGAAACAAAGAAAGCTTCATCATAGGTTTAAGAGTAGTCGAATCATAGCTGATAAGGAAAAGCTGAACGAAGCGAAAAAGAGCGTAAAGAGAGCAATGAGAGAAGCATTCAACGAATTCGAACATAAAACATTGGCAAACAATCTAAACAAGAACCCTAAAAAGTTTTGGTCATATGTAAAATCGGTAAGCGGATCTAAATCCCCTATTCAGTCACTCGTTGACCACGATGGCACCGAAACAGAGGACGACCGAAGAAAGGCAGAAATACTGAATTCAGTGTTCCGAAACTGTTTCACTGCGGAAAATCGTAACACGGTCCCTGACTTCAGCCGTCGCACAGACGCCAAAATGGAAAATACTGAAATAAACGATATCGGAATTGAAAAACAACTGCTATCACTTAGTAGCGGAAAAGCATCCGGACCAGACGAGATACCCTTAAGATTCTACAGTGATTATGCTAAAGAACTTGCCCCCTTTCTATCAGCAATTTATCGTAGATCGCTGGAAGAACGTAAAGTACCTAGCGACTGGAAGAAAGCGCAGGTCGTTCCCATTTTCAAGAAGGGTCATAAATCAGATGCGAATAATTATAGGCCTATTTCGCTGACGTCAATCTGTTGTAGAATAATGGAACATGTTTTGTGTTCTCGTATTATGACGTTCTTAGATAATACAAATCTCCTTCATCATAACCAACATGGATTCCGCAAACAGAGATCATGTGAAACTCAGCTCGCCCTATTTGCCCAAGAAATTCACAGTGCCGTAGACACTGGCGAGCAGATTGATGCCGTATTCCTGGACTTCAGGAAGGCATTTGATACAGTTCCGCACTTACGTTTAGTGAAAAAAATACGAGCTTACGGAATATCGGACCAGGTTTGTGATTGGATTCAGGATTTCCTAGAAGAAAGAACACAACATGTCATTCTTAACGGTTCAAAATCTGCAGATGTAGAGGTAATTTCGGGAGTACCGCAAGGAAGCGTGATAGGACCTTTATTGTTTACAATATACATAAATGACTTAGTTGACAACATCGGTAGCTCCGTGAGGCTATTTGCAGATGACACGGTTGTCTACAAGAAAGTAGCAACATCAGAAGACTCGTACGTACTCCAGGAAGACCTGCAGAGGATTAATGCATGGTGTGACAGCTGGCAGCTTTCCCTAAATGTAGATAAATGTAATATAATGCGCATACATAGGGGCAGAAATCCATTCCAGTACGATTATGCCATAGGTGGTAAATCATTGGAAGCGGTAACGACCGTAAAATACTTAGGAGTTACTATCCGGAGCGATCTGAAGTGGAATGATCACATAAAACAAATAGTGGGAAAAGCAGGCGCCAGGTTGAGATTCATAGGAAGAATTCTAAGCGACGAAAGAAGTAGCTTACAAAACGCTTGTTCGTCCGATTCTTGAGTATTGCTCATCAGTATGGGACCCTTACCAGGTTGGATTAATAGAAGAGATAGACATGATCCAGCGAAAAGCAGCGCGATTCGTCATGGGGACATTTAGTCAGCGCGAGAGCGTTACGGAGATGCTGAACAAGCTCCAGTGGCGGACACTTCAAGAAAGGCGTTACGCAATACGGAGAGGTTTATTATCGAAATTACGAGAGAGCACATTCCGGGAAGAG
This sequence comes from Schistocerca cancellata, assembly GCF_023864275.1. Classification (NCBI taxonomy): domain Eukaryota; kingdom Metazoa; phylum Arthropoda; class Insecta; order Orthoptera; family Acrididae; genus Schistocerca; species Schistocerca cancellata. The sequence goes on along the minus strand of NC_064636.1, from coordinate 145,380,492 downwards.
ATGGGCAACATATTACTACCGCCCACATATATCTCGCGTAATGATCACAACGAAAAGATCCGAGAAATTAGAGCAAATACGGAGACTTACAAGCAGTCGTTCTTCCCACGCACAATTCGTGAATGGAACAGGGAAGGGGGGATCAGATAGTGGTACAATAAGTACCCTCCGCCACACACCGTAAGGTGGATCGTGGAGTATAGATGTAGATGTAGATGTAGAACTTGTCTCTCAGACGAGAATTACACTCTAGATCTGCCTGAGAAATTCCTCTTTTATTGCACTAAGTACGGAAACATATTCTTTGCAATTCTGTTCTCCCACAGTAGACAGAGTAGGGAAATGCAGTGCGTTCCCTGACGAGATATGTCATTCCCATAGCTCGAGCTTGCTAGTGAAAGCTTGCACCTTTTCAGCCATTTCACAAATTAGCTGATTTTCTACCTGCAAACTTGTGTTCAATGCATTCATGTGTCTGGTAATGTCCACTAAAAATGCAAGGTCGGCAACCCACTCTGGATCTTCTAACTCGGGATCGTACCTTCCTTTGTCCTTTAAAAACTGATTTATTGGTATTCTCAACTCAAAAACTTTTTTGAGTACATTACCGAGGCTAATCCAGCGGCCTTCTCTTTGGTATTGCATGTCACCGTACTCATCCCCAATTTCATTTAAATATGTGTGAAACTATGTGTAATCCCTTGGGATCTCAAATAATTAACTGCCCGAATAACCACAAGCATGACGACCCCAGTTTTGCTGCTTTTGCACAGAGTACTTCTTGGTACAAAACGCAGAGGATTCTGCACAGTGATTATTCTGTACGCTGAGGCTTTTCTCTTAGTAATCCAACACATCCCATTTGTTCCCCTTTCATTGCAGGTGCTCCGTCTGTTGTCAAACGTTCCCAGTTTAAGCCAGCTGAATCGACAGCTTCTTCAACGGCTTTTAGGATGTCCACACTAGTGGTCGTGCTTTTTAAAGATATCGTATCTAAAAATAAGCCACAGCTGCAAAATACTAACATGAATTCTTTACAGACGAATGGAAAAACTGGTAGAAGCCGACCTCGGGGAAGATCAGTTTGGATTCCGTAGAAATACTGGAACACGTGAGGCAATACTGACCTTACGACTTATCTTAGAAGAAAGATTAAGGAAAGGCAAACCTACGTTTCTAGCATTTGTAGACTTTGAAAAAGCTTTTGACAATGTTGACTGGAATACTCTCTTTCAAATTCTAAGGGTGGCGTGGGTAAAATACAGGGAGCGAAAGGCTATTTACAATTTGTACAGAAACCAGATGGCAGTTATAAGAGCCGAGGGACATGAAAGGGAAGCAGTGCTTGGGAAGGGAGTAAGACAGGGTTGTAGCCTCTCCCCGGTGTTATTCAATCTGTATATTGAGCAAGCAGTAAAGGAAACAAAAGAAAAATTCGGAGTAGGTATTAAAATCCATGGAGAAGAAATAAAAACGTTGAGGTTTGCCGATGACATTGTAATTCTGTCAGAGACAGCAAAGGACTTGGAAGAGCAGTTGAACGGAATAGATGGTGTCTTGAAGGGAGGATATAAGATGAACATCAACAAAAGCAAAACGAGGATAATGGAATGTAGTCGAATTAAGTCAAGTGATGTTGAGGGTATTAGATTAGGAAATGAGACACTTAAAGTAGTAAAGGAGTTTTGCTATTTGGGGAGCAAAATAACTGATGATGGTCGAAGTAGAGAGGATATAAAATGTAGACTGGCAATGGCAAGGAAAGCGTTTTTGAAGAAGAGAAATTTGTTAACATCGAGTATAGATTTAAGTGTCAGGAAGTCATTTCTGAAAGTATTCGTATGGAGTGTAGCCATGTATGGAAGTGAAACATGGACGGTAAATAGTTTGGACAAGAAGAGAATAGAAGCTTTCGAAATGTGGTGCTACAGAAGAATGCTGAAGATTAGATTGGTAGATCACATAACTAATGAGGAAGTATTGAATAGGATTGTGGAGAAGAGAAGTTTGTGGCACAACTTGACCACAAGAAGGGATCGGTTGGTAGGACATGTTCTCAGGCATCAAGGGATCACCAATTTAGTATTGGAGGGCAGCGTGGAGGGTAAAAATCGTAGGGGGAGACCAAGAGATGTATACACTAAGCAGATTCAGAAGGATGTAGGTTGCAGTAGGTACTGGGAGATGAAGAAGCTTGCACAGGATAGAGTAGCATGGAGAGCTGCATCAAACCAGTCTCAGGACTGAAGACCATAACAACAACAACATCTAAAAATTCCTCTGCTATGTGCAGAGCAGTGTCCACGCTGTGCACATAAATCACTAATTCCGCAGTGGCTAAAATATATACGGACTCGTCAACTGCGATGGAAAGTGCGATAAACTCCTGTACTGTACTCCTCAATTGACGCCGAACGTCACCTGCCACGGCACTTACACGGCGACTTAAAAGTCTGCCGAGAAAGAGTGGTAGCTGGAAACTGATTTGCATTCAGTGGGAAAAGTATACCAGCAGTGTCATTGATGCACTCCTTTATAAACTCATCTTCAGCAAACGGTTTTTCAGCTTTCGCTAATTAAGCGCAATCTTATAACTTGCACTTACCGCCGGGCTATCGTTGTTGTCGTCCTGAAAAATTGGAGACAGTGCTCCGTAAAATGTCAAATCAGTTAGACGAGAGACACGACGAAATACGGCGTCCACTACGTAGTGGTCGCGCTTCGCATCGACGTCCGCAGCTCGGCCCGGTACTACCCGCAACCTGCCGGCTGTCGCCACCGCCACGGTCGACGATTGCACGCGAGCGGCACACGTGCAGCACTGTGCGCTCGTGAGCCTCGTGCGACGTTTGCCCGCCCCCGCTCTACTGTGCACAGTACACGACACCGTAAAATGTGTTCGTATCCTCCCACATTTAGTGTTTCGTCGAGCACGAGAAAGGGGTCACGTCCCGACCACGACGAATGCCACCGTACCGTAATCCACCTCCTCTGCACTTCACACGGTGGTAGGTAATGTTCTCCGGGCATTTGCCAAACCCAGTTCCTTCCGTGAGACCGGCACGGTGGTAGTGCAGGTCGGCACCCCGTGCCACTCGTTTCCGGTCGTCCACCGTCCGGTGGCGTCGCTCTCTGCACGTCCGCCGCCTCCCGTCAGTGCGTAGTGTCGACTACCGAAGTGCGTAGCTTACGGGGAGCTGCCCGACCTTTATACGCCGTCCTTTTCAACTTTCTGCGTACGGTCACCGTGCCAGGTGGACTGCCGGTAGCACTTTGGAACTCGCCAGTAATTCCTTCTGCCAATTTTGTGTGATTTTATCTAATCGCTCTCCGGAATGTTCGACGGCTCCTTTCCGTCGGTACATGAGGACTTCCCCGTCTCGGTTTAGCTGTGATCGTACCTTCGCGTTTCGACTCCACAGCCACACCGCCGACTGTCGATTCGGGCCCTTCTGGAAGTGGCAAAATGTTCCGTACGGAATTGTTACGCCAGTGACGTTCGACGACTCTAGTCTGCATTCGGAGTTGTCGGGGTCGTCCGACTTGACTCGATCTGCCCGTACTCTTCTCCGCTGACAGTGAGACACCCCCTGTCTCCTTTCATTGCAGTGGGTCCACCTCTAGTGACATACATCTGTCAGTTCGACATTACGTCGGGGAGTCCCGATACGTTCTATCAGATAGGGTCGTATACTGTCCTAATAGACTGCCTAATCTCGTCCTAACTGTACGTGGGACCCTTTCGTCTGAGTGAGCTGGCCTTTTTCTGTAACCCTCCTCGAACTGTGCTCACCCCTCCCAGACAGAGGGAAAATGTTGCATATTTTCGGTATTAGTAGTATAAAAATAAATGATAGAAGACACGAACTTTTACAAATAATGCACGGATGTAGCAGCCACGAATTGCAATCTACCTGTTCACTGCTGGCTGGCAAAATTCTGACATCACTTAGAATAGCAAAAAATTAAATTCTGCTTATTGTGTGTGTGCAGTATACTCTGTGTCAGTCAGTGATCCTGTGCTGACGCGCTACGGCAGACTCTAAACATTGCTCTAAAATTCCGTGCCTACCTGTATTTATCTGCAGGAATTCCATCTGGCTTAGTGAGTGTCCACATGAGTAGTTTTTCATGTGATGTTCAGTCCATCACTTACTCCCAACCTCAGGTTTAAAGTGATGGTGTATGGTGTACAACTTTGATTACGTGAACAGTAAGCTGATAATTCTGGAGGTACAGAAATACCTGTGTGAAATGTGTTAATGATATTTGTTACTCAGACCATAAAAGCAGGAATACAAAGACTGAGTAATGTAGAACTTACAGGGGACATTTGGCGGGTGGGGGGGATGTCAGAATTGGAAGAAGGAAATAAAGTTCATAGTTTCAAAAAGTACAAGAATGTTTTAGGTTTTTACTTTACATATGTGTATACGTGTGCAATCGAGCTCTTGTTCGTATTTTGATTAGGGCAAACATCTTAAATTTTACTCCTTAAAGCAGATTTGCCAAGGCACTGATCTGTGAGTGGAACAAAAATAGTATGCAAAGTGGTCGCTGACAAATTTTGTGCTCTTGTCGCCTCTAGTTCTGCGCACAGACGTACTTGTCGTGGATACGTCAGTGTGTCCTCGATATTGCATTCGTCAGACAATCCTGCCATAGTTCTGAGGTGCACAATATGTTACTCGACACACCTCTGTAGTCTGGTTGGAGATCTTCCTAAAGTGCCAAATTCGTGATCCACAAAACACCTATCTGCTGATAATCTGTAGTTGAAAAACAGTTTATGATGCATCAACTCCTTTTTCTGGAAAGGCCTTATGATCTTCTGACGTAGAGCAGATGCCTCACGGGGCAACAAGTACGAATGGAAGAGGTGTGCGGGTAGAACAGTTTGTGAGAGGTTTCAGTCGAGGCAATTTTGCATTAGTTCCTAATGTGAGAGAAAAAATTCCCTTTCCTCGACTTACTGCCATTTCCTCTGCTGTTTTTGACTTTGACAACAATTAATTGGTAATAAACTTTGTAAACCGTCACATCAATGTATTTATATGAGTTGGCTGATTCAAATTGTGACAGCAGTCGTAGGATACCACGTTTTTTTCATTTTGTAAATACACAATTTTACATTTCTGAACATTCAAAGCGTGTTGTCAATCTTTGGACTATTCTGAAATCTTTATCGAGATACTATTAAATATTTGTGTATTTTTTTCATGCAGTACTTCAATATTCCGAGTATTTCACAATATTTTGACGATTTCAAATTTGAATAATGCACAAAGTAATCACGAAACAAAGTTAAACACTTCACGCTAGGTACATTTATTCAAGTTTACTCATGAAATACTTTGTTGGGCAAATGACAACCGTTTGCATCTACACAATACTTGAGGCATTTCATGCAGTTTTTGGAAACATATCATAACTGCTGGAGGAATTCTGGAAATTTCATAATGAATTTGATCTTTTAATTGTTGCAACCTTCACAGCTGGGCGGACTACACTCTCACCTTCAAATAACCTCATAAGGGAAAGTTTGGCACGGTTAAACGGCGCGAGCGAAGCGGCCGTTCGACACGAGTGCCTTCGGAAATTATGCAGTTACCAAACGTGTTACGGAGAATGGAAGTTTGTAGCCACATTCAGTACAAACAGGAATTGGATATCTCAGCTAACTCTCAGAATGATTATGAAAAGCACACTGCACGTCCACAATAGATTCGCCATAGGAAAAAGAGATTTCTACCGTGAACGCACAATGTTGCTCTGACCACTACAATGCGATTACTGGCCTGTGTGTGGGATGAAACTCGACAGTCCGCACTACTAATAGACAGAACCACCGTCACTGTATCTTGTTTTTAGCACGGGCTATTAAACTTTGAAATCGTCAAAACATTGTGAAACAATCTGTAGATAGCTGCACCATCTGCAACAATCTCAGGTTAGTCTTAATCTTGTCTGCAAGGTCATTAATATACAACATTAATAGCTAGGGTCCCAACACACTTCCCTGCGGTGCACATGAAGTTACTTCTACTTTTGTCAATGGCTCTCCATCCAAGATAACATACTGTGTCCTTACTTCCAAGATACCCAGTGTCTAGTCACTAATTTGGTTCGATACACTGTGTAAATGTACTTTCATAATAAATATTCATGTGATACTACATTGAGTGCATTTTGGAAGTCACAAAATATTGCATCTGCCTAACTGTCTTCATCCGTAGCTTGCATGGTAATGTTTTTGAACTGACAGAACAGAAGTTCTCTCCTCGCCCCCATACTATCGGAACAAGTACAAGGTGCATTCGGGTTATAACACCTCTAATTCTTTCCTCATGTCTGGAAACAGATAGAACTATACAGTTCATTTCAAAATATGTAAGCGCTTGTTGTGAATGTGTGGCAGAGATGGCAGTGCTGCACGGCACATGCATCTTGAGCAATAGTGGTGAGAGTGAGCTCAATTTCTCTCATTAAAAATGAAGACGTTTTCATTAAAACGGCAGCGTGCAATCATTCATTTTCTCCGTTTGTACGGTGACACTGATCGAAATTTGTCACCAGTCGAGTGAGATGTAGTGACTATATCACGGACGTGTCTCACGTGTGTTTGCAGGTGCGGCAGTTAAAAAAGGCAGAACATTGTGCAACTACAGACCAAGACGATCTCACCGATCCCTCCGATGACACAATCGAGCGAGTCGAGAAAGTTCTTTTTGCCGGATCGCCGAACGAGTGTGGAACACGTCACGTCAAACGTCAGCATTTCCGTGGAATCTGTGCACGCGATCCCGTACGGAGACTCAAAAATGTGAAAAGTATCTTCCGGGCGGCTCCCACAAATACCGACAGACAATCTCGAGCCCGCGTGTTCGGCACGTCGGCATGCGTCGACATATCGTTACGGCACAAGTCGGTCTCTCTTTTTGTCGACCGTGACGATTTACGAGACACGGACGCTGTTTTTTGATCCTGAAAATGAGTGGCAGTCAGCTCAGTAGAAGTGTGTGTACTTACCGCCACAAAAATATTTTGAGTAAGCACCAGTACTGATAAATTGACGATGACCACACATTCTGGGACAAGTGTGAATTCCGAAGGGCACTACGGTGACAGGTATGTCCTACTAAGATGTTTTGAAGAGTGAGTTCCTTCTGGCATGGCTTGTAAAACATCCAGAAAATGCTGCTCGTGTGCTCATTCATTGAGATAACTCACCAGCGCATCTGCCAAATGTGACACCACAATTTCTTTGTGTCGACAACTTTTAAATGATTTCTCATTCTCTCTATTCACCCAGACTGGATCCTAGAAATTTTTGACCGTTTTTGCAGTTGCAGATTCATAGCCATTCCACTGTTGTGTCAGCTAGTTCGAAAAAAAGAAAAATGGGGGTTTTATAAATTGAATGCATCTCTTACAGCATTGAATGTACCTCGTACAGCACATAATGGTAGAACAGTAACAGTTTTCGTGTTTGACCCTAGAGTTATTTCTCTTGAAGTCTGGGCTGTCTCCTAAGGGGTAGTCGTAAAGTTCTAATTTACGAGAAAAAGTTCAAGCTACGACAGTGGAGATCGGTGACGGTGTCAGACCTTCACCATACCTTTACGCTTCAGTGAATTAAATTTTTATCGACGACGGATCACTCGGCAGAGACGTCGGTTGTAGAAGTCTGCGTTTCGGCAGTTCAGAAACTGTCCACCTTGTAAGTCACTCGGTAGTCGTTCTGAAAACGCTCTCCGTCCAAAGAAAGGGGAAGAATGTGTCGAGAGAAACTTTGACAGCTAAAAGAAACAGCAGCCGTGGCTGTTGAGTGCAGAACGAACTGCGGTGTCGTCGTGGAGCAGACGACACCCTACTGCACAGTTACCTGCGACACTCTGTCTCGACGGCCTCCCGTAATCGTGTCTGAAGATTTCGGTAGTGCACTCCCGTGACTGTTTGCCCCATACCTGCCGAATGTGTCAGCACGACACTGTGGATGTCCCGAAAAACAGCCAGCGTCACTTTGTCTAATGGCGGTTTTGTCTGTGCATTTTTTGACGGTGGTGAATTCGTGTGTTTACCCTGCTCGCTCTGTCGATCTATCTCGGGTCACAGAGATTCAACCGGCACTCGTCCGTGTTGACTTGGTAGCTAAAGAAGTCATCTAGATTGGCCAGACACAACTGCAACATTTCCACTAGTGCCTCATTTAAGCAAGCTTTTGATGTGAAAATGTTTGTACGGTCAAGGATGGAACTTTCTTGTGAGGCAGAATACTGTCAAATTTGAATCACAGATAACAACAAGGCTAATAATGCCGAAACAGTGATCGATCCCACAGTGGATAGATCGCACCTGTACCTGTTTGTCGCAGAGCATTTCTTTCGCCAGTGATGTCATCTTACCGACGACTGTTAGGAATTACTCGGAGAAATACACGATATACACTTTACTGTCTTACAGTACATTTATTCACTGCCAGTTTTGATTGTGGACCATCTACACAGTGGAAAAATATCTATTGTGACAACTTCAAATGGTATAGTTGCTGTTTAACTGGGAAAGTATACACCATTGCTGATTTGAAAAAATAAAAATTGGTACAGCAGAGTCCCACTAATCTGAACCCTAACAAGAAAACATTAGGTTTAAACAGTGCATAACAATGAAAGAAAAGCTGTCGAACTTACTAAAATACAGTGTACATTTTATCCCTACTTTTTAGATGACAAAAACTCGGTCACTGTTTTTTGGCATAATGACGACAGTCTGTTATACGACGCAGAGTCCCCGGTCCAGTCCTTCCACTCGACTCCGAACCAGAGGGCCGCGATCAGTTCTGGGGAAAACGCTGCAAATCGTGAGCTCCATCGAAACTCTACGGGCGAGGCCGGTCTTCTCAACTTTCCCTGCCTTTCTCTGGAATGGCAGAGGAATAATCTCGGAGCCCGTATGACACGTGTTCCAACGTGCACCACAGTCTGCATCTGGTCGAACCTCGTTCCCTCAGTGGCTGCCAGAACAGTCTCTACGTGTCGAATGAGGCCCCGAGATGTGCACACTGAGTGCACCTGCTGCCATTTGCTGCCATTTCCCTAAAGGGTACCACCATTTGTCATACATTTCAACTGCCGTGAAAGGCATTTAGTATCAATTTCCTTATATTTTCAAGTCAGCAATGGCATATACTTTCCTGGTTAAATAACATGTACAGTAAATATTTTCCACTGTGTAGACGGTCCAGTGATCGAAACCAGTAATGAATAAATGTACTGTAAGGCAGCACAGTGTGTGTCACACATTTCTCCAAGTACAGGGTGTTTCAAAATGAACATACCAGTTTTAAGGCTTTGTAGCATTTATTATGTTCAACTTACAGTTGTAAATAATAAACCAAAAGAAAGAGGAACTCAAATCGTTTTGTTTGTATACCTGTGCACAATGGAAAAATCATAAAGAGTGACTGAAAAATGTGTCGAACGAGTGTGAGTGTTTCACGCTTAGCCCTAAGAAATATCCCCGTGGAAAGTTTATGGGTCTTTCTTTTTCAGTGAATCGACTGTAATTGACGTTTCTTATCTTGATGTGCTACAATTATATCCTGTGCCTCAATGGGCAGAAGCTGAACAACACATCTTTATTTGGGAGCAAGATGGTGCGCCAGCTCACTGGCATTACTCAGTACGCAACAGGTTAAAAGGCGTTGTCTCCGACTGGTGGATTGGGCGCGAGGGGCCGACTGATGCAGCATTTTATGCGCGACCTTCACTTTCACCCAGGATCTGACGCAATTGCGTGTATGTGCCTCCGATACCGACTGCTCTATCCGACTTTAGAAACAGTGTTATTGCGACAGTTACCTGACACACTGATCGAGGTTATGGAACAACTCGCCTATCGACCTTACGTGTGATCGGTGTTCACACTGAATTACTGTAAGAAACACTATTTGTGTTTCTGTTTCATTTGGTGTATTATTTGTAATTGTAAGGTGAGTGTAATACGTGCTACAAAGCTTTAAAACTCGTATATTCATTTTGAAACACCCTGTATATCAATACCGTTGACAGCTGCCTGAAAAAAACAAAACGTGTTATGAATTAGCTTTGTGTAAATTTATGAACTGGTGTTGTGTGGATATGTGTTGAGCCAGGATTTAGGTGTCATCGTAAAGATCTTGCAGAGCTCTGCTACGACCAAACTGGAGACAATAAAAATATTCAAAGGACTAAGGAATGTAAATGAAATTCGGTATTAAATTCGAAATTATAAAATACTGAAAGACACTATCTCGCACAACTCGTAAATTTGCTCATAATTATAGGAAAGGCGAGCCAGAGGAAAGCTCGCTCCGGAAGGAAGCCGTAAAGCCTTAGAATTATAGTGGCGAGTGAATGCGGCATCGAAAAGGGAATGAAAAAATGGTACAGAGCGATCGCGTAGCTGTTCGTCGGGCATAGAGTGGCGAGCGACTGTCCTGACTTGTGGTCCGTGTGTTCTGTAGCCATTGTGCTGCTCGGTGTAACTGTTGTACGAAAGAGATTGACGATCGCGGTAATGACGTTATGCCGACATTTTCACAAAAAATCTGTGCGTAGACCCAAACTGCACAAACAGACTTTTTTCAATGCGTGGATCAGTCACAGAACCCGGACTGCGTGATCCAAATGTTACGCGAGATGTGAAAAACTGATCTACGACCGATCGTATCCACTGTCACCTTCTGTCGAGGTACGCCGGTTTCCAAACGCGGGGTTCCACTTCCCTTAGAATTCCCGGTTCTTCGTCATTCGGACTCGTTTTACCACGCTGGAAGTGACTGTGACACCTGACCACTGTGTCGTATGATGATGCTGTAGGCCTCCGGCAACTCACTGTAGGTTAATGCAATGTCTTTCCCCTTCAGATACTGAAAACTAATTGCCACGTGATACTCCACTTTACTGACGGACTGCAGCCACATATGAGTGAACAAAAAAAAAAATTAATTAACTAACTTTACTTGTGAAGGTTCTTTATGGCTCTTGCTTGTTTCCTCTTATTCCTCTTCCACATTCTCCCCTACCTTTCAATCTGAGACGGGTGTGTTCACCCTAGTCGGACTGCAGTGTAGGGAAAGTACAATTGCACGTCTTTCTCAGTGCACACTCGCTTTCACGTATGCTCCGGAGGAGAACGTATGAGGAAGAGCGGCCTGTACCTACTGTCTGTCCAACGAAACCACCGTGTTTAACTGTACCGTCGTTAGTATTTCAGCCGAGATATTGCAGTACCGCCTTGTCCTGCTGGCCTTTCATTTTCAGAAGACCGCTCGTCCAGTGACGGACTTGAGAGCCGGGGCTGTCGACGGAGGGCGGCAGGACGACGACGTGGTGGTGCTCTCCGACAAAGAGGTTTGAGCTACATTTACTGCACGACTTCTTTTGTTTGGTTCACACAAGAAAATGGAGGCTCTAGTGTTTTGCTCCTCTCTCAGTGCTCGCAGACACACGTGTTCAGTAACTACAGTACTCTTTTGTGGCACATATCAGTCGTCGCAGTGACACATTTTGCGAAAACAGACTAGAAATAGATATGTACCGAATGGGAGGTAGATTTTTCCTGTCTCAGTGCAGTAGCAGCTTACTGTGTGTGAGAGAGTGTGTGTGTGTGTGTGTGTGTGTGTGTGTGTGTGTGTGTGTGTGTGTGTGTGTGTAGATTCTTAACGCTGGAAGGAAAAGATAGATTGATGCTTACTGTAAAGATGACACGTTAAGTTGCAGACAGGCGCAACTAAAACACACTTACACTTCAGCGTTTGGCCACAGCCTTCATCAGGAAAAGAAACATGTACACACATTCATTCACACAAGCAAGTTTTCAGGTTGAAAACAGCTTTCGCATCCCGCAACTACCCTCCCGACCTGGTACAGAAGCAAATAACCAGAGCCACTTCCTCATCCCTTCAAACCCAGAACCTCCCACAGAAGAACCCCAAAAGTGCCCCACTTGTGACAGGATACTTTCCGGGACTGGATCAGACTCTGAATGTGACTCTCCAGCAGGGATACGACTTCCTCAAATCCTGCCCCGAAATGAGATCCATCCTCCACCTAGAGTGACTTTCCGCCGTCCACCTAACCTTCGTAACCTCTCGGTTCATCCCTATGAAATCCCCAAACCACCTTCCCTACCCTCTGGCTCCTACCCTTGTAACCGCCCCCGGTGTAAAACCTGTCCCGTGCACCCTCCCACCACCACCTACTCCAGTCCTGTAACCCGGAAGGTGTACACGATCGAAGGCAGAGCCACGTGTGAAAGCACCCACGTGATTTACCAACTGACCTGCCTACACTGTGAAGCCTTCTATGTGGGAATGACCAGCAACAAACTGTCCATTCGTATGAATGGACACAGGCAGACAGTGTTTGTTGGTAATGAGGATCACCCTGTGGCTAAACATGCCTCAGTGCACGGCCAGCACATCTTGGCACAGTGTTATACCGTCCGGGTTATCTGGATACTTCCCACTAACACCAACCTGTCAGAACTCCGGAGATGGGAACTTTCCCTTCAGTATATCCTCTCTTCTCGTTATCCGCCAGGCCTCAACCTCCGCTAATTTCGAGTTGCCGCCACTCATACCTCACCTGTCTTTCAACAACATCTTTGCCTCTTTACTTCCGCCTCGACTGACATCTCTGCCCAAACTCTTTGCCTTTACAAATGTCTGCTTGTGTCTGTGTATGTGCGGATGGATATGTGTGTGTGTGCGAGTGTATACCTGTCCTTTTTTCCCCCTAAGGTAAGTCTTTCCGCTCCCGGGATTGGAATGACTCCTTACCCTCTCCCTTAAAACCCACATCCTTTCGTCTTTCCCTCTCCTTCCCTCTTTCCTGACGAAGCAACCGTTTGTTGCGAAAGCTTGAATTTTGTGTGTATGTTTGTGTTTGTTTGTGTGTCTATCGACCTGCCAGCGCTTTTGTGTGGTAAGTTTCATCTCTCTCTCCCGTTTTTCTTTTTCTTTTTTTTTTTTTTTTGCCACACTGATGACAGATGTTCGTGCAACAGGGCAGCAAGCTGATTGTTGGTGTTGATTGCATTGTTGTCTGGTTTGTCATTGAGCTGTACTCTCCCTATCTATGTTTTGCAATGATGTTTTCATTATTTATCATGTCAGTAAAAAAAAGAAAGTAGATCATTGCAACGTTTTATATATATATACAGCTCAGTGACAAACCAGACAACAATGCAATCAACACCAACGATCAGCTTGCTGCCCTGTTGCACGAACATCTGTCGTCAGTGTGGCACGAAATACCCCGACTGCTGCCGGCTGCTATCGATCAAAACTGGGGAGTTCATACGCCGCCGTAGTTCCCAGCACCTGTACTGTACAGTGCTGTGTGTCATTTTGTTTGTTGACCGTGTGTTCCGTTGTACACCTTACAAAGATGAGTGCTGTAACAAAAAAGAGGAAATTTGTGCCTTTGCATCTAAAATTAGAAGCACTAAGACAACTTGAGAAAGGAGAAACAATAAAAAAACTTGCTCTCGAATATGGTGCCGGTGAAGTTACTGTTGGTGACTGGCGAAGAAACCGACTTAAATTGGAACAGTTTTCTTCACAGAAATGCTCGCACGAATCTCTCAGTTGAAGAAGTACATATAAAAAAGTCAGACTTCGAAAAAATGAGTGAGGCATTGTTTATGTGGTTTACCCAACATAGACAGAAGGGTGCTCTGATTTCTGGCCCAATCTTGCAGGAAAAAGCTTTGTTTTTCAGAAACCAGCTGCAGGAAGGAGATGACAATTTCGCCACTATTATGGGCTGGCCCGACAAGTAGAAGAAGAGGTATGGAGTGCGTCAACTAGACAGGTACGTGGAGAAAAACTCTCTGATGACGCTCAGGCAGTTTCAAAATTTATCGTAGAGTTTAAAAATATCTGTGACAAAACTGGGCTAAATTTTAAAATGTTACCAGCGGGAATACCTGCATCTTGTGAAGAAAAAAGTGCTCCTGGGCACAAAAAAAGCAAAGAGCGGCTCACAGTTATGGCAGCACAAATGCAACTGGAAACCACAAACTAAAACTAGTTGTGATTGGGAAGTCTGCCAAGCCAAGAGCATTCAAGAATGTATCAATCTGAGCTCTTCCGGTTGTCTATACACATCAGAATAATGCCTGGATGAATCAGGTAATCTTCAAGAACTGGTTTTTTAACTCATTTGTACCTGACTGCAAGAATTTTTTAAAAGAAAGGGGACTGCCATGCAAAGCAAATCTGCTCACGGATAATGCGTCCTCATATCCGAGTGCAGGAGAACTGCAGTGTGACGGTATCCGCGCCTTGTTTTTCCCACCAAATGTCACCTGTCTCATTCAGCCCACGGGTCAGGTCATTCTGGAATGTCTAAAAAAAAAAAAAAAAAAAGTATCGACGGCTATTGCTACAGTCAATCCTGCATTCCTAAGACAACGAAAGCATTGTAGGAGCTTTGAAGAAAGTGACTTTGAAGGACGTCGTGTACTGGATTAGCGAATCTTGGAGTGAAATAAAGTCAGACACAATTTCTAGGTCGTGGAGGAAAATTCTACAGGAAAGTATGTCAGACACAGAAACTGAAGATTTAGCAGATGAGGACGATCAACCATTGTGTAATTTAATCAGAAGATTGCCAGGGTGTGAAGAGGCAGAAGAGGGGGAAGGAGGCGAGTGGTTAAATCCGGACCAACAGTTGGAAGTGACAGACTCTTCTGTAATTGGCACGGTTAACATTCGACGGCAGTGCGAGGGTGACGAGGCAGCGGCTGCACCGGTGGTGAGTCACACCGATGGCTGCGCTGCCCTCGAGGCCGCCATGTGCTACGCGGAACAGCAGCCTGAGGCGACACCAGTGGCGTCACACTGCCGCGAGCAAACGTTGCAGCTTTGCCAAACGAGACACTTCACTATTACTTGGCTAAATAAATAATTACTGTTATTCTGCCTATGCAAATGCACGTGTAAATACTTTTATTTTAATAAAGTTCATATTTTGACGTGTATTGCTTACAGTATCATAATATTTCTATTTCCCATTTAAATTTTGATAGTCCCAGTTTTCGACAGTTCGAGGTGGTTCCGGTCCCGTTCACCTCGAACTATCGAGACTACTGTAGTAATATAGTTCGGTTTACAAATTTATAGATGCACTGAACACACTGTTGCCTGTTAGCTAAGGTAGACAAGAGCCTGGGAAAATAACTCACATTTTTATTGTAACTTGTGCATTGCCCTGTCACCCTGTTTGATTTTAATAATGTACGGCTGAGACTGGAGCTTCCTAAAGGATTTTCCTTTTACATCTCAATGATCAGTGAAGTATGAATAAAATTCACAGTAAATAATGTTCAGTCTCTGTTTTCCATCTCTTTACAAACTGAAGGGCAGATTTTTTATTCACATCAGTATCCTCCAAACCAATGTGAGGTGCACGGCAGAGGGTATGTCCAATTATACCGGTTATAAGCCCTGTTACCTATTCCAGTCTCACACGGAACGTAGGAAGAGGGCTGCCTAAACACCTCTGTGTGTGTGTTGTTATTATTCAGATCTTATCTTCACGATCACTATGGGAGTGCTACGTAGAGAGCTACAGTATATTCCTAGACTCATCATTTAATACTGTACATTCCTAAACTCATTCGATACTATTTCTCGAAATTTTGCTCGTAGGTATTTGCGGGATAGAAGTGACAGAGTTTGAAGTGTCCCTGAAAAGCAGTAGAGCTCACATAATAATGGGTTTAGAAAGCTGGTTGAAAGCTGAAATCAATAGCAGTGAGATTTTTGGGGAAAAGTTGAGTGTATATCGAAAAGATAGGCAAATGGGAAATAGAACTGATGTATTTTTCACAATAGACAAAAAACTCTAATCCATTGAGGTAGAAATTGAAGCTGTGTGTGAGATTGTTTGGGCCATACTCAGTATCAGGGGTGAGCATAAAATGATGATTGGATCCTTCTGTTGCCCACCAGATTCTTCTCCTGACGTAACAAAAAATTTAGAGAAAATCTCAAATCGTACATGTGCAAGTTCCACAATCGTACTGTAATCATTGGCGGAGACTTCAATCATCCGACAGTTAATTTGTAAAATTAGGTTTGTTAGTGGTGGGTGTGATAAGACATCTTGTCAATGTTACTAAATGCCTTCTCTGAAAACTACCTGGGACAGATTGTCAGGAACACCACTCACGATGAAAATATATTGGACCTAATGGCAACAAATAGACCTGATCTCTTTGAGGTTGTCCGCATTGAAAATGGTATCAGTGTCCACGATATAGTTGTGGCAACAACTAAAACGAGCACGAAGATATAAGTGTCGAGTAAACCGAATAAAAAATCGGTAGTGCCATATCTCAGTGAGGAACTAGAAACTTTCAGCGCAGGGCAGGAGCTTGTAGACCATCTGTGGCTCGAGTTTAAAAGTGTAGTCGACCACGCACCGGATAGATACGTCCCCTGTAGAGAAGTTAAGGGGAGGAACCTTCTGTGATTTACAGTCCCTGTAAAGAAATTTCTAAAGAAACAAATTGGTGCATAATAGGTGTAACACAAAGCGTAGACGGAGAGATGCTGCGTGAGATGTGTTTGGCTGTCAAGAGAGCAATACGTGATGCCTTCGTCGGCTTAACGTACCGGAATATTGTCGAGTGATCTTTCACGGGACCCGAAGAAATTCTGGCTAGTGGTACCAGAGTTACCGATCGGTCCCCAGCGAATCGGACAGGAATTGAAATTGAGGGTAGCTAAGCAAAAACTGAAATTATTAACTCCTTTTTCAGACATTCCTTTACAAAGGAAAACCCAGAAGAATTGCCCCAATTTAATGCGCATACCACTGAAAATATGAATGAAACGAGTATCAGTGTCAGTGGTATTGAGAAACGAGATTAAATCGTTAAAATTGAACGGAGCTCCTGGGCTCGATGGAATTCCTGTCAGCTTCTATACTGAATTTGCAGTCTTCTAACTGTAACCTATTGTAGATCCCTCGAATAAAACGCCGTGCCCAATTCTTGCAAAAAGGCACAGGTCACACCCGTCTACAAGAAGGGTAGTAGAAGTGATCCACAAAACTACCACATCCTTCACATCGATTTGTTGCAGAATCTTAGATCATATTCTGAACTCAAACATACTGAGGTATCTCGAACAGAACGACCGGCACGGATTGCAAAAACGTCGATCACTTGAAACCCAGTTCACACATTTTTCGTACGATGTACTGAAAGCTTTGGATCTAGGCAGTCGGGTAGATGCATTATACAGGGTGTTTCAAAATGAACGTACCGGTTTTAAGGCATTGTAGCATTTATTATGTTCAACTTATAATTGTAAATAATACACCAAATGAAAGAGCAGCTCAAACAGTTTACTTTGTATACCTGTGTGCAATGGGAAGAGTACAGAGTGACAAAGAGTGCGAGTCTTCCACGCTTAGCCCCGAGAAATATCCCCGTGGAAAGTTTGTGGGCCTCTCTTTTTCAGTGAATCGACTGTAACTGATGTTTCTTATCCTGATGTGCTACAGCTATGGCCCGTTTCTCGATGGGAAGAAGCTGAATGACACATCTTTATTTGGGAGCGAGGGGTGCACCACCTCACTGGCGTAACTCGGTACGCGTCCGGTCGAACGACGTCGTATCCGACCGGTGGATTGGGCGTGAGAGGCCGGTCGACACAGTATTTTATACGAGACCTCGACGTTTGCACACCGTCTGACGCTATTGTGTGTGTGTGCGCCTCCGATACCAGCTGATCTGTCCGACTTCGGAAACGGTGTTTTTGTAACAGTTACTCCTGACACATTGCTCGAGCTTTCATAACAGCTTCGCCTATCGACTCGATGTGTGATCGGTGTTTACACTGAATAATCGTAAGAAAAACTGTTTGTGTTTCTGTTTCATTTATTGTATTATTCGTAATTGTAAGATGAATGTAATATGTGCTACAATGCCTTCATTTTGAAACAGCCTGTATTTCCTAGAAGTAACTTTCGGTGTGCCCCAGGGGTGGGTGTTGGGGCCCTGAGGCCAGAATGAAAGGCTCAGATTGAGTGAGAAAGTCGTTGTGCAGTGACGTCACTGAAGCGAGTGGCTGTAGTAATACAGAAGCTACTACTATTTTGGAGGCTTAGATCCTGTCTGTGGTGCACAGAAAAGTTTTGTTTCATTTTTCACTTTTCACACCAAAAATACTGGGGTATGTTTTCAGCGGTTGCTTGTCTTACAAAGAGGAAGACAAATTAAATTATCTACCATTAGTTCCACAGGGACATATTATTTCAACAAGTGTGAATAGTAAAGTGCTACCAAAAAGACCATATTAATGTATCAAATGGTACTGTTTGTTAACAGAATTTTCAGTCAGATGATTGCGTCTGGGACTTGTGAGCAGAGCTGTCAATATACCTGCCAGAAAAGTTCTGAAACCAGGTGCTGTACTGTGTGTGAATCTTCCATTTGGTGTCAATGTTGGTGCACGTACTAAAATACAATTAAAAGGAAGCAGGGAAGACAGGTGTCAGGCTATAGTGAGTCGGTAAAGGGCACTGAAACATTTGAGAACTTGACACCCAAGAAACTGAAGATCAATCAGTATATGTTAACCGATTTCCCGAACACGGAAAAAGAAGAATTGCATCAACTCGGGGTCGAGTGAAAGAATTAGAGGATAAGAACAAAAAACTTGAAACTGTGAGCATTGTTTTGAAACTGAGAGAGAGAGTCACGAGAGAGAAACTGGAAACTGAAAGTCTTTCATCACAGACAAAGGGAGAGTCGATTGGTTACAAATAATGTATAAGGGGCTTGCAAAAAGAAACGAGCCGGAGGCATAATTACAGAAACCAGTACCTGTATGTTAGAAGTATTGAGCCTGGCTATTGAGACACTTGACCCACTGTGACACGAGGCGCCGAATGGCTGTCTCGTAAAATTCCGGGGCTGCGGTGTTAACCGGTTCTGCAAGTACAGCCGGATGACGCTGTCCGAGGTGAATCGTTTGTCCGTCAGAGCCTTTTTAAGGGGATCGAGATGGCCCCCTTCTGATTCACTTCCTGCAGCACGGGACAACAGTGAATGCCCAGCATTACTCGCAACCCTCGACCACCCTCCGTCAAGCGACCGATCAAAGCAAAACGACCGGGCAATCTCACCCGTGAGGTCGTTCTGCTCCACGACAGTGCAAAGCCTCGTATGGCCAACACAGCCACTCTCGTAGAAATTCAAATGGGAGGTTCTGGGCCTCCCTCCGTACAGTCTGGACCTGTCTCCCTGCGATTACGCCATTTTTGGTCCCCTCAAAAGGCTCTGAGGGGCAAACGATTCACCTCGGATGACGACGTCCGGCTGTACGTGCGGGACTGATTAACATCGCAGCCCCGGAAATTTTATGAGACGGCCATTCACTGCCTTGTCTCACAGTGGGATAAGTGTCTCAACAGCCAGGGTCAATACTTCTAACATACAGGTACTGGTTTCTGTAATTATGCCTCTGGCTTGTTTCTTGAACGCCCCTTATGTATCTAATGAAGAGAAGGATGTTTTGGAGAAGGTTTCCTCTGGAACTCAAAAAATGTTCACTCTTTTGCAAGAAGAAAGCCGAGTGGAAAAGAGAGGACGTATGCAAAGCAGTGACTATTTACCCTCTCTCTAGTTGGTGCTATACCTTTTTAAGGGACAAATTCAGTTTTCCAGTCCCTGAAATTTCCACTTTAAAGACATGGTCCTCGCATTTGTTCCATTGTGGAACTGAAATGTTGAGTGATGTGCTACATTGGACGAAAGCTAAGAGACTGCCATTTTCTGACATTGTGTGTGTGTGTGTGTGTGTGTGTGTGTGTGTGTGTGTGTGTGTGTGTGTGTGTTTTGATGAAATGAATGTCAGTGGAAATGTGACATTTATTTGATGAAATCGAGGTTTGTATTGTAGGCCCACAAAAACTAAAGTGCCTGTTGTTATGGTTCATGGATTTCATTTCAGATGACAGTGAAGTTGCTAAACTTAATAGATTCGTCGCTTCATAAGATACATTACAGTGTTGTTGCAGTCATTTCTGAACATGGGCCTGACAGTCGATGTGCCTGGAACGAACTGCCTATTGATAATATCAGTTCATGTTTCCTGAATTCACAGAATGTAAAAAAAGAGTGTGGGTTTTTCAGATGTCCCCCATCACCTGTGCAAATTACAAGGGTTATTTGTAAAGTAAGGTCCAATTTCTTATCAAACATAAACCGTCACAATGTTTTCAAAAGACTGTTTTCATTTATTTCCTTAAAATGTTGTTCTAATTTTCTATGTGGTTTCCATATTTGGTTAAACATTTGTCTTAATGTTCTACAAGCTTTAGTATCCCAAAGTCATAGAAATCTGCTGCCTATGAGGATAACATCGTAGAGGGAGACCAAGAGATGAATACACTAACCAGATTCACAAGGATGTAGGTTGCAGTAGGTACTGGGAGATGAAGAAGCTTGCACAGGGTAGAGTAGCATGGAGAGCTGCATCAAACCAGTCTCTGGACTGAAGACCACAACAACAACAACAACAACAACAACATGAGGATAACTGCTCTTTAACTGCTTCTTTCGCCGTGTCGTCTATTGGAGTGTGCTCGCTGCCGAGAAACTCCTTTAGGTAGCTGAACGAGTGAAAATTGCTCAGTCTTGACAAATCTTTTCATCCACAGCTACGACCAAATATTCTATCACTGACGGTTGAACTGATTGCAGTTCATTGTGGACATTTTTCCGTCTACATTTCTGGAAATCTCTCACCAACTAATGCACTTTGCTCTCACCTGTTGCATTGGAGCTGTACACCTCACTTACCTGTCTCGGCATGTCCACTGCTGCAATGTTCCTTGCTGTCAAAAACCGAATCATCAATGGAATTTGACAGTTGAAAGGTTTATCAATTGTTTTAAACATTTTGAACTGACATTGCAAACAGTACACTGTTACAGTACCAATGCAAATTGTGTTGTTTGATGAACAGTGCCTGCCGCGACTTGGTGTGCGTGAACATTTTGATGTTCACGTGACTTTTGATTAGCTACAGCGATCCGGACCTTACTTTCCAAATAACCTTCATATTTCACAACCACTTTCTTGGCTGTGACATAAAGCTTTCCAATAGACAAGTGATGACGAAAGTGCCAATCGAGGAACTGCTATTGTTAGATAATGCTGAAATTAAAATGTGCCATAAAGTGTTGTAGTTTCGTCTCACTGTTAAGGGGAGTTGGAATGCCGGAAAATGGAAAAAATTCACATTTTCAGTTTTTAACCTTATAACTTAATTTGAAATTTTCTGCTTAAAATGGTGCAAAATTTGTTAAGAAATTCCAATTGGAAGTATTTTTATTTAATTTTTCAAAATTACATGTGCGCCCAGCAAAGTTACCCATCTTGTGATTTGTACACATTTAAATCTTCGCATTTCCGAAAACATTACATATAGAAGGCTGTGGATTTCACTCTTCAGTTGTAGAATCTTTGATCCTTCCATAGGTACCATTGTTTTTACGACTAGCTGTGTTTATTGTTCAGTTTTTGATCTGTGAGTGTTTGTTTTGAGCCTCGAGTTTAGTTTGTCGCTCATTTGGAGTTTGTTATCTGTCTTGTTTTGACTTTCAGTGGTGAGTGCGTAGTTTCTACGATGCCTAGGAGTGCATCATTATTTAAAAAGCGAAAGTTTCGCGGTAATAGATTTACAAATAACGTTTGTTCAAGTGATTCTGCTTCAGCACCTGTTGATGCTGGTGAAAGTTCTGACGTTTGTACAGCTGAGATGTGTGAAGGAGACACGCCCACCAGTGCATCAAAAAAGAAGTTATCAAACTGTGCAAGTGAAATTACAGATGAAGCTTCTAATGAACAATATGTTTTAGTCGACTTTCCTGTTTTTACTGAGTTTATGAAGAAATGTTTGTGTTGTAATCTTTGTGGAGGTTCTTTTGATATGAACATAACAAAATCTATAGGACTTTCCTGCAAAATTGCTATAGTTTGTGCCAGTTGTGAAAATGAGACCTGTTTTTGGAGCTCTAAAACATGCAGTAGCAATTTGTTTGAGAGTAATATCAGGCTAATGTATGCAATGAGAGCAATTGGTAAAGGACATACTGCTGCTCAAACATTTTGTGCCATAATGAATCTTCCACCTCCACCTGCTAAAATTGACAATTACACTGAAGTGATAGGAGATGCTGTTCAGTCTGTAGCAGATTTATCAATGAAAGCTGCTGCCAGTGAAGCAAAATATATAAATGAAGGAAACCCAGATATCCCTGTTGCTTTTGATGGAACCTGGCAGAAAAGGGGTCACACATCCAAAAATGCTGTTGCTACTGTTACTAGTGTGGACAGCGGTAAAGTTTTGGACTATGAAGTGCTCACTAAACATTGTTACCATTGTGCATCTGGTAAGATAGAAGCAGCTCACATATGTAGCAAGAATTATGAAGGTACGAGTGGAGGCATGGAGGCTGCCGCTGCTGTGAAAATGTTTAGCAGATCAGAAAAAGAACGGGGAGTATTTTACACAAAATTCCTTGGAGATGGGGACTCCAAGGCATACAAAAGTGTTACAGAATCCATGCCATATGTCAATAAGACAATAACTAAACTAGAATGTGTCGGTCATGTTCAGAAACGAATGGGCACTCGTCTAAGGAAACTGAAACAGAATCTGAAGGACAAAATTTTGTCAGATGGTAAAACCATTAGAGGTCGCCTGTCAGATAAAATTATAAATGAATTACAACAATACTATGGTATGGCAATAAGAAATAATGCAAATAATTTGCAGGAAATGAGACAAGCTGTATGGGCCACATATTTACATCGATCATCAACTGATGATAATCCTCAACATTTTGCTTGTCCAGATGGTCCTCAGTCATGGTGCAATTATAGAAAATCTCAAGCTACTGGGGATCCTTATCACCATAAAAATTATATTCCATTGGCTGTTATGGAAGTAATTAAACCAATATATAGAGACTTGGGGCATCCTGATCTTCTGCGAAAATGTCTTCATGGTTGTACCCAGAATCAAAACGAGTCGTTCAACAACCTCATTTGGACTCGTGTACCTAAGAATGTATTTGTTGGGATAAAAACATTGAAATGGGGAGTCAGTGATGCTGTTATTTCATTCAATGATGGTCATATGGGTAGGCTAAAGGTCATGGCAAGGCTCGGCATTGCTCCTGGTATCAACACCATCAGAGGTCTTCAGCTTCTGGACAGCGTGCGAGTAAGGAAGGCTCAGTATGCAGCTGAATTTAATACAAAAAAAGCAAGGGCAGCAAGGAGAAGAAAGCTTCTAGGTGAAGAAGAAGAACTAGAAGATGACCCTGATTACTCTGCTGGACACTTTTGATAATAGAATAAAAGGTATTTGTGAATTTTCATAATAAATTACTTTAATCGCATTTTCTGGCATTTGACATTTTTAGTGTTACATGTACCTTTATCTCATAAACCACTCAACCAACAACATTCAAATTTTCAGAAATGCTGCAAAACAGTTCAAAGAGGCCACTGAACTAGAATCATGACAAGAACTGGCTTATTCTCTGAACTAGGGAAGTTTATGTTATACTTTTTCCAATAAAAAATGGCTTAATGGTAAAAAATTCATAAATACTATACCAACAAAAAGAAAACATTGGTTCTAGTTCAGTGGGCTCACAATATATGCTGAAAACCTCTGCCAGAATTTCAAAGTTCTGAAGATAATAGTTCCAAAGAAAAAGGTACACAAAGTTAGCAAATTTAACATTGGCGAGATAGGGCATTCCAACTCCCCTTAACAGCAGAGAGCACCAATGTGTGTATCCAGCCCTGTGACTTTTTTTGAATGCAGTGGTGGCAGAAGAAGAGCTAACTGCAGACTTATTTTGGCTTGTCGGTAACTCATTTGCCATTCCGAATTCTCGTAAAATGGTCAACTAGGAAACATTAGTGTGCAACTTCAAGAAATGATCCACGATAAAGTGTATTTTTGCTGTGAGAAAAGACAGACTGGCAACAGGCAACGAATTGCTTTGCTACTGCCCTTCCAGAACTGACTATTAATGTCAATTAATTCTTAATTTGGCCTTCATTATGACCTTCTGTCACTCGGCATTAAGTATATTTTAATGGGACAGCTAAACCAGGATTGCCTCGAAAATTTGTTTTCACAGATTAGAGGTATCTGTCATTTTTATTGACGTCTGCCTCTGAAAAGAATGCAATATCACCAGCATTTGTCTCTTCTGGCCAAAAGGTGTCCATGACATTCTAGTGTCAAACACATCATCTGAGGGCCTTGAAGACAACTGGCAACAGTTTGCCTCACGAAGTTAGCTTTTCGGAAATTTGCCTGACACAGTCCGAAGCAACAGCCACGCTTTATGGGGAAGCAGAGATACGTGACTTAAGTTTCAGTCGCAAGGGTGCTGCACACTGTGCTGCGATAGATGATGTCAAATGCTCTGCAGGAAGATTCAGGCATCTGGCAGCTTATATTGCACCTTTTGCTGCCAAATGTGATAACCGACTGGGGATTGTCGAACAAATTGCTTTGCCCCACACGGATGTCCCTCTCAGAATACGGATGGCTGGATTTTCTATCACGAGGAAGTTTGAAGTGCTATCTGACAAGTGAATGCAACAGATCTCTTAGGGACCGATGACCTAGCAGTTTGGGCCTTGCCCCCCACCCCCTCCTCACCTTCTTTTTAAACTAATCAACAGATCTCAGAATTTCAGCTCCTGTTCAGTGAAATTAACGGGACTGACACTCTGTCTAAAGAAAAACAATATTTTTTTAAAGATATTAGGACATTTCGTGTGCCACTAGAGATAATTAAAATATTCTAATGGACACAAATTTTTATTAGACTACGCTACCTCAATATGAAACTGACAGAGCACAAACTGCATCACATGACACTCCTTAGTGGTCGGAAGGATCTAACAAAGTAAGTAACAGCCACAAATAGAAAATTTTGTGCATTAAGTAGTCTCATTTGCAACGGTGCAGTACAACTTCACATCTCTCGCACACAGTTCTGCTTTGCCACTGACATAATTTCGACAGCCGGCAGAAGGGTGTTTCACTTCGAGCCCGGCCATTACAGAATGACCTCGAGTTGACCATTTACGAAATATACTTAGATATAGAAACTAGTCAGATCGGTACAGACCAACTTTCACTATAGCTTCTGCATTGGGAACAGAGAAGCCCGTGTCCAAAGCTGATACGGCCACTCCACATCGGCACAAATAGACACCCCGCAAGTGCAGTCACGAAGTAACTATTAGTACTGGCCACACAGCGATTCATGTACCATCGGAGGTCTGACACTAATTCGATTGAATTCGGTTGTACTCCACGTGAGCAGGGAGCGAGGGAATAAACGATCGGCGTCTACTTTTTCAGGGTAACGTCATTTCCTCGACTTTCACTTACTGATGCCGTCGATATGTCGGTAATCCGTTTTCACTTTAATAGACTGTTACATTGGGCTCGTGAAATAACAACAGACTTCTTGTCACAACTTTATTAATCACCTACGTGCAGATATCGATCGTGTTCTTTTAAATTGAACTGCACGTCCTACAGTGTCCTCTAGCACCCACCGGATCGGTAAACAATTGCTTGTCTCATCTCGCCCGACTGACCGGGCCCGTCTCCGGTGCCGTACTGTCAAGAGTGCTGCGTCGTCTGTCAGTGCTGCAGGAGAACTGGTTTCCCTTCCTCTTCTGCTGTCCCTCTAAAGTATAAACATACACCACCGGATCAGAAATCGCACAGTACTAATTTGGTAACTGCTGTACCAAAAGTCCACAAAAAATACCAAATGAAAAATCTGTTTGTACTGAAAAAAACAAGCTGTTTGGAATCGATAAATAACTACTCCAGTTGCTTTATTTTACTCCACTCTGAAACCAGCCTTGTTACTAAAGCCATTCTCTATTGAAATCTGGAAGTGTCAATGAAAATATCACCCGAAGTCGTACATAGTGGTGTTATGAATATTTAAATAATTTACAGGAGAAGAATGTAGGATCTGAGTGTGGAAAACTTTTAAGTTTAAATATGTACAGCAAAAGTACAGGAAAAGACGAAGAAGGAGAAAAAGAAAACGTAGCTTACATAGTGATGTGCTGAAGCAAAGTCAGGTGATAACAAAAGTAAGGTCAGGTAGATTTAATAGTGATGTGATGAATAAAATTGTAGGGTAATTGGCCACATCACGATTATCAATACTGTACTTTTTCGTACATAGAAAGTATCGGTGTGACCTCCTCTTCTCTCAGTGCTCTGTTTCTTTCGCTGATCTTTCCTGTTCTTTCTTCCTTCTTCGTATGGTGGCAATATCTCAGGATTTTCAATGCAGAAATGTAGTGAAAAAGGGGCACACGTGTGCGGTGATTCACAATATCGTAGTGCTGTGAGGGAGCATCACTCGTGCCTCTGGTTTGAGGTTACTGGTGACTGAAGTACGAACATTTCTCAAAAGGAAAACAGGTATGTGTTTCTTTTAAAACTATAAATAGTAGCATAGCTAGTACTATCTATTGCTCTACTGAACAAGCACGACACCATTGATGAAGTTTCAACCTCGAATGAAGTTTATTAATACCAATTAACTGAAATAAAAGAAAACTCGTCCAATCCAGAAGTCACTCACAGTTAGAGTAATTAGTTTCTGATGTGTGTGTAGTGCTCGTCGATACTTAAAAGATTGTTTCAGTAATTCTATCACTGTTTGTTTACGAGTTGCTGAGCGACGT
The DNA here is from genome assembly GCF_023864275.1 of Schistocerca cancellata. Classification (NCBI taxonomy): domain Eukaryota; kingdom Metazoa; phylum Arthropoda; class Insecta; order Orthoptera; family Acrididae; genus Schistocerca; species Schistocerca cancellata. The sequence goes on along the minus strand of NC_064636.1, from coordinate 145,353,660 downwards.
ATGAACGAGCTGGCTATGCAATGATTAATATTTGTCATATCCAGACAGTAAATTGCTTCTTGCTTGCTTTGAGCGTCAAGACAATTACTATGCCGCTCGTGTAAGTCTTTGATAGTTATTATCGAACAAATGTCCGCAAATTGCGGTTAATGTTACTGAATCACACACGCGACGATAACGCCCGATATCCAGCCGCGTATCTTGAACTCCACGCCAATATTTGAGAGTTTGCATGCGATTTGTTTGCTCCAAAGTCGGGCCGTAATTTTTAAATCAACTCTGGATTGTAAATTAACAATTCTATGCCCATTCATGAAAGTTACAGAAGATCCGCATTTGACGACTACTTGATCGCGCACTCGAGCAACACAGAAGTTTTTGTTCTTGCATAACGCAATAAGGTGATTTTCTATGCCAAAACATATTTATATCTATCTCATTAAAACTCGTTACCTATTAAATGTACATAATTGAATTATTTACTCTGCAAATAATCAATAAGTTTAGAAATGAATTACATATATAAAAAATCTCAAGTTGATATGACGTCCTGGGTCACTACTTGTTTCGACTCCCCTACACTCATGTAACACAAAGTAGATCCGACTATATTGGACATTCCCATCTAATGTTACATTGGCTTGCTTTAGTGTTATAAGGAATTATATTGTGTTCTTCGAATTTTCAAAATGCACGGTTTTCCAATGAAATGCCAAAGGTAATTGTTCAGTTTTAATAAAATTGTTGTAGTTGCAGTGGACAGTGCATCCGCTTCAAGTGTGCACGAGTGGGCAAAAGTTAGAACACAGGCAACTGTAGAGCCCACTAATGTGGCATGGATACAATGTGAAATGTGGAGTGCTTACAAGAGAAGGACAAATTTATTAACATTTCAGTACAGCCACAAAATTTTGGAATGCCTTTAAGGGACAGCATATACTCATATACAGGAAACTTCTGTTTCATAGTGTGCACTGCTTGTTCCCCGAATCTTTGCAAGTGGACATAAATTTATATTTTTCCGTATATATCGATAGTGTATCCTTGCTTCATTGTGTGAAGAATTATAAGCTAGTTCACTGTATATGTTCATGATGGGTAGAGACCACAAACCCAGTTTCAAGAGATTTAATTCCATCTGCCACATTCCTATTCTGTATGTGACGAATGCTGACATCAGTCACATAAGCTCACATCCTTTTTACTTATATTAATAATGTTTACAATCGCTATGTTTTCAGCGCCTTAACCACTAGAAAATGACAGAAGTCAAAATTGCAATGGCAGAAATTATTATTGTAACTAGTTAAGTCAGTGGCGAACACGCCATCATGTTAAAACTTAAATCATTTATTCGTGTCCTGAAAGGCACATTTTACAAATTCTATTATGATTGTGGACTGTGTGACATTTCAGAGTTTCCTTGACTGTTCTTCAAAGTAAGTCATTAGAACATCAATTAATTTGTTTCTAGAGCTCCAGAATTATAAGTTAATACATATTTGCTGTCAAAGTGTCACACATCTGCAATATAAATGAATATGTAACACATCAGATCTGAATTGATACAAAACCTGCCATTTCCATTGAAGTGAAACATCTCAGCCATCAGAAACTGGCTTCTGACAATACGTATCGGATAAAGCCCCCTGCAGGCTTCACGGTGCATCTGCGTCACTCCCACACATTTTGTGATATCACCAATGTACCTCCCATTGGTAGTTGTCTGGGTGTTTTCACACTTGTCATCACCTGACAGACAATCCCTCCCTCCGTCTCTCACCCATTCTCCTTACTTACTTCGTGTCCTGCCCACCTCTGTTACATTCCCATTATGGCCAGAATCACAGTGGTTTTCGGTCTGTCTCACAGGGAACAAGTATTTCTGTCAGACTCTCAGCACTATCCATCTTTATCCAAGCCCTTTCTATTTCTGTAGTCTTCCTTCCACATAATTTTCTAATCTTGCACCATTATTTCTCACTTTTCCTCTGACCGGTAACCTTCTTCTTCACATTAATTTCCTTCTGAACTGCTGTCACACATTTGTGTTTGATGTCATTACTCAAATTCAGCAAGTATGCTATGAGGAAATACCATAATGCAACATTGATAATACTGACACATTTTGAAATCCATATATTCATTATTATTATTATTATTATTATTATTATTATTACTGTTATCATTATCTTACAGTAATAATAATAATAATAATAATAATAATAATAATAATAATATATTAATGAAATATTATCTTCTGTCAGAGACAGCAAAGGACCTGGAAGAGCAGCTAAACAGAATGGACAGTGTATTGAAAGGAGGATATAAGGTGAACATCAACAAAAGCAAAACGAGGATAATGGAATGTAGCCGAGTTAAATCAGGTGATGCTGCAGGAATTAGATTAGGAAATGAGACGGTTAAAGTAGTAAATGTGTTTTGCTGTTTGGGGAGCAAAATAACCAATGATGGTCGAAGTAGAGAGTATATCAAATGTAGACTGGCAATGGCGAGGAAAGTGTTTCTGAAGAAGAGAAATTTGTTAACATTGAGTATAGATTTAAGTGTCAGGAAGTCGTTTCTGAAAGTATTTGTATGGAGTGTAGCCATGCGCGGATGTGAAATGTGGACAATAAATAGTTTTGACAAGAAGAGAATAGAAGCTTTCGAAATGTGGTGCTACAGAAGAATGCTGAAGATTAGATGGGTAGATCACATAACTAATGAGGAGGTATTGAATAGAATTGAGGAGAAGAGAAATTTGCGGCACAGCTGACTAGAAGAAGGGATCGGTTGGTAGGACATATTCTGAGGCATCAAGGGATCACCAATTTAGTATTGGAGGGCAGCGTGGAGGGTAAAAATTGTAGAGGGAGACCAAGAGATGAATACACTAAACAGATTCAGAAGGAAGTAGGTTGCAGTAAGTACTGGGAGATGAAGAAGCTTGTACAGGATAGAGTAGCATGGAGAGCTGCATCAAACCAGTCTTTGGACTGATGACCACAACAACAACAACAACAACAACAACATTATCTTCATTTTACGTTACTCATGTACTGTACAAATTGCACTGTTGACTCACTGTGGGTAGATGTAAGAGAAGTTCACAACGCCCTAATCTTGTGAGGTGAAGTACACAGATAAATAAATACATCTCAAACTGCATGCTATTATGTTATGTACTATTCTTGGATTTCCTATCTGTCCTACTAATTACAAAATCTCCATTGGTATCTCAGCAACCCCTATTTCCAATCATCACTCAACTGACTTTTTGTATTATATTGCATCTGACAGAACTAATAAATTTCAAGAGTGTTCTTCTCGTTTTAGAGCTCCAGCATTTTCAAGTTCATGCACCTTTACTGTTATAGTGTCACTCATCTGCAGTATAAATAAATCTGTAACACATCACATCTGAATTGATAAAAAAATCCACCATTTCCATCGAAGTGAAACATTTCAGCCATCAGCAACAGGCTTTTGGCAGGAAGTACTGGATACATTAGCAGTCTCAAATGTTTAAATGTTATGATAGATAAAAAAATTACTATCACAAGCACAAAAATTCAAAGTGAGGGGAAAAAATGAGAGGAAGAAAAACTAAGAGCAATTGAAAAAGTTATTACAGTGATAAAAATGATGTGACACAGGAATAGAAATAAGAAAAATATTACACTTAACCTAATTCATTGACAAAAAATAATGAACAGACTCATTTTGATAAAGATTTAAAAATAAAAAATTTCTAAGCACCTGATGAGATTTAAAACCACAACCTTTTGCATGGAAAGCCTGTACCTCAACTGTTATGCTGTGCAACCAGCCTATTAAATGTTCCTTCCTTAAAGCTGTAGAGTAGGGATGTCCATTGTCAAATCCACGGCCCACATGCAGCCGAAGAAGTGAGCATCTATCATGTGATTGACAAAAGGAGAGAAAGAGAGAATTCCTTTATGTAAAGTTACAATAAACCAAATATTTTCAGTTGTAAACTTGTGCCATATGAAGCTCACTCTCTCTCTCTTTCTTTCTTCTTCCCTCCCTCCCTGCCCCCCTTTCCAAGCCGTTATTGTTAGTGTTAAGTGTATTACCTGGCTCAAAAATACTCATCTTCTTCGAAAGTGACCCATTTAAGCTAAAAGGTTGAACGCCCCTGTTGTAGAGCATCAAACAAAATCATGAAATTTTTTTCCATTGATTACTTGCATACAAGAAGGGGGAAGGTCTCATTTGAGAGTAATCACAGGGCGATTGGCTGCAGGGCGTGATATGTGGGACTAACATACATCAGCATATAGTTTGTTTCAGTTGATCCCACTGCTGAGGACTTCTGTGCAGAAATGCTGCCGTATTACGTTCCGAAGGTGTGTTACACAATTGTGCAAGTGGTTATAATGTTCTGCCTCAGTAGTGTGTAAACTCTATCCTAGAATTAGGAATGAATAGTTCCTTCTTTGGGGAGGAGAGAGGGTTGCAGTGGAGAAAATTTAGAAGGAAGGGCAGTTCCTTCAGATCACAAGATGAGAGGGAACCGATGGTTCGAAGATGAAACTTTTTTTCTTTATTTGTCAACCCTTTTTTTTGGAGGGGGGGGATCTTTTCATCTCCATTTTGCACTATGGATGGACATATGTCAACTTCGAGTATACTATTACTGCTGTCTGTAGATGTTGGATGTAATATTTTTCCCAGCAACGCTTTAAAGTTGGTCAATAATTTGCTGATTTTTTTTAATGGTAGTAAACAGCTAGCTGTCAGACTTGAATTGCTACAGTTATCAGATTAAAGAACTTAATATACGCGCAGTAGCAAATTGTCGAACAACTTTAAGTGTTGCTGAAAAAAATATTACATCCAACAACTACAGACGGTAATAATGGTTTACTCAAAATTGATACGTCCATCTACAGTGTCAGGACACGTGTTTATGAACGCAATAATGCTGAAGTAAGCTTTCGTGCTAAAGTAAAACGTGAAGCAGCTTACTGTCTTCTAGTTCTCTGCGTAAGAAGAAACAGAGCTCGGAGGAAGAATTTGACAATATTTCCTCCCTACTAGAGTACGATTGACGTGTTTCGGCACACTGTGACTTGATCAGAAGTCCTACAATATGTTTGTTTACAATAATTGCGACTTCACTGAATTCAGCTGTCGAAAGTTGTGCTCTGTATATGCCACTAAAGTACAGTTGACTTAAACTACTAATTTGTTATTCTATCTTGTTGTCATAGGTTTGCATTGTTACAGTTGCCCCCAACATAAAGTGTGTCGTTTTCCTTATTCAGTGATTGACTCCCATTTCCTTCCCATCCGATTTTGTGTCCGGTGCTCTCGACAGTATATTTAATGGCACGCTTGCCTGTTGTTTTCTTGACATTCTTTTGGTGTCCAATTTGGCTGTCTACAGAAACCGTTCACCCTGCTCTATTTTTCTTTGCTCTCTCCAGTAGGTGTCTCCTCGCCCTTACTACAGGTGCTACAGGTGTTCCCCCCTCATCCTGGGGCCTCGGTGAGGTGAGTCCCGAAATTCGATAAATATATATTTTAACGTAATATTACGAACAATCTGTGTACAAATGATTAACGTTCTTCAGAGTGCCGTCCACGAGCATCTACGCATTTTTTCCACAGACTCGCACGTCCCCGGCGCTCCCCCTCGAAAGCCTCGTTTTGTGGATCTCTTTCGAGGCTGTCGTCACAGCCGTTCGGACAGCCTCGTTGCTGTCTGAAAGGTGTCCTGCGAATACTTTCTCGATCTCGAGAAGTAGCCGGGAGCGAAGTCGGGACTCTGGAGTGGCGTTGCCACATTATGTTTCACCAGAAACTCACAGATACACAGAGGTGTGTGGCCGAGCTCATTACCGTGATGTGGCAGCTTGGTAGAGGCGAGCCCTTTCCGCAGTCTTTCGGGAACACCCACAAACCGGGCAACATTAACATTCGGTCTGAAACGTTTCTTCCTACGTTTCCAATTTTGGTAATAGGTGTTGATACGTAAAATAATTCATTAGTTGATCTGTCGAATTTTTGTAGGTCGATTCCTCAAAGTACTTGCAATGTATTTACGGGTCACCGTATTTCTCGTGCCGAAAGGATACTGCTAATCGGTGCCCCTCTAACTGCGGATCAGCTCTTCGTAGCGGACTACTACTACTTTTGCGTCAAAACGTGCCGAAAGAGATTTCTGTCATTCGATGTATCGACTAGAATAACAAACTGAGATAGCTCGAACTGATGTATTGCCTATAATATACAATTCTAGACGGTGCCAGATTGACTACATCTGCACGTATTCCAGTCGGCGAGGGAATATATATCTGTCGAGAGTCCGTCACCACAGTAACACTCGTTACAAATACTTGTATATTTTGATGTTATTTGTTTTCTGGCGAGTATTTTCTTTGACGTCACAGAGATCACATTCTCTCCGTGCCCTTCGTCCGCAGCACCTGAGAACAGATGACTCCACCCGGAAGGCAGAAGTGTCCGTTCGCAGCCTGCCTCGGCGGTAGCACGGGATCGGTACAACTCCGATCCGCACAGACTGTAAAATGCTCCCTCAAAGTGGAGTGCTTCCCAGTTACCAAATACCCTAACTTGTGAACATCTTTTGTAAATTGACGGAGAGCAGGGAAGTGGAACATCTCAGTAAAAAGTGTCAAATCAAAAGACCTTCAGCTGTGTAAATTTCCAGTTTTGTTTTATTTGTGCTACCAGTTTGTGTTACATTACACCATCTTCAGGCTCTCTGACCAACATGTAGGAAGACTTCCAGCTTCAGTACAATCAAAATAGGGGCAGCCTTCAGTCAGTGGTATCTGTACATTTCTTCTCGACACAGCGATCCATTTGATCCTCGCTCGAGACACAGTATTACGGCACGTACCTGTCTTATCGGTTAGCAGTTTCATTTAACAGTTGTGCTATAGTGCTCGAAATGAAAGTCTGCAATATATTTATATGTTTTAGACACATTTCACTTTTACTAGTGACAAATTGGCCTATACGATCAGATACGCCTTTTTGACGAGGATTCGTAATTCGTACCAGTCTGATCTCATTTGACGTGTAAATAAGTTTATGTACTTGAAATTGCCCTAAGCTGAGATCTGTATCATATAACAGTAAAATAAAAATTATTTCAGTCAAATGGTAATAACACCATTCAAAAAAGCATATCAGTATTTTCAGGACGGCGATTCGCGTCTCATCGGAAACGAGCTTCGTGTCCCACTGCCGTCTCGTCCACAGAGAGCGTTCCGTCCGACACGAGCCACATTCTGAGCCTAATTTAGAAGAGGAGCTCGGAGAGGCCTTCCGGCACGTAAGCCCTGCTCACGGAGCCTATTTCGTGCCATTTGTGTCGACACCTGCACTCCTGTAATCGTTCGGAACTGCCACACGTGTGTGTAGTGTAGTGCACATAATATCCGCTTGCCACCGTATGCAGATATCCGTCCCACATGGCTGTCATTTTCCTTCCATTGCCCGTTACGTGATAGTTGTCGACCGATCCTGTCGCTAGAAACTCGTTTCAGATTCTCGAGACGTCATTTCGATTTGCGGTGACATTCACTGCGGCGTCCACCTGTCTCGTCCGTGCTCCGTCAGACTGGGTATACGGAGCCTCTGAGCCACGTGTCACTGTCGTCCGAACCGTGTCGAAGTGACGGCACGAGTTCTGCAGTGTTTACAGGTGACACAGTTGCCGAAGGCTGCATGTAATGCACCCTCCTGGCAGAAATGTGGACGGTTTCTGCCAAAAATTACATTACAGAGGAACCGGTGTTTTGATATCGTAGCGTATTTGTGGATCACAGTGTCCAGTATTAAAATTTCACCAATGTTCAACATTTATTTTGACCACTGTATTTGATATACTGAAATATTATCTCTTGAAAGTAACTGATATCAGCAACTTTTGCTCATAATTTTAAACCAAGTACACAGATTGGTTAAGTGCCAGCCATAAACACTAAATGAAACCCTACCAGTTGAGCAACTGTAAGAGTACGAAAAAACTACACGCGATGAGGTGGACTGCCTCGTGATTGTATTGTGCAAACTTCTTCGTACTGATTGTCAGAATGCTAACAGTTGTAACCTGGTGGTATCAGATGTAGGTCAGCCGTGAGCCTTATCTTCTGTCTGCTATTTTACTGTCTTTTTCCAGGGAGCTGACCACCTAGACATTACCTGTGTCGTGAGGACAGACGAGAGAGACAGAGAGGAAGTGGGCGACATCGTGATTCTGGAACCGACGACAAATAGAGAGGTTCGTATTGTAATCGGTTAAGAGTCTCGTATAGTAAGGAAAAAATGATAAGGTGGGGAAGGCTAGAAAAAGGGCAAGTCACTAAGACCTGCAAGTTGTAAGGCACAAACTTTCTTCCCTATTATTTTTCTTTTTTTCTTGCCTATTATTTTTCTTTTTTTCTCGGCCAACTACAGGCCGTGTGGACCCATAAGTTTTTTGACTGCTCGTTTCCTTTCTTCCCAGAACCTCCTCATTCTTTCACTTCTTTCCTTTTTCTCCTGCTCAGAAATGTGATGTGTGGGCCTCCTTTTTAGTTGTTTCTCTTCAAATGATTTTATGCTGTTGACTTTGCTTCTGAATTTTCTCTGTTTTGAATCATCTGTAGTATAATGCCAGTTTCTTCTGCATTTCTTTTGACTACTTTTGCCCACTTGGACTGCAATAATGTGATGCAGTTGAACATCTTTTGCTCACTAACTTTTTGTCCCTTCTCAATAGTTGTCCATAAAATTTGTACAGTTATTCCCAAATTGTTTCTGCAACCTTTACAGTGTACTTGTGGACCTCCTCGTTTTTTATATTCTTCCAAGTTTTCTGGTGAGCCAGAGTTTTCCTGAGTGTACTCTTTTAACTCTTTTCAAATTTTCCCAACTATTTGTTGTTGTTGTTGTGGTCTTCAGTCCAGAGACTGGTTTGATGCAGCTCACCATGCTACTCTATCCTGTGCAAGCTTCTTCATCTCCCAATACTTACTGCAACCTACATCCTTCTGAATCTGCTTAGTGTATTCATCTCTTGCTCTCCCTCTATGATTTTTATCCTCCATGCTGCCCTCCAATACTAAATTGGTGATCCCTTGATGCCTCAGAATATGCCCTACCAACCGATCCCTTCTTCTAGTCAAGCTATGCCACAAATTTCTCTCCAATTCCGTTCAATAACTTCTTATTAGTTATGTGATCTACTCATCTAAAATTCAGCATTCTTCTGTATCACCACATTTCGAGAGCTTCTATTCTCTTCTTCTCTAAACTATTTATCGTCCACGTTTCACTTCCATACGTGGCTATACTCCATACAAATACTTTCAGAAACGACTTTCTGACACTTAAATCTATACTCGATGTTAACAAATTTCTCTTCTTCAGAAACGCTTTCCTTGTCATTGCCAGTCTACTTTTCATATCCTCTCTACTTCGACCATCATCAGTTATTTTGCTCCCCAAATAGCAAAACTCCTTTACTACTTTAAGTGTCTCATTTCCTAATCTAATTCCCTCAGTATCACCCAATTTAATTTGACTACATTCCATTATCTTCATTTTGCTTTTGTTGATGTTCATCTTATATCCTCCTTTCAAGACACTGTCCATTCCGTTCAGCTGCTCTTCCAGGTCCTTTGCTGTCTCTGACAGAATTACAATGTCATCGGCGAATCTCAAAGTTTTTATTTCTTCTCCATGGACTTCAATTCCTATTCCAAATTTTTCTTTTGTTTTCTTTGCTTGCTCAATATACAGATTGAATAACATCGGGGAGAGGCTACAACCCTGTCTCACTCCCTTCCCAACCACTGCTTCCCTTTCATGCCCCTCAACTCTTATAACTGCCATCTGGTTTCTGTACAAATTGTAAATAGCCTTTCACTCCCTGTATTTTACCTCTGCCACCTTCAGAATTTGAAAGAGAGTTTTCCGGTCAGCATTGTCAAAAGCATTCTCTAAGTATACAAATACTAGAAAGGCAAGTTTGCCTTTCCTTAATCTCTTTCCTAAGATAAGTTGTAGGGTCAGTATTGCCTTACGTGTTCCAATATTTCTACAGAATCCAAACTGATCTACCTCAAGGTCAGCCTCTACCAGTTTTTCCGTTCGTCTGTAAAGAATTCGTGTTAGTATTTTGCAGCCGTGACTTTTTAAACTGATATTATACATCTTTCTCACCAGATGGTAGAGTTTTGTCACGATTGGCTTCCCCAAGGCCGTCAGTAGTTCTAATGGAATGTTGTCTACTCCCGGGGCCTCGTTTTGACCCGGGTCTTTCAGTGGTCTGTCAAACTCTTCACGCAGTATCGTATCTCTCATTTCATCTTCATATACGTCCTCTCCCATTTCCATTATATTGTCCTTCAAGTACATAGCCCTTGTATAGAGCCTCTATATACTCCTTCCACCTTTTTGCTTTTCCTTCTTTGCTTTTCCAACTATCCCTTCTTATTTGCAATAAGACACTCCAAAGCATAGATTTGTTCCGGTTTCATAAATGAATTATAACGCTCAGTTTGAGCCTCATAGGATATAACTCGTTTGTCGTACCTGTTCCATTTGGACTGTAAGCGAAGCCTATTTTTACATTCTTCCTTAGACTTCCTCTTTGTTCATTTTATCGGATCGGATACATTCCCTCATTTTTCTGTATTTCTAAATTCTGCCCTAACTGGCCTCAGAATGCCAAGGGAACCGACCGACCGCCGTGTCACCCTCAGTCGACAGGCGCCACTGGATGCAGATTGCACAGGCACGTGTTCAGCACACCACTGTCCTGACTGGTGTCAGTTTTTCTGACCAGAGCCACGCCGAGTAACTCCTCAATTGGCCTCACGAGGACTGAGTGCATCCCACTTGCCAACAGCAGTGCTTAACTGTGGTGATATGACAGAAACTGGTGTTACCACTGCAGCAAGGCTGTTTCTCTGTATTTGGCAGTCATTTATATTTCTGTTTCTGTGGCAATCCTGTATTTTTGTTCTGTTGCTCTCTCTCTCTCTCTCTCTCTCTCTCTCTCTCTCTCTCTCTCTCACACACACACACACACACACACACACACACACACACACACACACACACACAGTATATTATGGAATAGTAGTTGTATTTGCAGATAATTTTATTATCTGTTACATTTTTCACATCCCTGGGTAAGTAAGTGGCCAGAGGGTTTAAGGCTGAATACCTCACTCTCTTCTGTACAACACTAAAGCTGAGACACAGATTGTGTAAGTCATTTCACCTTGTAGTATTATATTTATGAATTTTACAGTTATTTTCAGACTCTGATTGATTGTTGACAAACATAGTAAGCGAGACTATAAATGTACTGTGAGGCTGATGTCAATAAGGCAGATGTCAATAGTTAGTTAATTAGTAACTCGTTGCTCGACGTTTGAGCACCTATTTTATCGAAATGATGTAGAGTGCGTCAGTTTACAGGGTATGTAGACATCATTTGTGATTTAAAAATGCTTTATTTATTAGTCCTACTTGGGCAACTACACTTAAAAACAAGGGCTAACCACTATCAGTTTTTAAATAGAAGTTCGCCCATTGAGTAGGAGGAGGTTGTTCTGGAGAAATGATTTTAGGTTATACAGAAGGCTTGCTTTGCTGTTTAAAAAACTATCTGCAAGAGGTTCCGATGTAGACACAGCATATTATCCTTATTACTTGCTTCTGTGCAACAAGCATTTTTGTCCTCAACAACCCCAGCTTTATAACATTTTCAGAGTCAGCTATGGCAAACTTTGCAGAGCTTAGATATTCCAGATGATATCTATCTTTTAGTTTAGGTTCGTGTCAGGATAAACACGAGAGAGTTCGGAATATTCTCTGTCATTTATTGATCTACCCTCAGCATTATTTATAATGGTATTGTCAGGGCCTTGAAATTCTATGCATTGTTATTTTATACAAGCAGTGGGCCATATGCTGAGAAACAGTTAATAATTTAGAAGAAAATGTTATTTATTTTTCAAAATGTTGAAGTTTCTCCATTGGACTAAATTTTAATACTTGTATCATCATCAGCAAAGATAACTATTCCAGCTTTCGGATAATATGGCAGATCATTTATACAACAAGCTTCCAATTACCTGGTTTGTAGATTATGTATACATAATTTGGGAATTAAAAAGAAGATATATGAAGCCTGAAGTATTTTTTTTAGTTTGAGGAACTAGAGTTTGAGGAAATATTTTCATTTAGAATACACTACCATACATGTGATTCATGATTTGTTGTTAGAAGACAAAGCTGGCCCCCAATCCTATCTTCGGACATCACTGAATGATTTTTCTGTTGCAACATCTGCCACTGTTTTGCAGCAGCTTCTACTGAAAGTGCCTTTGGGAGATACAGTAGCGAGGAATGTAATGCTGTTACATGTCTGACTGATATTGTGAAACCAATTTCTGGTTGTGGAAACACAGAGTGATTAAATAATAATGACAGTGGAGAGGAATTCGATCAGCTAAGTGATGCAGGTATGCTGAGCAATGTGTGTTCAGTAGAGGTAACTGAAGATGAGTTGATTTATGAAATTTTTGTTGCACACATTGAGGTACTGAAATGTGTCAAACAGTTGTTAGAGTATGTAAAACAACACTCGTTTGAATATACTCATTTTCTCTGAGAAATGAGAACTATCGTCAGGGAAAAAGTGGATGAAAGCCGAAACAGAAAAAAAAAATGGATGATTATTTTCTAAAGCGAAATGAAAGCAAGTAATACAAAATACAATTGTTACATTCCATCCTGTATTTTCCATTGTTTAATACAAAATACGGTGTGTTTTAAGTGTGAGCTTTTAAATAAGTCCCCAGTTCGTTGCGAATAATGTAAAAGTAATGCAGTGGACTTTCAAATGTGTACTCTGTATACAGTAAATGACAGTTTCCAGTAAAACTGTGCCCAATTTGGATTACTGGATTTTTGGTTATCCGTGCAATTTAAGGTCCACATTAATCTCAATAATCAGGAACTTGCTACAAACGGTAAAAACAAGTGGGAACCCAAGATTGGAAAATGCCATTTTGTGATGTAGTACAAAATGTATGAGGCTAAACATGACGATGAATAGGATTTAGGTACAGCGTGAAGTTCAGAATAAGCTGTTGCTCTCTATCACCAAACAGCATATTTGTATCTGAAATGGATGGGCTATTAAAGAATCTTCAGTGTGATCGTGAAAATATTCTAGACTGTCCTGAAAGTCAAATATTGATGAATGATGAAAATGTTGCCAGTGTCGTCAACAAGAGAGATTCTCACGAGAATGAGGAAGAGTCTGCTGATGGTGACAATAATGAAAAAAAACCGTGCAGTGAAGAAGCTATTCATTCTCTTAAGATGGCAGCAAAGTGGTCAGGACTGCAGTTTGCAAAATGAAAAAATGTAGTATCCTATTGTGTTGGGTGTAGCACTTCGTAGGTATATGAAATGGATTGATCGCATACGTTCAGTTGTGGGTAAAGCAAGTTCTAGACATCATTTTACTAGTAAAATACTGGGGAAGTGCTGTCAGTTTACAAAGGAGATTGCTTAGGTTGTGTACATAGTTCTGCGTAGTCAGCGTGTACACAACTTTCCCACTAGAGTGCGCCCCGCTAAGCACGACAGCGCAGGCACAGCGCTCGTCCGTCTCCGCACTACGAGATGGCGCTGCCTTAGAGACGGACCAAATTCTGCTTCCGCTGATCCCGCCGATCCGCATATTAATATGTAACGCAGCCAATGAGATTGCTGCTAACGTAGAACATTTTCTCCTTGCGGAGCACACTCTTGCAGTGATACCTGAACGTGCGAGGTATTATAACGAGTGTACAGACCTCTGATTAGTCAGTCTGCATTTGTCTGTACCAGTCTGCATTTGTCTGCAGCAGTCTGTACCAGTCTGCATTAGTCTGTACCAGTCTATAGTCAAGTTTCAGTCTGCGCCTAATAAGATTCTGTATTCCTGTACATAGCCATGAAGATAAATGAATAGACACTTTGTCAAGTATCAGAGATATGTGAGAATAAGATTAACGTACCAAGACCAAAGGAACTTCAGATTGTCAGTTGTAAACAGCATCCAGAATCAAGTTACGTAATGTCTATGCTTTTTATTATTTTAATAAATATGTGTGAAAATTAATCAAGTTCTGTTTAAAGTTGGTCACCGTCAATCTGGTACTCTAAGCGTGCAAGTGGCCTTTGTATCATCTGACCTAACGGAAGAAGATAAACACGCCACGATAAGACCGCGAGACATATTGCTGACACTCGCCTACTTCGTTAGAGCGACAAGTCAAATAATCTGAGGGTGCGTGTACCGAGGTCTTACAGTACGCACACCACAGCTTATAAATCACTTGTGCGACCGGTTCTAGAATATTGCTCAAGTGTGTGGGACCTGTACCAGATAGGACTAACAGAGGATGTTGAACGTGTACAGGGAAAGGCAGCTCAAATGGCCAGAGGTTTGTTTGATCTGTGGAAGTGTGTCACAGAGATACTGAAGGAACTGAACGGGGAGACTGTCGAAGGTAAACATAAACTATCCCGAGAAAGTCCATTAACAAAGTTTAAGGGATCAGTTTTAAATGATGACTCTAGAAATATACTACAACCCCCTACGTATCATTTGTGTAGGGGTTGTGAGGGTAAGATTATTAGAATAATTACTGCAGCTGCAGAGGCATTCAAACAGTCACTCTCCCCCGACTCCGTACACGAGGGACGTACATCCTGCCGTGCACTTCACGGAAGTTTGCAGAGTACAGATGTAGATGCAGACTGTATGAACCGTGTGACGCCGTATATTTGCCGTCTTTAATGTTTGTAAGATTTTGCGGCAAAGTAACGAGTAAAAGCTCGGGGGCAAAACCGTATTTTGGACAACTGACCGGGTGGGTTTTCTACCGAGTGGTGTAAGTCACAAAAATTGAAATCTGGACTGACACTGCTTCTCATCATTGCTAGGCTGGCAGATCTTTGTATCCGACCAGTGGCGTGATTCTTAGTTCAGTAGTTCACTCAGAGAGCAGTGAATGTTGTTTCACTGAACTGACCTGCTAAGTGCCTCGTTACTTGTGTGGGTTTGTGCTGGTTTGAGATTAAAACGATGCGATGTGTTTGTTAAAGATTGTAGAAATACGGATGTGACTGCTACAGTTCCACGGTTTGAAAAGATTGGAAGGTATGAGGGTCACTGTTGGAAGAAGGTCGGAAAGTGGGGGTGAATTGCAAAAGGATCATTCGGGTAGACTCGTGCCATCTAAAATGTTGAATAATGTAGGCTACATGTGTGATAAACAATGTTTTCAGTAGAATTATGCATTGTAATTGAAAGTTTACATTTACAAGTTAACTGTTATGCCATAATTCACTCAGGAAGTAGATAATTAGGAATTTACAGTCGGATAAAACTTTAAATTTGCTTTCCCGAAAAAATGTATTTTGGATGCACACGAATTGGCAGCCGGCCCACCGGTCTGTAGTCCTGCTTTGATGACTGTTTGGATTGTTCCAAACTAGACTGTGTAGTCAGTTCTCTGTGCCATTTGTAAGATGTGCGATACAAATTTTTTTGGTCTAATCTATTATTTCTCTGTCTCGTATTCCAGTGAATACTGGTACAACATTTTTTGGTAGATGTTCAGTTGTCATAAAGTATCAGTTATTTGAACACCTTTGGTCCCAGTTGTTTGGGATAATCAGTGCTCTTGTGTAGTTGGAAGATGTGCATCGGAATATGGAGCTCCAGCTGCAAAAATGGACCGATAGGTGATCCGTCACGAGCAGGCATCTCGTGACGTCGTAGAAGAAGCGCCATTTGAACAGACGGAGTCTCTTCGGCACTGTACCGCACGGGACAGATGCGGCTGCAGTGGTGACGGTGCTCGAAGGACGTACTCCGACAGAGTGAGGCGGTTAAACCTCAGTCGTACAGACACCTGTATTATTGACAGTACAAGTGAGGATAGATTGATACTTACCACTCGGAGGAAGTGTCGAGTGGCAGACGGGCTGATAGCTTAGTCTGCTTTCGAGGGTACGTCTAAATGAGCTCGTCTGCCACCCTACTCTGTGTGGCGAGGAATGATCTGTCCTAATTCGTATTGTTGTTATTCCGTTCCAGGTTTTCCATTGTTTATGTACTCATATTAATGCAATTTCAGTATAACATTAACAACATTTTAGCACCAAAAGTAGACATCGGCCCTCAAGAGGGTGCACCGGTTTTCGTAACGAGAGCCGGTGTGCGGCGCACCTTGTACGTGTGTAAAGAATGTTTGTCTTTATGTTACCGAGGTAAATGTGTATTAGCAAAATCACAGTTTAATCTTAGTTTAATTCAAAAATGATTAAATAAATTTACATTATATGGGTGAAAGTGCTGTTTAAACAATAACAGAATAAACTTTCGTTATATCATTCTTTTGAGGTGTGCAAGTGTTGCCCCACAGTAACTACCCACTCAAAGCATTAAATGGCACATTTGCTTCAGATTTAGCCGGCCGTGGTGGCCGAGCGGTTCTAGGCGCTCCAGTCCGGAACCGCACTGCTACTACGGTTGCAGGTTCGAATCCTGCCTCGGGCGTGGATGTGTGTGATGTCCTTAGGTTTAAGTAGTCTAAGTCTAGGGGACCGATGACTTCAGATGTTGAGTCCCGTAGTGCTCAGAGCCATTTTTGAACCATTTTTAAGCTTCAGATTTGAGCTGACCACTTATTTCTAATTATCTTGCAGACAAGTGCTCTGCCTCATTATGGGACTGTGCTGCTAGCTCTTAATCTGGGTCATTTTCTCGCACGGATCGTAAATTTTTTCTCACGTCGCTCGCAGTTTATTTTATGTTACTACTGTTTACTTGAACATATGAACACACAGCTTATCATTGTGTTAACTGATACAATAATGAAGAAATAGGTATGGGGTGACAGTTGTAAAACAATAGTGGAAAGGTACAAGATAATTTTATTTGTAGTTGGCACACTTCATACCTTGGTGCACCTGCTCAAGTGTTAAGAGCAAAGTGTGTAAAAGTGTGTTGAATAACAAGTTAAAATGCAGTGAACATGTAGATTAACTAATCAAGATACTTTGTTTGGTAGCTAGTTAGTTAGTTAGATAATTGTTCCGTAGATAATTTGAATGAGTCAGTTTACTGGATATATGCACATAATTAGTGTTAGCATTAATGAACATATTGTTTTTTAAGTTCTGCTTCTGCAAGTACACTTAAGTGTTGTTGTTGTTGCAAATAGAAGGGGTTGGCCAGAAGCAGTGATTTTAGGTTGGATTTAAAATTTGCCTTGCATGTTACACCTTCTTAGAAGCATCTGGCATCGTGGTGACCTAAAGGTGGGAGAGTTGGCTTATTTAGTATGTTGTCGACTCTCCGTTGTCTGATGGAATTATCTTCTGGGCAGTGCACATGAAATGTGTGTTCAGCAGAATTCGGCAATAAGGATATTGTGTAAAGTAAATAACTGTACATCTTGCAGAATTCTTTCTAAGGATCCTGGAATTCTTACACTCACTTCCTTGATGGTTTATGTTGCAGATAGTGAAAAGCCGTTTTCAGCTACACTGTGATAAACACAATCACAATGCAAGACACAAGAATAATTTCCATTTAGACTTTATCTTGTCTCCAGGATGAAGCTGTACACTCTGGTGGGAAGAAATTCAACAGGCTCCGATCAAATATAAAGCAAGAAATTGTGAATCCCTATCAATTTAAAAAAAAAAACTAAAAACATGTGTCATTAGCCACTCTTTCTAAAAGTTATTTGCACACCTAGAGTCACGAATTGAAAAGTTCTGTCAACTATGAGTCAAACAGCAGTGTTTCTTAAGAAGTTGTATGACAAGTAATAATATAGTATAAATAGGACTCAGTGTTAAAAGATGTAAAAATACTCCTCTGAGAAATACCATTTTGATCAAGTAAATATTAAGCTACTAATAATAGATAAGCACCTGTTATACAGTAAAATTTGGTGGCACCAGATTTATCAGATCAGCAGATTGCTTACTAATTTACACGATTCAGTTTAGCTGTAATAAGCACAAATAGAATCATAATTTTATGAAAAGCATAAATTGCTAGTCATCATACAGTGGAGATACTGAGTCACAGATAGGTGCAACGTAAAGACTGTCAAACAAGTAAGCTTTCGGCCGAAAAGGTCTTCATCGGAATTAGACAATGTACACGCACACGCAGACGTACCCGTGCAAATGCAACCCACACACGAGCGTCCGCAGTCTCCGGTTGCCGAGGCCTATCTGCGACTCGGCGTTTCTGCTGTATGGTGAGCAGCAATCTATCCTTTTCATAATATTGTCATTATTCCATCCCAGAGGGTAGCTGTTAATACACTATGCAGATTAAATTGTTAGGGTTTCTTTCTGTTCTTTTCTTAATGTATACATTGTCTTGTACCAAATCCCTGAAAGATATCCTTATTGGAATCTACAGAACTAGATGGATCTAGGGATTGATGAATGAATGAAAGGAAGAATGAATATTGCCCCAACAGAAGTGAGGGCACGAATTTGTCTTCTGCTCAGATGCCACCTTATCCTATTTGTGCTGTATGAGCTGTCATTATCCTCTGGTAATTACTGCTAAAAAAGTTTTGAATTAGGTTTTTGCTGTTGATAAGTTTATCGGGTTTGCTGTAGTTAGTAATGTTCACTGAAATTGTTGCAGGTGCCTGCTTCAGTTTGCAGAGAATCCAGTAGTAGCCCAGGGTAAGAGAGACACTTTCATTTTTAGTAAATTAGTATATATAAAAGCTGCACAAAGCTTTGCTGTATCCATAAATAGTTCTGACTGGTCCACAAGCATCAGATGAGTGTTCAACTAATAGAAAACTACTAAGTAACAGTATCATTGTCAGTGTGTCAACCTTTTTACTGTCAACGAGCTACAGTACAGTGTCAGTTATGTGACTTCCAGCGATCTAGCAGTTCTTATTGGCCGACATCTCTTTCTGTGGGAATCCCTACTGTACCGTACCTTCGGGATACGACAACAACTTCTATTGTCACCTCTTAGGCATAATCCGAGAGCTTCCTGCCTGTGTGTATTTTTGTGGTATAGTATTGCTCAGATGTATTTTGTGTCTCCTGTCAGTACGGCAAGTAACAGGACGCCGAGTCATTTCTACGGAAGACGGGCGGAGTGTATCGAAGAGACTGATCGGAGGAAGACTCTTCGAAAACTGATTTCACTTTACGGTGTCGAATGTGTTACTGTTAGTGACTGTAAAAAAGACGTAGAAAAAATTGGGGAAAAATGAAAAGAGTTGAACTTGTGAATCAATAAGGGGCACACTTAAAGTTGGAAAAACACTGAAAAAGTGCGACTACGAATGAAGAGTTGAAGGGTCATTTTTACGGTTTGTTCAGGGTGTATACGACCCGGGACAACCGGGAATTCCGGGAAAAACCCGGGAATTTTTTCATCCGGGAGAAAACCGGGAAAAACCCGGGAATTTTTCATTGTTTTAGCTTTCAGTTACATTTTTGTAGTTTTGACTGCAGAATTGATTTTCTAGCAAAGAATGTTATTGTATCCTGCTACTGGAGAATCATACTGCAGCAATAAAATATAAACGAGAGGGAAAAAAAATAAAACTGTAGTTGCAAAGCAAATGTGCATTTTACGACAACAACAGGGTGTATACGACCCGGGACAACCGGGAATTCCGGGAAAAACCCGGGAATTTTTTAATCCGGGAGAAAACCGGGAATAACCCGGGAATTTTTCGGAATTCCGGGAATTTTTCATTGTTTTAGCTTTCAGTTACATTTTTGTAGTTTTGACTGCAGAATTGATTCTCTAGCAAAGAATGTTATTGTATCCTGCTACTGGAGAATGATACTGCAGCAATAAAATATAAGCGAGAGGGAAAAAAATAAAACTGTAGTGGCAAAGGAAATGTGCATTTTACGACAACAAAACACCGTGCACGCACAAGCGTCTACAGACAGCAAAAATATGTTAAAGGCCGTAGGGGCAGACTGTAATTCTTCGTAACAATAAACTGCTTGCTATGAGCATGACATCACAACTGTTCACATTAGGTTCGTTTGACCAGTTGCCAGCTGTCTGTTGCGCATGCGCATTTGACTCGCGTATAAGCAGTACCTTCTCTCGCTTCCCGCTTCTTGAAGTTTGGCTGTTAGCTGCATCGGTAGTAGCAGCAAGCAGCCAGATGCAAACGAGAAAAATTTTTCTCGCGCGCCCTAGCTGCCAGATTCGCGCTTGCACAGAGTTGTCTGAGTTGTAGTGGGGAGGGGGTTAGTCTCCACGTGACCCGTGTTTACGTTAAGTGATTTCGCTGCTTCTCTTCGTGTACAGCTCCCACGTCAAATGAAAACAAAACGGATTTCTGTGGCCGGGAGCTATCAAGTGAATTAAAATGCATTCACATAATTACAGAGGGCTAAAATATATTATTAATTTCAGTTTCTGATTTTATTTTCTTTCCAAGTTAGTAGCAGTCAAGCATTAATCGCCTTGCAGAAGAATGAAGTTATTTTTGCAAGTTTGCTAAAGAAATTCCGCTGAGGCAATCATTTTATTTGAAACGAAGTGTTTCATTTAACAATTTTGGGTACTTCCAACTGTTCGGTGAATTTCAAGTGCACGTTATCATCTTCTGCCATGTATGGCATTATGCCATAATAAAGAACCAAACATGAGATCGTAGAGTACTGGTACTCCAAGAAAATTTACATCCCAAAAACCACACTGAAAAGCTTAATATCACGTGGGACCTACTTCATTGTGAATCTGGAAAAAACCAATGTGCACTTCAAGCCGAATTATGCATTTTAGTATGATTCACGAAATTTTGATGCCTTTTGGAGTATCCTCTGATGCCCTGTTTCTTTTATGGTGTAGTGTAAGCTCTCTTAGTGCTTTATACACACGAACATGCGGGCTTCCTACACCACTGCAGTTGCACACGAACAATAATTAGTTTTTGGCGCTCTCTGGCAACTGGTAAATCGAACCTATAACTAACAGTATTGCGAACGGTGGTTAGAAAAGCGTTACTTTCAAAGTAAATTTCTTTTTACGCAAGATGAATTATGTTACGTGTGTCAAAGTGGGATGGATATCTAAATCACAGAGCGTTCGAAACTGAACAGTTTGAGGACCAGCCACTTCAAGAATTTCGAGCCGAGGCATTTATGTCACAATTTTAAATTTACTCGCACATTTGTGTGATGTATCTTAAAGTATATCACACCAAAAAAAGACCAATATTACACGTGAAAGCTTAGCTTTTCTTGTAGATATACGGTACTGTGTACATTAATGTAAACCGTTAACTTTTCCTCTTGTGTGTTCGCGCTATGTAACCAGTAATCTTGCTAGTGGCTGACTATAACACGTGTCCTATGCTCTGAACAGCTGCTGTCATCGGCTGGCAAGATCTCGTGGCTTGAGATATGACTCGCTTACAAAAGGACATCACAACCTCGGTTGCAACGCTCCGGAAACTAAAAGCTGTGTTTGGTGCAATTCGAATTTATACTTTCGTAATACGAAAATATGCAGCGTATATGTTGCTGCAAATCAAAGGTCTTTCCAAAACTTCTCTGCTCCGGCTTTTCTTTTTTTTCCGGGAAGTTCTACGCGATTATATAAAACGTTAACCATTCAAAGGATTGATAAGTTTTACAGTTCCGAGGGAACTTTTTCTGTGCTAAGTGACAGTAGGTCACCCGGGAAAAAGCATATTTTTTAAACGGGATATCCGGGAGAAATCCGGGAATTTTTTTTCCTTGTCCCTGTATACACCCTGTTGTTTAAAAACTGGAAAAGGGCTTGCCGTAACTGATCCCGTCGAGATTGAAGAGGCAGTATTTCTCCGGGAGACTCCTACTCTTCAGGGAGAACGGTTGAGTGAGATGTTTTTAGAGGAAAAATTTCAATTGTGGCTTCAGTTCCTACTGAAACAAATTTAAGCAATAAAAATGTGGGTTGTTATAACAATAGTGTGAAAACGACAGATTGCTACTCACCACATGAGGAGGCAGTGAGAGGCAAACAGGCACACGAGGCAAGAATGCTACATACCAGGTGTTCCATGTAAAACTGGTATGCCTCATACACAAGATGTAAGTAACAATGAACTAACTGAAAAAGACTAGATAACGGTATCATTAAAAAACTTGCGGGCGCCGTAATTCTGTAGGCTCGGTGTCATTAATTTCTCTAGTGAAGTTCCATTTAAGTTTGTCAATTGTGCAATTGTGGTCAGCGTACACTGTGCTTTTTAGTGTGCCCCGTAAATAAAAATCACGTAACGTTTGGGGACAGTGTGGCCCAGAGGCATTTACTGACAAGTCTGTCTTCAGGGAACGTGTCGGTTATTAGGCCATACTTTTGCATCTGTCAACTGTGCACAGAAAGAATCAAAGATTTCCAGATATCCGGCACCGTTTAAGGTGTAACTGAAAAATACGGGGCCAGTGACGCGCGTGCCAGACGACGCACACCAAACACCTGCCTTCTCCGAGTGTAGAGGTTCTCCGTGCACAGTACAGGGGCCGTCCTGCGACCAGTATCTGCAGTTCTGGGAGTTAATGTAACCTGAGAAATTGAACCGAGCCTCACCCGATGCGAAGTAAAGCGAGGGATCTCAGTAACTGTTCGCAGAACTATTTTTTCCCACTCCTCAAATTTCGACTCTCGCACCACACTCACCCGGTAGTTTAGGAATTTCATATCTTCTAGTACACGGTGACAGGAGATACAAGATATACACCAGTCTGGTGCGATAACGTCCTTACCGACTCGTGAGGACTTCACGTAATGTCTGTCTGAAGTCTATCTATAGTTTCAGGAGTCCCCACTGTCGGTCACCTATTCCTCTGCACATTCCGAGTGGATGCTACAGCCCTCCATGTCTCGTTATATCTCGAATAGTTCCGGTCGAGGGGAGTTTCCTACCGAGACAATTCACTCGAAACGTTCCTCGAAAGAGTCTGTTTTTACGTAACACTCCGTAATATCGATTTGCCGTTCTAATGCAAACTGCTCCATTTCTGTAACAACTCGAGAACACGAGCTTCTCACAACTACTGACACGAACGTACAGCTACACTTCACTTCCCAATAAAATGCACTGTAGCCACTTCACTAGAGACGATTAACCAGTACGTGAGGTGTACCGGCCTTATGTGGGACACCTTGTATTATTTAGCAGTCAGACTTAAGTCCCTCGTCAGATATGTACAAAACACACACACGGCCACAGTTGTCTCCGGGTTTTAAGGCCCGACGGTGACACGAGCTGTAGCAGCAAACTCTTCTGGTGTAGGTATTTGGGCTACACAAGGGGAAAGGGGGAAGAGGTAGCACGATAGGGACGGGAAAGGTGGCCGTGAGCGTGCCGGGAACTCGACGGTTCATTATTGAGTGCAGCAGTGAGCGCTCGCAGTGGGTGGAGAAAGTAGGAGAGGAGGAAAGTAAAGGAGAGGAAAGGACTGCACAGGAGTGTCGGCAGGATGGGAGGCGTGCGGAGAGCCGGAGTGGGAGCGAGGAAAGGGATAGGGGCAGGTGGAGGATAGGGACTAGCGAAGATAGAGGCGGGGAGGATTTTGGGAAAGAAGGAAGGATATGTCGCAAAAAAGGTTCTGCCCCCACTCCCAGTGCAAAAACTGGTGCCCGTGGGAAAATCGAGATAGCACGGGCTGCGCACCGTATTGCGTGCACAGCTCGCTCGGCAACTGTAGGGTCTGACCGTCTCTCGGCCACGGCGTGGCAGTGGCCGTTCGTGCCGGCAGACGGCTTGCTGGTGGTTTTGTCCACGTACGGGGTGTAATGAAAAGGGTGGCCAAACTTTCGAGAAATGTTCCTCGTGTGCAAAGAGATAAAATGTGTTATAAGGAATGCGTAGAAAAATAATATGTATTATATGGAACGGGTCCAGAAATTCTTTATTTCCGTGTTAGAGCTCATTTTCTACTCGTCTTCATAATTACACGAACAGAATGAACCACTATTACGTGGTATGTTTAAAATAAAATTGTGGCTTCATTCAGTTAAACTGTACAGTAAGCTCTAATTCTTAGGTCCACCATCAAGGTTTGTTGTTCCAATTGGAGGAAAGTAATGTTGACACGTGACTTCGTTGCTCGGGGTGAGATGTGACAAACTTCATTCCTGTACCAGTATAAAGGATGCTGCGTCAGCTGTTTAGTGTTTGTCACGGATGCTGGATCTGGTACAGTGCACTGGAAGTTTTTACTCGAATGCAGCGTTGGCAGATGGCCATTTGGTGTACGGATTAGCTGATGGTAATAACCACGGTGCCCAGGGTTTATGTCTGGAGAGATTTCCGGGACGACAGTGGCCTGACAGGACGTCGTTTGAAACAATTGAGCGATATCTTTTGAGCCTACTACTCACCGATAGGGCAGGCTTAGAAAGATGAGGACATTTTAGCTGTAATAGAAATTTCTTCAAGAAGTTGACAACGCTAGTATCAGTATAAGACAATTAGGTGTAACATGTAATGTTGCACACACGTTTATCTGGCGAGTGCTAGACGAGAACCTTCTGTACGTTTGCCACGTGCAGACATATCGGCAACTGACTTTTCCGCAAGAGTACACTTTTGCAAATGGTGTATTCAGCATTGTCAGCCCTCATTTTATTGCTCAGAAATGAGGCTCCATTTCAGAGTAGATTATTAACGCGTTGAAGCGTTGTAGAATCTTTGCGCTAACTTGGAGATAAGTTGTTTCCAGACCCACATCCGTATAACATACGAGGGCTATCCAGAAGGTACCAGACTTTGATTTATAGCAGCAGTAGGCGCGGCTACGGCAGCTGTCTCAGTGCCGTAACATTCCTACACTCGACATGCATATAGCAGTGGTAGTGAGTCGTTTGAGTCTCTTCTGCTTTACTTTTTGTGCTGCAATAGAAAGTCTCGCCACTTGTGAGATGCGTTCTGCGATTATGTTTTTGTTAGCAAAAAACTGTAAAGCGATTGAAATTTATTGTGACCTCTGTGATGTGTACAGAAAAACAATAATGAGTGAAAGCCGAGTGAGGTGACGGTGCGTCGATTTTAAAAATGTCCGTACCAGTGTTCACGATGCAGCCGCAGTGGTAGATCTAGTCTTGTGACTGAATGGGCCTGTGATGAAAATTGGCAACAAATTTCACAACTACGGTACATTCACTACACGTTCCCCAAATTTCGCGGAGTTTGATGCGTGAAACTGTGGTGGAGAAGCTCGGTTTCCACAAATTTTGTGTAAGACGTGCTCCAAAATCCTAATGGAAGACCACAAAAACAGAGGGCTAGCAGCAGCACTGACCTCCTTCAAAGATAACAAGAAAAATGGTAACAAAGTTATCGATAGTATGATAACGAAGGATGAGACTGGGTGAAGCGTGTCATACGGGAAACAGAGAGACAGTCGATGGAATGGGGACACACAAATTCTCCCAAGAAACTGAGGAAGTGTTCGCAAATGCCATTAGCAATAAAGATTGTGGCTACCGTGTTTTGGGACGCTAAGGGAGTGATTCTTGTTGATCTTCCTCGAACTTGACACAACAGTTACCTTAGAGAGGTATTGTGAAACACTGGCGAAGTTAAGACAGACAATACAAAACCATCAGGAAAAACTTAGCACAAAATGAGGACTTTTAACATTGCAGCGTGTCGGCAATCGTGAATAATTTTTTCGATTATAAAGAATCCGCCTCGACTGCAAATAGAAACTGAATGTCAACCTAGGTTTCGGCGCAGATAACCACGCCTTCTTCGGAACACACTAAAACTACAACCTGCCTAAAGAGGCACGGTCAAACATTAATACAGAACGCCCAAAAGGGCAAAATACTCGCATAAAATGTAAAATAAACGGTACGTGTGTGCCGTACTCAGCTCAGACGTCAGAAGCGTGCTTGCTCACCCCGGCCAATGTTCGGTGCCGCCGGCAGCTAGGCTGTGAAAATGTCGGAAAGGAACGCGTGTGCGCAAATTGAGAAATCGTCTTCTTCCACACGATTGGCATAAAATGTGTTACGAAAGTGATCCGATGACAGGGTCGGAGGCGCAGGAAGTTAATGAGTGTGTACGTATAATGTCCTAGCTCGAGGACAATTTTATCGAACTATAGACCGTGGATAGGCTAAAATTATATATATGGAATAGCAAATTCCACGGATGGTCAAAATGCGTGCACGCAGGACAGACAATATACCGTCATCTAGAAGCAGGCTAAAATGTGGGGGTGAATAACCCATTTTTCAATTACTTGGGATTGGTGAGAGTATTTGGTGGCTACGCTCGGATAAGCGTGTAAAGTTACTGTAATAAATTCTAAGTGCTATTGACCAGAAAAGGGTCAAATTAGTACGACAGGCTTAACGTAATTGCGTGAAAGGATGTACAACGTCGCCACCGTCGCCCTTAATATCTAATGACTGAGAGAGGTCATTTTGAATAGTGCTATCGGATATGTACCAAAATAGTGTAAAAAGAATCTAATAGCTTTCTTTTTACACTATTTTGGTACATATCCGATAGCCCTATTCAAAATGACCTCTCTTAGTCATTAGACATTAAGGGCGACGAAGGCGACGTCGTACGTTTCTGTCAGACTGACGCGAGGCACATTCGATATGCTGTCCGCCTTTTCCTGTCACGAGTTAAAATAGAGAAACGGCACGTTCTGCAAGAGATCGCAGTGTCGCAGGGGGTCACATTTAGAATGTGTTGCGCAGTGTGTGCCTTCAGGTCAGCTGTGTTCGTAATTGGAGCACTGCTTACCTTCCAGATAATCCTGCAGCCAGAAGTCTCACTGGTTAAGATCAGGTGATTCGGACGGTCACGCCGTAGGAAAATGACGGCCGATAATTCTACCGTTTTCGAAGTGCCTCTGAGGCGGCTGCTCCGTCGGCTGTGCAGTGTGCGGACGAGCGCCTTCTCGCATTAAAATGATCCCACCCGCACTGTCCTAGGGTCGGATCGGCGTCGGTGAGCGAAAGCCTCTCGTGGCACTTACCGGTGACGGTACAGTTAACTAGACCGGCGGGACTCGTCTCCTCGAAAAAATATGGCGCTACGATAAACGTCGACCCGCACCGTACCGTCACCTCTGCAGAATGAAGCGGTACCGTTTGGTGTGCCTGTGGATATTTTGTTGCCCTATCCTGCAATTCAGCATATTGGTGCGAGTTTGGAGATGGAAATGGGCTCTGTCTGTCCACAAAATGTTCCGCGGCTACTCATTTTCCACTTCCGTGCGAGCGAGAAATTCCGGAGCGGACATGTGTCTTGCTGGCAGATCGGCAGGAAGCCGACTGCTTTCCCTCCTCTGCCTCATTGCGCTACAAAATGACCTGTCTTTTTTAATTTTGTGATAATTTTCTGCAGACCCTTAGCAGACATTGGACCGGTGCCTTTTTTCGTACCCTCGAGTATCCGAAACGTCTGCGAGGCTACCGGTGCAGTGACCGTTCTCATTGAAGAACTTTTCCAGCCTCGTGTGACGCTTCACGGAGACAGTAGCGTTGGGCATCTCAAATACAGACAGCCGTGTGCCGCGCACGTGTCGGTGTGCGTATTCTGATCCCTTACGGCGTCAACTTATATCGTCCTCGGCAGCGGTTCTCTTTCGACGGCATTTTGAAACTGACTGTGTACACCTTGTATGTGTGTTGATTTTGCAGTATTTGAAGATTACGGAAATGTTCCCAAAGCACCTCTGATAACAAAA
The DNA here is from genome assembly GCF_023864275.1 of Schistocerca cancellata. NCBI lineage: Eukaryota > Metazoa > Arthropoda > Insecta > Orthoptera > Acrididae > Schistocerca > Schistocerca cancellata. The sequence goes on along the minus strand of NC_064636.1, from coordinate 145,325,859 downwards.
TCAAAACAATTTGGAATATTATTACAAGAGAGGCAGGGCAACCTAGAGTGCAGGAAGACGGCATCACCATCAAAGCGAATGGCAACTTGACAAACAACAAGCTGGAAGTCGAAAACATTATGAATAATCATTTTTTAAATGTTGTAGAGAAAATAGGATCTAAATGTTCATTAGAAGAAGCAAGGCAGTTTATGGAAGAGGCCCTACCCACACCATTTGATACAATTGATATTCCACCCACGTCTCCTTCTGAAATTAGGAGGATAATAAACTCTCTCAAGAATAAAAGCTCACTTCCAATTAATAGCAGTTACAGCAGCATAATAACAGCTTGTTCCCAAGAAATAAGTGGGATTCTTAGCCACATATGTAATAGCTCTCTAAAGCAGGGTATTGTCCCAGACAGACTGAAGTATGCCATCATTAAAGGGGATACGTCTGATGTCAACAACTATGGCCAGTCTCTCTTCTGACTGCCTTATCCAAAATTCTTGAAAAAGTAATGTATTGTAGAGTAGCTTCACACCTTTGTAAAAATAAAGTTTTAACAAAATGTCATTTTGATTTCCAGAAGGGTTTTTAAACGGAAAATGCTATATATACTTTCACTAATGAAATATTAAATGCTCTGAGTAACCGGAAGTCACCCGTTGGGATTTCTTGTGATCTCTCAAAGGCTTTTGATTGTATAAATCGTGGAATACTTCTAGATAAGCTCAAGTACTGTGGTATGAATGGGACAGTGCTCAAATGGTTTAAATTGTATCTAACTGGAAGAGTGCAGAAATTTGAAATAAGCAGTTCACATAATATGCAAAAAAAAAAAAAAAAAAAAAACTGGTGATTTCTCAAACTGAGGAACAATCGAGAATGGGGTGCTGCAAGGTTTGGTCTGGGGTCCTCTGCTGTTCTTAATATATATTAATGACTTGCCATTCTGTATTCACGAAGATGCAAAGTTGGTACTTTTTGCCGATGATACAAGTATAGCTATCACACCTAACAGACAAGAATTAACTGGTGAAATTGTAAACGACGTTTTTCAGAAAATCATTTAGTGGTTCTCTGCAAATGGGCTTTCATTAAACTTTCACAAAACACAGTACATACAGTTCCACACAGTAAATGGAATGACACCATCAATAAATATAGACTTCGATCAGAAATCGGTAGCTAAGGTAGAATATTCAAAATTTCTAGGTGTATGCATTGATGAGGGACTGAACTGGAAAAAACACACTGAAGATCTGCTGAAACGTTTGAGTTCAGCTACTTACGCTGTTAGGGTCATTGCAAATTTTGGCGATATGTATCTCAGTAAATTAGCTACCACGCCTATTTTCATTCTCTGCTTTCATGTGGCATCATATTCTGGGGTAAATCATCATTGAGTAAAAGAGTGTTCATTGCACAAAAGAGTGTAATCAGAATAATTGCTGGAGCTCATCCAAGATCACCCTGCATACACTTATTTAAAGAGCGAGGGATCTGCACTGTAGCCTCACAATGTATATATATTCACGTATGAAATTTGTTATTAACAATCCGAACGAATTCAAAAGTAATAGCAGTGTAAATGGCTACAACACTAGGAGAAAGGATGATCTTCATTACTCCAGGTAAAAATGGAAATGTCGTGTGGCTAGGGCCTCCCGTCGGGTAGACCGTTCGCCTGGTGCAGGTCTTTCAATTTGACGCCACTTCGGCGACCTGCGCGTCGAATTACTCCAGGTTAAATCTAACTTTGGCTCAGAAGGGGGTATATTATGCTGCCACAAAAGTTTTTCATCACTTACCTAATAACATCAAAAGTCTGACAGATAGCCATATAGCATTTAAAAGGAAATTAAAAGATTTTCTTAATGGCAACTCCTTTTACTCATTAGATAAATTTTTGGATATAGTAAGTGGGTAATTTACCATCCCCCCCCACCCACCCCCCCCCCACCCACCCCCGCCCAAAAAAAAAAAAAAAAAATAAAAAATTAAAAATATTAAATGTCATGTAATATTTTGTGTAATGAAATATCTTGTATAGACACCTTTTATTAACCTGACAGGTTCCACATCATTACGGCGTGTCGTATTCGTCAAGTACTAATCTAAGCACCTTGATGTCTGTCAAACTAATTTTTAGCCTTTTCCACTTCACCTGATGGTTTTTATTTACAGCTGTTTTTACTCCTGGAAAATCCTTTTTATTTAGGGTCAGAAAGTGTCTGAAAATACAGCATTTAAAGGCCTAAATCAGGCTTCTAATTTGTATAATTTTCTGTGGTATGGCCCCTGGACCCCCTACCATTTTTCCTTCCGGCCTCTTCTCAAGGTTGGCAGCTATGTGGCAGTGACAAGCGTGGCACTGTGTGGTAAAGGAACAGGAACTGTAGACAGACAGAAGACAAAATTGTTAGTGTATTTTACACAGGCAGCTAGGTTGCGGTTCACGAGCAGAAGGTGCCGGTAGTCGAGGGCAGAGATTCTCTCTGTTGGAGTGCAGCAACAAACCACAGTGGAACATTTTGGCTGATTAGGTATTTGTACTTTGGAACTGTGTAAGAGGTAGGGGTGTGAGGAGTGGTGGTGGTAAGGGGGGGGGGGGGGGGGAGAAAAAGAGAAAGGGGGTTTCTGGGGAGATCCTGATGGATTTGTGGAGTCTCACTGCCAGGTGATCCCTGTGATTCATAACTACAGGGGAGGAAGCTTTGACTGTAGACAGGATTATGGGTTCAGGATCTGTTTCTAGGCGGTTCCTTCTGTAGGTGTGAGTGTGGTTTCCATATTGAGGGTTTTGGGGAATGACAGAGAAGCAAGGATAAAGCCTCGGGGTATAACACCCTAGGACAACTGTGAAAAACATGGCAATTTTTTCGTCTGGTAAAAACATGGGAATTTTTTCATTTTCATCTGGGAAAAACCTGGGAATTTTTTAGAATTCTGGGAATTTTTCATTGTTTTCTTGTAATTTGCAGGTCAATTTTTGTAATTTTGACCAATAAGAACTGATGCTCTAACAAAGAATTTTACTTAAGCGTGCTACTGTAGTAATAAAATATAAACAAGAGAATAACACCAAAATCAAACTTTTAGTTGCAAAGAAAATGTGCCATTTGCAACAACGAGACACAGTGCACACACTAGCACCTGCCAACAGCAAAATCTGCAGAAAGCCTTCGGAAGGAGACTGTGCACTACTTTGTGACAACAAACTGCTTTATGTGACCATGGTGTCACAAATGTGTTCATTTCTCACAGGTAGTGAGAAAATATTGCGCTACTTTTAAAGTAAATTTCCTTTTATGCAAGATGTTTATTTTAAATGTGAGAATGTGCAACGAATTTCTTAAACCACGGAGCATTTGACTCTCGTTAAAAACTTTGCAGTTTGAGGACCGGCCACTTAGACAAGTTTTGGGCTCAGAAGAGAAGCCATTTATGCCATTATATAAAATTTTGCTGGTACATTGTGTTAATATTTATTTTAGTTCTTTCAAAGATTACAAATTATGCAACAATCACGAGAAAGAAAAAGTTGAAGTGCTCGATGAAGCGTGTATTCGGCCAGGTAACACACGAAATGTTCAGCGCACAGTAGTGAAATTTATGATTTTGCTTGTCAGAAATAGTCAGGTGCTGTAATTTAAAAAATTTCATGTGATCGATATCGATGTGAAAGCTTAGCTTTTCTCGTAGGTACACTGCACGTGTATTTATTGAAACCGTAACTTTTCCTATTAGTGTGTTTGCACTGATTAGCAGTGACTACATCATGTGTCCTACAGTCTGAATATCTGCTGTCATTATGGTGAGATCACCTGACTTGAGCTACAATTGGCTAACCAAAGCACATCACAATCTAAGTTTCAGTGGTTTGGAAGCTACTGTTATGTATTTGATGGAATTCATATTTATATTTTCATAATACGAAAATGTGCAGGACACGTGTAGCCACACATCAAAGATCGTGCCAGAATGTCTTGTTTTTTGCTGGCCTTTGTTTCCTAAAGTGCTGGGAAGTTCTACCTATTCCACTGTACGAAACCTTTAACACTCAAAAGAATGATAAGTTTTACAGCTCTGAGGGAAAGTACCGTATTTACTCGAATCGAAGCCGCACTTTTTTTCCGGTTTTCGTAATCCAAAAAACCGCCTGCGGCTTAGAATCGAGTGCAAAGCAAGCGGAAGTTATGAAAAATGTTGGAACGTGCCGCCACAACTAACTTCTGCCGTCGAATATATGTAGTGCGACACAAGCATGCTTTGTAGGCACAAAGATAAATACTGGCACCAAAACCTCTGCGTCAGTAAATAAATTAAAAAAAAAAAAAGTGGAAGATGAGCTTTTTTTCTCCGCCGCGAGTTTCGACCACTGCATTTTCATACATTATCCAACGAAGTAAATACAAATTCCGTATTGTTCATCTTCGAATGTAGCTCAATTTCAGTGTACTACGAAAATCTGACTGGCAAGACTGAAGACTGTTTGGGATGTTTGTCAATATGGCCAATTCTACGTTCTGAATTTTTTCCTATCTGTGAGAAGAGATGGTTGCTAATAGTAACCTGATGAAATTTGAATCACATACAGTATTCTCTTCACCATAAGAATAATACAAATATAAACATTTTGCCATGTATTCTTTTGTGTTTGCTGCTATCTCATTTAAATCCTGTCTGCCTAATAAACTACGAAACTAGAGTGAGACAACAGCAAACGCGGAAGAATATACGTATCGTGTCATGTTTATATTCGTATTACTCTTATGCATAATAATGATACAGTCTGAAATGAAGCACGGCAAGTGACTAGATTTTTAAATCTAAGATGACTCTAATTTCTGTGCAGAATTTGATGTAATAAAGAAGCGGCCGCAAAGATTTTCAAACGGAGAAAAATTTTCGCCTAACTCTCGTTCAGAACATGTTCTATCATACGCAGTCTATTATTTGATTCTTGTTGATCATTATCAAATAAAGCAGCAGTGTAAGTAACAACAAATAGCAGTCTCTTGTCATTGTTTCGCTAATGAGACGATTCCTCTCTCTCTCTCTCTCTCTCTCTCTCTCTCTCTCTCTCTCTCCTTTTTTTTTTTTTTTTTTTTTTTTTTTTTTTTTTTTTTTTTTAAATTGTACGCGGCGGTAGCGCGCACAAAAGCAAGCCATGCCGCGAGCCGCGACAGGCCGTATACACGCACTATCAGAATGCGACAAACAATGCATGACACAGTGCAGTAATGCATTTTCAGCTTAAGAGTGATGCAAATACCTATAACAAAGAAAACGGCACTTATCAGATCAAAGCAAAATAAGCAATCGATTCAAACCAGACGAAGCACGTGAAAAAGGAAGGGTACCCATATAAATACGGACGGAGCGCCTGACGCATAGCAATGGCTACGTGGTAAAGCTTAACTGCTAAGCTTACGACTCGAAACAAACTACTGTAGCTGTATTGTCATTCGTTCGACCTAAATTGTGTCTCATATTACAATGGACCAACTTTGTTTCAATTTGGAGGTGTGGCCTAAAACTTTTCTCTCCCCTTGAATTTCGAGTCTCAAATTTCAGGTGTGGCTTAGATTCGGGAATTTTTTTTTTCCTTGATTTCGAGTCTCATTTTTCAGGTGCGGCTTAGATTCGAGTGCGGCTTAGATTCGAGTAAATACGGTATATTGTCGCAGAATAGGGAGAAAATGTACTGGCACCTGGGGTATGCAGTATTTTCACCCAGGAAAAAGTGTCTTTCTAATCAGTAAATCCAGAATATTTTTCCTATGTGCGTATATACTTTGAGGTTAAAAAATTATAGAAAGTCTTTTATTTAAGTAGGTGTTACTATTAAATGTAACTAAGTGGCGTCTGTTTTAATTAAGGAAAATGTTAAATTATCCGAGGTGCTGAGCTAAAGTCTTCATGACATTTTTACAGTGGGAAATATTTGCTCCAAAGGAAAAGCAAATGTAATTTCGAAGTTGTCGACAAACAGTCACGTGAAGGATATATTACATCGAGTCTCGTTTAGCTGGGAAATTTACGAAGGGAGACATTTTACCGTCGTCTCTCCCAAAAAACTTTCGGTGATTACGCACGTGAATGGAACGTATCTCGCTAGGTATATTGAGGGTCGTGAGTCGTTTCTTACTGACGCGAGTCAAACACCTCGTGTCATAATCGAGAGTCTCCTTCACTCTTCATACGATGAGTGAGTTCTAATTTAAACAGGGAGTTGTTTCATGTTTTTGTGCAATATTTTTTGTTTTGAAATATAACATCTGTGTTTTGACTCTTTGATAGAAACGATAATTTCTGCCACTAAGCTATTTTATTCTTTGTGACAGCTTATGCTTTCTTCAGTTTCTTTACCTGTAGTTAAAATGTATTACTGGTAGTAAGTTAACCCAAAAGTCAGTGTAGGAACCCTGTCTGCAATAAATGGTCAGGTGTGTCGAGAACAAATCTTTGTGTTAATTGACATTAATTTTGTCTTCTCGTTTACTACCAGGTAACCATTTCTGTCAGATCTCCGAGTCTTTTAGAAGGTGACTGTAAACTGTGTCCTCAATTCAAAATTCAGAGTAATTGTCCTTAATGACAGTACGAGACACGTCGACTCGCATTACTCGCTAAATGAATAGAGTTCACGTGACTATAAAAAATAATTTGGTAGTGAAGTACAGACCACATTACAAATTACAGACAGAGAAACCGGCACAAAACACACTCGATGAAGGCGCACCGTTAACTGTAGTACTTCAGCGGTTGCTGTGGAAGCCCTAGAGACTGGGCGACCAGAAGTGGCACGGGAAGATGGGACACTGTCGGTCACGTTTATTGGTAGTGACAGCGTGTATCACTGGGAGTTTGTCCCTAAAAGTCGAATGATAAATCCTGAATATTACAAGAGACAAATACTCACTGCTACGTGTCGAGCTTTGCAGGTTGCGGAAATGGAGCCCGCACGATGACGCAAACCGCCCAACTAGAGTCCCCGTGTGCAGCTTCTCAGCTGAGCGCAGCATTCGTTGAACCGCCTATTCTGGAGCCTTCGGACTAGTGTCTTCTAGGATTCCTATGGGGGCGAGGAAACTGCCACGTTTTGCAGACGAACTGTACGCCTGAAGTTGTGTAACAGAGTTTCAGGCCACGGGAAGCCAATGCCGAAAGTTTACAGCAGCTTTTTATCCTTTGCTAAAAATGTATTGGGGTTAGTGGAAATTAACTTTAAATATAAATAAAGGTATCACAGTTCTCACTTCTGTTTTAGACTAACCATCGAGCATTGATCGTAGTCACATTTTATATTAGTAACACTGAATAGCATCCTGTAGAGTGTTCCAGTGTTACCTTTCTGTTATTGAGAGCAGGTTATCAGACAATTGGAAATAGGTATCGACAAACATGTTCTTCCGAACTTGTCGTAAAAATTGTCAGCATAACTTCAGATACGAGGCAGGGTGGCAATTATTCTGAAAAACCTGGGAAAATTTCACAAAATCTCTGGGTATACTCCTTTTTAACCTTCCATTGCAATTGGATTTTATTGAGTTTTATAAATGACAAATTTTAAAATTTTTAATATGTCAAAGTGTGTTAATTATACAAATATTATTCCACATAAATTATCGATGTTTAAAAACTGCAGTTAAACTTCTCCTTATGTCTGATATATAGATCAGCTGAGAGGAAAGAAAAGTCATTATGGGGGTATGCTGCCCTCATTCTCCCCACTCACCATTAATTTATCAGGACTCCTTGACACAGTCTTCCTCCTCACATCAGGAATTCTCGCAGATTTTCTTTCGTTCTTTCTGTCTGTCTTTCTTTTTTAGAGTTTAAGTAGCCACCCTGCCCTGCAAGAATAGAATAGAATAATTTTATTGTCGTTAGGCCATTAAGGCAATAGACAAAGTCATACATATAATATAATATAGTTCATGTTGCAATAGAACAATAGGTTTGTTATTACAGCGTAATATTACAATTGATGAAATTACAAAGTCATACTTATAAAACAATATAATTCCTGTTGCAAAAGAGCAATAGGTTTGTTATTACAGTATAATATTACAGTTGACAAGATCATGCATATAATACAATATAATTCACGTTGCAAAAGAACAATAGTAATGTTACGATTCGTGAAATCCTACAATGTCATACTTATATTACTATGTAATTCCTGTTGCAATAGAGTAACTGGTTTGTTATTACAGTATAATATTACAACTGATGAAATCCTTTATGTCGTAGAATGGTGTTGGCAACTAACCAGTCATACAGTGCTTGTTTGAATGGTTGCTCTGGTGTATAGCTAGTGGAAGTTTATTAAATAATTTGTGCCCCATTAGTTCATAACTGTTTAGTGATTTTGAGTGTCTGTGGAATGGAATATAAATACATGTATTCAGCCTAGTGTTGTAGCAGTGTATATTTTCTCTGCGTTTAGCTTCGGGTAGCTTCTTTTTCGTATAGATTAAGACATACTACCGTCATAATTTTTTGCTCAGAAAACAAAAGTTTACATTGTGCCTTATATGATGAGCCTGTAATTACCCTAATAGCTTTCTTCTGCAGTAGAAGGATGTCACGCACACAACTGGAGTTTCCCCATAAAATGATACCGTAGGTTATTATGCTTTGGAAGAATGAGAGATAGAATATTCTAACATAATTTTTAGGTACAAAATCCATTAGTCGTCTTAACAGATAGAACACCCTAGACAACTTACCATTAAGATACTTGACATGTTGACCCCAAGATAATTTGTCATCCAAATATACCCCTAAAAACTTCACATAACTAGGATCATCAGATGTTAGCTTGTCTTAGACTAAATACTATCTGCTGAGTTTTATTTTCATTAAGCAAAAATCCATTTGCTTTCAACCAGTATCATGCTTGAGCAATTGTCTCTGTAACACAAGTTTTAAGGCTATTGAGGTCATTACTGCTGTTCAGAAAAGTTGTATCATCTGCATATAGAACAGTTTTTGATTTAATACATGCCGGAAGGTTGTTAGTCATTATCAGGAACAGGAAAGGGCCCAGTACAGATCCCTGTGGGAGACCTACCTTAACTTGTTCTACACTGGACAAATCTTTGCCAACACAGACAGCTTGCTTACGGTTCTGTAAAAATGATCTTAATAGTTTAAGGCTATTACCTCTAACACCATAGAAGTCCAATTCTTCGAGTAATAGCGTATGTTCTACACAGTGGCTGAGAGTACCAACTTATTGAATGCCATTTGCAACTAGGCTGTCCTGACAATGTCTGCCCTGTAATCTCAAATAGCAGTTAACTATGGTGTTGCTGTTTACATTCTGGTAAACATTCCAAAGAATAATGCTTGTATAATGCAGTGCTTACAGGTAGAGCAAACTCTGTCTGGGTACAGATAATCAATGCAATTGTTTGGCAGTTTTTGGAAAAAAAAAGATTATAAATAAATAAATAAATAAATAAAAATCGAAGCTTGAAGTATTCCCACATAATTCAAACAGACATTTTCGTTTGGAATTACAATTTGTGATTGTGGAGATGTAGATGACCAGATACTGCAAGTGGTTAAACGAGATGCCTACAGACTGGAATCCCAGGATCTGAGTAGGTAGGTCGCACGATACAATGATCCGAGTGCACTGAGCAGAGTGTGAGAGAGATAGAAAGCAAAGATGAGGCAACTGGGGAACCCATTATCACGTAAATCGCTACACTGAAGTGTATTGAGCTATTGTTCGAATAAGCGTAACAAAATTCATTTGTTCGTACGGGTGTTTCGGTTCTCTGAAAAATGGGAACTACCGTCAGGAAAAAAGTCCGTGTGAAACAGAAACTGATAAAATTGGACTGTTATTTCTCAAAAGTGAACCGGATGCAAGTGATAAGAATTACAATGTGATTTAAATGTTATATTACAAAATAGGTTGTCAGTTTCCAGTGAGTAGTGGAAAAGTAATACAGATTTTAAAAGTTGCACAGTTTGCAAACACACAAAAAAAGCAGTTACTGATAATTACGTGTGTATTTTGAATAATCTGTTCGTGCAGTCTTGTGGTCTGCATTAACCCGGATAGGCAGGAGCTTGCTGGCTCAAATTGATTTTTGTGAGTCTCTCTGACAGTTTATCCAAAACTGTGTAATAATCTGATAGAACCCTAGCTTTTCGTCTCAGTTCGATGACAGAGAGTGGACAGGAGACAGGTGGGGGCACAGGCAGTCCTCGCAGAACACTAATCGTACTGTCGCCGACAGTCGGTGACGGCACCAAATGTGACAAGCGGATCCCTTGTCGAAACACTGCAAAGTTTCTGTGACGCCACAGGAGAGACGTCGGAGTGCCTCAGAAATATTTGCTCCGTCGGGGAAATCTCGAGTGGCTGTCGGCAATTTATTTTGGTGTTTTAAGTTTTTCTACGTTTCTTTGTACATATTTTATTTATTCTACAGATCGTCTGAGGACTGCGCCACCGAACCGTCCGATCTCTCGGAAGACACGAGTGCCCGCAGTAGGCCGGTGACGGGGAGCGCCGTCAGTAGACTGTCGCAGCAGTCGGCGGCCTGCGGGCGGCAGCAGTCGGACGGCGCTTCTCGCGGGAGGTGGCGGAAACTGGCTGCGGGGAAGCCACTGTACCAGCTCACTTGCAGCTCGTGTCTGAAGCTGTTTTCGTCGAGGTACGAGCTGATCCGGCACGTGTTCCTTCACGTCGAAGGTGTAGAACCTCCTCTGCACGTCTGTGTCATGTGTGGAGAGGTGTTTGCTAGTGACGAAGAAGTAGCAGATCACCAGACGAGTACTAGAGCGCAGTGTTACGCATTCGTGCGAGTGGAAAAGTGTGTGGGAACTCTCGAGAAGGTGTGGTTCTGTACCACTTGCGAGCAGACGTTCGAAACTAAACGACGACTGGCAGTTCACGAGGCAGAACGTCACGTCGGGGTCGTCGTCGCGGCCCGCACGGGACTGCCCGTACCGGTGACAAAATTCGATGACTTTCCTCAGCTACGTATCGACAATAATCTGGCAAATCGCCACAGTAGTAAATACGAAAGAAAGCGGGAAAGACCTCTGGGGATATTGCGGCAAAAACCTTCCGGTACCGACTTTAAGAGAAAGCCGGGCAGACCTAGAAAACTTTTGCAGGAGACTTCCCGTAACGATGCCAAAAGAAAACTGGGAAGACCTCCGAAAATACAGTCGGGAGATGCCCTCCGTTCGAACGCAGATATAATTGTAGGGGAGTCCGAAGTTACGGTCGGAGCGCTCGTGGACCGAAAATCTGATGTACTCTCGGGAGAACCTTTCGAGAGAAAATCTGAATCAAATAAGGGTGAAATGCCCAGAAGAAAACCGGGAAGACCTCGTGTTAGGAAACCCACAATAACTCCGGCAGAGCCCAGCAATAGCTTACCGCCGGTAACGTCGGAAGAATATGTCGAAAGAATACCCGAAATGAAACTGGGAGAACCCCTCGATAGGAAGTCGGAAATTCGATCCGGATTTGCTGCCGATGGAGTAGTAGAAATTACAAAGGGAGATACTGTCAGTAGAACACCTCAAATTCCATTAGGACGGATTCTCAATGAAAAACCCAAACTTCCATCAGGAGAGTCTGTCGATAGAATAAATGGAGATAGAATATTGGAAACTGCACGTGGGGAGATTCACGACAGAGAACCAGAAACTGCGTGTGGAGATACTCGCGATAGTGTACCAGAAACTGTACGCGGAGAGAATCTCGACAGAATATTACAAAACGCACACGGAGAGCCTCTCGGTAGAATATCGGAAAGTGCACGTGGAGAGGCTCTCGGCAGAATACTGGAAACGGCACCGGTAGAACCTGTAGGTAGATTGTCCGAATTCGCACCGAGAATAACTCTCAGTAAATACGAAACAACACCGGAGCCCCTCAAAAATAAATCGGGAATAATTTCAGGAGAACCTTTCGGCAGTCGACCCGGTACGGTGCCAGATTGTCTTACCGGTAGCAAACCAAAGAGAAAACGAGGAAGGCCTCCTGGAAGTAAAAACAAAACACCAGGCAAACCTCGCGGTAAAAAACCCAAAATGGTACCGGAAGAGCTTCTCGACAAAACACCTGGAATGACACGAAGTAAAACTGTCCACGGACTACGAGAAATGAGACCGGGAGAGTGTGTAGATCGATTATTAGAAATGACGTGGGGAGCACCGCCGGACGAAATGAGTTCGGGAGCACTCTCGGACGGACAGTACGAAATGAGATCCGAAGAATTTCTCGATCGACTGTTCGATCTGAGACCGGGAGAGCTCCCAGATAGACTGCACGAAATGACACTGGGAGAACACCTGTACAGACTATACGAAATGGCACCGCAAGAACAACACTACAGATTGCACGAAATGGCACCGGGAACTCCTCTCGACAGTAACTTCGGTGCGTCACCACGAGAGTCTCCCGATAAAGTGCACGATACGACGCAGGGAGAGTCACTGTACAGATTGCACGAAATGACAACGGTAGAGTCTGTACACAGACTTAGTGAAATGTCACCAGTAGAGATCCTCTATAGAAAGCACGAAAGTGCACCGGAATCTCCTCTAGATAGAATACCTAAAATGGCAATAGCAGAGCCCCTGTCTAGGCTACACGAAATTACTCCAGTAGAGATTGTCTACACAGACCTCGAATCTAAGTGTCAGGAAGTTAGACCGGGATTGCCTCTGGATCCGATACCCAAAATATCGTCAGTAGAGCCTTTCGGTACACTAACTGAAATGACACCAGGGAAGCCTCTCCAGAGACTATCAGATGTGGCAGCAACAGAGACCCACCGTAGACTGACCGAAATGGCACCGGGAGAAACGCTCCGTAGACTGTCCGAAAAGGGACCGGACGAGACCGTCCGTAGTCCGTGTGAAATGACACCGGGAGAGATCCTCGGTAGACCTTCCGAAATGACACGGGGAGAGACATTCCACAGATCCCCCGAAATGGCACCGGGAGAGACTCCGGGTAGATCCTCCGAGACGCCACCGGGAGAGGCTCTTCGTAAACTGTCACCGGGGGAGCTTTTCCACGGACTGCCCGAAATTGGACCGGGAGAGCCTCTCCACAGACTTTCCAAAATAGCACCGGGAGAGACCCTTCGTAGGCCATCCCAAATGGCTCTGGAAGAGACCCTCCACAGGCCATCCAAAATTGCATCTGGAGATCCTCTCCACAGGCTATCTGAAATGGTACCAGTAGAGCCTTTCCATACAATATTTGAAATGGCATCAGCAGATCCCTTCCAAACATTATTCGAAATGGCACCGGGAGAAGCTTTCCCTGTACTACCCGAAATGGCACCGGGAGATCTTTACCGTAGACAGTCTGAAATGGCACCACGAGAGCCTCTCGACAGCAAACCTGAAATAACACCGGGAAATTTTATCGATGGCATACCAAAAAGGAAACGAGGAAGACCTCCTGGAAGTAAAAACAAAAATCCGGGAAAACCTCGGTGTAGAAAATCTCAAACTACACCGAGAGAGCCTCTCGATACAGACGCTAAAACTACGTCGGGAAAACCTCGAGATAAAATGCCCGAAAAGCCACTGCGAGAGCCTCGGGATAGTGTACCGGAAATGTCACCGGGAACCGTAAGTGATGGCGTACCTGATATTCTGTCGGGAGAGCCTGGTGATAAGAAATCCAATAAAAAATCGGGAGAGACAGAGAAATGGCCCTGCCATTTTTGTCAGCAATTATTTTGTTCTCTTTCGGGCTTAAAGAGGCACCTGGTCAGACATACGGGGGAGCGCAACTATGTGTGTGATTTCTGTGGCAAGTCTTTTGCTCGTTCAGACAATCTGCGAGTGCACAAGTATACCCATACGGGAGGCCTGCCGTACAAGTGTAATGTCTGTGGTAAAGCCTTTGGCTGGGCGTGTCACCTCAGGGATCACAAACGTAAACATTTGCCGGAGTCCTCGTAAGTATGTAAAATATGTAACGGTGTGTTCTGAAGTTCTAGGGCTCTGACAAAACATACTTGCGCACACAGAGATACTGTACGAGAACCTTCCCACCACTGGGTGAATGTCGATGTTCCTGTAAACTGACCAAATGTGAATACGAGTGATGGTGATACGTGAAGAAAATTCTGAAGAAATGCTACTATTTCTGATCTCTGTGATTTCGCTCTTTGTCCGTACGGATCGACACTGCCAGCATTGTGTTGCTTTTAAAATGTTCTCATCTAAAGCAGTTCCCACACCATTGAATAGAAATTACCAGTCGAGCTGGAAATATATGCATCTGTTTCTTGAGGCTTTTATGAAAGACCGAAAAGTTCATACAAATGATGTTCCTTACACTCACTTATAATGTGTGAGTTACAGTTTTAAAGAAATATTAGGGTTATGATAAACTGGACAAGGCTGGTGAGCTTTGAAACAAAACAAATTTAAATTGTAATTAAGTGTACAAAATAGTTCTGTCTTAAATGGCAGTACTCTTCTCTTTCAAAATAAGTAATAATTAGCAAACTTATATGTGATACAAACATCCTCTCTGAGCCGTGGTGCTGCAAAGAAATTAATGTCACAGAGGGGTGTTTTTTTTTTTTCTTTTGTGATAGCTGCTGTACTGTATTGGAAGAGACCAGAGTTGGATTGTGAGAAAAGCAGGTGTAACTAAGCCAGATACTGATCTTCCTGAAACATTTTATACTCCACATAACTTGTGCATATGCCCTAATTTTTATCTTCTGTAATGTAAAGTGCCTGCTAATTATTTATAATGCGTACACGTAGAACCTGCCGCAGAAACAATTTTCACTGTGTTACTGTGATCTAGTTATTTTGTATGGTGTAAATGATATATTTTGAAACACTCTTTTGTATTGTTCTTGTAATGATATGTTGTATTTAATCAAAACATGATATAGAATAGGAATCTTATAATGTGTTTATGACATCCATCTCGGTCATCTGTATATCTGAAGCAACCGTGTCCTAATTCGAGAGACTGAAGAAATAATAACCTTTTCAAAGAAAATATATTAAAGAAATCCTTTTTTATAAAAAAACTGAATTACTCCTAGATTATTATTTGTGCAAGGGACTGTTGTAATTTCTCCTCTCGTTCAGCCCAAAATATTTTAAATTACTGCCTCTGCGCCTCACACTCCCAATATGTTATTTGCAAAGCCTGACATTTTTTGCACTTTCAGGAAAGACTAGGACTTGTGTTGTGTATTTACTGCCGTTTGTAAGTTTACGATAGATATGGCCGGGTATGACATTTGTGTCAAAACAAACATTGAAACAGAAATATTGTCTGTGTGTCGTGTGACATACAAACAATACTGTACATTGTATATGCCGGAAATAACATGTTCGTAAATCATCTAGAAGCCTTACTATCCTATTTAAGAATTTAAAAAAATGTGGTTGCTGGTGTTTTAACCTAGCTCTTCTTCAAAACTCTTCCAGTAAAAGTTTGACAATAACATTGTCATTCAGTCCTCCTACAGTAAACTTTCCAAATAGAATAGTGAAGATAGCCATTGATGAATCCTTTATAGACAAATTAAAGGAACAAAATTGTGCCACAAAACCATTAATTGAAAGCCTTTCAGGCCGTAACATACAACTCTTGTTCTAAGTGTAAATACTGTGCAGGTTGAAGTACACAAAATTTGAGTGTAGGTGAGTAATTAATCTGCCAAAAACTGAGTATTTTAGGAAAATGCTCAAAAATATGAATTGGAGAGAGCTTACAGAGGTTGTTAGCTCGTGACATTAATGAAAAATACACTGATCAGTCAGCGTATTATGGTCACATATCGAATAGCCGGTATGTCCAACAGTGGTGACACATCAAGGCACGGAAGCAGTGAGGCGTCGGTAGGTCGGTGGGGGGTGTTGTCCACACAGGTCATCTAATTACTGTAAAATCCAGTGGGAGGGGGGGGGCGATGAGCTCCGACACATCCCAGATGTGTTCGGTCGGGTTCAGATCTGACGAGTTGGGGGGCCAACATATCGACTGTAACTGGCCATTTAGTTCCTCGAACCACTCCGTCACACTCCTGGCCTAGTGACACGGCACATTATCTTGTCGCAAATTGCTGCAGCCGTTGGGAAACACGACTGTCACGGTACACAGTCTGCAACTGGTGCACGATACTCCTCGGCAGTCACGGTGTCTCTCACGAGCACCACTGCACCCGTGGAGCGTAACGGAGCCACCACCGACTTTCCTCCTTCCGGCAGTACAGGTGTCGAGGAGCTGTCCCCCTGGAAGATGACAGATTCGCACCCTTCCCATTGGCTCGGTGAAGAAGATATCGGGATTTGTCAGACCATGTAGTGCTCTGCCACTGCACCAGTGTCCGTTGCTGACGGTCGTGTGCCTCCGAAGTTGTCGACAGCGCGGTGTTAACGTCGGTACGTGCACGGATCGTCAGCTGCGGAGGACCGTCGTTAGGAGTGTCCGGTGCACTCTGTGTCCGGACACACTTGTACTCTGGCCAGCATTAAAGTCTCACGTTAGTTCTGCCACAATACACCGCCTGTACCGTTTTAACACTCCGCCCGATCTACGGCATCCGACATCTGTAGCGAGTGGCGGCTGCCAGATGCCACGACATCCGGACACAGTTTGACCTCGTTTTGCCACGTGTCGAAGACCCTTACCGCGACACACCTCGAACAGCCCACGAGTCGTACAGTTTTCCAATGTTCGTGCCGAGCCACCGGGCATCGCAACCTGTCCTCGGCCGAACCCAGACAGATCGCGCGCCTTCCCCACTCTTCACACAGGTAGCACACTACATACACTGTGCCCGTGTCTGACGAGCAGTCATTCCTCGCCAGGTGATGCCCGGACAGGTTTGTATCGACAGTAGGCCGGTGGTCGTAATGTTCTGACTGATCACTGTATAACACACTAATTAATAAAGCCATTACCTCAAATGAAAACTTCCTTCCTCCAAAATTAATTCAGGTGAAATAGAAGTGTACAACGAAACTGTGGTTTAGTCGAGGAATATAGTTCTCTCGTACGACGAGTGGGAAACTACGGCAGCCAGTGACAGCTCCGATGTTAACGATTTGAACCGTTACGAGGAATACTACAGAATATTAAGGAAAATAATTGAGATATCTAAGCAAATGCACCGTGTGAAGAACGTAACTATATAAGGGAACAAATAAAAACAGTACGTGTTGTAGAGAAAAAAAGACTAACTACTGGGTGGTTGTAATTAAAATGCAGTTACTCTCAGAGGTCCAGTGTGGGATGTAATTATTGTATAGCAGTGAAACTTGGTAGATATTAAAAGATAATTAGTTCCCATTTTGGCCACCATCTGCAAATCTGGTGTTGTCAGTGCAAGAAAGATGCATAGAAATGTTTCCAGATGTAATGGATTAGGAATGGGATGTGGAGGAAAAGGTCAGAGGAAGTGAGAAGTACATAATTTCGATTTTATTACTAACTGCTACTCACACAACTTGTTCGTCATTAATACCCGAGACACAGACAAGATGCTGCATCTGTAAAATTACTCGACCAACAGTCGCTCGTAGCAGTTCCGGTGGAATCTGAGCAAAGTGTTCCTGTGTACTGACCTTCAGAGTAGGTAGAGACTGAACGTGTCCCCGGTAAATGTATCCTTTTAGATATCCCCAGAGGCAAAAGTCACGTCAATTCAGATTGGGTGATATCGCCGGCCTTCGGAGGTAACACATTCGCGGAATGTCACAGTAATCCATCCTTCACTGGACCGAGCTTTATAAGGTGTTGCCCCACGTCGCATTAAAACAGTGGTTTCCACAAAGTTGCGCCCTTCCGAAGTGGGAATCACGTGGCGTACGACGAGGTCTCGGTAACGTCCAGATGTTACGGTACGCCTGACCGACCCCCCTGGGTATTTTGTCCTTCCAGAAGTGCGTACCGAGAATAAAGGTGCTCGTCGAATCCGCACCGAATGATCACAAACTGCAAGTGCGTGGCTCTTTCTGTACAATTTGTGGGTTAGCAGTACCCCAAATTTGGTATGTCTGTGTATCTATTGCACCCTGTACTGCAAAATGTGCCTCGTCGCTCGGCCACTCGTTATCACCTTCGATCTGCGCCAAAACCGAAAGCAAATTGACATTGTTGCTGTGGATCGTGAGGTTTCAGTCACTGCAGTGTCTGGATCTTGTGCCAGTGTAAAATAGACAACAAAACTTTCTGATAGTGTCGAACCCAGGATGAACTGTTCTTGTGACACTGCACGAGCACTTGCAGTGCTGCGAGGTCAGTTACAGCAACGGCAACCTTGTCAATGACTTCCACCAGGTGCCACATCCAGCTCACTCCCGTTTTTGAACTTCTTTAGACTATTTAACGACATCGGGCTTCTCCTCGGACCTTTCGGTCAGCAGTACTCTTTCAGTGCAGCACTGTAACTACTGCTGTGCACGTAAAACAGTTTCACTGACAGTGCACGCTCCCTCTTCTGGACGGCAGTACCGTTCATTCATGCTGTGGCTCGTCAAATGGCAGTGTGAATGTCGTACTGTCATACAAACAGTGTACTAGATTACACCTGACGGCCAAAATTGGAACTAATATTTGTCCGTAAAAAATTAGTTGCTCATTTTCTACCCAGTTTAGTGCCGTACGATAATTACGACCCACTCTGGACCTCCGTCAGTAGCTGCATGTTAATTGCAACCACCCGATAGAAAGGAACGGGAGCAGATAGTCGACAACACGGTGGTAACAGATGAGCGTAGTGTGGCAAGTCTCTGTTATGAGGCCTTTGTGTCTGTTACTGATGCACTGTGTGATCAAAAGTATCTGGACGTCCCCAAAACATACATTTTTCATATTAGGTGCACTCTGCTGCCACCTACTGCCAGGTACTCCACATCGGCGACCTCAGTAGTCATTAGAAATCGTGAGAGAGAAGAATGGGTCGCTCCGTGTCACGCACGGGCTTCGAACGTGGTCAGGTGATTGGGTGACACTTGTGTCACACGTCTGTACGTGAGATTTCCACACTCCTAAACATCCCTAGGTCCACTGTTTCCAATGTGATAGTGAACTGGAAACGTGAAGAGACACATCCAGCACAGAAGTGTACAGGCCGACCTCGTCTGTCGAATGACGGAGACTGCCGACAGTTAAAGAGGTTCGTAATGTGTAATAGGGACATCTGTCCAAACTGTCACACAGGAATTCCAAGCTGCATCAGGATCCACTGCGTACACATTGGACGATCGAACAGTGGAAAACATTGTGTGGAGTGACGAATCACGGTACACGATGTGGCGATCCGATGGCAGGGTGTGGGTAAGGCGAACGCCCAGTGAACATTATATGTAGTACCGACAGTAAAATTCGGAGGCAGCGGTGTTACGGTGCGGTCGTGTTTTTCGCGGAGGGGGCTCGCACCCCTCGTTGTTTTGTGTGGTACAATTGCAGCACAGGCCTACACTGATGTTCCGAGCACCTTCTCGCTTCACACTGTCGAAGAGCAATTCGGGGACGGCAATCACACCTTTCATCACGATCGAGCACCTGTTCGTAATGCACGGCGTGTTGCGGAGTGGTTACACGACAGTAACAGCCCCGGCCCGCACAGAGTCCCGACCCGAATCCTACAGAACACCTTCGGGACGGTTTTCGAATGCCGACTCCGTGCCAGGTCTCGCCGACCGACGTCGGTACCTATCCCGAGTGCAGCACTCCGTGAAGAACGGGCTGCCATTCCCCGAGAAACCGTCTGGCACCCGACGTAACGTATGCCTGCGTGAGCGGACTCTGTCATCGAGACTGAGGGTGGCTCGACACTGTATCGAATTCCAGCATTACCGATGGAGGGTGCCAAAAACTTGTAAGTCATTTTCAGCCTTCAGCCAGGTGTCTGATACTTTTGGTCACATGGTGTATGTGATTCATCAGAGAAGTCCACCTGTCAGCACTCAGTTGCGGTACTGGCACGCAAATTCCAGACTTTCTCGCCACAGCCACAGGTCCGAGAACCCGGTGCCCGCTGTAGAGGCCCGTGCGCAGCAACGTTCGCCGAACAGTCGTCTAGGAGACACGGTGGATACTGTCGCTCTGTTCATCGGAGCAGACAGTTTCACATCTATTGGCCCGTACACGCCTCTGCAGCCGTCATTCGCCCCTATCGTCTAGGGCACACGGTTGCTTTGGCACCGGTTTAGGTAGAACCGTTTTGCCATACGGGGCGTACTTTTAACTGTGGTGGTTCGTGAACAGTTTACAGACTTAGCCTTTTTGGAAATGCTTCCACATCTGACCCAAAAGCAGTGATCGTGCCCTTTTGCGTGTCAGACAAATCACTCCGTTTCTGCATTATGACAAGTGCAACGTCATCCGTTGTGCCCCCCGGCACACTTTGTATACCCTCCACTGCCGGTGCAGCTACCTGACGTCTGTGAGTGGTTATTGCAGGTCGGCATGAAACATTCGCGTTAGTCGCATTAATGTGACTGGACCGTGTGACATCTAAGTACAGGTTCGCACGACGGAGAGCCTAATTCGATCTGTGAAACTGAACGAAAATATTATTGAGCATAGTATATGGACCACATCCTCAGTACAGAAATTTTAGCGTTAGCAAAAGGTTATACTTGCAGTCGGACTAAACTGTTAATTGGATCGTTTTACCGACCCTCTGACTGAACATATACTTGCTGAACAGTTCAAAGAAATCTTGAGTCTCATTTCAAACAGGTACCTCACTCATACAATTATAATCAGTGGCGACTTCATTCTACCCTCGATATGCTGGAGAAATTATACGTTTAAAGCTGGTGACAGGCATAAAACGTCATCCAAAATTGTACCGAATGCTTTCTCAGAAAATTATTTTGAACAATTAGTTCACGAGCCCACTCGAAGCATAAATGATTGCGAAAGCATACTTGACCTCATAGCAACAAATAATCCTGGACAAATAGGGAATTTTGTGGCAGATACGAGGATTAACGACCACAAGGCAGTTGCTGCTACGCTGAATACTGTAACACCTACAACCGTCAAAAAGAAACACAACGGACATCTATTTAAAAAAGCCGATGAAAATGCTTTGAACACCTTTTTAAGAGACAATATCCACTCCCGATCTGATCACATAAGCATAGAAAAGATGTGGAATGATTTCAAAGAGATAGTATCGACGGCAGTTGAGAGATACGTACCACATAAATTAATAAGTGGTGGTACTGATCCCCAATGGTACACGAAACGGGTCAGATCGCTGTTGGCAGAAGCAACGAAAAAAGAATGCCGAATTTAAAAGAATGCAAAATCCTCAAGATTGGCAAAGTCTTGCAGAAGTTCGAAATCTAGCACGTAGAGCAAACCAGAGACTGCGATTCATTGGCAGAACACTTAGAAGGTGCAACAGGTCTACTAAAGAGACTGCTTACACCACTCTTGTCCGCCCTGTTCCGGAGTGTTGCTGTATGGCGTGGGATTTGCATCAGGTGGGACTGACGGATGACGTCGAAAAAGTTCAAAGAAAGGTGGCTCGTTTTGTACTATCAAGGAATAGGGAAGATAGTGCCACGGACATGATACGTGAATTGGAGTGGCAATCATTAAAACAAAGGCATTTTTCAGTGAGAAGGGACCTTCTCATGAAATTTTAATCACCAGTTTTCTCCTCCGATTCCGAAAACATTCTGTTGGCACCCACCTACATAGGGAGAAACGATTGTCACGATAAAATAAGAGAAATCGGGGCTCGCACAGAAAAAGTTAAGTGCTCGTGTTTCCCACGTGCCATTCGAGTGTGGAACGGCAGAGAGACACTTGAAAGTGGTTCATTGACCCTTCTGCCAGGCACTTTATTGCGAATAGCAGAGTAATCGACAAGATGTGGATGTGGTAAGTTTTACACCAACATAAGATATTTTTTGCTGAATGTCACTAATTACACAATATTTTAGAATATTAAGGCAAATAGGACTATTTTCAGTTTGAAGTAGGGTTGTCTTGTTGGGAGATCTGAGTTGGGGCACAAAGTTAGTGCCTGTGCAATCACTATTCATTTCCAACCAGTAACATCTGCTGGTAAACGTGATTTGATAACAACACAGTGTTGCAGACTAAATAGTTGGCCTACCTACAGTGTTTGCCCATTTTTATTCTGAGGTGCACATTTCACTATACACTCAGAAGTTCGATCTCTGAACTGAGCTCTAGCACTGTGTACGTCAGTGGCAAAACTGGTCGTTACCTGGGAACCACGTTCGATAAAAGATCCGCATCTGTGACGGTACAATTTCGTGTATCGGGCCAAAATATATAGGAAACACTAAGTTAAATCTTTAGGTGATATCTGTATTTACTTTTGGGAAGGCATAAACAGCTCAAACCAGTTTTGTAGAACCTGCAACCTTGAAAACACATATACGCTTGGATTAAAGATACTGTAATGGTAATGAAAGAATAAGCATTATGAAACCAAATTTTGTGCTTTTGTAAGGGCACTTCTGTGACAACAAAACCTGCTGCTAGCTAACGTTCACACCACACATGCCCCATATCACTCAGAATGCCCTCCACGAGGCAGTTCAGACGTTACCGCTCGAGCGCATCCCACTCTTTGACGCAGGGCCTCTCGATTTTGTTATCCTACGTGTGAGGAGGGTCCAGGTCTCGAGCCTCTGCAGTTAGGTCTATGTGGATAGATACCGTGGGGCATTCCGTTCAGTTCATTCTTGCTTCCTAGATGAAGTAATGCTAAAACTATTTTTAAATTCCATCATAGCCTATCGGAATTTATTATGAAGGTGAACTGGCCAGGGTAAAATGTGACCCTTTTCAAATGCAGTATGTATGTCGTGTAGTAAAGTTCATCTATGAAAAAGTGACTTCAGCATGGAGTAGACATTCAAAATGGTTTCAGCACGCGACGTTAGGTGGAAGAATATGTTTCGATGCCGTGTGAGTGTACCGTCATTCCACCTTACACAGTCTTTGAACATTTTAGCAGCACACTGGCACTTTTAACTTCATTCGAGTCATAATCACCAGCACAGACGAGACGGGTTCACACGTGTCGGAAACTGTGTGGGCGACTAGACAGTGCCACATCGAGAGGTAAGTCACGTGACGCAGAATGTGATGACGTTTTTACAAATGCTTCAGTGTGATGTGGCTTGAATATTGTGAAGTATCAGATTAAAAGTATTTTTATAGAAGTGTACTGTATTTGCAGACAAATGCAAAAGTGTTGTTGCTCATCGTGTTTGCATATATGCGAGCACAAATTATTGGGTATGTGTAACTCTGTCACTGAGAAACTTCAGCAACATTACTAACCTGAACAGTGCTTCTTGTGTGCAAATGTCCTGACAGTATGACACTAGTACTTATAAACTTTATTGCATTTCTAAGTTGCAAAATATTCTGAACTTAATTGCTAATTAAGGAACAATCAAGACTTAATCCTGGTCACATGTGTGATTAACTGTTATACAATTAACAGTGTAATTGGTTATTTCACTAAAGGCTTATCATAATATACGTGTGAATATTTTCAAGCTTGTGGCACGTTATTTGAGTCATGTTGCTACCTACATAGCTAATACCTTCAGGTACAGTCAGTTGCAGTGAGGAGAGTGAACATAACGTTACATTACATATATAGTTTTCCGTGTATCAGAAGGTGAGTGAATGACTGACATAAACTATCACGCTCTAGTTGGTGATCAGTGAATGAATGTACAAGTGCACCACATTTCAATTTGTAACATGTTACGTACAGGATAGGTACTGCAGTCAAATAGTATAATAAAATACAATACACCCAATACCATCAAATTTTGTTATGACAGGTACTGGTCTCAAATTACCTTCAGTACTTTGATAGGCATCCGACATCACTAAGCAATACTGACCCAAAATTTGACCGATCCACGTCCTCACCAAAGCTGTGGGATTGCCTTCTCGGCCACCTGCACGTACTTCTGTAACGATGTCGAGGAACCGGACAAATCCTGCAGTCGTCAGTGAAGAGAACCGGTCACCGTCGATCCCGTTCGGAGTGTTCCCTCGCCCGTCACAGTGCTGTCGCTCTTAAAGGACACTTACCTATCGAAACAGTTGTGTCCTAGATGCTGACACAGCTGTGTGGAGACGAGTCGACACGACCGGTCCAGAAGGCAGTGTGCAGTTCTGTCGCATTCTCCTCGGGGGACCTACGAGCCGTAGCGCGTAGGTGACAATCCACAGCCGGTGTCGTCATCCACAGACGACCGTTATGAGGGTGGCGTTTGATCTTTTGCGTTTCACTGTAGTGATCGAATGTCAGAACGGTGTCGCTGTGAATTGCGCCAATTTGGTGGGCAACTTCCCATTGCTGACAACTCTTATTGCGGTAAAAGGGCAATGTGGAAGTTACTGGCAGATTAAAACTGCGTGCCGGACAGGTCTCTGACCCGAGACCTCTGTCTTTCGCAGGCAAGTGCTCTACTGGCTGCTCTGTCTGGGCACAACTCGAGACCCTCCCTCAAGGCTTTACTTCCACCAGTACCTTACCTCTAACCTTCCAAACTTCACAGAAGGGTTCCCACAGGACTAGCACTCTGTGAAGGGAGGGCACTACTGAGACACGGCTTCGTGTAGGATAGGCGGAGGTGTCGGGCTCGAGTCTCGGTGCGGTGCACAGTATTAATCTGTCAGGAAGTTCTAAATGGGAACATACTCCTCTGATGCAGAGAGAAAATATATTTTAGCACGGATAATGTGTGCACAACTCAGTTCGAAATTACCCTCGTAGGCCCGTCGACAGGTCAAACTTTACACGAGGCCGCACTGTCCAGTTTGAGACGAGACACAGTAAGCTCTACTGGCTACGTAGATGTACGTCTATTTAGTTACACAGATGTACGTCTATTTAATTACACAGGTGGTTGTACGGAGTGATCTCTCGTGTTCACAAGAGTATCGAGAAAGGGGCTTCTGATTATTAAAATTTTTCGAGCTACAGTGTGGTAAGCAATATTTTTCGGGAAGTTTTTTTTATGATGCTGTTGTGGTTCCATTGAAAACAACACTGCAAATTCCCTTTCCAGAGCTTGTGTTACATCTTCTAAGTGAGATGCTAAACCGCTACCTTCCTTCCTTTTTGTAACATGTTTGAATTATACTAACACAGTATTAAAATAACTTCATAGGTAATTTCTCACACTGCCTCTAGCCTCGTGTTCACACAGGTCACTTACAGGCAACTGTGCCTCCAGCCCACTGATACACAACTTAGCTGCAATTTTTGAAACGAAATGCAACTCGGTGCTCGAAATTAGTTATCCGATCAAAAGTAGTCTGTTGAATGTGGAACTGCTGTGGCTGTAAACTTTACAACATTTGCGGTTTTTGGTTGAAAGCTGCTCTTCAGAGAGAAAAAAAGAATTGTTCTGGAAAGGTTAGTATTCTTTCTTTCAAGCAGTTACCGAATGAACATTTTGGGCAGATTCGAGCAGAGTTGAGTGCAGGAGGGTGCTGTTCACCGCTGGGCAAGGGTTCCCACACCGACCTTTCCGGTGCCACACTGTCCTGTATCCCATCCTACCGACACCTCTCACTCTTCTCCACTCTATCCCAGATCGCTCCCACAATTTCACCTCATCCAGTCACATCTGTCATCCTCCCTTCTTCACACTTATCTACCCTCAGACCTGCTGCCCACAGTAAGATATATGTTTTATTATATATGTCTTTTCTGTGATCTCATTGTGACTTCACGCCAATTTTGGTGAGTGTTTGCCTTTCGCTATCGTCGACTCCCTCAGATTTCGTCTCGTTTTTCCACTTTTTCATCCGTTTCTTCCTTCTCGTGATTCTTCCGACATTTTTGGGTGTATTTTTGCGAATTTTTTCGGACGTAATTCTACGTTATTCACATAATTTTTTCTACCACCATATATCCTTGCTCCTTCCGTATGCGTCAATACCGAAAAGTTTCCTTATCCCTAGCCAGAACCCAGTCCCACATACTGTTCCTGCGTTGTTGCTCGGCTCGTGGAATCCCCCCAAATGATCTTACTATCAAATTACCCATCTCTGGCTGCCACGCTTCCTTCCACAATGACCTCCATCTGTTCAGATTCCGTCAACCCTTAGCTCTCACCAACGTAGTCCTGCAAAACCGTATCAACCGAGCCCGAGCCTCCTTACAATACCTTCTCTTCATTCGTAAAATCCTCTTGCTATGCAATCCCAAATTCCTGGAATTAGTAACACACACTGTAACTTGCCCTCCAGAAACTAGAGCAACATGCACAATGCCACCTCAAAAAACTCACCATCCTGCTCACTTCCCACTCCCACTTCGGAATACCACTGTCTACGACCTCTACGACTACCTCCAAACCTCCCCCTCATAGCTGACAAACCTTGTCTCACGGACCTATTACATTTACCCCACTGTCCAAACCTCCCTCCCACCACCACACAGACCAGAAAAACACTCTTGAACCTTTCCTCCATAAGCCTTAGTCTCACATAAATATCAGTCCTTTCCAAACGCCCAACCTTTTGCTCCACTCGCAAAGTCGTACACGCAGTACTTGTCGAGGACCTTCTCCCAGTCCCTACAATGGAAACACGTTTTCGCCACCAACCCTACCAGTCAGACTCGACCAAAGGCCAATGTTGAACTCCTCCATCCAACTGTGATCCACTCCCACTGCCACCAAATCATCCCCTGTTAACTTCCCAGAATTTCTTAACCTCGAACTATGTGTCACCGTCATTCCCCAAATCTCTCTACGTGCAAACTAACCATACATCCACAGAAAGAACTGCACCCCACCATCTTGACATTATGATCCTACCTGCAGACAAAAGCTCCACCACTGTCGTTCTGAACTGCAAGGATTACCTGGACGAAGGACTCCAGCAGCTGTCATACATCCACTTACAAACCTTGTCACAGTGACCCCATTCGAGAAATGCAGCAGGGTCTCCAGTCTCTCCTCAAATCCATAGGCTCATCCCAGAACCTCTCCCCAGAGTCTTTGCTACCAGTACTCACACTCCTATCTTCCGCAAGCTTCCTAAAGTCCATAAACCCAACCACCCAGGACGTCCCATTGTGGCTGGTAATTTTCCATCCACTGAGAGAATCTTTGCTCTCGTAGACCAACACCTTCAGGCTATTTCCCGGGACCTACCCTCCTATATAAAAGATACCAACCATTTCCTCCACCGACTCTCCTGTCCCTTTACCACACAGTGCTCTGCTCATCGTGTTGATGCCACCTCCCTTTACACTGACATCACTAATTCCCACGGCCTTACTGCTGTGGAACATTACCTTTCCCAATGCCCGCCAGAGTTCAAGCCGACGACTTCCTTCCTAGTCACCGTGACCGACTATGTCCTCACCCAGTCTTACTTCTCCTTAGAAGGCATTACTTACAAACAAATCCGAGGTACAGCTATGGGCACCCACACGGCACCATCCTCTTCCAACCTATTCGTGGGCCATCTAGAGGAATCCTTCCTAAACACCCAGAATTCTAAACCCCTCATCTAGTTCAGATCCATCGACGACATCTTTGCGATCTAAATCGAGGGTGGAGACACCGTATCCACATACCTCCAGAATGTTAACAGCTTCTCCTCCATTTGCTTCACCTGATCCTGCTCAACCCAACAAGCCACCTTCCTCCACCTCAAAGATGGATACATCAGTACCTCTGCCCATATCAAACCTACTAACCACTTGCAATACCTCCACCTCGACAGCTGCCACCTGTTCCGTACCGAGAAGTCGCTTCCGTACAGCCGTCACCCGTGGTTATCACGTACGCAGTGACGAGCAGTACCTCTCGAAATATACCGAAGGTCTCACTGAAGGCTTCACAGACTGTCATTATTCTCCCGACCTCGTACAACTGCTTAGCGCGCTGACCGACAGGACATCCTTCATTTCAATGACTGCTTCACAGTCTGTGCCACGTGGATCCTTCCCACCAACTTTTCCGAATCCTACATTCCTGTAACCCTCCTGGCCTCAACCTTCGTTAGTCTTTGTCCTCACCCTTCCAGCCCCTTCCCCGTTCCAATTCCAGTGCAGTCCTTTTACTTCTCTCCTTTTCCACTCCCTTCCCCCACCTCTCCCGACTGCACCTAGCTTCCCTATCCTCTCTCCACCTCGTCCTTGCAGCACTTCGCTGTCCCCGCCCCACGCTGCTAGCCCTCTCCCTGCCTTCCCCAGCCCCCTCCTCACCCCCACCCATTTGTCGCTCCCATCGTGCACTGCTGCTGTTGCTCGCAATATGGCTTCAGCTGCAGTTGTGTGTATGTCGTCTATTTTCTACAAAGGCCTCGTTGGCCAAAAGCTTATATTGTGACAGTTTTTTGTAGTGCCTATCTGCGACTCGGCGTCTCCGCTGTGCAGTGTGTACTAGCATCTCTCCTTTTCGTGATATTGTTCCAATTTTTACGTTAGTTACACTGTAAATAAACCGAAATAATATCCCGTACACATTGATGGAAAAAAAAAAAAAATCACATCACCAAATATAATGTAGAGTAACAAAAACTCGGGAATTTACTTGTCCAGTTAACATTCCCAAGTGAGTACCACTACAAGATCAAAGCTATTATGAAAAAAATATTTTAAAAAACTTTACACTTTGAAAGTTTCAAAAATAGCTGCCAGAATTGGACTCCGTGAACAAATAATCCCAATAACCCTAAACAAAATTGGAAGCACATATTAAACCGGAGCAAACATAACCTAGTATGTGCCAGAAAGTTATAGAATTTCTGTGTGTTTTCTTAGCTGAAGCCTGGAGCCCTGTTGCAGGAGTTCCTGTACGATTTATTTCTGACAGTTTGGCTTGGTGTCGTTTAAGAACTATCCCACATTTTCCCAGCAATTTCATCTTTGAATCGGTATTAAATGTGATTTCTCTTTGCCAATTGTATTGCCACTCTTCACAAGTCATTGCTGGTTAAACTTGAGGAAGGAAGCCTCTTTAGCGTAACATTAAACCACTTTTCTTCAATATCTGCCTCTTTTTGTTTTTGCTACTTCATCAGGCGTAGTGTACTTCTTGTTGGACACCCTCATAACGGTTGTTTTTGGAACATTTAACTGTCCACTGATCTTCTTCCAGCCCACCTGTTATGAACTACATCAATACCTTTAGTCATTTTAGACAGACACCATTGTCTTTGATCAGTCCTGTTCCCTCAATTACCCTCGTGGAATCTGCAAGAGAATAAGTGTGCATGCTAATACAGAAAGACATTAAATGTAAAATGTGGGGGGGTCCAGTTTATGTATCTAAAACTTACATTTTGTAACAGAATAATTTTTTAACCAAACATTTAAATCAAAATGTAAAGGTATTTGATACAAATGTGTGAAATTAAAACAGATATGCTGTGTGTGAATGCTGTAGCAGACATTACTATGACAAATATCACTTTTTCGTACAATGGTACGCATTTACACTGTGTGTAAATAACTGCACTTCAAGTAATTTATGTAGCACCCAGCATTCACGATACAGGTCGTTGTTACCACTGCACTAACAATCATTCAACTGTAAAGTACACCAACTATTGTGATAGAAACTACTCTAAAAGCTGCGTATTTCACCTCATACTGTCATAGTTTATCCGATTTCACTGTATAAAATACACTATGTGATCAAAATTATCCGGACACCCCGAAAAACATACATTTTTCATATTAGGATCATTGAGCTGCCAGGTACTCCATATCAGCGACCTCAGTAGTCATTAGACATCGTGAGAGAGCAGAATGGGGCACTCCGCGGAACTCACAGACTTCGAATGTGGTCAGACGATTGGGTGTCACTTGTGTCATACACCTGTACGCAAGATTTCCACACTCCTAAACATCCCGAGGTCCACCGTTTCCGATGTGATAGTGAATTGGAAATGTGAAGGGAGACGTACAGCACAAAAGCGTACAGGC
This sequence comes from Schistocerca cancellata, assembly GCF_023864275.1. Taxonomy (NCBI): domain Eukaryota; kingdom Metazoa; phylum Arthropoda; class Insecta; order Orthoptera; family Acrididae; genus Schistocerca; species Schistocerca cancellata. The sequence continues at coordinate 145,295,896 of NC_064636.1, read as the reverse complement.
CGACCTCGTCTGTTGACTGACAGAGATCACCGACAGTTGAAGGGGGTCATAATGTGTAATAGCCAGACGTCTATCCAGATCATCACACAGGAATTCCAAACTGCATCAGGATTCAGTGCAAGTACTATGACAGTTAGGCGAGAGGTGAGACTGCTAAGGTCATCAGTCCCTAAGCTTACACACTACTTAACCTAAATTATCCTAAGGACAAACACACACACCCATGCCCGAAGGAGGACTCGAACCTCTGCAGGAACCAGCCGCACAGTCCACGACCGCAGCGTCGTAGACCACTCGGGCTAACCCCGCACGGCGTGCAGCTGCTCATAAGCCACACATCACGCTGGTAAATGCAACGATGTCTCGCTCAGTGTAAGGAGCGTAAACATTGTACAATTGAACAGTGGAAAAATGTTGTGTAGCGTGACTAATCTCGGTACACGATGTGGCAATCCGATGGCAGGGTGTGGGTAAGGCGAATGCCCAGTGAACATTATCTGCCAGCATATGTAGTACCGACAGTAAAATTCGGAGGCGGTGGTGTTATGGTGTGATCGTGTTTTTCATGGAGGGGGCTCGCACCCCTTGTTGTTTTGTGTGGTACAATCGCAGCACAGGCCTACATTGATGTTCTGAGCACCTTCTCGCTTCACACTGTTGAAGAGCAATTCGGGGATGGCAATTGCATCTTTAACACGATCGAGCACCTGTTCATAATGTACGGCCTGTGGCGGAGTGGTTACACGACAGTAACGTCCCTGTAATGGACTGGCCTGCACAGAGTCCTGACCTGAATCCTATAGAACACCTTTGGGACGGTTTTCGAATGCCGACTTCGTGCCAGGTCTCACCGGCCGTCATTGATGCCTATCCTAAGTGCAGCACTCCGTGAAGAATGGGCTGCCATTCCCCAAGAACCCTCCAGCACCCGATTGAACGTATTCCTGTGAGAGTGGAAGATGTCATCAAGGGTAAGGGTGGGCCAACACCTTACTGAATTCCAGCATTACCAATGGAGGGCTCCACAAACTTGTAAGTCATTTTCAGCCAGGTGTCTGAATACTTTTGATCACATAGTGTAGCAATAAAAGAAACCGTTAACATAATTTTCACACGTAAGTGGGCAAATTTTCAAAGAAGAGGCAGTACTTTAGATGGTGAACTTAAATCAGCTGTTTCCATTTTGGAAGCTAACTCAATTTACACATATGCGGGAGAAACATAGCACTTTCCCATTGGCCTTCCAGTTCTAATTTTTCATTGGTCACTTGGTTAGAGCTGATGGGACGACATGGTGGCAATAGTGCATAACCCTGTGTTGTTTTATGTTCTCCCTGTTCTGTCGACAGTCAGTGTGAATAAAACAGATTTTTTAGTCTGCACTGCGTTTTGTCGACAGTCGGCTTGGATAAAATAGATTTTTTATTGCCCATATTGACTGCATTAATTTTTTTAAAGTGGCAGGTTTCGGTTCAGCACGATCTGTAGACAACAGTAAAAGAATCACTGAACTAATACTTAATGAAATTCATAATGTTGTTTTACCACACCCTCATCAAACATGAGCCTCAATGTATCCGATTGCATTGCTTACAAGAGAAACCCGTCAATCTATCAGTAAAATTTACAAGCTATATCACAGGATAAAACAATGCTTTGTTATAATCCACACAATTAATACAGTGCACAAGGCAATTGCCAACAGGTGGAGCGTGATACATTTGAATAACACATGTACACCTGCTCTGAATTAATAATTTTTCTTAATGAGAACACCATTCTTACAATCCAGATGGGCAGTAAAAAAATCGAACATCTCGGGGAGTCAGGTGCTCCCGAGGGGCCGTTCACGCCAGCGAGACTGACTGTGTTCTTCATCAGATACTAACTGAGGCCGCTCGTCGAATATTTTATTTTTTTTATTCATATATAGCGGGGTGGAGTCGCCCCCCCCCCCCCTCCCCCTCCCACGCACGACCACACCAGTGTGATGGCCAATACAACAGGTCTACTCCCATCTGTGCATATTGGTTAGTCTCGTAGGATGTGGGTACTGTGATGTTTGCGTATTTCTGGTTACCATTCCTGTTTAGTTGTATGGCGAGTTTTTTTTGAATACTACTTTGAGGGTTTCAAGGCAGTATTCACTGTCAAGATTCACAGTACGGGTGTAGCATGGAGCATTGCTAATGATGCACAGCACTGTGTTCTGTTTGTATACATGCTTGTCTGGGGGTAGAGTGGGTTGAAAGTTGAATGAAGGGTAGTGGTTGGAAGGGCAGAGGAAAATAAAAGTGCTAAGGCAAGAGCCGAGGGAATAAAAATCGCTGCAGTAGTTGGGTCAGGCTATAAGAGCAGTAGCAGGTTTCTTGGTGCCTGCGACAGGTCATGCAAGAGTGGGTTTTGTTAGTAGTGGGTAACATGCAGGCGGATACCTCCGACGTTTTGGAGTGATGTTACTTGGCGGCTGGCTTCTCCTACAGCATCGGCACACCTATAACAGTCGGGTTCACCATCGGTTAGTGTCTGATCTATCGGAGTCACAGTATAGGATAGGATAGTGTTGGCAGTTAGTTAGTGTGTGAGCTTGTCGGTCTGGTGGCTGCCTGCGATAGCAGTTGGCACGGTCAGTGTTTCTGACGTGCAGGAGCTTGCCGATGTTGTCACTTGTGAGTGTACGTTAGCTTGCCATAGGTGGTTATGCCCTAGCTATCAGTGTCTTTGGGAAACTACGACCACAAGCATAGGTGGAAGCATAAGCGTCCAGAGTAAGGCTGAAAGGATTGTTCAAGTGTCGTGAGTTCCTGTATAGTCGTGTGGCGATTTTTTTGACTACTTCCTTGAAGGTTTCAAGGCAGTAATCATTGTGAAGATCCGCACTGTGGAGCATTGCTAATGATGTGTAGCACTTTGTTCTGTTGTTATCTGCAGGTGGCTCAGACGTGTAGGAGCTGCATACCCCAGATGGGAGCAGCATATGTCATCAGAGGTCTGATTAGTGTCATGTACACGGACCTCGATCGTTCCAACCAAGGCTCGGCTGCCATCTGTAATTGGTATCGTACTTCTCCCGTGCCTTAATAATTGCTGCATTGAAATTTGACCTTTCTCCGAATCTACTAGTTTATCTATCGTTTGCAATAGTGTAGCATCCAAGGTGTTGTTAATATACGTCAAATTTTCTCGTGATGCGATGCTGAATGACGCATTTGGCCAGTACGTCCCTTGGTGACTCCCGTGACTGTCACTGGTAAGCTGAAATGATCCCCTACTATTTCACAATTTGTCCCGTTGATTAGCAAACCACTGTCCCGTAATTCAATCTCCGTGGTTGCTGTCCAATTCCCATTGTCATAACACTTGGCTGATATCCTCTCCGTAGCAAATACTGAATACAACCAATGCCTCCCAACTTGCTGAAAATATGGTGTAGGCTTCACTGTTATTCTCCGACAGTCCGAAGCTTCTGCTTCTGCCCTAAATAACTGGATCTCACACGACCCCTTGCCCGTGAAAACAACCCGTGATGGACAAATGGAAACTGACTCCGTTAGATATCTACTCAACTCGTGTGATGTACTGCCTCTTGCAATTCGTCCGTCCTCACTCGTGCATCATCAATGCTGTTAACCAATTCCCGCAGCAATTTAGCCATTTCCAGCTTCCTTTACACTATATCCGGTCACGTTTGTACCTGTTTCAGATCCGTATTCAATAATTTCTGTGTTTGTTCTATATATGCTCGTAACCCTGTAGCCATCCCGTGTACCCCGCGTGTCACATTCAACAACTCTGTACCTAATCCCCGTATCTCTGTTGTGTGTACATCCACCAACTTCCCTATGCTTTCCTCCCTGTCGCGAATAACTGTTCAAGAATTGTTCAAACCGTCAATATCGTCTCTATCCGCCGTTCCAAAAATTGTTTTCAGCAACTTCCCACCTGCATTCAACCAACCCCTCTTTACTCTCTTTCTCCTCCCTGGAATCGTGCTCACGACTTGGGGCGCAGTTGTTCCCTTATATGACCTATCCAAACCCTCGTACTCTTCTTGCACTTCCCATAATATTCCGTTCTTAGATGCAACCGTTTCCACACTCGATACCACCTCCTGTAGCTGCCGCATCTCGTTCCTTACCTGCAGCATGTCGAGTGCCAGCCGAAGCGTCCACTTGTGACTCTTGAGGACCACATCCGGTTGTTTTCCGAACAACACCCCACTTTGCAATGGCATATCCTGTACCTCGCCAGCTTGTGTCAGTTGCCAGAGGACTACACCCCATACTATCCACTTGTACCCAATCCTGCGTCACCTACAGAATGGAGAGTGTAGGAAAAAACTCCCATCACTACCCCTTAATACCAATAAAATAACCCTAATCCGTGCACAAATATAATACACACATGATAATTACTGCTAACTACACATCCCTGGAACGCAACTTATACTTAATACCCGGTTTACTGTCTGCTTAATACCCAGTTTACTGTCTGCTTCTGGCACTTCTTCTCACTTTCTGCCAGAAAGAGAAGTACATATACACGTTTCTACAATCCCCTGGAATGGCTTAACTCTACTAACGTGAACTACCGTTGTCTTGGTAGGCAATCGTAATTTTACATTGGTAGGTAATGTCATTTCCACTACCTGGTACGGTCCCTGGAACTTGTTTGTGAACTTCTCGGTTCTCCCTTTTGGGACATACGGATTAGCTAGTAGCAACCATTGGCCTGCTCTGTACTGCGGCAACTTCCTCGTTGTACCTCCCATCCGTTATTTTCATTCCAACTCTTTCGTGTTCACTCGTCTAACTCTCTGCCATACTTCCTTAATGGTTTTCGCAAATTGCCTTACATGCTCCCCCTCTGCTCCAAGTCTTGGACAAAGCATGTCAAAAGGTGACGGCATCTTACGTGCATACACCACTTGGTACGGCGACAATCCTGTCGACGTATGTACCTTACTATTATATGCACTGGTTACGAATTGCAAGTACACATCCCAGTCGGTGTGTTGACTATTTACATAATGACTCAACATCTTAGCGATCGTGCTATGCACTCTCTCTGTTCGTCCGTTTGCTTGCGGATGGAATGGACTACTCTGTAGTTTCTTTACATTCAGTAACTTGCACAGTTTCTTCATCAGATCAGATGTGAAATTAGTACCTCGATCCGAGATTAAGGACTAAGGTATCCCATACCTGAATAACCAATTATTAACTAAAGCTTGTGCCACCGTACTTGCTTTCTGATCTGGTAATGCGACCATGACTAAATACCTAGAAAAGTGGTCAATCACTGCTAACACATACTTATTCCCTGCTGCACTCCTATTAAATGGGCCTAATACATCAATTACGATTTGTTGGAAAGGTCTGTCTGCCTTTGGTAATCTTTGAAGCTGAATCTTTTGATGGCTCAAGTCCGCACGGCACACAATTCCTGATGTACTCGTCCACGTCTTGACATTGTGTCCTCCACCAAAACTTCTCCGCTATCTGCCTATCCGTAGCTCTTCTCCCGCCATGTCCTGAAAGAAAATGGTCATGCGCCTGTTGCAAAACTTCAGATCTTAACACAGCTGGTACGACGACGCGCGGGCCACATTTCGTCGACATTCAAAGTAACCTGTACTGTACTAGGAACTGTGGTTGCTTTCTGAACAATTGGCAATCACTAACCATGGCTTGTGCCCTTTTCCTCATCTTCAGTCACCGCTGTTACTTGTAATACTGCCACTTTCCTGCTCAATGCTGGCTTATGTGTTACCTCATAATAGAACTCACCGAGTTTCAGCGCCCATCTCACTAGCCTACTCGCTGGGTCTTTCAGACCTAATAACCATTTCAGAGCCAAATGATCCGTCACAACCTTAAACCTTCTACCTTACAGATAACATCGAAAGTACGAAATCCTGTATATCACCACTAACAATTCCTTCTCCGTTGTGGAGTAATTTTGTTCTGCCTTGTTAAATTGACGAGACGCGAATGCAATCGGATGTTCTTCGCCATCAATTTCTTGCCCCAGTACAACCCCAAGAGCGTGATTAGATGTGTCACATTGTAGTATAAACTCCTTCGAAAAGTCTGGAAACTTCAAAACTGGACCTGACGTCAGTATCCGTTTCAACTCTTGAACTGCTTTCTCGCACTCTTGACATCCACTGGAAGGTAACACGTTTTCTTAGCAACTTAGTAAGTGGCCTCGCTATTTCTGCAAACTCCTGTACGAATTTTCGATAATAGCTCGCAAGATCAATATACGATTGCAGTTGTTTAACCGTTTCCGGAACCAGAAAATCTTGTACTGCAGAAGTGAGACGAGGATCTGTCCGTACCCTGTCCTGACTGATAACATGCCCGAGATAATTTACTTGTGCTTGCGCAAAATGGCATTTGTCCAAACTTAATGTTAGCCGTGCCGCCTCTAATCTTTTAAACACCACCTCTAACTGTTCCACATGTTGCTCTATATCTCTTGAAAAAACTATAATGTCATCCAGATACACCACGCATTTTTTCGGTTTCAACCCGCGAAGGACTCCATCCAACAACCTCTGAAATGTTGCTGGAGCATTTTTTAGTCCAAACTGCATTTTCTTATACTCGAAGTGACCACAATGCGTTATAAATGCTGTTTTTGGCCTGTCCTCCAGACATACTTCAATCTGGTGATAACCGCTTTGCAAATCCATAGTGGACAATAATTTACACTGCCCTAAGTTATCGAACATTTCTGTGATATTCGGAATCGGATATACGTCCGCCACTGTCCGTTCATTCAGATGTCTGTAATCTCAACAAAAGCAAAATTTTTTCGACCCGTCCGGTGTCTTCTTCGGAACTAGGGCCACGCTACTAGACCAAGGACTATTACTGTGCTGGATTATCCCATCTTCCAGTTGTTGCTCTGTTAATTGCTCTACTATTGGTTGTAATTGTTTCGATAGCCTGTATGGCTTACAATACACCAGAGCACGATTCCCTGTCAGAATACAACGCTGCGTTATTATCCAAACCATCAAACTACAATCCACCTCTTCATGCACTCTCTGAGAAGCTCTTTTTACTGGGAATGCCTCCCAACGGCAGGAACACTCCATTTTTCATTTAACAGTTTTTCACCTGCTGTATCATTAACCCGTTTCTTGGCTTTACACTGCCGTGCCTTATGCTCTGTTTACTGACAATTGAAACACTGCGGTTCCCCGACATTGTCCCTTAAAATGACCTTGCTTCCCACAATGGTAACACTCTCTGGAAGACAAAACATTTTCTTCTCATTGCGACTTCTAGTGGCGCTATCCACTTCCTGCAAATATGTAGCTATGTGCAATGCTGCTGCTAAGTCACTTGGATTTTCCATCTGCATCCGGTGTGAAAAATCCAGCGAGACTCCTCGCAAAAATTTTGATTCATTGTGGATATACTACAGCAACATAACACTTTCTGACTGGACCAGTGGCTGAGTGCATTCAGTTCAAATTTCACTGCTCGCAATTAATTAAAACTGCTGCAAAACTGACATCTTGTTCTTTAAAGTAAAATTAAGTTTCCCTACAAACATGGAACAAAAGTAATCTGTGTGCATGCCTACGAATTTTGACAACACTTGTTTAAATTCTCAGTGCAGACTATTGCATTTTACAAGCTGTTCCAACTATCAACATGTGTCATCAGTGTTCATATGCATATAAACTGATCACTTTTTCTCCTTTATCACAATGAAATGTATTTTGTTATAAAAATAGCATTCAACTAACATTTTATCAACAAAGTGTAAGAAAAAATGATGATACGTGCAATCGAACAGACACACTCCGAAGTTGGTCATTATTCCAGTTAGCGAGGGCTTTCCTCCTCATGGATACCTGCAATGGATCGAAATCGCATCTTTGATTTCCGAAAACTCTCAGGTGATGTAATCCTTTTCACTGAAGCTATTTTTGAGACCATGTGTACGGTTTTAACCATTTTTGCATTCCGTGTACATAGGCTGTGACACCTTTCCTGATGTTGCAATCTTTTTCTGCTCCAACAGTTTATGAAAGTTTGAAAAAAGGGGAAAAAAAGGACAGGATTTTACAGAAACTAATTTAAATGTATTTGTCTTTAATTGTACATCAGGCAAAAAATAGGAGCAAAAGCCCTCTTCAATTTTCAAATTTTATCACACATATTCTGAGCTTCACAAAAGTACATATAAACATATCACAGTCTCTCACAAGTTCAATTAGTTATTGCTCCAGTATATGAATTAAATCACAGTAATTCAAGAGAAGCTTCTACAGCAACAACTGCTACTGTTAAAACTAAGATCATTTACAAACAGAATTACCAAGGGTAAATTTTGCAAAATGCACATGATAAAACACTACAGAAACGGAAAATGGACAAACTGTCTTTTCCAACAGTTTTTTAATAAAGACAATGTTGAAAGTTTTTAAAATGTTTGCAAACATAGAATATACGTAAGAGATGGTAAATTAAATAATGATTAGAGCATGTATATGAGTAAGTACAAAATGATCGCAATTACAAAATGTTAGGTAGTGTCTTCCTGATGGTAACACAACCACTTCACATTTAGCGAATAGTCTAATATTAGTGTACTGAAATTTGATTTTGAGCAAAGAATGTTATACAAAATAGAGAGCAATGACTATATGAAAACTTAATCTAGCTTCTGCTAGTAGCTTTTATTAAAATACCACTATCTTTCATTTTTATACAGCACTTAATATACAAGGAAGCATGCTGCTGTTAAATTGGACCAATTTAAGTGTGAGAAAGGGACACACAGACAAACTGTAAACTTTATGCCTGCTCAGAACCTTGTCATCAAATTAAATGAAAAGCACAAGGTTGTGGGAAACAGGAAAGGGGTTGCAAATAAATTTAAAGCTTCTAGAATTACAAATGAGTTTCTCAACAAATTTTAACAAACAGGGCTGCATTACTTCATTTCTGCATTAAGTAACAACACAATATTCATAGGTTAAATATCTATTTTACTCACTTCACTCGAAGAAATTTCCAAAAAGTGAGGCTTTAGTGTACGTAGGTTTCCAAGAGAGTGGTCAAGTAATCATACAGATATGATAGAGAACCCAGATGCTTCTCTAATGTGTTTCAACTCAGTAAATCTAAAATTCATTGCACTGTAGGAAATACGAGGAAGCATCGAGGTTTCAAATATAGGAAAATTAACAAATGAATCCAAATGTGAAATAAATGTACATGTGAAGAAAACTAATACTTTAAACTTTTCCAAGCAATTTTTGTACTAGCCCCCACCATATGCTGTGCATTTGAAAAGCTATAAAAAGACAAACTACTTCAGTAAAATATGATTTTCACAAGCACCAGCAGTGCCAGTATTTTCAGCTATGCCACAAGTATTTTTGGGAGAGTAATAAGAAAACTAAACTGCCAAGAAGAAAAATACATGAACTACAGCACAAATCTTGGTCAGGAAAGTTCTTATCATACTGTCTCCAAAACCTCTTGTTGCAACTGAGCAATAATTATCTTCTCTTTTTTTTAATAGTGGGACATCTTCCCTGCTGGCATTAATTTGCAGTGGCTATCAGACTGCATGCAGAAGTTTTATAGCCAAATGTAGTTTTTCGTAGTAAAATTCTTGAATTAGTGTTTTACAGAGTACTTGTGTCAGAATTATAAGTCTCAAGCTTTTGGTGACTTTCCCCATTGTCACTGACAGGAAATATTTCAGTAGGCCATTAGGTACTTAAGTTGGCCAAATTATATCACGGATATAACAGAGGCGCAAGTGAGTCATTCACTATCTAATGAAATTACCACTGCTCTTCAGTCACAGACTTTGATGTAAATATCTTTTAGCAAAGGGGAGTTCTGTGATATATCTCCGCGACAAATTGGCCAACTGAAGTACCTGCGCCCACGTAAATATCTCCTGATGACGACAGCTAAGTTGTCAAAAGCTCGAGCCTGATAAATCTGATGCAGTTATTCAAATTTTATAGTCACTGGATGGTTACATTTGGGATCAAAGAAAATGAGAGAGATCGAGACAGAATGTAATCTTTATTCTTTCCCAACACCAGTGATAGTATAAATATTATAAAATTAAGATTCCAAATGCCCTGTTAAAGCATTTTCTATCTCTGTCACAACAATAGTTGGAAACAGTAATGTTCTTACAAGGCTTCAGGATAGTGTGTTTTAATTTTGAGAACGAAAAATGACCACTGGTAGTATATTAAACCAAGTATCACGCATGCACAGCAAGTTTTGTATTAAACTCTTAAGGTGACAATACTGGCACTCAATGTTAAAACCACCGGCTTCAAAACTTATTTCAAAATTCACTTAATGGCCTACATAATCCCATCTGTATGCATGTAGGTTAAATGGTACATTCCCCTTTAAAAATCCTGACATAAATTGTTGCATGGTCAGCAAATGTTGAAGACTGACTGTAAAGAATGGAATAGGAGCATGCACATTAGAACATTGACACAAGAACATTGACACAAATCCACTGTCAATTCGATGTAAACACCCAGACACAAAATGTCATTTGGTTTTAATTAATCAAATTAATTAATTTAATTAATCAGCATCAGTTATCAAGTTTGATGGTCATTCCCACAGGTGTGTGTGTGTGTGTGTGTGTGTGTGTGTGTGTGTGTTTGTGTGTTTGTGAGGGGGGGGGGGGAGAGAGAGAGAGAGAGAGAGAGAGAGAGAGAGAGAGAGAGAGAGAGCTAAGGGGTTACAAGGCATTTTATTTCGGAGCACGTTAGAAATGCACACAGGTAGCAGACACAAAGCTATTACCAGCACCAGAAACCATTAATAAATCAACTCCCGCAATTTCCCTTTGCGGAATATGTAACTGCTCCAATTTCTAGGGGCCTCCAGTTGAGAAATACTTCATTGTTAGCTGCCTGGCTCTTTCACTCAACTACTGAAGTATTGCTCCCTGTAACAAAATATCAGTTCTAAATTTATAGTCCTTGGTAAAGGAGCACCTGAGCTGCGCAACTGTTCGGAGGAGTGCAGCTCCCCAACAGTAACAACGCAGAACTGGTAAGTTCACAATTTGGGAAACTGCTGTGCCTACAATAATTAAACATTTATGTCAAAAACAAAAGCAGCAAACAGGGAACTGTAACTGTGTTGACAGTTACACAAAATGTGATGGATTAGTAGCTAAAAATCATCACAAACTCACCAGGATTGAAACAAACATTACTTCATGAGGAGGAAAGGACGGTAGGATACATGAAACAGTCCTGACCTAAAAGGAAACACTGTGTCATTTGACCAAAGGTTTGAAGAACAGTGAAAGGAAAGAGTTGGAGTAACATTGAATTATTGGTAACGATCAAGTTAGAGGCTTTAAGGAACAAGAGAAAAGACGAGGCAGAAACTTGCATGGAAAATTGGAGGTACTCAAATTCCAGGTTAATTAGTAACGTTGGTAAAATTATTCAAATGCTTCCTGAAATGATTTGACAAACATACGAAGTAAAATAGACTAGAGAAATATTAGACATGACTTAGAATAATGCTCAAAAATAATGTACAGAAGCCATTATGCTAATAAATTTTTGATATAAGAACACCAATGAGTGAAAATACACCAGGTGAATATCCTCTAGTACTCATTAAAATTCTAGGATTCTCATTTGCTATACACAATTTCGAGCATCGTACAAAGGCGCATCAAATGTTTCTGTAGCCTATTTTATTTCTTGCTTTAAGACAAATCATTTCACAAAACCTTTGACTGTTTTTCAAATTTTTATTTTTATTTTGAAGTTTTGTTCAAAAAGCATGAAATATAATATATTTAAATATTGTTTGGTATGTTATTATTATTATTATTATTATTATTATTATTATTATTAATATTGCTACTACAACTACTACAACTCCTGAGAGTATACAGATCAAGAGAATTTAAGCTGTGCTTTCATATTTTTTGACACTTCAATCACATAGCTAGCAGCTCCTGTTAGTGAAACATTTTGACTTTTCCTCAAATCGCTAAGTTTTTAAAATTATCCTGATTACTTTCAAGCAATTAAATACTTTTTTGGCTAGCTAGACCACACAGTCAATTAGATACTCTATTTCTCCATTTCTCACTCTTCATTTGGCTATGAAAATTCGGACAAAAATCCATGGTTATATCTAGGAAGTCATCTTTTTGCTCCTCTTCAACATGTGAGAAAAGAAGTATAGAGATTTCCAATTATTCATGTGCAGCTTATCCCTGCAAAAAATTTGCAATATTTTTATCTAGCAAACAGCAACAAAAAACCTCCCACGTGACAATAAGTGCCTTTTCCATTGTTTACTTTAACCAACTGGTGTGTGACAACAGAGTACTGTTTCTATTGTTATTGGACAGGCTGTTCCATGTAAATCGAAAACACTCAGTTTTCTTATGTTAGTCGGTGTATGTCAACAAAGCAACCTAAAGATATGGCCGGGAAGCTAAATAAATGTGTTGACATTAAAACAAAAATTAGAATTAATTGAAAGACATGAGAAAGAGGAAATTGTCACAAAACTCAGTGCTGACTATGGTACTGGAATGCAAACTGTATGGGTCATTAAAAAGAATAAGCAAAAATTATAAGATTTTGTAGGAAATGTGATTCTAGTTGTTGACCATCTGCAAGAAAATGTATGGTGAGACCTACATTTGATAAATTAGATGCTGCTCTTTTGCAATGGTTTAGCCAAAAATGAGGAAAAGGTATCTTTGTTTTGGGCACAATAAATGCCGAAAAAGTTAAATTTTTTCATAGTGTGCTAGGCTTTGACAGAGAACTTAATGCCTCATCCGGATGGCTAATCAGATTCACATAACATTACAGGATTCATGAACTTACTGGACAAGGAGAGTGGATTAGTTCAAATGTTGCGCCACCTGACTACTCCTGGCAAGAGGTTCAGGAATTTGTAGAAGACAATTTACAGTGCAGATGAAACTGATCTGTATTGGAAATGCCTACAAACCAGAATTCTTGCTTTTAAGAGTGACGTTTATGCTCCTGGATATTTTTGTCATCAGTCTTCTGACTGGTTTGATGTGGCCCACCATGAATTCCTTTCCTCCATCTCAGAGTAGCACTTGCAACCTACATCTTCAATTATTTGCTGGATATATTCCAATCTCTGTTTTCCTCTACAGCTTTTGCCTTCTACAGCTCCCCCTAGTACCATGGAAGTCACTCCCTGATGTCTTAACAGATGTCCTTCCATTCTTTCCCCCCTCTTTATCAGTGTTTTCCACATGTGCCTTTCCTCTCTGATTATGCGCAGAACCTCCTCATTCCTTACCTTCCTTATCAGTCCACCCAATTTTCCATATTCGCCTGTAGCACTACATCTCAAATGCTTCGATTCTCTTCTGTTCCGGTTTACTTTTTATTCGTGTTTAAATTTCTCTGCAGTTCGTATTTTGTTACGCATTACCGATACGTTTTATTCTCTGTTTGTGAGTGGGTGTTGTTTTTCACTCTCGCATTAGTTAGCATGAGTGCTAACGAATGTTGAAACTGCTGTTTTCATGTTTAAAAAGCGATCTCTCTGTATGAAGTATATCTGTGTTATTTTTCGATGTGTCAAACAGTGGAACAAATTAATCTAGAAATAGGTTAAATTTATTATTGACGTTTTTAGCTTGACACATTGTCTCATTCCAACTGCTGCAAATGTCTGCTGAAGATTTGTAGATTTTCACTATTGACTTATGCTCAAAATCTGCCATATTTTTACAGGAAAGAAAATTTACATTACAATAACAACGCATAATTGTTTTTGTGAGGTGAGTTAAAAGTGATTGTTTGCTTGGGGAATGTACTCGGCTTTCCTGAGGGAGCTCTATAAACAGCTACACAATATTTATTTAGGATACTAAAGGCAGAGGAATTTAATATTATACACTGTATTAGTGCAGAATTTTTCAAGTGAGTGTAAATAATAGTTGTCTGGTCCAGAAAGAATGTACTTTATCACAGTGCATTTTTCACAAATGTACCTGGTTTTACCATGTATATCGCAATATTATTTACATCCCGCACTCGTACGTTTTCACTGGCTATTGATAAGTCTTACGCAATTACATTACCGGTAAAAAAAATTTATAAACTATAGTTTCTGCTATATCGCGATTGATAAAGTTACTTATTTTAACCATTCGGCAAAGTACTCTCCTCTTTGCGTGGTATCATTTGCCAAGATCTCGTTTCGTTATCTCCAGCGATTTACGAGATATGACAGGCGTTATGAATATTTCCTTCCCGCGCGTTGCGATCGGAAGTGAAGTTGCTGCAGATGCTCAATTTTTTCGAGATTGGAAGCAGATATTGATCCAAAGTTTTACGAAAATTTCAAAACCTCATCTGTATTTCATACTCAGCAATAGAATGTGTAATATGCATCAAACACAAATTCATAGCGACCCGTATTTTTGATGGCAACGTTCTCGAATTTGATACTCATCTGTGAAATACCACAATAGTTATGACCATTATCGAAATGATTGGCACTTCATCGTGAAGCTGCCATATAAAGCTAAAAGAATTTCAGAAATTAATTGTTTTTTACGGAATAGGTTCTGTAAAACCGTTTGACAAAGATTTGCAGGCCGTGCGTCTCGATTCTTTAAGCGCAGCGCCAAGCCAACCCTGGCCCGCTTTGCGTGACGTCACAAGAGCGCGCCGCGGCCTTCTCTTTAGGTGGTGGTGCTATAGCTCACTCGTATTTTTCTCAGAATTTCGAACATCTTGCACCATTTTACATTGTCAAAGGGTTTTTCCAGGTCCACAAATCCTATGAATGTATCTTGATTTTTCTTTAGTCTTGCTTCCATTATCAAACACAACATCAGAATTGCCTCTCTGGTGCCTTTACCTTTTCTACAACCAAACTGATCGTCATCTAGCACATCCTCAATTTTCTTTTCCATTCTTCTGTACATTACTCTTGTCATCAACTTGAATGCATGAGCTGTTAACATGATTGTGCAAATAATTCTCGCACTTGTCAGCTCTCGCAGTCTTCGGAATTGTGTGGATGATATTTTTCTGAAAGTCACATGGTATGCTGCCAGACTCATACATTCTACACACCAACATGAATAGTCATTTTGTTGCCACTTCCCCCAATGATTTTAGAAATTCTGATGGAATGTTATTTATCCCTTTTGCCTTATTTGAGCTTAAGTTTTCAAAAGCTCTTTTAAATTCTGATTCTAATACTGGATCCCATATCTCTTCTAAATCAACTCCTGTTTCTTCTTCTATCTCATCAGACAAATCTTCCCCCTCATATAGGCTTTCAATGTATTCTTTCCACCTATCCGATCTCTGCTCTGCATTTAACATTGGAATTCCCTTTGCACTCTTAATGTTACCACCCTTGCTTTTAATGTCACCGAAGGTTGTTTTGATTTTCCTGTATTGTGAGTCTGTCCTTTCGACAATAATTTCTTTTTCGATTTCTTCACATTTTTCAGGGAGCCGTTTCATCTTAGCTTCCCTGCAAATTCCTATTTATTTCATTTGTCAGCAGTTTGTAATTCTGTATTCCTGAGTTTCCCAGGACATCTTTGTACTTCCTCCTTTCACTGATCAACTGAAGTATTTCTTCTGTTACCCAGGGTTTCTTCATAACTACCTTTTTTATACCTACGTTTTCCTTTCCAAGTTTTGTGATGGCCCTTTTTAGAGATATCCATTCTTCTTCAACGCTACTACCTACTGAGCTATTCCTTATTGCTGTATCTATGGCCTTAGAGAACTTCAAGCGTATCTCAACATTCCTTAGTACTTCCGTAACCCACTTCTTTGCATATTAATTCTTCCTGATTAATGTCTTGAACTTCAGCCTACTCCTCATCAACACTTCTTTGTGATCTTAGTCTATATCTGCTCCTGGATACACCTTACAATCCAGTATCTGATTTCAGGATCTCTGTCTCACTGTGATTTAACTGAAATCTTCTCGCATCAGCCTGCCTTTTCCAAGTATACCTCCTCCTTTTGGGATTCTTGAACAGAATATTTGCTATTACTAGCTGAAATTTATTAAAGAACTCAAGTAGTCTTTCTCCTCTCTCATTCCTTGTCTGAAGCCCATATTCTCCTGTAACCTTTTCTTCTACTCCTTCCCCTACAACTGGATTCCAATCCCCCATAACTATTAGATTTTCAGCTCCCTTCACATACTGTGTTACCCTTTCAATATTCTCATATACTTTCTCTATCTCATCATCTTCAGCTTGCAACGTCACCATGTACACCTGAACTATCGTTGTTGGTTTGCTATCTATTCTGATAAGAATAACCCTATCACTGAACTGTTCACTCTCTGCCCTACCTTGCTGTTCATAACGAATTCTACTCCAGTTACGCCATTTTCTGCTGCTGTTGATATTACCCTACACTCATCTGACCAGAAATCCTTGTCTTCTTTCCATTTCACTTCACTGACCCCTACTGTATCTAGATTGAGCCTTAGCATTTCCCTTTTCAGTTTTTCTAGTTTCCTACCATGTTCAAGCATCTGACATCCCACGTCCCGACTCGTAGAACGTTATCCTTTCATTGATTACTCAGTCTTTTTCTCATTGTCACTTCCCCCTTGGCAGTCCCCTCTCGGAGATCCAAATGAGGGACTATTCCGGAATCTTTTGCCAATGGAGAAATCATCATGACACTTTTTCAATTACAGGCATGTCCTGTGGATACACGTTGCATGTCTTTGCTGCAGAATGAGGGTGACTTCTAATGCCAGAAGTCTTCGTCTGCCAATACTGATTATTAATCAAAATTTAAGCAGTGGTGGGATTTGAACCTGGGACCAAGGACGTTTTGATTACTCTAAAGAACTCCATTACAATTTTGTCCACCGCTTGTGCTTCTGGAAGCCACAAAGTGAAACTGCTCGCGATCGGGGGGAAGAAAGAGCATTCAAGGATATCACTGCTAAGGATCTCTCTGTGCATTATTACAACCAAAAAGGAGCATAGATAGATAGTGAAATTTTCAAAAGCTGGTTCCACAAACGTTAATGAATTCTATGAGAGAAAGGATTGCCACGAAAGGCTGTTTTATTGCTTGGTAAAACTCCCTTCCCATCACAATGAAAGAAATCTCATATCTGATGATGGTCTCATAGAAAATAAGTGTTTATCGCACAATGGACCAAGGCGTAACTGCATTGGTACAATGCTGCTATCAGTTTGGTCTACTGAGAATGCTACTTCATGAGGATGATTTGGCGGAGTTCTGGAAGAAGCTGAGAATTCCAGATGCCATACATCGGATGTATGATGATGATGATGCCTGGCAGAAAGTCAACACACACACACACACACAAACATACACAAAAACTAGTTTGACCACGGAAAATTCTTTGAGCTATGGAAAAAAGTGATTTTCAAGGTTTCTGCGACGAAGAAATAACAACTGCACAGCTAATGAATCTGGCAATGGGGTTAAATAGTTTTGACTACTTCAATGAAGAAAACTTGAATGAGCGGTTGAAGATCCACACATGTGAACCTGGCTTTCACACGAGTGACACGGAAATTGTGACCACAGCTTCACGACAAAACAAACAAAAGGACAGTGAATGTGAAAACGGGGATGAAGACAGTGTCCTAATCATCCATTGTAATGTGTCGATACTCTTCTAGACTATATGGGCCAAAGGGGGTTTCAGTACAGTGACATTACTGCTGCAAGAAAAATTCAAAATGCCACGTGAAAAAATGTCAACTTCGGCATGCAGTACTTATGCACACAATTTGGATAATCTTTCTGACAAAGAATACACGTTGAAAAAATCACGTATCTTCTCCCAGCCATTACCCTGAATAATCAGAAGTATACTACACAAGTGACGACAGAGAAGTTTGCACCAACCACATACGTCATCGTAAGCCGAGAAAGACTGGTCTGTGAATAAAGATCAAAATGCTAAGTGAAAACAAGGGAACAGATCTCTGTTGGCCACTCCATACCCCCTGTAAAGTTTTTGTGATTAACAAAAAGACATTAAACTTGGAAGTTTGAATGAAATGCAAATACTTCGCCGCCTTCTGTTTCTTAATGCAAACTGAACTGCCAGACATACCGGGTGATCAAATAGTCAGTATAAATTTGAAAATTTGATAAACCACGGAATATTGTAGAAAAAAACAGGTAAAAATTGGCAAAATGTCCAACAGATGCGCGTCTTTTGGTGATGATCGTGTGCTCAGCCGCCACTTTCATCACGCTTGGCCTCCCAGGTCCCCAGACCTCAGTCCGTGCGATTATTGGCTTTGGAGTTACCTGAAGTCGCAAGTGTATCGTGATCGACCGACATCTCTAGGGATGCTGAAAGACAACATCCGACGCCAATGCCTCACCGTAACTCCGGACATGCTTTACAGTGCTGTTCACAACATTATTCCTCGATTACAGCTATTGTTGAGGAATGATGGTGGATATATTGAGCACTTCCTGTAAAGATCATCATCTTTGCTCTGTCTTACTTTGTTATGGTAATTATTCCTATTCCGATAAGATGAAGCGCCCTCTGTCGGACATTTTTTGAACTTTTGTAGTTGTTTGGTTCTAATAAAACCCCGTGTCATTCCAAGCACACGTGTCAATTTGTACCTCTCTATCCACATTATTCCGTGATTTATTCAGTTTTCAAATTTATACATGGAAGAACCCTTGAGATACTAAAAGGTACCAGATAGATTATATAATGGTAAGACAGAGATTTAGGAACCAGGTTTTAAATTGTAAGACATTTCCAGGGGCAGATGTGGACTCTGACCACAATCTATTGGTTATTACCTGTAGATTAAAACTGAAGAAACTGCAAAAAGGTGGGAATTTAAGGAGATGGGACCTAGATAAACTGAAAGAACCAGAGGTTGTACAGAGTTTTAGGCAGAGCATAAGGGAACAATTGACAGGAATGGGGGAAAGAAATGCAGTAGAAGAAGAATGGGTAGCTTTGAGGGATGAAGTAGTGAAGGCAGCAGAGGATCAAATAGGTAAAAAGATGAGGGCTAGTAGAAATCCTCGGGTAACAGAAGAAATATTGAATTTAATTGATGAAAGGAGAAAATTTAAAAATGCAGTAAATGAAGCAGGCAAAAAGGAATACAAACATCTCAAAAATGAGATCAACAGGAAGTGCAAAATGGCTAAGCAGGGATGGCTAGAGGACAAATGTAAGGATGTAGAGGCTTATCTCACTAGGGGTAAGATAGATAATGCCTACAGGTAAATTAAAGAGACCTTTGGAGATAAGAGAACCACTTGTATGAACATCAAGAGCTCAGATGGAAACCCAGTTCTAAGCAAAGAAGGGAAAGCAGAAAGGTGGAAGGAGTATATAGAGGGTCTATACAAGGGCAATGTACTTGAGGGCAATGTTATGGAAATGGAAGAGGATGTAGACAAAGATGAAATGGGAGATATGATACTGCGTGAAGAGTTTGACAGAGCACTGAAAGACTTGAGTCAAAACAAGGCCCCCGGAGTAGACAACATTCCATTGGAACTGATGACAGCCTTGGGAGAGCCTGTCCTGACAAAACTCTACCATCTGGTGAGCAAGATGTATGAAACAGGCGAAATACCCTCAGACTTCAAGAAGAATATAATAATTCCAATCCCAAAGAAAGCAGGTGTTGACAGATGTGAAAATTACCGAACAATCAGCCACAGCTGCAAAATACTAACACATATTCTTTACAGACGAATGGAAAAACTAGTAGAAGCCGACCTCGGGGAAGATCAGTTTGGATTCCGTAGAAATACTGGAACACGTGAGGCAATACTGACCTTACGACTTATCTTAGAAGAAAGATTAAGGAAAGGCAAACCTAGCATTTGTAGACTTAGAGAAAGCTTTTGACAATGTTGACAGGAATACTCTCTTTGAAATTCTAAAGGTGGCAGGGGTAAAATACAGGGAGCGAAAGGCTATTTACAATTTGTACAGAAACTAGATGGCACTTATAAGAGTCGAAGGACATGAAAGGGAAGCAGTGGTTTGGAAGGGAGTAAGACAGGGTTGTAGCCTCTCCCCGATGTTATTCAATCTGTATATTGAGCAAGCAGTAAAGGAAACAAAATAAAAATTCGGTGTAGGTATTAAAATCCATGGAGAAGAAATAAAAACTTTGAGGTTCGCCGATGACATTGTAATTCTGTCAGAGACAGCAAAAGACTTGGAAGAGCAGTTGAACGGAATGGATGGTGTCTTGAAGGGAGGATATAAGATGAACATCAACAAAAGCAAAACAAGGATAATGGAATGTAGTCGAATTAAGTCGGGTGATGTTGAGGGTATTAGATTAGGAAATGAGACACTTAAAGTAGTAAAGGAGTTTTGCTATTTGGGGAGCAAAATAACTGATGATGGTCGAAGTAGAGAGGATATAAAATGTAGACTGGCAATGGCAAGGAAAGCGTTTCTGAAGAAGAGAAATTTGTTAACATCGAGTACAGATTTAAGTGTCAGGAAGTCATTTCTGAAAGTATTTGTATGGAGTGTAACCATGTATGGAAGTGAAACATGGACGGTAAATAGTTTGGACAAGAAGAGAATAGAAGCTTTCGAAATGTGGTGCTACAGAAGAATGTTGAAGATTAGATGGGTAGATCACACAACTAATGAGGAAGAATTGAATAGGATTGGGGAGAAGAGAAGTTTGTGGCACAACTTGACCAGAAGAAGGGATCGGTTGGTAGGACATGTTCTGAGGCATCAAGGGATCACCAATTTAGTATTGGAGGGCAGTGTGGAGGGTAAAAATCGTAGAGGGAGACCAAGAGATGAATACACTAAGCAGATTCAGAAGGATGTAGGTTGCAGTAGGTACTAGGAGATGAAGAAGCTTGCACAGGATAGAGTAGCATGGAGAGCTGCATCAAACCAGTCTCGGGACTGAAGACCACAACAACAACAACAACAACAACAACACTGACTTTTTGATCACCCATCTAGGCTGCACACAGGTCAGCCAGAACATTACTATCACCGAACTATATAAATCCGTCCAGAATAGCAGCATCACTTTGCGGGGAATGACGCAGTCGGACACACGCATTTTGCATTTAGTGTCAGTGAGCCTGCTGTCTGTTTGTATACTGGGGGAGGAGTGCAATCTGAGTGCGATCGAGAGCAGATTGTGAGGGCCAGCAGGCTCGGCACGAGCGTTCTGGAAACTGCACAACTTGTCATATCTTCAACACGTAGCAAAACCGAGGTGAAACCGTCACATGTCGTGGGGTCGGGTGGCCGACCGTCATTACAGATGTCAGACACTGTAGGCTGGGCAGACCGGTAAAACAGGACAGGCAAACTGTGGCAGAACTAACATCAGACTTTAATGACGGGCAGAGTACGAGGGCGCCTGAACACACAGTGCAAACACTCCTAGCGACAACCCGTGCACGTGGCAACGTCGACACCACGAAAACGGCACGTACGACCGAAATGGGCACGTGACCGTCAGCACTGGACATTGGCGCAGTGGCAGAGTGTCGCACGGTCTGACAAATCCCGATACCTGCCACGGTGCCAGTGGGAGGGTGCGAAGAATCTGTCGCCTGCCAGAGGTACGGCGCCTCGACACCTGTATTGTGGGACGGAGACGAGCTGGTGGCAGTTCCACTGTGCTCTGGGGGTCATTCGCGTGGTCATCCGTGCATCCGACAGAGCTCACGTAAGGCACTGTGATAGCCGAGGAGTCTCGAGAGGACGTTAACGAGGTAGATTGCCAATTGCTCTGCCCTCTCCAAACTTTTGTCACACACATATAGTTACAGAATTTGCAGCTCAGAGCTCAGACACCAATTTTTTGAGCCAATACGAGGCCCTTTCTTAAAGCTTTATTTGCGAGTGCTGTTATCTTATTAACACAACTGTCGGTTGCCGAGAGTGTAGCGGAAGAATCTGGTAATCGGACAGTTTTCGGTTCGAATCTCTCTAGAAGCGACAATTTATTTTCTTTTTAATTCCGTGTTTCGTAATAAATAGAAATGTTATTTTAAAAACTGAATCACGATTTATTAATAAATATACAGTAGAACCTCGCTAATCCGACCTCGGACGATCCGACTCCCCACTCAATCTCACTAGCCCCTTTCTAATGTTTGTTCGAGTGACCCCTCGTCTCCGATGCAGATCAGTAGGCAGTAGACTATTAATAGGTGCAGTAGTTCGATCAGGTTTAGAACAGAATAAATTATTTCTAACTTGATCACTAAATGTTATTGAGCATGCAATTGTCTTATAAATTATTCACAGTTTTTCCCCACTTACATGTTTGATGTCAAATATTTAACACTGTAGTTCATTTACAATGTAACCAGATGTTTCAAGCTGTTTCATACACAGGAGTTGCATTCTGTAAGGAAGTGGAGGTTTCGCTACGCGGAACTCGCGGACTTCCGACGTGGTAACGTGGTCAGGTGATTGGGCGTCA
Organism: Schistocerca cancellata; assembly: GCF_023864275.1. Taxonomy (NCBI): domain Eukaryota; kingdom Metazoa; phylum Arthropoda; class Insecta; order Orthoptera; family Acrididae; genus Schistocerca; species Schistocerca cancellata. The sequence goes on along the minus strand of NC_064636.1, from coordinate 145,273,381 downwards.
CTTGTGTCACACATCTGCACGTAAGATTTCGACACTCCTAAACAACCCTAAGTCCACTCTCTCAGACGTCACAGTCAAGTGGAAACGTGAAGGGACACGTACGGCACAAAAGTGTACAGGCCAGCCTCATCTGTTGACTTAGAAAGACCGCCGACAGTTGAAGAGGGTCGTAATGTGTAAAACGCAGAAATCTATCTGGACCGTGACACAGGAATACCAAACTGCATAAAGTTCCGCAAGTACTGTGACAGTTAGGGGGGAGATGAGAAAACTTGGATTTCAGGGTCGAGCGGCTGCTCGTAAGACACACATCACGCCGGTAGATGCCAAATGGCACCTCGCTCGGTGTAAGGAGAGTGAACATTGGAGAAACGTTGCGTGGAGTGACAAATCACAGTACACAATGTGGAAATCCGATGGCAGGGTGCGAGTATGGCAAATTCCCAGTGATCGTCATCTGCCAGCGTGTATACTGCCAACAGTAAAATCGGAGGTGGTGGTGTTATGGTGTGGTCGTGTTTTTCATGGAGGGGGCTTGAAACCTTGTTGTTTTGCGTGGCACTATCACAGCACAGGCCTACATTGATGTTTTAAGGATCTTCTTGCTTCCCACTGTCGAAGAGCCATTCGGGGATGGTGACTGCATCTTTCAACATGACTGAGCACCTGTTCATAAAGCAAGGCCTGTGGCAGAGTGGGTACACTACAATAACATCCCTGTAATGGACTGGCCTGCAGAGAGTCCTGAATTGAATCCTTCAGAACACCTTTGGAATGTTTTGGAATGCCGACTTCGTGTCAGGTCTCACTGACCGACAACAATACCTCTCCTCAGTACAACACTCTGTGAAGATTGAGTTGTCATTCCCCAAGAACCTTCCAGCACCTGAATGAATGTATGCCTGTGAGAGTGGAAGCTGTCATCAAGGCTAAGGGTGGGCAACACCATATGGAATTCCAGGATTACCGATGGAAGGCGCCACGAACTTTTAAGCCATTTTCAGCCAGAGGAGTATGACACTTTTGATCACATAGTGTAGTATAAAACAAGTTTTATTTCATTCACATCTGAAAGTATATGAATGCTATTGCAGTTACAGTATTACTTCTATGTAAACATGTGAGTGCCATTTTTGCGTACATCCTGATGACAACATTCACAATACTTTCGAATGTAATGGCTCGGTGAGTAGATTCAGTATGGTGGTGGGGAGCAAAACGGCAGCGAGGGAGCTTTGGAGAGAAAATAATGGGCCACCTTCAGTTGCCATAAAAAACTGGACTGGCAAGTATTGCATTTTCATTGTTGCATCTAAAACAATGTTGGTGACCACTACTCAGAGAGCTTTTTGACTCTTGTCGACAAAACACGGTACCTGTTCACACTGAAATGAAAACAATCTGAGTGACCTCAGACCGCAAGAACCCCAGAATGAGAAGCAGCGTTAATAGCATCCGCTCGCCAACCTCTGAGCTGTTCAGCACGCAAACATGCTGCTGCAATTAGGCTTTCAGACCAGAGTGTATGAAGAATTTTCCAACTGCAATTGATCCTTGCAAAATGATGCTGGCACAGTAACTGAGGGACAGAGACTGGGAAAATCACACAGCAGTGTGTCTGGTCAATCAATTACATATCCCACATGTGGCACCGTTAATAAGCAAAATTTCAGAAACTGCGCAGAGAACAATCCTCGTAGTTATACAAACAACATTTATGTAGCCCTAAAGTGACTGTATTGTGTGCAATTTCAGATTTTGGCTTTTGAGGCCCGTCATTACTTTGAATGAGACAATGCTACGATGGCTGCGAACTCAAACAGTGATATTGTGAGATGTTAAGAGATCTTAAGGCCCAAACTGGATGAAATTGACAATAGGGGCAATGCATGACATCAACAGCATGGGGCAACAGCCCACACTGCTCGCTGGACAATGGGAAGGGAGGTGTTCCCTGGTCGTTTGACTTCCTTACGCTGTGACATCAGTCGGAATGCCTGGGCACCAGACTTAAACCCTCGAGATTTTTCACTTTGCGGCTACCTTGAATCGAGAGTATGCAAATATTGTCCTAACACTAATGAGTAACTGAAACACACTATTCGACAGGATGTGGACTCCATTCCACAAGATATGATCATCCTAGTGATGGATAGCTTTTGTTAATGCCTTCATCAGTGTGTACACAACAATGGCATTCACTTAATAGATATATATTTTAAAAAGAAGCAATTACTGCAACTAAAATGGCATTTCATGTATTTTCAGATGAGAATGAAACAAAACTTGTCACATACTTTTTCGAAATTTATTTAGCCTTGAAATGTGTCAGTTATTTTTGGCACACCCTTTATTTTTGCAAGGTGGTCCTCTCAGGCTTGGGGTCAGCCTCATCTTCAAAGGCCAATAGCGTATCTTCAGCATACAGTAATGTCTGGGATGCAATTTTCTGCAGATCTTTCTGGTTGTATCCACGACTGTAATGAGGAGCAGAGGTAAGACAGCAGATCCCTGACATACTCCTACAGCAGGAGGAAATTGTCTGACAGTCCTGAAGCTGATTGTGTCAGAGGACACCTTATCAAAACCATCAAGTATGCAGATGACACGGTGGTGCTTGCTAAAAATCGAAGACAACTGCAACACACGGTGAACCAGTCGGTGGAAACTGTAACGAAATACGGCATGGAAATCAATATTGAAAAATCAAAAATTATGCAGATATCAAAAAGGAAGAAACCTTTGAGGGTAACCATCGATAATTGAGAACTGGAGGATGTGAAAAATTCAAGTACTTGGAAAATTTGATGACAAAGGATGCCCACACTCAAAATTTGAGCAAGAATTGCTATGGCCACAACTGCAGTCAATAAAAAGAGGAATCCGTTGACCAGGAAGTTAAACTTGGAATTAAGAAAGAAACTGGTAAAGTGCTACATCTGGAGCATTGCACTGTACGGAGCAGACACATGGACCATGGGGGGGTGGGGTGGGGGGAGACCTTGAGAGTTTCAAAATGTGGTGCTGGAGGAGAATGGAGAGGATCAAGCGGACCTTCGGGTGATGAATAACGATGTACTGAGGAGAGTAGGAGAGAAGAGTGACATTCTAAATACAACTCTTCAAAGGAAAGCCAACTAGATTGGACACATACTTACTGTTAGACACCAAGGGTTCATACACAAAATCATTGAAGAGAAGATTAAAAGAACGGTAGGACAAGGAAGAACTCAAATTTTGTCAGAAATTCTCCATTAAAAGACACAGACCTGCTACTAGGCAGAATACTACATAATAATAATAGATACAAGGTGTATCATAATTAATGGCATAAAAGCATGCAGCTGAAAGTACACAGTACTAGATGCAAAAAAGTCTTAGTAAACATAGGGTTGAAAATGCAAAACTTAAGAGTTATTTTCAATTTTTCATCTTCGATTCTGTGAAGCAAATCTCTTCTACTGCAATTTGGGAAGTAGTAGTATGGACCAAAACAAGAAAAAATGTGCACTAAACATTTGCTTTAAAATGCATACCTTAAAAGTTATGAGCAATTGTTCATTAGAAGAGTCGTGTTTCCAATTAGTGAAGATGAGCAATGCGCATAGCTGTTAAGATATGCATTTCAGAGCACATGTTTACTGGACTTGTCCGTAGCTGTCAATGTATGCATTTTAGACCCCATGTATACTGAGGCTTCCTTGCTTCTAGTATCATGTACTTTCAACTGTATGCATTTATGCCATTAATTATGATACATACACACACACGCACCACACGAGACTGTGAAATCCTTTTGTAACTGCAGAATTACTATAATGCCCATGTGTATAGCAAGCTTCTATGAACACAGGTAGATAATGAGAACAATAAAAATAAAGTAAAATAAATAAAAACAGTATTCGAGTTTCAAACATCGAGCGCAAAATTAAGAAACCACTAACTTAACCACCATTTCACCTTAGAATATCATGCAATAAAAAGCCCATAAGATACCTCAAAAACTCTGACCATTGTACAGGGTTATTACAAATGATTGAAGCGATTTCACAGCTCTACAATAACTTTATTATTTGAGATATTTTCACAATGCTTTGCACACACATACAAAAACTGAAAAACTTTTTTTAGGCATTCACAGATGTTCGATATGTGCCCCTTTAGTGATTTGGCAGACATCAAGCCAATAATCAAGTTCCTCCCACACTCGGCGCAGCATGTCCCCATCAATGAGTTTGAAAGCATCGTTGATGCGAGCTCGCAGTTCTGGCACGTTTCTTGGTAGAGGAGGTTTAAACACTGTATCTTTCACATAACCCCACAGAAAGAAGTCGCATGGGGTTAAGTCGGGAAAGCGTGGAGGCCATGACACGAATTGCTGATCATGATCTCCACCACGACCGATCCATCGGTTTGCCAATCTCCTGTTTAAGAAATGCCGAACATCACGATGGAAGTGCGGTGGAGCACCATCCTGTTGAAAGATGAAGTCGGCGCTGTCGGTCTCCAGTTGTGGCATGAGCCAATTTTCCAGCATGTCCAGATACACGTGTCCTGTAACGTTTTTTTCGCAGAAGAAAAAGGGGCCGTAAACTTTAAACCGTGAGATTGCACAAAACACGTTAACTTTTGGTGAATTGCGAATTTGCTGCACGAATGCGTGAGGATTCTCTACCACCCAGATTCGCACATTGTGTCTGTTCACTTCACCATTACGAAAAAATGTTGCTTCATCACTGAAAACAAGTTTCGCACTGAACGCACCCTCTTCCATGAGCTGTTGCAACCGCGCCGAAAATTCAAAGCGTTTGACTTTGTCATCGGGTGTCAGGGCTTGTAGCAATTGTAAACGGTAAGGCTTCTGCTTTAGCCTTTTCCGTAAGATTTTCCAAACCGTCGGCTGTGGTACGTTTAGCTCCCAGCTTGCTTTATTCGTTGACTTCCGCGGGCTACGCGTGAAACTTGCCCGCACGCGTTCAACCGTTTCTCCACTCACTGCAGGCCAACCCGTTGATTTCCCCTTACAGAGGCATCCAGAAGCTTTAAAGTGCGCATACCATCGCCGAATGGAGTTGGCAGTTGGTGGATCTTTGTTGAACTTCGTCCTGAAGTGTCGTTGCACCTTTATGACTGACTGATGTGAGTGCATTTCAAGCACGACATACGCTTTCTCGGCTCCTGTCGCCATTTTGTCTCACTGCGCTCTCGAGCGCTCTGGCGGCAGAAACCTGAAGTGCGGCTTCAGCCGAACAAAACTTTATGAGTTTTTCTACGTATCTGTAGTGTGTCGTGACCATATGTCAATGAATGGAGCTACAGTGAATTTATGAAATCGCTTCAATCATATGTAATAGCCCTGTATTTTCAGAAACAGTCGAGTATCTGAGGAGAGCTATGTACACTCATTTTATCTCTCCTTCCACTGAGGCAAATTCCTGGGAAATCGGGTGACGGCAATCATCGTGTTCTGCTTGTAGGAAAAAACATACCTGGGAATGACGGCACACACTCCCCGGGCTACCGACTCCTGGCGAGTGGGCTGTCGACCACAGACACACCGTCAGAGTCTGCGTGCCGGTGGCAGTAGGGCGAGAGAGCGCCGGCAGGGTTACGGCACGGCAGGCCCGTCCTCGTCACCGCTGCACACGTCCGCCGGCTCCCACTGCTGGGAGTCCCCCTGTTGGGAGGGAAAACAGTCACGGGCTGCTCTCCGCTGTTTATTACTTAATACTATATGCGGCTGAGGACGACAGGAGTATAGAAGTTGGAAATATTACTGCTTTTTGTTTTCGCTATGTACTAAATTGAGGATCAGTCGACAGGACATTCCGAGGCCGCACCTACAGAGAGATGAAGTGGCTCACACAGAATACAGTAGCTCAGAGAGCTGCACCGAACCAGTCTTCGCACTGAATACGACACTGAGTTACAATTTTTGACCACTCTCCTCTATCATTTTCTATGACATTTTGCTGTAATGTAAGTGCATTTTATTTCGTGGCTATCTTCTATACTCGTTAAATACCAACATAATGTTATTCCCTGTGTTTTGTGTGTGACTGATATTATTCAGAGATGCTGCTTATTTCAATCTGTCACATACAGAATTGTTAGTTTGACACGACAGACCTCACACACGCCATAAAGCACATTTTGGAATGTGAAATTTGTTTGGGTAGTGCTTTGTTGCACACAAACATCAATACAGTAAACAGTTCTCTGTTACATACAGTTGTGTACCCCGTGTGTTAGGTGTCCTACTTTTTCAGGTATTCAGTGTCCCTGGTCTGTATCACACAAGCACTGGCTGGTAAGCATTGTTACAGAAAATATGTCATTTGCTTTTGTAATAGGTACACGTGGTTTTGTGGGGTATACACCTTTTGGCAACAATGTTGTTGCTTTTACGTTATCCCCACACAGTGTGTCACTTTTTTTTTTGTATTCTGCTACTGCTTGAAAGTAGCTACCAGTCTAAACTATATGCAAAGGAAATACAACGAACAGTGCATTGGACACCCCAGGTGGACCACCAATGGTTAAATGATTTATCCATGTGTCAGTTCTGGAACCCATATTAACATGTTTATACTATTTCACAGTGCATTTACTCCATCCGCAAATACAAGGCAGGTGTGTGTGTGTGTGTGTGTGTGTGTGTGTGTGTGTGTGTGTAGCGGGGCGCGCAAAATTTAAACAACATCGGCGCCTACATAAATAAGCTGCAAGCCACTGTACAATGTGCGGCGGAGTGCACCTTTTTAGTCGTATCCTTTCCTGTTCCTGTCACAAACAGAGCGAGGGAAAAAATGACTATCTATATGCCTTTGCACGAGCTCTAGATTTTCGTATCTTCTTATCATGGTGGTTATGAGAAATGTGTCTCGGAGCCAGTATAACTGTTCTGAAGTCAACTTTGAATGCTGACTCTCTAAATTTTTTCAATGGAGTTCTTCAAAAAGAACATTGCCTTCTCTCCAGATATTCCCATTTGAGATCCCAAAGCATCTCCGTAACACTGGTGTGTTGTTTGAACCTACTGGTAACAAACCTAGCAGCCCACCTCTGAATCGATTCAAAGTTTTCCTTCAATCCAATCTGATGTCGATCCCAAACACTAGAGCAGTACTCCAGAATATGTCGCATTAGTGTCCTATAGGCAGTCCACTTTACAGATGAACCTCACTTTCCTAAAATTCTCCCAACCATAATCCTCACTCGCTTGTTCCATTTCACATTGCTTTGCAACTTTACGCTCAGATATTTAAACGACACGACTGTGTCACGCAGAGCACTACTAATGCTGTATTCGAACACTAAGGGTTCTTTTTTAACTACACATTAACTTACATTTTTCTACGTCTTTCGCTAACTGCCATTCATCGCAGCAACTAGAAATTTTGTGCAAGTTGTTTTGTGTTCTCCTATAGTCACTCAACTTCAACACCTTCCCATTCACCACAGCAGCAGCAAACAACTACAGGTTGCTGCCCACCCTGACCACCAGATCATTTCTGAATATACAAGGCAACAGCAGTTACACTTCCCTGGGGCACTCCTGATGACATACTCGTCTCTGACGAACACTCGTAGTCAAGGACAACGTGCTGTGTTCTATTAGGAAGTCTTTGAGCCCTTCACATATCTGGGAACCTATTCCATATGCACGTACCTTCATTAACAATCTGCAGTGGGGCACCGAGTTTCAGAAATCTAGAAATATGGAGTCTATTTGTTGGTCTTAATCCACAGTTTACCACCGAGTTTTGCACGAGCGATGCTTTCTAAGACCGTACTTCGAGAGCACAGACACGGCACATCCCGAGACTTTACACTGTGCCTGAGAAATCACCATACTTCTATGTCAAAACAGTTTGTTGAACACTGGAGTAGATACATATAAAAACCAAACGATACGGCTGCCGGACCTGCACACGCACCAGTGGATCTTACACAGAGATTTCTGTATATCTGTATAATTCTTGACATCTTGCAGAGAATTCCTGGAGCTATGACTGGAAAGGGTTCGACATTTTATTGGGATTCCACATTAGTCTTCAACTGACAATGAGCCACACGGGATACTATTATTCCCCATAATGGGTTGTCTGGCACAATAAAGTCTGGGCTTTTTGGCAGCCATTTCAGTGGGCTGCTGGTATTGCCAAACCATGCCCAATTGAGCAATCTAAGAATTATTCCTCAAGGAACTCCCATACCCAAAAAGCCGAGCATCCCAGAGTCCCGCTCCACTGTAATCTCACATCGTCTGTGTTTCCCTTGTGTCTGAGCTGAAATATTAACAAAATTTGCAATATTTCTAAACAAGAATTTCCATCATGTGTCCTTAAAAAGAAAAGTCTGCAGAGGTATTGTGGTAACATCCTGGCCCAAACAGTAATGTGAAGATGGTTCCTTTCCAACTACTGTATGTAAAGGGGAGTTCCTTCAGAAGGGAGGATGCGGCTCACTATTTGGCCCAAACTGTGTGAGTAGAAGCACGTAGACATCCCTTTCAAGTTCCTAGAATATCTCGCCCAAGTGAGTCATAAGAAAAGCTAAAACATTATCTAAACATATTCGAGTAGAGTGGAGAATAAGCTCGGAAGATGTCAAGGATTGGCTGTGCCCTTTCAAAGGAACCAAACCCACCATTTGACTTGAACGATTTAAGGAAATCACAGAAACCTATATCTGGATGGCTGGGTGCAGGTTTGAACCGTCGTCGTCCTTGGTGAGAGTCTAGTTTGCTAACCACTGCCCCACCTTGCTCGGTTCGAGATTTGGAATCGTGATTTTAATGATGGGAACTTCCATTTTGATTGAGCATCAGCAAAGTTGACAACTTTCTGTTTCTCAGCCTAGGACACAAAAATGTCAGGAATATTTATTTGGATCGTAATCATCATTGTTCACTTCTGTGCTTGAAGACGGAACCTGCCACAAATCAAATAGGGCTGCATACAGTAATGGTGTGTGAAATCAAATAGAAGGAGGGGGGGGGGAGTCCACACAGCCCTTCATAAATATAATTTACTATGAAATTATCCTTCATAATTTCAATAACCTGTTTTGTAATTGCTTGATCCACAGCTATTGCTACAGGGCCCACAGACACAAGGGAATTGATGATGATCAATGCCTTGTCTTTAAAAATTGACAAGTATAATGAAGAGCACTGGTGAGATTTTTTCAGTCGTTTTAATGTTTTCACCACTCACTTCAGTGGTAAAAAGTTCTTGTTCTTGTTGCATTTAGATTTTCCTATGAAATTGTAAGTTTCTATGGAAAATCACTACAGACACTTGGCCTCATGCTGTTCACAACTGTAGAGGCCACTACGAAATATCAGGAAACAGGTATATATAATAACGGCTGACTACAGGGGATTTGAAACAGCCGCCAGAGCCACATGCTGTGAACACATGACAGAAAGAAAAAGGATAGAGTGAGGATATGACAACAGAGCATTGCTAATGAAGGACAGTTGAAATCACAAACCACCAGAAACATAGCATTTGAAACAACTTCTTTTTAAATAAATAAATTAATTAATTAATTAATCATAACTAAAGTGAATACACAGGATGTTGTAGGAGAAATGGTCAATATTCATGGACATCACAAATAATAATTTGTAAAAACCCTGTAACACTGGGAATATAACCTGAAGTGTGAAACTGCCATCGGTATGCTTGATCACTGTTGCTCACACTCTACTCTAGAATCTTTTGAAACTGTTTTGCACCTACCTGCTTCCACTCACACAGTTTGAGTCAAAGTGGTGAGCCCTATTCTGTGCCCTCCCCTCATTAGACCAGAAAACCACATTCCTCCCGTGTGAACAGCAATACGTCACACGTTTGTCAAAAAATAACACTTTCGAGACAGACACGGCACTAGTAAACTTTGCCGACACAGCACGGCATACTTCAACTCGCTGCTCCGTGTTGTCACCAAATACTTAATCCATAAACGTCAATCTACGTCCGTTAATTTTTCAAATTTTCTGTAATGCATAACTGACCACAGTACTTGGCATTCAGCAGCTTGTTCGTGAACAGTACAAAATCGAGAGGTTAGTGGATTTTTCTGAACGAAATGAAGAAATAGGTGTCGTCACTTTCTAAAGACGAAGACACAATACTGAGAGCTGAAACTCCTACTGATCAAAAAAAGGCTCACATGGAGAAAGAAATTGGGGAATGAAGCTTATCCGAAAGACACTAGCCTTTCAGAATTTGTTTGAAGTGGTCCAATTAAACCATGGAATTCTTTCCTGGGAAACAAATGGACATAACATAAGCACAATTTTCAAACTACAGAAAAGAGTCACACGAATTATAATCTCAAATAGTAAAAGAACTCGTTGTAAAGATCTGATCAGAACACTGGGGATCTTAATTACACCATGTGAGTACATTTAACACTCACCTAAGCACAGAAAATGCACTGATACTTACTGTACAAACAAACTCTGTTCATGACCATGGAACATATAGGCTCATCTAACACTACTGAACTTACATTTACCAAGAAAGAATAAGCAGGGTCACACAAGTGATTTGTAAGAAAACTCCTTTGCAGACTGACTGCACTTCCTCAGCATTCTACCAATAAACCTAAGTCTACCACCTGTTCTACCCACGATCGAGCCTACGTGATTGTTTCATTTCATATCCCTACAAAGTGTTACACTCAAATATCTGTTCTAACAGTGACTCACTGATATTATAGTCATAGTGTTCTATGTTTTGTTGTTTTGCAAAGTGCAAAATTTTACTGTTCTGAACGTTTAAAGCAAGCTGCCACTTAGAAATCTTATCAAGGTCTGACTGAATATTTATGCAGCTTCTTTCAGACAGTACTTCACTATAGATAACAACATCATCTGCAAGAAATCTGAGGTTACTAATTAATATTGTCTTCTAGGTCATTTATGTACAATATGAACAGCAATGGTCCCAACACACTTACTTGGGCACACTCGAAGTTAGTTCTACATCTGACTATGACTCTCCACCCGAAATAACATGCTGTACCCTCCCTACCAAAAATGTTCTCAATCCAGTCACAAATTTCACTTGGCACGCCATATGACCGTACCTTTCACAATCGGTGCAGGTGTGGTACCGAGTCAAATACTCTTTGAAAATCGAGAAATACTGCATCTACCTAGCTGCCTCGATCCAAAGCTGTCAGTACATCACATGAAAAAAGTGCGACTGGTGCTTCACACGGTCGATGTTTCCGGAATCCACGTCGGTTGGCACGTAGGAAGTTATTGTGTTTGAGATACCTCGCAGTGTTTGAGCTTAGAATATCTTTTAAGATTCTACAACAAATCGAGGTCGCAGATACTGGACGGTAGTTCTACTACCCTTCTTATAGATGGGTGTGACCTGTGCTTGTTTGCAAGAACTGGGCATATATTTTTGTTCGAGGGATCTACAATAGATTATAGTTAGAAGAGTGGCTAACTCAGCCACAAATTCAGTATAGAATCTGACAGGGATTCAACTGAGCCCTGGAGCATTGTTCAGTTTTAATGACTTCAGCCGTTTTTAAACACCACTGACACTAAGACTAAGTTCATTCATCATTTCAGCAGTACGAGGATTAAACTGAAGAAATTCTCCTGGGTTTTCTTTTGGAGAGGAATATTTGAAAATGGAGTTAAGCTATGTTTTAATGTGGGGCAGTTAACAGGTGTGAAGTTAGAGAGTTGCTAAGAATAATACGCTGGATTTCACACGAGACAATGACTGTCGGTAATTGATTCCATAAAGGTGGCCAAAGCTGAAAAATAGGTCCTCGAGGCAACGAGATGTGCCACAATAGCGACGAGAAACAAGAAAAGAAAGAGAGAAGATGAGGAACACGTAAACTGAGAAAACTATACAACTGGAGTATCAGCAGCAAGAGAGATCCATTAAAAATTAAATATAACACTGAACTGAATTTCACAAGAATTAAATTTTCTGACACATTTACTTTACACACAAAAAATCTATCTGAACTAGAGGTCTGGTATTTTTTGGGATGTCTCAGGATACTATTTGCAGGAAAGTACACTACAGACACTAATATACTATCAACAAAAAGGAAAATACACACTAAGTAGTTATATTAAAAAAAAGGAACCTTAATTTTGACTATCACATTACATATTTCTAGAATAAAAACTTGTGGCTGAAATGTTATGAATGTAGTCTACTTTTTAGACAGACAAGTTGTTAATGTGTACTTAAAGTTTCAAGCATCTAATTAAGATAGACAGTGCATAGATCCTCACAAACAGAAATGTAATGAAGTCAATGTGTGACCTAATGTGATTAATTGTACATCAAAATGTTCAACAAGAACAACTGCCATTGTCCCTATGAAGAGTTCACATCTTTTTAGTTAGAGTCATGTAAACTTTATGAAAATTGTTAGAATTTTTCCAGGTGTACACAAGCAAGTTACCTTAAGCAATACATTATATACAGCAAAGGATTACCTAGATACCACAGAGTAGGGTTTTGGTAAAAATGTAACATGATAACAACAACAATCCACCCAGATAGATGTGCGTGTTGAAACACGACTTCTGGGACAGGGAGGTCCAATAACCTTAGACCGGATCCGTCCGGCAGATTAACAACAAGGATAGATGTGCAGCCAGCCTGGACGTGGTTTTTAGACAGCTTCCCACATCCCACTAGGTGGATACCAGGCCAGTACCGAGTCCTGTCTCAGTTACACGATTCAAAAACAGTTGTAAAGCCTTTCAGCCACTTTCACGTGAATTTCACTACACGCAGACAGTTGGGGTACACATATCCTGTCCTGGAGGGGGGAGGTGTAACGGGCTGGCAGCACAAAGGGTATCGTGCCACACAGTGCCAAAACCATAAATAATCATGCCACCTCTGCATTCATATGTTGCATATCAGTGTAAAGCCCTAATCATTAGCTGTTAAATGACATAGGTTGTATTGTTGTACCTGAATTAAAACCAGAATTATTCATTCATGTTGAGACAGGTGTGTTTAAATTTTGTACAGTATCCAAACTTTGGGCCAAGGGCACAACAGCAATAATAATAATAATAATAAAACACAGCTGTCATTTCATGTAACTTTCACACTATGTTCTCTTTTCCTTTTTTCTGTTTGGGAATACCTACTTCCAACATTTTCCAACACAGAATACTAACACTTCACTTCATATTTTTCTGAGCTCTACAACACATTCATGCTGTAAGGACAATGATCCAATTTTTTCAGACAAGTAAATGGAAATTGCAGTACACAAAATGGAAACCACACATTTTCGCTATGGTCCGATAGTGTGTGCACTGTTACTTTCTTAAATAAAGTTTGTACACCGAGGAATGAATGAACAGTGTAGCACCAGCCTTTCACTTTATTTAATATCACTCAACCCAACCCACCCACAATCTTTCAGATTTGGTGCATTCCACGTTTCAAATAAGTGGTGGAAAACTACCAGTCTGCCTGAGGTGTAGACAACTGTGAAGAAATTTACAGGCCTGCAATGTTTGGATACTGTGTGAAATTTAAACGCACCTGTCTCGACACAAATGGGTAATTCTGGTTCTAATTCAGGTACAACAACAAAACCTATACCATTTAACAGCTAATGATTAGAGCTTTACACTGATATGAAACATATGAATTTCTATAAGTTTTCACATGTGATGTCATTGATCTTGATCTTTGCCCTTTAATAGCTTAAAACACACTACTTTCATCCTAAAAATATACCTATTTTATTGCTCCAGTATGTTACTATAATCATGGCAAACATCAAGATGGCACATCAAAGGCAAAACATCCAAAAATTTCTTTAGTCAGCATCATTATACCAACAAAATGATGTAAGCAGTTATGTGTACAGATGCTTTCAAAACAGCACCCAACAGCAGTTACTAGCATTCTGATCAATTGGTGAACATTTCTTGCTGTGAAAAGCCAATCAGACAGATTTATTTCAACCAATCATTACTAAGTGGTTTCATGGATGTGGCTTGTTTACTCAAACAGCAGAGTACATGTGTGGTGAAATAGTAGTTTGTAACAAACTGATTTCAGGCATATACAGTTGCTGTTCCTGAGACATGAGTGAGTCTCATCTTTATCCGTAATAATAATGTAGGCTGAAGCAATGAATTAAATTTTGCACTTCAGCCTACACCATTATCATAAATTGATTTCAAGTCAAAATTGTATTGTTGCAACCTATTTAAAGGAGGCGGTCATGCAACAGTACAGAAGAATTTGATGAATGTTCCGGAGTGGGTGGTAAAACAAATGTCGTAAAGTATTGTTCACCAGAAAAACTCGCAGCAAATATAGAAAGCAAATATCACAAAACCATCAGCTCCTACAGATGCTAGCTACTTCCAGAGAAGATGTAAATGAAGATGAAATAACACTTGACCGAGCACTGGATTCTTTAAATACAAACCTTCAGTATTTAGGTGAATCTCCTGTCATGAAAACAGGGCTTCAGTGCGAGAAAATGTACAAAACAACAACAACCCACGACTGAAAGATAAGTTTCACAATTCAGACAGTATGTGTGACAAAATACAAAGTTTGACTGTACTACCAAAGAGCCAGAATATAAGGTAAACCACAAAAGAATTTACCGCTTCAGATTATATGGTTTTCTTTTTTTTAGTCACCAGTCTTCTGACTGGTTCGATGTGGCCCACCACAAATTCCTCTCCATCTTCATCTCAGAGCAGCACTGGCAACATACATCCTCAGTTATTTGCTGGATGTATTCCAAATTATAGTCTTCCTGTGACCACCTTCACACTCCTCAGAGTTCTGCAAAGTGGTAGTTTTCCATCTCTTATTTGGATCACTGGATGCACCAAATATTAAAACAAAGATGATGTGATTTACCAAACGGAAGCATTGGTGTGTTGATAGACACACAAACACAAACACACACACACATAATTCAAGCTTTCGCAACCCACGGTTGCTTCATCAGGAAAGTGGGAAGGAGAGGGAAAGACAAAAGGATGTGGGTTTTAAGGGAGAGGGTAAGGAATCATTCCAATCCCGGGAGCAGAAAGACTTACCTTAGGGGGAAAAAGGACAGGTATACACTCGCACACACACACATATCCATCCGCATATACACAGACACAAGCAGACATTTGTAAAGGCAAAGAGTTTGGGCAGAGATGTCAGTCGAGGTGGAAGTACAGAGGCAAAGATGACGTTGAAAGACAGGTGAGGTATGAGCGGCGGCAAATTGAAATTAGACATTAGCGGAGATTGAGGCCTGGTGGATAACGAGAAGAGAGGATATGCTGAAGGGCAAGTTCCCATCTCCGGAGTTCTGACAGGTTGGTGTTAGTGGGAAGTATCCAGATAACCCGGACGGTGTAACACTGTGCCGAGATGTGCTGGCCGTGCACCGAGGCATGTTTAGCCACAGGGTGATCCTCATTACCAACAAACACTGTCTGCCTGTGTCCGTTCATGCGAATGGACAGTTTGTTGCTGGTCATTCCCACATAGAATGCTTCACAGTGTAGGCAGGTCAGTTGGTAAATCACGTGGGGGCTTTCACACGTGGCTCTGCCTTTGATCGTGTACACCTTCCGGGTTACAGGACTGGAGTAGGTGGTGGTGGGAGGGTGCACGGGACAGGTTTTACACCGGGGGCGGTTTACCCTTGTAAACGCCCCCGGTTTACCCTTGGTCTGCTTGTGTCTATGCGCGGATGGATATTTGTGTGTATACCTGTCCTTTTTTCTCCTTAAGGTAAGTCTTTCCGCTCCCGGGATTGGAATGACTCCTTACCCTCTCCCTTAAAACCCACATCCTTTCGTCTTTCCCTCTCCTTCCTTCTTTACTGATGAAGCAACCGTTGGTTGCGAATTTTGTGTGTATGTTTGTGTGTCTATCGACCCGCCAGCACTTTCGTTCGGTAAGTCACATCATCTTTGTTTTTTTATATATGAGATAGCCAGGTTGATAATGTTATTTTTCTGTATTAATTGCCATAGAATTACCCGCATTTATTCATTTATATTCTTTCTAAATTATAACACAGCATGTCTAATATCTTTCCAAAAGTGATATATCACTGAATATAACAACAATAACCACCACCACCACCACCACCACCACCACCACCACCACCACCACCATGACCTAGCTCAGAAGTAAAATTTGTTCTTGATGAAACTACACAAAGTTTACACAATGATAGATCAAGTGAGCATGGCATGTACATTTTAAATGTATTGTCCATAGCTATGCTTGACCAACACTGACTTATCAAGTGTCAACTTGGCTACTCTCCAATACCAGTACATTGGGTTGATGGGGTCCTGTCTAGTCACAGGAAGTGGACCTTGTTCTTCCTGTACTGGGTGGAGTCAATGTGATAACTGCTTCTCCAACATGTCCGGGATTCTTGTCCCAGTGACAGCCACATACAAACAGTTTCGAAACAGCACAGACTGCTCTGTGTTTGTGCCATCATGTTTGATCAGTGATTCTGTGGCGTTTCTCTGACTTTGTACTTGCAAAGCAACCTTACAGACTGCTCCTCCTCGGTTTTTGTCATATTTACAAGGTCTGAATATCAGTCCCGGACATTACTTTCCTAAAGCACTATGATGAAATTAAAAATAACAATAATAATAATAACACCAAATAAAAGCCACAAGAAAATTATCTGTCCAGATTAGAAGATTTCCAAGTGCTTTTAGGTACACAACAATGTAATTTATTAATGAATTCATTGGCAGATCAGAAAATAGTGGAATTGGTTGGTAATCAAAGTTGCTTGGTTAAATTATACTAGTAGCACATATTTTTTACTCTCCATTGTGAGGATACAGAATTTAGGAGAATTAAATTTAGGATTTTTCCCATACATGTCAGATTTGCAATGTTTCTGTGTGTTGTCATCTATAAATAAGCTTCCATATCTGTAATTAATTTGATTATAAGGGTTATTAGTGGCTCAGCCTGGCTTTGGAAGGGTAGCATTAAATATCCATAGCCAGATGCTTTTTTTGGCCTAGCGTATTGTGTTTGCAGACCGCTGTGTAAAGTCGTGGATAAATTTCTGAGAAAAATGTTAAGTAACTGAGTATCACCACTTTTATATAACTTACATGATGTAAGAAGCGCACAGTAGGAAAGTTGTCTGGAAGTGTGAATGTTGTGTGTCCCACACTGAATTGGTGTCTGGAGCACAATGTGATGTAAGTAATACATTTGCAATCAATGTACATAATATATACAAATCACGGTTGTATGTGAGTGAAATTTATTCACTATGTATCGGAGGCTGGCTGAGGCAGCACATGTGAAAGAAAAAACATGCACGTCGTACATGTTTAGCTCACGCTACAGCATTCTTCTCGTACACACAACGATGCACTGTCGTGACTCTCTGCCGCAGTTCTTTGTCGTGGACTCCTTATGGCAGAATTCTTCACTGTGCAACACAATGAATCGTGTCCACATCTGGGTTTGATTTAAAAAAGACAGCTAGCTAAAAGATGAGTCATTTGCCATGCTGCTAAAAGAATGTACTGAATGAAAATGAAGCAAAGCTGCTGAATTAATGTTTTGTAAAACATTTTACTTGTAGCACAAAAAATAAAAACACCCCACATTTTGGATTCACATGTTTTTTCGGTGTGCAACTTTCTCAAATGATTGCAGGAAAATATTTGTTACAAATATTCAATTATTTCAAATTGTAGGTCTCCCACCACAGCCTGATGATGAGGTGGTTACCTTTTCGTTATTGGTCATATTTATTACAATACTTCAATGATGAGTAACTCACTGCCCATTGTTCAAAGAATGTGCAGTGAATTAATAGTGTGAATTGAGACTACTAATCTGAGGGAAGCAGAAATTGGTAGTCTGAAATTGTCGTCACATTACGAAAAGCGAATGCTGGGTAAAAGGCAAGATTTGATCCTACAAACTTTCAGTTTCCCGGCACACACTCTACCTCTAGACAACCACACCACATGTAAATTATATACCACTTGCTGCATTCTCAAGGCACTGATGCTCTCTCTAGTTCTGGCAGCTATTTACTAGGTGGCTATGGCATTGTTTCCACAACTTAAATTTAATTCATCGTAGTTCAGACAATTTTTATGAAATACTTATAATTTATATACAAAAATCTTCCTCATGAATCAGCGTATCAATTAGCCAAAACCGGATCAAAGTCCCCACAGCAGTTCCTGAGACTAAATTACATACACTAATGGACATGAGGAAGAAGAGTGAGTGAGTGTGTGTGTGTGTGTGTGTGTGTGTGTGTGTGTGTGTGAGAGAGAGAGAGATTCTCTCTTAGTATAGAGAAGGGGGAGGTAAATAACCCAGAGATATGTTATTTCTATGTATACAATATTCTGTTTTAGTTGAAAATTTTGTTTTGTACTTCGTTGTTTGTTTATAGTACTACTTTAAACAAACGGAGTTCATTAGCAGGTGTACTTAGATCACATCAACAAAAACTCGAGAAAAGAATGTATGTCTCATTGATGGAGTAAATATTGTATAACCTGAAGTCAGTGTGGACTGATACCAACTGAAGACAGATTTCTATGTTTGAATCTGTAATAAGAGAATATATTAATATAAGAAGATTACCAACTAAGTTCAGTTCGATGGAAACACTGACGTCAAAATTACATATTTGCCACTTTTTCAATATCCATAAACAAAGTGAAATGTTAATTAACTAATATAATTATAATTTTTAATTAAATAACATCTTTTCTATTTAATCACTGTTCACATGAAAAGATGAGTATTCACAATAAATTTAAATTGCATACAAAAAATGCAAAACATAAAATAGAAAATCACATACTTTTTCATTTCTAGAAACTGAACAGAATTACTGACATGTACACTGAGTCCCCTTCCATTTGATGAAAAGTAATTTTCCACGTCTGTGTACGACTAATCAAGAAGAGAGTAACTATGCTACTGGCAATCATATGATTACAACCCGGTTACAGTATATGCCAAGTTTCTTAAATCTTTTAATGTTCAAAGGTAATGCTTTTGAGTGTTTTTGAGAATCGTAATGTACTGCTTCAGGAAATTGATGTGCAGGCACTGACTTTCAAAGCCTGTAAGTGTAGAGAAAATCCAAGAGGGCCAGTCTGTCATAAGGTGCTGCTGTTAGATACGCACAAATTCATTTTTCCATATATAGTAGAACATTGATAATCTGAAACAATTGGGGCCACGGTAGGTTTGGATGACTGATCATTTCTGAAAACATACTGTACCAGTGTTCACGTGAATATGGAAGAAAAAAAAAAAATGAAAATCACTAACTGACTACACTACCTAGTTTGACAAGTTCAAAATAGCTATTAAAGTAGGCCTAAACATTACGAAGAGGAGTCCAAAATTTGTTTTTGCTACAAAGCTGTCATTTGTTCCTTTGCTGCTAAATTGTACAAACATATTAACGACAGCAACTGGACAGCATCACATTCTTCTTCAGGTTCTAACCATTCCGTACCCATCTCCAAACAACGAAAAGCCGCAGTACATGCTGTTCCAACCCGTACACCGAAAAACCTCCTTTACACTGGTGCAAACATAAATGCACGTGGAACAGCAAACGAAAATTTTCTCTAGACATCTTAGCTGTTGGTGGGTGAGTCTTCTGGGTCGTACAATCGTGGTCCACGAGATTTTTCCAATCTTAATGTTTTGTCCAAAGCTGACACTTACCCGCAGGTAATGAAAACCTTCCTCCCCGCACAGGACCTTTTCTGAACTGTCGTCGTCGCTACACTTTTCCCCATCACCACGAGAGTCCAAGTCATCTAGGTCACTGGCAATTATTTCACTATCCACCAATATTGGACAGTGGGGGTAATCTACATCACATACATGCTGGTCTCAACTTTTTCCTTACTGCCTTCTTCAGATCTTAAAGAGGTTTGTCAGTCAAGTCAGTTCAGATACAAACGGGTTATCTGGTGGCTCTCCATAGACTCATACGATTAAGAGAGTTTATTCTGACCTTTTGGCAAATCTTTTTTGGTCCTCGACAACAGTGCAAGCTCCTGCTGTCAATCATATAGCATTCTTCAAGTCAGTTTCGACATAGAGTGGCCAAATAGTTTTATCAAATTAGTCTCCGATTGTTACCAAATGCAGTAATGCCTTTATGTAAGACCACTTGAAGTTCTCAACGACACCCTATTCACTTGTTGAATAACTGAAATAATATTGGTCAGGAGAAGCAGGAGAGGGGGAGTGGTAACATTGACTTTACTGAGAAATAAAAACAAAATAGTATACAAAGTATAGTAAATCTGTTTGAAAGTGACATCTCCGAGATCAAAACCTGCCGCTGGTTGACATTCAGTACATGCTGTTCCAGCCTATGCACTGAAAAACCTTGTTTACACCGGAGAAAACATAAATGAACGTGGAATAGCAAACGAAAATTTTCTCTGGCATTAATACCGGGTGTGTGTCAGCAAACGGCACTCGCTCGTGCTCACATATGTTCAACCAATGGTTGGTGTTTTGGCAAACCGACAAGTAAGTTCCCGTCCTCTCTATTCTGGCACTAGCAGCACAGAAAGCTTTCTGTCTGATATCTCACATACTTTTGTTGCCAACTACAGTTGCACAAGCAATGGAGTGGTCCAAAGAGACTACGTTGCTGACATAAGAATATATATACCATTGTGCTTCGGGGAATTGAGAGACCCAGAGCACTAATGTCAAGGGGAAAAAAATACGATTGGTGGGAAAATAACACAGCATTTGAGGTCCAACTGAAGCCACGAGAAAGACAAATTCGTTAGGTGCTCGCATCGGTCGAGAATTGAGTGATAAGCACGAGCTTTGTAATTCTTTTTTCTTTAAGTGGAATAAAGTAAACAAGTGCAAATACCCATCTATTATAGACAGATATTCAGCAATCGCAGGCCCTGCAGACCACGCGCTGCTTCCACAAACTGCCTCCATTCCTTCCTGTTTTGTGCCCGGTTCCACCAGGTGTCTTCAATTCCCAGGGCTGTCTTGGTCGTGTTGGGTGTTTGGTTTCCCCTGCCGTCTTTGCCTATCTTCCGTCTGGCATAGGGGCTTCATGGCCCACTCATTGCATTCTTTTGCTCTTAATCTTCTGTAGGATAGTTGGCTGTCGCATCAGAAGGTATATTTCCTCGTTTTTCCTCCTCCTCTATTCTCCATTGTCTAAAACTGGTCCCCATATCTTCTTCATTACTCTTCTTTCAAATATTAATAGTTTTTCCCTTTTTCGCTCAGTGTGCTCCACGTTTCTGAACCGTACATTACTGCTGGGTATATCAATATGTTGTAGATTTTCGTCTTCGTGTTCAGTGAGATTGATTTAAAGCCGAGCGTCTCTCTGAGGGTATGCGTGCATTTCGTTCCCACTGCTATTCTTTCCTCGATGTCCATTTTTATGTTGTTGTCCGTGGTAAATCACGGTCCCAAGTATTTGAACTGGTCTACTCTCTTGAACCTCTTGCCATCTATCTCAAGAAATTCTATCTGCTCTTTAACTCTGTTTTGTCTCAATTCATTTTGAGCCCTACCATCTATTATGCTGATTAAAATTGAAAATATACCTGATCATTCTCATTCCATATGTTCACGGTGTATGTAATAACAGCAAGTTATTGGGCATGTAAAGTTACAGATTTTTGATGATAAAAATTGGTTCATTAAGGATCATGCTATCTGCTCTCTAGTAAACTATAAGGGCCAGAAAAATGAAAATGAGACAGACAGAAAAAAGTAAGTAAACTGTTTATTATTTCAAAGTAATCACCATTACCATTAATACATTTATCCCACTCTGAGACAAGACTGTCAATATACTATCACAGAACAGTGTTTGCAGCTATCTACAGAACCACGATCGTGCCTAGGCGTGCACCTCTCCGTTCGAAGCAAATCGGTGGCAACAAATATTTTTATTCAGGGCACCAAAAACATGGAAATCGTGTGGGGAGAGATCGTGGCTGTACAGAGGGCGTGTAAGGGTTTCCCAGCGAAACTTCTGCGGTGTGGTAAAAATGACACTAGCAGCGTGTGGGCACTGAAGAAAGACACCTGTGGCTGTCGATTTGTTTCGGACAAATATGCGCACGCCTGGGTACAATCGTGGTTCCGTAGGCAACTGCAAAAATTTTTCCACGAAGACACTGACTGCCGTATCGCACGGTGGGGCAAATTTATTAACAGTTACACCCTCTCTCTCATTTTCATTTGACTGACACTCATTTATTTGATTTTATTAAATAGCCTACACGACAGGTCAGAATGTATACTCCACATTTCATTAAGCATATTTTATTGACATTGCCTTTCTTAAGTATACTTTAATAACATCCTTTAAGTACTTCACATGTGTCAATGCATACATGAGAAACTAAGATATAGCAGCTATTGAACTGTGAATCCAAATGTCTCCAGTTGCTAATAACCAGAGAGTAAATGCTAACCTATCTTCAGGTTAGTTTGGCCATTGGTAATTAGTGTTCTTCTTTTAAGCTTCCTTCTCATTCATAAAGAGAAGAGAATGAAAAGCATCAACTGACGTACGTGTCAAGTTTTGGAATAAAGTTAACAAAGGAAAGCTATAGTGCAGTGTTAAGTGCCCTGTCTCTGCACATTTCACATTTACGTACAATCTGACACACCTAAATTCTTCCTCTCCTAGTCCCTTTTGCTTGCTTTGTAAAAAACACCTGTGCACTTGCCACACAAAATAATACTCTCGGAACATCGAAATTTTGCGCTATGTTTCAAACTACGTATGTTCTAGATTCAATATTTTGGCAATCCAAATGTTTGCCATCTTCGAGAGAACACTGGCACTGCTGCCGAGTCCTGACGAAAACTGATACTGAGCTACAGATCATCGTCGTCGCGTATAGGTGTCCATACTGTACACGGCGCACACGCTGCCTGAGTACGTACGTTCTATCCCGTAAGCCTATTATTAGCGCCACAAACAATAGCGTGCGGTTCCTAGGCTACGCTCATTCTCTTCCGTTCCCTCTAGTGTAAATACTCGTTCGGAGATACGAGAGAACAGTTGGGAACGCAGGCGAATTGTCTGCGAATGCTCGTTTACTCCACTATAAACCACGCTTTACAAGAATATCCGTGTGAAGCGAGGCATGGAGGGGGGAAACTGGCCTTCCCCTCACGCGTTTGTGCCCTGTGACTGCATGTGGTCTATTTTATTAGATGTGAGAATACTCGGATTTACTTATTGCATTCTTACCAACTAATGACAAACAGCCTCTCTCTCTGAAAACAATGCACACACACACACACACACACACACACACACACACACACACACACACACACGGTTTCCCAAGAAGAGCCACGAATCACGATTCAGCACTGTGTTGCTCCACTCCATACATCATAACATGCCAGAGCCTCCTCAGCTTCCCCTCCACAAGTGGTCAGGAAACCACTCCTACGTTCAGTCGACTCCCGCTTCTGAGACGAAAGATGCCAAGAGTAGTGCACAGTGTGCTAGTTCACCGCCGTGCGAGATGACGGAACCTTTGCCGAAATGTCGACTGCAGGCACGGACGACGTGTGGGACGGTAGGGCCGGACAATACGTGGGAGGATCCCGTTCCGATACTTCTCGGCCCTCGAGTTATTCACGGCAGCGACGGGAGGTGTCCTGGGTCCGTACGTGGCACCGGACCACAATACGGCTGCCCCACTTCTCTGCTGAATGTGTGGGACTGTGTGCCAAATATCACAAAAATTGTGTACTGGACTGTGGAGAGAACCCGATGTCACCGGTCTGGGAAGTAAGCCTGCCGAGCTGCTCCCTGGGGGATATGGATTTTACGGATGCCTAGAGGCCAAACTGAGAGAGCTGTGTACTGTGTGTCAATACAGCCCTCGCAATTGCCTACAAAAAGACTGTCGCCGACTGCAGGAGACCGTCACGAGCAAGATATGCGACATTTTGAGACTCTCGATAGCAGTCGAATGCTGTCGCTCCACTGTACTACAATTTCGTGCTCGACCCACGGAGCCGATAAATCTTCTCGCACGAAGTGACGATTGCACAGCCTCTACTAGTTTCTCTGTATTAGGATGGTACCAAATTCACAGTTGCAAGTTTATTAAATCCGTAACCAGTTTAAGCATTTCTACAAGGCCATTTTCGAGTGGATGTGAAACTGTCCTTATTAATATATAATATGATGTATATATAGATATTTTACATAGCAGAGGGTGAAAAAGTTTAGATTCGAGATCTGTTAAAAAATTCTGGAACATTCGTAACTTCGCACCGATGGCGTGTTGGACAAAATGCAGTTTGAATCCCTGACTGTGCCTGTGTTTAGTGTGTAACTGTCAGAAATTTCATTCTATGTCTGCCAGTTATTGTTCACTGCTGTACTGAGTAGAACAGTGTGTCACAGTCTACGAATTTCGAGATGCCACAGTTGGAAAATCAACGCGACTGCATTAAATTTTGCACGAAACTCGAGAAAATCCATACAGACACACACCAAATAACACAGGAAGCCTTTGGTGACGAGTGCTTAAGACATACTAAGTATTATGAATGGTTTGTACAGTTTAAAAATGCCCAGACAGAAGTTCGAGATGACCCTCATTCAGAATGCCCTTTGACGTCTCCCAACGACTATCACAACAGGAACATCAATGAAATTGTGCGTGCCAATCGAAGACTCACTGTCCGAGACAAAGGAGAATGTAACATTTAGTTGGATTATGTTACGAACTCCTGACACAGCATCTTGGAATGCATCGTGTTGCTGTCAAGTTCCTCCCACGGTTCACGAGTCGAGACCAGAAAGACCTTCGTCTCACAATCTGTGAAGAGCGTTTGGATGGCGCAAATGAGAAAGAGATGTAAAGTTCTCATAGACCAAAAAAAGCTTGTCAGGTCATTAACTTTGAACGATTAGTTCATCATGAATTTGTGCCACAGGGACAAATTGTTAATCGATGGTAGTATCGGGACGTGCTGCAATGCATGTGAGAAGGAAATGGCCCGAAATGTGGTGAGAGAATTCAGGGCTCTTGCGTACCTGCACATTCATCCCTGTTTGAGTGTGGCTATTACGCAAAAACTAAATTACTGCACTGTCTCATCTTCTGTACTCTCCAGACCTGGCCCCTAAGGTTTTTTTTTATTTCAAGAGTTGAAGCCCATTGAAAGGATGAAGATTTGGAAAAATAGAGGAGATAAAGGAAAATTCACAGATGTGATCCAGCAAGAGACATACCGTGACTGCTTCCGGAAGTAGAACTTTTTGAACAGACATCGCACGTACAGTATAAGTACAGAAAGGTCGATAGACACACAAACAAACACAAACATACACACAAAATCTAGCTTTCGCAACCAACGGTTGCCTCGTCAGGAAAGAGGGAAGGAGAAGGAAAGACAAAAGGATATGGGTTTTAGGGGAGAGGGTAAGGAGTCATTCCAATCCCGGGAGCGGAAAGACTTACCTTAGGGGGAAAAAAGGACAGGTATACACTCGCACACACACACATATCAATCCATACATACAAGACACAAGCAGACATTTGTAAAGGCCTTTACAAATGTCTGCTTGTGTCTTGTATGTATGGATTGATATGTGTGTGTGTGCGAGTGTATACCTGTCCTTTTTTCCCCCTAAGGTAAGTCTTTCCGCTCCCGGGATTGGAATGACTCCTTACCCTCTCCCCTAAAACCCATATCCTTTTGTCTTTCCTTCTCCTTCCCTCTTTCCTGACGAGGCAACCGTTGGTTGCGAAAGCTAGATTTTGTGTGTATGTTTGTGTTTGTTTGTGTGTCTATCGACCTGCCAGCGCTTTTGTTTGGTAAGTCTCATCATCTTTCTTTTTAAATATATTTTTCCCACGTGGAATGTTTCCCTCTATTATATTCATAAGTACAGAAAGAATATATAACTTACATTGTGCTGCAGAGAAGCAACTTCAAATGTAAGAAAGTAAAACTGAGGTGGTTTTAAATAGTTATGTGATGTTATTAAATTGTTACTGCACATTTTAGAAACTATTCTGAGAAAAATAAGCATGTCATGATGTTAAAAACTGTACAATTCAATACATCAAAAGTAATGATATGTCTTAGATTTAAGAAGAGTTGCGTTTTGATGTGTTCAAAGTACCAATTTGCATGCTATCCCAATAACAGGTTGAAAGTAATTTATTTAGAATGAATAAAAATTTATAACAAGTTCCAGTGAATGAGGTGTCCAAGTCAAATATAACTTATGACCTCTATCGTGCAAAAATTGAAACACAGGGAACTGTACACGGCACTAGCATAGGTTCGACACCTTATGTAAAGCTTACAAAAGCATGTTTAGAAACATCTAGATACAGCTACGAACTTGACGTGTATCTTTAAAGGAAGTTGTCAATAACAAGGCAGCAGACATCCACGAAACTAGCATTTCTTTATGAGCACTGCTCGGCTGAGCTACTTTTCCTTGGCGGGCATCATTTTGAATTTCTTCACATATGACCCTAAAGTACTTGTATAAGTAAAATACGAGGGCAGTTCAATAAGTAATGCAACACATTTTTTTTCTCGGCCAATTTTGGTTGAAAAAACCGGAAATTTATTGTGGAATATTTTCAAACATTCCCGCTTCGTCTCGTATAGTTTCATTGACTTCCGACAGGTGGCAGCGCTGTACGGAGCTGTTAAAATGGCGTCTGTAACGGATGTGCGTTGCAAACAACGGGCAGTGATCGAGTTTCTTTTGGCGGAAAACCAGGGCACCTCAGATATTCATAGGCGCTTGCAGAATGTCTACGGTGATCTGGCAGTGGACAAAAGCACGGTGAGTCGTTGGGCAAAGCGTGTGTCATCATCGCCGCAAGGTCAAGCAAGACTGTCTGATCTCCCGCGTGCGGGCCGGCCAAACAACTCAGTGCTCAACTTGACATCTCTGTTGGTAGTGCTGTCACAATTGTTCACCAGTTGGGATATTCAAAGGTTTGTTCCCGAACTTCTCCTTCTTCATGACAACGCAAGACCCCACACAAGTCTTCGCACCCGAGAGGAGCTCACAAAACTTCAGAGGACTGTTCTTCCTCATGCACGCTACAGCCCCGATCTCGCACCGTCGGATTTCCATATGTTTGGCCCAATGAAGGACGCAATCCGTGGGAGGCACTACGCGGATGATGAAGAAGTTATTGATGCAGTACGACGTTGGCTCCGACATCGACCAGTGGAATGGTACCGTGCAGGCACACAGGCCCTCATTTCAAGGTGGCGTAAGGCCGTAGCACTGAATGGAGATTACATTGAAAAATAGTGTTGTGTAGCTAAAAGATTGGGGAATAACATGGTGTATTTCAATGCTGAATAAAACAACCCCTGTTTCAGAAAAAAAAATGTGTTGCATTACTTATTGAACTGCCCTCGTATGTAGATGTCCATGTTATTAGGTACTGACAATGGCCAATTCAGATCCATTGGAAAAAGTGGTATAGCAGTTGTGGACTTTTTAACCTTTGTATTAGCAACTGGAGCAGTTTTTTATTACCTGTACACCATGTCTGAGCCTGAAATTACTGTCTGAGGCATGTTGACAAACTGGGAAGTGTACAGAAGCCGCACTGTCCCATGCACGACTGGACGCACAGTGCACTCAACTAGACTGCACCGAAAATGTGGGTTTACTTTCACTTCTTTTGCAAAGGTGACTGAACATAGCGACATCCCACGAGCTAAAGACTGTTGAAAAATTGGTTTGCAGCCAGACACACACAAACTATATGAGGCATAAGGGCAGTGCTAATTTCTTTTTAGTGGGAAGATGAATGCTGCCACAAAGAGCTCGTCTGATATTTATGGCACAACAATCCACTTATAAAGAAAACAATGTGAATTCACTGACAGTGAATTGAAAGCAATATACAGTGAAGCACCAGTATGATATTCATCAAACTTTATGGAGATGTTCACAAAGCAAGCATTAAATGATTTTCATTTGGACCTAACACATGTTCTTAACGTCAGTATGAGGTATGTGCTTCCCACTGACACAAACACACTCTCGTCTTTGTTGTCTCCAAATAACATCTCGAATTGTCTGTCTGTATGCTCGAAACATATACTGTGTCAATTCACAAACAAGCTGCCCGGAGGTCGGTACGACAGTACGCGCTACATCTCCCCGTCGTATCCCAGACGTGCCCTGTGGCTCACAAATCGGGCCAGTCAAGAATCTGTACATATCTCCAAATCCTTCCTGGTACGGACTGCAGTATGAGGTCTCAGGTTATACTGCTGAATATGTCATTCGGTACCACAGGCACGAAAGGTAGGACAACAGGGTTTACCATCCTCGCCACACACTGGCAAGCATTCCGCCTACCTTCAACAATTACCAAATCAGTTCTTTTGTCATAATTCGACAGCTCCCGACGTCACACCTTCAGGAGTCGGAGAGGTACAAGTCTCGAGAATTGCTGCTTCCTGCGAGCTCTCACCGAGTCACCTTCGGACATCTCGGCATCGATCTGGCGGCCACATGCCGAAGCGAGATTCCTCACCGAACACGGCAGATACCACTCGGTGGGCCAGTTGACTGACTCTACACAGTGCAAGCCTCCGTTGTCTGCAGTACGGAACGTCTCCACCCGGCTTCCAGTAATGTGTTTCTGATTTCTTGTGGTGATACACCGACTGTAACCTCTGCCCGCGCACAGTCCCCTCGCCACACTGTTTTACACCAGTCATCCTGTAGTCGCTGCACTACAGCCCACTGCCCGTACAATGCTCCCGCGTCCCTCGTGCTGACAATTTGCCATTCTTCAGAGTCCACATCGCGGTGATAAGCTACACGTGTACGTCGTGTCGCAATCTCCACCCGAAAAAATTCCACTAGACACATCTGACAGCCACCACGTGCTCACACGACCCTTAATCAGTTCGGACGATACTTTCCGTAGTGAAAAATCAGCTCACATGCGAACAAAATTTTACGCAACATATGCCGCCGCAGGCGTGGAAATACTGGAGTACCGTCTGGATACGGTTACGTTAAGTTCATCACGATCTAGCACTTGCCATTCTGCCAGTGTGAAACGAAACTTTTTACTACTTAACAGTCCCAAAACTACGTACAGT
Organism: Schistocerca cancellata; assembly: GCF_023864275.1. Lineage (NCBI taxonomy): Eukaryota > Metazoa > Arthropoda > Insecta > Orthoptera > Acrididae > Schistocerca > Schistocerca cancellata. Next base: position 145,244,174 of record NC_064636.1, on the reverse strand, counting down.
AGAGAAAAAGAAGATACGCAACTTCTGGGTGCAGAAGCTGACAGCAGTTGCCGGGACTCACCCGCGAGATGAGACAGACGGTGTGGGTGGAGAATAGGCGGGCGACCGGTATCTCAGGGCCGTCGTGAGGGGTGCCCTGCTCGCAGGCCCGTGCAGGCTCTCACGGCTCCCAGAAAGGCTGCTCGATCTGCTCTCGTCCAGGGCACGCTGTCGAGTGAAATGGTGCAACTGTAGCAGTAACAGTAACAATAACAGTAGTGCAGGATGATCCAAATGAAATGCCAAAATTTTGAACTAGTGCTACAGAAAACTTCAAATAATGAAACAATCTGAATGTCAAATGTGGAGGAGGGGTCAGTCTCTTTTTCCATACTTAACAACTTTCAACGTGAGCTCCATTTATTTCTCAGCAGATATCAAAACGGTACTCTATTTCACACCTTGTGCTTTACAGCATCTCTGGTTTCACTGTCAAAATTCACTTCTGCAGATACCCCAGATTTAGAGTTTTTTTCTGCGAAGACCGTACTTTTAAACGTAGCCCCAGTAAAAGAAAGGGGTAAGATTGAGCTTTTTTTGGGGGGATGGGAGGTCAGGGAATAGTCACATCCCTACCTATCCAACCACTTGGAAATATATCGTTAGTGTGTTACACACGTCGAGATGATGATGTCCTGCATGAAAATGACATGGTGTTTTTGTTCAATTTCTGCAGTATAAGGAAACAAACAGTTTTAGCATACAACTGTAACACTACAGATATTACAAAACACATGGTGTGAAATTCAGTGTTGTTTTGATGTATGCAGAGCAACATATGGAGCTAACTTGAAATTCATTAAGGTTTGGAAAAAAAACTTTGATCCCCTCTCCCTCTCACCACTTTGACATTCAAATCACTTCATTATCTTGAACAGTTTTTCTGTAACATTTGTTCAAAATCCCAGCATTCTTTTTGGAACACCCTGTAACAGTAAACAACATTTAACATTTAGTGTTGGGCAAGTAGAAGCTCTCCGGCAAGTAGAAGCTCTCCAGAGTCATTAGCCTCTATCAAAAGGAAATGGCTACTGAGGAACACAGAACAGTAAAAAAGATAGGTATTACAGCACAAGGGAAAGGACTATGCAATACAGAAACAGCATGCTAATGTACAGGGGAGTCCACAGGTGTCTCACCACTCTTCTAACACAAAACCAGGGGGATTAACAGAATTGTAGAGTCAAGCACTAAGGGATAAGAGGGGGAGAAATTCCATGATTCTATGTTACCAATATGGTGACCATTTTGGAAACTGCAATCTTGAATATAACTCTTAACAGTCAAATAGAAAGGGTGTCATGTGACATATGAAACAGAGAATTACACACAGAAAAAAAAGGTTGCTTTTCCTTTACGCATAGCTTTATTAATTCTCTAGTTATGACCGATGTTTCTTTCTTACAGGAGCCACGAAATGAAAGCTGATGCCGTCAACACAAGCAGAGCGATTTTCCTGATATCGTGACACAGCATTCATGTCATTAGAGATGTCTTCAATGGACACCACGTCCACAAACCACCCATTACCCACAGTGTGACGGTGAACTTGTTGCGAAATTCTCTCGAACTGGCTCTCTCACAGACAATGTGAAAGCTGGACAATTAAAAACAGCTACGGATGAAGTGCACCGACTGTTCTTGCAGCTTTCTGTATGAGTCCTTAGCTTTACTCATTCTCAAGTTATGTCCCGTCTCGTAGTGAACAGGGTAAGTGCTGCTCATAACACACAAAGGCTGCAAAATGTGCCATCAACCTGTTGTAAAGCACATTGTGAGGCAGGTGGTCTCTCTCACCCAGTTCTCGTGGACATTAACCACATACCAGAATGTGAGAGCAACTGTCAACAATCCATCCCCAGCTGTGCAAGGTTTCTGATCTCTACTATCTGTGCAATCGTCTAAGCGTGCAACCCTAACCTGCATATATAAATCTAACAGACTTAAACCTAGGAAATGTGCACGCACTCTCTGTGAAAACTGGATATCCTGGTCTGCCCATACATCTATTCTGTAATAAGGAAGGGCAGCATAATGTTGAAAGAAAGTTGGAAACATTCCATCTCCAGATACCTGTGACGGCAGCATATTTTCATTTCACAACAGCCGAATGACAAAAGGCCCGACAATACGAGAACCACATATTCCACACCAAACTGCCACTTTCAATATGTCGGCTACCTCCCGACGGATCCACAAAGTGAGGACTGACATCTGACCAGTATCTGTGATTCCGTATATTTACCTCTCGCTCACACAATATTACCTTCATCCGTATACAGTGCGTCGTAGGGGAAACGGTGGTTCTCCTCCAGCTTCCCATTCTGCAAATTCAACCCAACCCAACAATCTGGACCATTCCTGAAGCAATGCTGTAACATTTGCATTTTGTAAAGGTGCCATTTACGTGTGGCCGAAATTCTCCATACAGATGTATGGCTAACCCCAGATTTATGCGAGCTGCAGTGAGTACTGATCTCTGCTCCTCGGACCCTTACTAAACGTGTCAGAAAAGTGGTCGATTGGTTTATAAGAGGGGGGAAGGGACCAAACAGCTAGGTCAGTCGTCCCTTGTTCTGAATAAAACAATGTCACAAGGGTGAGAATAAAACGAGCAAGACTGAAAACCCAAAATGGAGAGAAAGGAAAAACCACAAGAACAACAGAAGGGCAACAAACACTTAAATGGAAAAAAGGGGAGAAGAAAACCACAGAAACGCAAGAAACGGGTAGAAGAGATTGTAACGACAAAACAGATTACCACTGCTGGGTGACCGTAGGTATAAACAGGAGAAGCCAGCCATTCTGCAACACCTTAAAACCTCTACCCTAGAAGCATTAGGGTGGAGGACACAAAGGGACAAATGACATGCACTAAAATTTAGATCAGATGATAAAACCCACCCTCACGAATAAAACATAAAGCTAAATCAGCTGAAGAGGTGCCGTCAGATAAAATCAGCGGCAACGAGTCCGGTAACCCAAGATTCCGTCGCTGGCCGGTCTAAGCGGGACAGTCCACCAGAATGTGTCTCAGAAAAATGGTTCATGTTGCTTCATCCATAGCTCTTGTCCCATTTTTGGTTTGTCTGCAACAGAGCCAGCTTCACAGAACTTCACAAGTTTCAACATCAACACTGTGCAATGGGTGGTCGTTATGGGTCGTGTCAGTTGACCCAGGTCCTCCTCCCTCGTGAAAGCAGAACGATCTCAATATGCTCGAGTTGTGTTAATGCCATTAGCTTTCACATCACCTGTTTGGCAGAAACTTCAGTCATAACTTGACAACCACAAAAGCTATGCATCAATGAAAGGTGTCACTGATTTTCAATGTAATTCTCTTTTTGGTTCATATGTCACAAGACCCCTTTTTCGTTTGAAAATTAAGAGCTGCATCTAAAATGTCAGCTTCCAAAGTGGCCGCCATGCTGGTAACGTAGCCTCACATCTTCTGCCTCCTGCCATTTGTGGTCTTTAGCTTAAGAAAAGTGGCTTCTGGGGAACAGAGAATAGCACGAACACGGGAATATAAAAGACTGTGCAACATAGAAACAGCATGCCAATGTAGAACATAAGGTACGAGATACCGTTGGTGGTGAGGCGAAATGCATTCTGGAAATGTCTTTTCTCGAGACATTCTTCAGAATATTCACCACGCAATTATAATTTTTTCCTACCTTTCAAAAATTCTCATTTCCGACTCGACAGCCGACAAAATAAATTTACGATATTCGTCTGACGACAGCCCCTAGGAAATTCACCAGTGTTCAGTTTTTGCCCCAATGTGACAGTGGGATGCACGGTATTAAGGTTTAGTGTATAATGTCTGTATCTTTTTTTGAAAGAGGCCAGAACATTCCGATTCAAATTTGAGAGTCATCATCTCGAATTACCACAGCTAATATGGAGTCATTTCATTGTCACTTACATGGTCTAGTCAGAAGGTGCTTTTATTCAGCTTTTAAGTACTAAGTATTCTAACAAATTTTAGGCCAAAAACAGTTCGTGTCTGTTGTTACTACATCATTGCTGGGTTCTATAGAAACTGCTGCTGTGTGATGTTACAAGAGTTTCTCCAACCAAATTTCATTTTCAATTAGCCTGGTGCCAAAAATTTTTGGTTTGTAAAAGGTAGTGTAATGGCCCGTACACACAATCGTTTCTTGGAACTCTCAGACAAATGTTTCCTGAATGTATATCTCCTCAAATGGTTAATACAGAAGAGACTTATTTGGGGAGCCCCGTCCTCTCTCCTAACTCTCAGTAATGGAGCATCTCTGCAAATATGTAACTGGACTGAGCAATATTTGACTCGTGAAACCCAGTGCAATGTAGTGGACAGTGAACATTTCACAGAAACAAAAGTAAAAGTCAATGTGCTTCACGGAAGAGTTGCAGGATTCGTAATGTTCTCAGTACACATAACTGATTTATCACTTAGGATCAACAGTACTGTAATGATGTTCGCTAAACGACGCATTTCTGTACAGAAAAGTATTGCCACTGGCCAATTGTATCAAACTACAGAAAGATATATCTAAAAAGAAAGATGATGAGACTTACCAAACAAAAGCGCTGGCAGGTCGATAGACACACAAACAAACACAAACATACACACAAAGTTCTAGCTTTCGCAACCAACGGTTGCCTCGTCAGGAAAGAGGGAAGGAGAGGGAAAGACGAAAGGATTTGGGTTTTAAGGGAGAGGGTAAGGAGTCATTCCAATCCCAGGAGCGGAAAGACTTACCTTAGGGGGAAAAAAGGACAGGTATACACTCGCGCACACACACACACACATATCCATCCACACATATACAGGCATATACAGGCACAAGCAGACATCCACTAAATTACAGGCCCATATTGTTAATGTCGATACGCAGCAGGGTTTTAGAACATATATTGTGTTCGAACATTATGAATTACCTTGAAGGAAACGGTCTATTGACACAGTCAACATGGGTTTAGAAAACATCGCGCGCGCGCCCGCACACACACACACACACACACACACACACACACACACACACGCACACACGCACACACGCTCGTGCAAATGCAACTTGCACATACAACTGCAGTCTTAGGCAACTGCAACTGGAACCACACTGTGCGAAGCAATACCAGTGCATGGTGGGAGTGGCGGTTGGGTGGGTGTAAGGAGCAGGCTGGGGTGGGGAGGGGGAGGGACAGTACGATGGAGATGCCGGGAAAGGAGAAAGACTGAGTGCAGTGGTGGAATGACAGCTGTGTAGTGCTGGAATGGGAACAGGGATGGGACCGGATGAGTCAGGACAGCGACTATAGACAGAGTTGAGGCCAGGAGGATTATGGGAACATAGGATGTATTGCTGGGAAACTTTCCCTGCCCTCTGTCTAACCTGCAGCACTTCGCTGTCCACCACCCCCCACCGTACTATCCCTCCCTCCCCCTCCCCCGTTACTCCCACCCAGTCGCCACTCCCATCATGCACTAGTGCTGGTGCTCGCAGTGTGGTTTCAGTTGCCTGAGACTACAGTCGTGTGTGTGTGTGTGTGTGTGTGTGTGAATATAAATTCTTTGTTCAGTTTTATAATTTTCAGTACATTAACAGTTTCACTCAATCTTTTTTAAGAGACCTGTTGGAGCACAGTTTTCATTTAATACCATGTTTTCAGGTTTATATTTTACAAATTCAATTTTTTAGTAGTAGATTATTTTTTCTCAGTATCTGGCTACACTGTCTGTATTTGTTTCATTAGTGGGAATGCGGTTCACGATAAAATTCTACGATAAACACGAGAGACAGACATAATGGCACGCAAGGGAAGGCATCCTGAAGATAAGACATCTTTCGTGTACTCTCACTATACTCTAGGTGCCAAACATGACTGGTTAACAACCACTTGCTTATACGCAATCCACACCAGTGAGGGCATTGTGCCTGTACATTAAAGATATGTTTATCTTAGTTTCGGTTATATTATTTTGTGGCCAACCGTGTGCTTCCCTTTTTTTTTATCTAATTGCAGCAAGTGCAGGGATTTATGCTGTGCTTAATTGCACTACTGACGTCCTATTTATTGTGATACCCCTTGGGCAGATACATAATGTGGAGATTTCACTGTATAAACAAATACCAAAGCCACAGGCGTGAATACTTAACAATGATCTAGAAATCTCTCAGCTGCTTAGATACAGTAATCTGAGGGCTCCAGTTCAGAACTGGAGCTGGCACCTGCTGAAATGAGGCTACCTAAACAGCACCTGTGAAGACACCCAAGTCCCACAGATGCATCACACAGCACTTTCCACAAAAGTTTCACATTTTCCTGACACATTTCTTGACTTCCTCTTTTGCCAGGAGCAGACAGTTAACATGTCTTCAGTGTTTCTTTCTGTATGCCTAACATATAACAACTCTGATAAATCCAAATGGGATTTCTGAAATATGCGATGTTGGTGAGAATAGATTTATTCCTTAAATCTTCTCAAAAACATTATGCACAAATCAGTTTCTCGGTGCCTTTTATCGGTTTTTCCGTGACTATATGTCACTACAGAACTTGACACATTTTTGCAGCACTTAAAAAAGACAAGACTGAGGGAGCACGACTGGTCGGAAAGAGGAGAGTAACTGTCCAACGAGGTTCAAACGAAGAACTACACTAAACATTTTAACAAAGTGACTGGCAAAAACAGGAACGACTTTCAAAGTTTTAGCACAGCTCACAGTGTCGCTCGTGTCCGAGCGACAGTGAAATAACTTACATATAATTAGGGCCTATTTCCAGTGGCATCACAACATTTGGAGTAAGTGCACCACAACTGACAACCAACTGCCAAGTGCACTGAGTTGGCATTTGCTTACACTAGGATAATGTTTAGCGTGAACAGACTGTGGCCACTGTTACAAGGACACATTTATAATGACCATCTACAACTGAACAGAAAGTTGCCTCAAAGTGAGAACTGCTATTTTGGCATTAAGATTTGCCCGACACAATACGCAGTGTACCAATGTTTACAGACTAGCCGACCTACACTGAAATGCGTGACAGGCGTCGACTCCCTCAGCGGGTCCTTCACGAACAGGCCGTCGTCGTCGTCTCCGACGAGCTCGTCGTCGCTGAAGTCGGCGCAGTTGTGAGGGTCTGCGCGGTCGCGGTCACCGTCGCCCTCTCGAGGGGAGGTGGGGCTGCCTGCCCCCGTCAGCTTCGGGGGTGACAGGTGCAGAGTGCTGGCTCGCGACCACAACCACGAGGGCACGAGTCTCAGTACGGCACCTGCGAAATGGAATTTGTTTGCACGTCCCATCCATCCCGTCGACAAGGAGAACTTACAGGGATGAAAAATGTGTCTGAAAGCTACACATAAATAAAGAATAGCAGACCCCGCCCGCAGGTCTGAATGAGGGACTATTTTACCTCCGGAATATTTTACCCAAGAGGATGCCTTCATCATATAACCATACAGTAAAGCTGCATGCCCTCGGGAAAAATTATGGCTGTAGATTCCCCTTGCTTTCAGCCATTCGCAGCACCAGCACAGCAAGGCTGTTTTGGTTAGCGTCACAAGGACAGATCAGTCAATCATCCAGAGCGTTGCCCCTGCAACTACTGAAAACGCTGCTGCCCCTCTTCAGGAATGATATGTTTGTCTGGCCTCCCAACAGATAACCCTCCGTTGTGGTTGCACCTACGGTACAGCTATCTGTATCGCTGAGGCACGCAAGCCTCCCCATCAATGGCAAGGTCCAGGGTTCATGGGGAGGGGGGTGGGGGGCTCCAAACACTTAAACAGACAAAATTATGAAAGGATAGATTACTGCTCATAGTAAAGATGACACAATGAGTTGCACACAGAAGACTAAGGACTCTCATGGTTATGATGGAGTGCCTAGCACAATATTAAAGTACTGTGCTGCACATGTTAACCCTGTCCTTAGCTATATTTGTAATTTTTTCCTTTAAGAATGATCAGTTTCATGAATGATTAAAATACTTGATAGTAAAGCCACTTTATAAAAAGGGAGAAAGGGATTATGTAGACCTATTTCTATGCCATCAGTGTTTGCTGAAGTTATCGAAAAGGCTGTGTATGTAAGTATAATTGATAATTTTATTTCACTTAATTTGCTATGATATGTACAGTTCGGTTTTAGAAGTGGTTTAACAACAGAAAATGCTACATTCTCTTTTCTCTGTGAGGTACTGTCTGGATTAAACAAAAGGTTACAAATGCAAGGCTTCTTTTTTGATTTAACTAAGGCATTTAATTGTGTTGATAATAAAATACTGCTTCAGAAGTTGGACCATTGTGCAATACAGGGAGTAGTTTGCAATTGGTTCACCTCTTATTTTAACAACAGACAGCAAAAGGTTATTATCCACAACAAATGTCAGAATACCCAGACTAATGAACAGGGGTCAACAAGAGGTACACAAACTTGCACCACTTATTGCCCAAACTGCCCATTTCTGAGCCAAAAATATCCTTTGAGAATGGGAGGAATTACCATGAAATATAACACTATACGTCATATGTGAATGAAAATAAGCAAGGTACCGTATTTACTCGAATCTAAGCCGCACTCGAATCTAAACTGCACCTGAAAAATGAGATTCGAAATAAAGGAAAAAAAAATTTCCCGACTGTAAGCCGCAACTGAAATTTGAGACTCGAAATTCAAGGGGAGAGAAAAGATTTAGGCCGCACCTCCAAATCGAAACAAATTTGGTCCATTGTAATATGAGAGACAATTTAAGTCGAATGAATGATGATACAGCTACAGTAGGTTCGAGTCGTAAGCTTAGCAGTTAAGCTTTACTAGGTTGCTATGCGTCACGCGGTCCGTCCGTATTTATACGGGTACCTTTCCTTTTTCACGAAAGAATACATGGCAAAATGTTTATATCCGTATTATTCTTATGGTGAAGAGAATACTGCATGTGATTCACATTTCATCAGGTTCCCATTAGCAACAATCTCTTCTCACAGGCAGGAAAAAATTCAGAACGTAGAGTTGGCCATATTGACAAACATCCCAAACAGTCTTGCGAGTCAGATTTTCGTAGTATATTGAAATTCTGCTACATTCGAAGATGAACAATACGGAATTTGTATTTACTTCATTGGGTAATGTATGAAAATGCAGTGGTCGAAACTTGGGGCGGAGAAAAAAAGCTCGTCTTCCACCTTTTTTAAAAAATTTATTTAGTGACGCAGAGGTTTTGGCGCCAGTATTTATCTTTGTGCCTGCAAAGCATGCCTGTGAAGCGCTACATACATTCGACGGCAGAAGTTAGCTGTGGCGGCACCTGCCAACATCTTTCAGAACTTCCTCTTACTATGCACTCGATTCTAAGCCGCAGGCGGTTTTTTGGATTACAAAAACCGGAAAAAAAGTGCGGCTTAGATTCGAGTAAATACGGTATACTAATTTTCGTGTCAAAGTATCACTTACTTCAGATAACGTTCGAATAGTAAAAATGGCAGAATTAAGTCTCTGAACAAGATCCTGAACATGGCCTTTCTGTGACAGTTTACAATCTATCTGAAAAACTACAAGTCTGAACTGTCCAGTTTCTTCGGCAAAGAAAACCAAGGACACATGCAACCATGCGAGGGTCATCTGCTAACACCCGGAACGAGGTATTTAGTGCTAACAGCCAAAAGGCAGGAAGGGAAAGGGGGGGGGGGAGGGAGGGGGTACAGAGAGGCCAATCGGCACAATGGAAAGCCCAGCGAGGTAACCCGGTCATCGGGAGGCCGAAGGGAATGAGAGAATCGACGGGAAGTGGTCACTATCACAGAGGTCGCCGTGTGGCGACTAGTGTACGGAAGGACGCAGGGGAGGGGAAGTGAGCGAAAGATCGGTGACAGAGGAAGCCGTACGCGGCACTAAAATGAGTAGACAAACAACCATTAAGAAGGCACAGGTTGCGATCTGCAAGGAACTTGTCAATAAAGAGCTTCAGACCAGACGAAAAAGCGCAGCCCACTAAGGCTGACGGACATTAGAATCCCCGAGGAGGAGAAAATTGCTGAACGGGGGAAGTTAGGCAGTGAGTTTATGTGGTCTGTCAGGAGGGAGATAATGATTGCAAACTGTGACCACAGAGTCAACTGGACCCAGACAACGACCACTTCCAATTCGGTACGAAGGGGCATCCGCGTATTAACAATGTCTGTACGGACCGACGTGCAGACGCTACCGGAAGCACTCGAAGAGCCGACCGGGTTCCGACACGGAACCCACGAAGAGTCGGTGAGTGAGCACCAGTAAAATGAGATTCCTGGGGAACGACACAAGCTGCCAAATAAAAGGTAATAAGGGATTGCAGCTCGGGAGGTAATGTTAGAATCCATTACACTTCCAATGAATAAACACAGACTGAGTATCCACATGGGAGGTGAACAGGCTGGAGCCAATCACGGCCCTATGTAACCCACCCTTCATCATTGAGGACAGGGTGACATCCACAAATGATAGGTCAGACTCGAGGTGGGAGGTGGGAGATGGCACCTCCAAATCCACCAGGTGGGCCTCGTCCTGGGACTTGCATATCATCTCCTCCTCCTGCTCTTTCAGAAGTCAAGGAGGGCAGGATTAGAGGGAGAGCAGGCTTCTGCAAGATACGAAACTGAAAGAGAGTGGGCCTCGGGGCACACAGACTGTGCGTCCCGTGACCTAGCTGTGGCAGCAGGCTTTTGGCCCGAGTGACACCGGGGAAAGGGGTCACAGGAGGGAGCCCCATCACTGCTGGGAGCTGGAGAACGGGAGAGGGAGCGCCACCCGGAGTGGAGGATGTGGGAACCACAGGGGATGGGGAGAGGAGAGAGAGAGAGAGAGAGAGAGAGAGAGAGAGAGAGAGAGAGAGAGGGGAGGGGGGGGGGGGCGGGATTCGAGTAAGGAAGAGGGAGGAGGGGGGAAAGAATTAACAGAGGCAGCAAAAGCAGAAGACATCGACACAAGATGTAGTCGGTCATATTTCTGACAAGCCTCAGCACAAGATAAGCAATCGGGGGACTTTTGCTCCCGTATCTTCTTTTCCTTTTTATGAGCCGGGCAACCTGGTGTACGTGAAGAGTGACGGTCGTGACAATTAAAACACACAGGTGGTGGAACACGGGCTCCCCTCACAGAGTGGGTGTCGTACAGAGGGATGACGTGCGTGAAATGTGAGAACCAAAAACACCTCGCGGATGGTGGGACGTATGGCTTCAGATCACACTGACAACACATAACCTCCATCTTCTCCAGGAGGGTATATCCCTCAAAAGGCAGGATAAAGCCACCAGTATCAGTGCTATCATCCTTATGACCTTTCTGCATACCGAACAAAATGAACCTCCCTGATTCACATCGAAGACCGGTGAGGAGTAAAGGACACCGGGACGTTGTCGGGATGATCACGAGCACGAAGGGCTGCAGATTGGGCGGCAGAAGTAGTTTTGATCGACAGTGAACCTGGCCGCATCCACTGAAAGACTCCACTTTACTAAACTTATCTTCAATAAGTTCCACGAAATATAATGGCTTTGTGGCACTGAACATGTCCCCGTCTGTCCTAGTGCAGACCAGGTAGACGGGAAAGTATTTCGTCCCGAGACGGCGAGCGCGGCCGTCTCCGCAGGGCGTAGTCAGGGAAGAGAAGTCCACAGAGTTATCAAAAGCAGCATTCGGTGGTCCATTACCGACTGAAGAGATGGCCGCAGGGAAGTGGCCAGTCCAAAGCTTAATGTGTTTCGTACGTAAATCGTCCACCCTTATACCACCCATCTCGATCAGCCGTGCCGTCCGGCACGGCGGCTACTGCCGGGAGTTCCGATGCCCCAGAATGACGAGCAACCATTCCTCGCCACACGCGAGGAGGCAACGCCTCAGGTATCAGAAGTGCGATCCCTGTGTTGTCAGGGGGCCCGGTCAGATTGATACGTAACAGCCCCACCACACCAACTGGCTACACGTGCCGGTGACCTAGAGTGGCAGCGGAGGGCTACGGTGGTGAAGGAAAAGAGGGGGGAGAGGTAGCAATATTGTAGATGCTAGGGAGAGAGTTGTTTCTCAAATGGCTCACACTAAGGAGAGAAAATTTAAAAGTGGAGCTCAAAACGCAAAGGAAACCACGTGGATAGCCAGGTCGACACGAGTAAGAACGGCGAGATGGGGACGGAGGGAGCGAAGGGGAAGGAGTGAGGACAGGGAGGGAGGAGCACGGGGAAGGAAATGCAGATGGTAAGGACGAAATGGCTGCAGTCGCTCGGAGGCCGCGTGTGTGCCACGAACGATCTCTCTGAAAAACCTCGAGCTCACTGGAGGATGGCAAAAGAATGCTAACAATTGATTATTGCATAAAACTGTCCACTGTTGTAGCTGTTTACTCTATCTGAGGAGTCAAAATATAGCATTACCGTTCGAAGGGGATGTGGGCTACATTTAACTGTGACATGCTGTAGACCATTACCTAATACAGTCAATATCGAGGTATTTGCAGTCAGCAGATTACTTTCGAAGTGCCTCTTTCACCACTGACTTAAAAACAGTTTTAATACCGTCCCTTGTATTTACTACTCAAGGCAATTAATGAGGGGTAAGGGCACAGTGATACCACTACTGGTGTAAGTGAGGTTCGCAAAATAATGTATTGTGCGAAAATTAAGACATCCAGGCTTTGCCAGCTCAGTGCACGTTAAAACTTCCTCTCACAAAATAGTACCCACTGTTTTTGCCATTTTTTGATTATACAGCTTATAGTTAAACCAAGTTACTTCATTATGTAATGTGTGTAAGTATTACTTAACATCCAAGTCTTTTCTATTATTATTATTATTATTATTATTATTGTGGTGGTTGTTGTTGTTGAAGATCTACTTACTATGTGCTTTTAACAGTTTGTATTTTCTGCCATACATGCATGTTTGTACAGAGTGAGACATAAGGAACGATACATGTTCTGATGGATGATAGTACCAGTGATTCTGAACAAAGATATTCATATTGACATATGCCTTATTCCAAATAGTACAAAATGAAACTACATGAAATTTCCTACACTAAATGTCCTATTCATTTTTGCTCAAGGACTAATAGTTTGTTGAAGAAGAATGCGAGAATATTGAAAATTTCACATGAGGAGCTTGTACTGTAGCATAGGTAGTTTTTGTACACCAGTTCTAGGTAGTGTCCTGACCAGATTGTTTGTCTCAAAATTCTCCACACTGTTGTGGTAAGTAGTAAACAATAACAACATAATAATACAGAAAATAAATAACAATATACATTACATATAGTCTACCTAAGGAAGCATTAAGAATGGGTGTATATTTACCTGAAGTTTTTGGTTCAGAGTGACTAATACTGTCACCCCTCACAGGACGTACCTTTCCTCCCATCTCACCATGTATAAGTATCACACAAAAAGCTGAAGACAGACAATGGTGAATATTCAGTCGGTTCAGCCACAATGTTATTTAAGCAGCCTCTGGCCAGTAGGCCACACATACTATGTTAGCTACCTGTGCTAACACTTGTGAAATTTTGTTAGACTCCCAAAGCCTATAGTCCAGTGAAACTGTCAAAAAAAAAAGCCTGTACCTTGCAAAAGGTGGGGTAGAAGATTTTATTTTTTTAACTCTTTCATATTGTTGGAAAGATTAGAAAACCAAGTTCTGCCAACAAAATTTCTCTTGGGAAAACTTTCTGCAGTCAAAAAACTTCGAAAATTTTGGACTTTTTTCAGTTTTTTCAAAATATCTCAGTTTCATTTGCTCCTATCACTTTGACGTCTAGTTTCTTTTTTAAAAAGCACAAAATTATCTACAAATTTGATTCTTACCATTTTTTTCTACTCCCAGTATCTAAGGCGCTACAGCACGTCAAAAAATACCAATTTTTCAAATTTCGAGCAAAGTGGCAAATTATCTAATTTTTGAACACTGTTATTTCAGTTTCTATTTGTGTAGGATAAACATATTACTCATCATGGAAGATGTGAAGTCAGGTGGACCGAGTAAATTTTTTGTCATTGATGGAGGGTACCTTATCCTCAAAGTGACTTGGGCTCGAAATGTTTGCTTCAAGTCAATAGCCCAAAGCTACGTTTCTTACCTGCAACGTCATTTTGGATGTCAATTTGCTACTGTATTTGATGGGTATCCATGTGAGGGAGACAAATGTAGCACAAAGAGTGCTGAGAGGATTCGTAGGTCAAAAACATTCTTTGGTTGACGTTGCGGTTGAATCAGAGATGGTGAACCAAGTCCCTCAGGACACGTTCTTGTACAACGAACGAAACAAGATGCGTTTGATCACACTTCTTAAAAAGGAATTTCTGGAGTGTAGCATTGAAGTGCACCAGGCACAAGAAGAAGCTGACGTTATCATTGTAACATCTGCCATTTCAAGAACCAAAGATTTTGGAAGTGTTGTCATTGTAGGAGAACTGCCTATTGGCTTCCGTCTCAGGTTCTTTGGCCGACGTTCATCTAATGATTTTTCTGAAGTTTCACCAGCACGAGTGGCTGTCATTGTCAAAGCTTCACCCTCCATTGCCGGTGCTGAACTGGAGCCGAGCTCGCGGCCGCAGACTGTATGTACCTGGCGCGCCAACGTCCGAGGGCTTCTCCGCGGTCGTTTCCGGTGCGGTTCTCCTCTCGCTACCTGTGACGGTCGTTCGCTGCAGTACGGGAAGCCAGGATCCGTTTACCTTAATGCTTTCCTCTTTCTTGTTGAAACTGTTCGCATGTTTTTGTATTTCTACAGCTTCTCTGAACAAGCGCGTGTGATAGTGCTTCTCTACAGCCAGAACTTCCGTGTCGGCGAATTTTATTACGTGGTCGGTCTCATTCAGTGCGTGCTCTGCCACGGCCAATTTCTCCACCTGCCCCAACCTGCAATGTCGCTTATGCTCTTTGATCCTGGTGTTAATGGAACGTCCATTCATTCCGACAAACTTTTCCGCATGTGCACGGTATACGGTATATTCCCGACATTGCCAGGTGGTCTCTTTTCTCCTTCACCGATTTAAGATACTCTTTGATCTTCCTTGTCGGTTTGAAAATTGTCTTTACTCCATGTTTGCGCAATATACGGCCGATTCTGTCCGTCACTCTGGGAATGAATGGCAGAAAGGCCGTACCTGACATTTCTTTTCCTGGTTCCTTACTTCGCCGAGTGTTTAGCTCTGTTACACTTCTAATGTAATTTGTGGAGTACCCATTGGTCCTCAGAACAGTTTCCAGGTGTTGCATTTCTCTTTTGAGGTGTTGCGG
Source organism: Schistocerca cancellata (assembly GCF_023864275.1). Taxonomy (NCBI): domain Eukaryota; kingdom Metazoa; phylum Arthropoda; class Insecta; order Orthoptera; family Acrididae; genus Schistocerca; species Schistocerca cancellata. The sequence continues at coordinate 145,228,879 of NC_064636.1, read as the reverse complement.
CTCACATATTCGTCCTGCTCTCGTTACGAGCGTACTAATCATGCCTCTTTTCTGGCTCGGGTGGTGGTTTGACAGTTTGTGGAGGTATCGGTCCGTGTGTGTCGGTTTTCGATACACGCTGTGTCCCAGGTTTTGGCCGTCCCTTGTGACCAGCACATCTAGAAATGGCAGTTTCTTGTCCTTTTCTACTTCCATGGTAAATGTTATGTTGGCATGGAGGCTGTTCAAGTGTCTTAGGAAGTCACCAAGCTGTTCTTCACCATGGCTCCACACCACGAAAGTATCTTCGACGTACCTGTACCACACCTTAGGTTTGCAAGTCGCCGAGTCCAGTGCCTGTGCTTCGAATTGTTCCATAAAGAAGTTAGCCACCACTGACTGAGAGGACTACCCATCGCGACGCCTTCCAGCTGTTCGTAGAAATCGCCATTCCACGTGAAATAGCTCGTGGTGAGACATGCATGGAAGAGCTTTTTGATGTCTTGCGGGAACATGGAACCGATGTGGTCCAGAGCGTCACTGAGTGGCACTTTCGTAAATAACGAAACAACATCAAAGCTGACCAGGATGTCGTTTGGTGCAAGTTTCAGTTTCTTCAGCTTCTCAATGAAATGTCCCGAGTCCTTAAGGTATGTGTCGGTCTTCCCCACGTGTGGCTGGAGCAGAGAGGCCAAGTGTTTTGCCGTTGGTGAGCCAGGAGTGCTAACGACTGGTCTCAGTGGAACGTTGTTCTTATGGATCTTGGGTAATCCATACAGCCGAGGTGGTAGGGCTTACGTGTTGCGCAGGTTTCTCTGTATGTCCGCCGGCAGAGAAGACACCTTGATTAATCGATTCGTATTCCGAGTGATACGCTGCGTCGGATCTGCATTTAGTTTTCGGTATGTCAACGGATCTAGTAGTTCTCGGATCTTTTGCTCATAATCTTCGGTCTTCATTACGACGGTCGCATTCCCCTTATCGGCAGGCAGTACCAATATACTCGTGTCGTCGTTGAGATTCTTAATGGCTTGTACCTCTTCTTTCTTCAGGTTGTAAGCTGGTGGTTTAGCTCGGCGCAGTATTCTGGCTGTTTCAGTGCGTATTTCCTCTACCCTTTCACAAGGAAGGGTCCAAATGGCTGCTTCGGTGTTGGCAATGATGTCCTCCATAGGTATAGTTCTCGGGATGATAGCGAAATTCCCTCCTTTTTGAAAAACAGACACTTCTTCTTCGGTCAATTGTCATTCAGTGAGGTTGACCACTGTGTGTGACATGTCGGGTATCGCCTTGTCGGTCTGCTTCCGGCATCTTTCAAACTTTCTCTTCTGCCACTCGGTGCAGTGCTCGAGTTTGTTCTGCAAGTTCCTGTGAGTGATGCTGTCAATCTTGTCCCAGTCGTCTCGATGCATTCTGCTACTTAGTTGATAGAAAATGTCCAGAAGTTCCTGATCCATTCTTGCCAAGTCTCTCCGTATTGTATGTATTCGCTCATGAAGAAAAGCTTGTTCCAACCTGTTATAGATACGAAGTGCTTGGGCAGTGGTGAGTAGGCGCTTACATCTCAAGAACTTCGGTGTAGCACATTCATCTCGGCACCGTGACAGAAAGGCGAGAGAGGACATCAGTCGCGCATTCTTCTTCGGTCGTTGGTCAAGGCGTCGGTACAATCTCCTCCCCGTAGAGGCGTAATACAACTTGCTGACAAACTGCCTATTGGCTTCTGTCTCAGGTTCTTCGGCTGACGTTCATCTAATGATTTTTCTGACGTTTCGCCAGCATGAGTGGCTGGCATTGTCAAAGCTTCACCCTCCATTGCCAGTGGTGAACTGGAGGCGAGCTCGCGGCTGCAGACTATATGTACCTGGCGCGCCAACGTCCGAGGGTTTCTCCGCAGTCATTTCCGGTGCGGTTCTCCTCTTGCTACCTCCGACGGTCGTTCGCTGCAGTACGGGAAGCCAGGATCCGTTTACCTTAAGGCTTTTCTCTTTCTTGTTGAAACTGTCCGCGTGTTTTTGTATTTCTACAGCTTCTCTGAAAAAGCACGTGTGATATTGCTTCTCTATAGCCAGAACTTCCGTGTTGGCGAATTTTATTATGTGGGCGGTGTCATTCAGTGTGTGCTCTGCCACGGCCGATTTCTCCACCTGCCACCTGGAACAATTCGAAGCACAGGCGCTGGACTCAGCAATTTGCAAACCTAAGTTGTGGTACAGGTACGTCGATGATACTTTCGTGGTGTGGAGCAATGGTGAAGAACAGCTCGGTGACTTCCTAAGACACTTGAACAGCCTCCATGCCAACATAACATTTACCATGGAAGTAGAAAAGGACAAGAAACTGCCATTTCTAGATGTGCTGGTCACAAGGGACGGCCAAAACCTGGGACACAGCATGTATCGAAAACCGACACACACGGACCGATACCTCCACAAACTGTCAAACCACCACCCGAGCCAGAAAAGAGGCATGATTAGTACGCTCGTAACGAGAGCAGAACGAATATGTGAGCCGCAACACCTCAAAAGAGAAATGCAACACCTGGAAACTGTTCTGAGGACCAATGGGTACTCCACAAATTACATTAGAAGTGTAACAGAGCTAAACACTCGGCGAAGTAAGGAACCAGGAAAAGAAATGTCAGGTACGGCCTTTCTGCCATACATTCCCAGAGTGACGGACAGAATCGGCCGAATATTGCGCAAACATGGAGTAAAGACGATTTTCAAACCGACAAGGAAGATCAAAGAGTATCTTAGATCGGTGTAGGAGAAAAGAGACCCACTTGCAATGTCGGGAATATACCGTATACCGTGCACATGTGGAAAAGTTTATGTCGGAATGACTGGACGTTCCATTAACACCAGGATCAAAGAGCATAAGCGACATTGCGGGTTGGGGCAGGTGGAGAAATCGGCCGTGGCAGAGCACGCACTGAATGAGACCGACCACGTAATAAAATTCGCCGACACGGAAGTTCTGGCTGTAGAGAAGCACTATCACACGCGCTTGTTCAGAGAAGCTGTAGAAATACAAAAACACGCGAACAGTTTCAACAAGAAAGAGGAAAGCCTTAAGGTAAACGGATCCCGGCTTCCCGTACTGCAGCGAATGACTGTCGCAGGTAGCAAGAGGAGAACCGCACCGGAAATGACTGCGGAGAAGCCCTCGGACGTTGGCGCGCCAGGTACATACAGTCTGCGGCCGCGAGCTCGGCTCCAGTTCACCACCGGCAATGGAGGGTGAAGCTTTGACAATGCCAGCCACTCGTGCTGGCGAAACGTCAGAAAAATCATTAGATGAACGTCGGCCGAAGAACCCGAGACAGAAGCCAATAGGCAGTTTGTCAACAAGTGGCCACGAAAGCCTTAACAATTTTGTATTGTAGGAGAAGATATTGACCTGCTTGTGCTCATGACCTGTTTGGGGAAAGGCATTGAAGACTTATTTTTCTTAATGCCAGGAAGAGGAAATGCAGAAGACAATTGGTTTTCCACTGCATCTTACAAGTTTGACAGTGAATATATTCTGTTCACTCATGCCTTTAGCAGATGTGATACAACATCCGCTTTTTTTGGTCAAGGAAAAATTAAGTGCTGCAATATTGTTGCGAAAAACGAACACCTAACCTCAGCGCTTTGCACGTTCAATAAACCACATGCTACCCGTGAAGAAATACTGACAGCAGGAGAACAGGTTACTTTCGCATTGTATAGTGGAGGTGTCAGCAGTTCCCACACACTAAACCATTTGCGGTACCAGCTATTCGCCAAGTCTGCTACAAAAAGCAAACTGAATCTTGCACGATTGCCACCTACACAAGATACTGCACAACATCATTCGTTGTGGACTTACCAACAAGTCCAAAGTTGCATGGGAAACTGGAAACCTCCTGAGAAATAGGGCTGGAATCACAGTGACCACGGTCCAATACCCGTGATAATGAGCCAATATTCAGCACCTGAAGCACTTCTTCACATTGTTTCATGCTCATGCAAGCTGAACTGTGACGGAGCGTGCTCCTGCAGAAAAGCGGGTTTGTAATGTTCTTCAATTTGCAAGAAATGTATTGGGGTCAACTGTGAAAACGTGCCAAAATTTTTATATCAAGACAGTGAAGAAGATGTTATGGAGGATGTTGAGGAAACTGCTGACGAAATCAACGAACTTGCTGAGGCTGACTCGCTGTTTAAAGAAGAGGTCAACCTGGGATCAACTCTATGTACAGACCCGTAAGTCAAGGTATTTCTGGTGACAATGAGGAACCTGGCCCATCAAAACGTTGGAAGTGATGCTCGTATCTGTCTCAAGTGCGCTAAAGTGCGATATTACAAGTATTACACACCCAGAACTGTCAACATTTTTTACTAACTGACAATGCATTTTAATTGTAATAAAGCTACTTATTTTTACCTACCTAATTAGGTTGCCTATTGCAGCTAATAATAGTTCAGATTCCTGAGACAATTTATTTTGTGTGTGTATATCTTAATGATGTATTTTTATATTTATAGTTTTACAAATACCAGGGCTGAGGTGGCCCATAGTGAACTTCAGGTAGTGATGTAAGAATCAGAATAGTTGGGTGCCCAGCAATCCTCATGTTGCATACAGAGAAACTGAATACCTGAAAGTGAAGTGGTAAATTCCAACATATAACATGATGTATAATGTATCTATACTACACAAACAGAAACTGAAAAAAATAGTGTTCAAAAATAAGATATCTTGCCACTATGCTCAAAATTTGAAAAATTGGTATTTTTGGAAGCGCTGTAGCACCTTAGATATTGGGAGTAGAAAAAAAATGGCATGAATCAAATTTGTAGAGAATTTTGTGCTCTTTAAAAAAGAAATTGGACATTAAAGTGATAGGAGAGAAAAAACTGAAGAAAGGCTGAAATTTTCCAATTTTTTTGACTGCAGAAAGTTTTCCCAAGCGAAATTTTGTTGGCAAAACTCGGTTTTCTAACCTTTCCAACCATATGAACGAGTTGAAAAAATAAACTCTTCTACCCCACCTTTTGCAAGGTATATCTGCTATTTGACTGGACTACTATAAGAGTTGCTGTCCTGTGTTGCACTATTTTTCCAAATTGGTAGCTACATGCTACTCATTGTGTGTTTATAGAAATAAATGTTAAGTCAATTAAAAAAGTAAAACTGACAGTGTTACAGTAAATTATTACTAACTCTTTAAAGAACCTAATAATCAGAAGATGAAAATCTACGAGATTTACGAAGCACCAAAACAGGGTGTCAACTTTACAATCCACCCTCCCACAATGTTCTCACAGACCCCACACTACGGCTGACACAAATGCAGGATGCTGTGACACTCACGGAAGACGGTAGTGAGCCGTGCAGCGACGGCAGACCTGCTCCGGCCCCACAGGCTAGCACCACTCCGAGGAGGCGTCCGACCGTACCGCAGGTGTGCGTCACGAGTTGACGCCGGAGTGTCGTGCCGGCCCCCAAACAGTGGCGGGGAGAAGGGCGCACCGGACGCCAATGTCAGCTGCTTCTGGCGGGCCCGATACGTGTTGTACGCCCACTGCACTGTCACAGCCACAGCACACAGAATAAACTGTCTTACTCCCATGTGCGCTCTCTCTCTCTCTCTCTCTCTCTCTCTCTCTCTCTCTCTCTCTCTCTCACACACACACACACACACACACACACACACACACACACACACACACACACACACACGCACAAATACTCCATTCGAGAGAAAAATAGATTTAACTGTAAAAAATAAGATTTAACTGTACAAAAGTTCATCAGAAATATAACACACACAAGGAAAATCATAGACACGAGACAAGAACCAATGGGACATTTATGTAACAGTTTGATAACTGTACTGGAATAAGGAACACAGGAAGCTTACTCTACAACAAACTACCCTCCACCATAAGAAAGAACGAAAGCACATTTAGAAGAGACATTGAAGAATTACTTATCAAAAATATTTTCTACTCTTACGGTATATTGATAATTTCTACTCTGTTCATGAATACATGAAGCCAAATCTACAACAGTCAATGATATCAGCGTCACTGCAATATTAACTACGTGCGGGCAGGCGGAGGTGGTGATGGGATTGAGAGATGAAATTTGTTGTATCCATGTAATCATATGAATATCTTATATTTTTATCTCTTGATGTAAGCATATTATATACTTCACAACTTAATAATACACACATCAAACAAAGTTTTGTATCACCACAGTTCCCAGAACTCCTGAAGATAGACATTGACTGGGGATATTGTGTAACAGACACAGTCCCTTTGACTGTTCAGAGATGTCACTAAACATGTCCAAAGACGTAAACAACCATCCATGAGCAGCGCCTGTAAGACGGAGGGGGTATGGCAGCCGATCAGTCCCAGTCATTCCACCAGGAAGGAGGTACACAGCTCGTGTTGTTTGTAGTTCAACCGTGCCTAGATAGTCAATACTGCAGTTCGATCGCGTCCTCATTATTACTCTGTGCCAGAAAGGGCTCTCAACTAGGAAAGTGTCCCGGCATCTCTAAGACAACCAAAGCAATGTTGTTCGGACGTGGAGGACATACAGAGAGCCAGGAGCTGTCAATGACATGCCTCACTCAGGCCGCCCTAGGGCTACTACTACAGTGGATGAACGCTCAGAGGAACCCTGACAGCAACACCGCCATGTTGAATAATCCTTTTCGTGCAGCCGCAGGACTTCGTGTTACGACTCAAACTGTGCACAATGGGATGCATGATGCACAACTTCACTCCCAATGTCTGTGGCGAGGTCCATGTTTGCAACCACGACATTCTGCAACGCGGTACAGATCGGCCCAACAATATGCACTCAGGATTGGCATCACATTCTCAACACCTATGAGTGTTGCACATGCCTTCAACCAGACAATCATCGCAGAAGTGTTTGGAGGCAACCCGGTCAGGCTGAACGTCTGAGACACACTGTCCAGCGAGTGTAGCAAGGTGGAGGTTCCCTGCTGTTTTGGGGTGGCATTATGTGGGGCCGACATACCCTGCTGGTGGTCACAGAAGGCACTGTAATGGCTGTACGATACGTGAATGCCACCCTCCGACCGATAGTGCAACCGTATCGGCAGCATATTGGCAAGGCAATCGTCTTTCTGGATGACAATTGGCGCCCCCATTGTGCACATCTTCTGAACAACTTCCTTCAGAATAACATCACTCAACTAGAGTGGCCAGCATGTTCTTCAGACATGAACCCCATCGAACATACCTGGGATGGATTGAAAAGGATTGTTTATGGATAACGTGATCCACAAACCACTCTGAGGCACCTACGCCGAATCGCCGTTTAGGAGTAGACAACCTGGACCAACAGAGCCTTGATGAACTTGTGGATAGTATGCCACGGGGAATACAGGCATGCATCAATGCAAGAGGACATGCTACTGTGTATTAGAGCTGCCGGTGTGTACAGCAATTTGGACCACCTCCTCTGAAGGTCTCGCTTTATGCTGGTACATGCAATGTGCGGTTTTCATGAGCAACAAAAAGGGTGGAAATGATGTTTGTGTTGCTCACCATTCCAATTTTCTGTACAGGTTCCAGAACTCTCGGAACCGAGGTGATGCAAAACTTTTTTTGGTATATATAATGTTCCCCTTTCCTTTATTCTTCCCTATAAAATTCTTATATACTGGTAAGATCTTTTACTCTGTAAATGTATTTCAAGTATTTCTTACAAATTTTATATACACATTTCAGTTATTTTTTGCAACATCATAGTGTAAATACATAATGGTATTTTACAGTCAATGGTTTTCATTTATGACTATTATTAGGATTTTTAACCTTTGCTTAGCTCATAAAATTTCTTTCTCAGTTTTACTGGGTTCACAAATTACAAGAGAGTGGACACCTGTCCAGGCTTTGCACATATAGTACTACTATCATATGTAGTGGTATAAACAAACCTTCCTCATGAGTAAGTATATCTTCAGTGAAAACCATATCAAAATTTCCACAGTAGGTCCTGAGACTAGACCAAACATAAGGAAAGGAATTGTGCCAAGGACTTTAATTTATGATATTATACCATGACATCATTGTGTTGTACTGTAAGGCGCCACATATACCGTTTGTATATGTATACGTGTATGTCGTCGTCTCTTCTTTCACTCGTCGATATCAGAGTGTGAGAAATGTTTTTGTGTTTGTGTTTACCTATTTGCTGTTGACAACACACAACTACACGGCCATGGTAACACCTGATTCCAGAATAGCTAGCTTAATATAGTGTAAACATAGTGGGTTTCGATGCAGAGTTTTTAAGTGAGATTTTATTCTACACTTAATCTTTGAGACTCTAAGAACCAGCTACTCTTAATCAGGCCCAAAACTCGACTTGCGACAAGAGCACTTACGATCAGTCTACCACAATATTAACAATACGTAAGGCTATACACCACTATAAGAAAATATCACTGTTCATTAAATAACAAAATATATGAATTAACTTTTTTATATCTTTCCTTTTATTCAATCAAATGCTTTCAAATGTTTATTTTGCACCCACAAATCATTCACACCACTATGTACAGTGTAAACGTGTGCATGAAAAATAGTACACTGTTTCTGATGATAACCACATATGAGCTTTTTTATTGCTAGGCTACTTTGATCAACAGGATTTATATTGGATTTTGAAATTGATCTTTCTATCCAAACTTACGTCTTCCGCAATGGCCCATCAACAGTGGGATAACCATCAAATATTCTCTCCTTTCAAGATAATTAAAAATTTGCATAAATTATATTTTAGCGAGTTTAAAGCAAACCATCGGCGGCGCGAAAGCAGCCTGGATACTGCGACACACTCGCGACGCTTACTAGCCTGTCACAAAAATGACCTGCATACATCTACAATCAATTCCAAGGTCCTAATTCGCCCCACGCGATCGTGTGCAATTCAACTTCGGCAAATCAATTATTTCTCTAAGCGTAATCACTTATCATGACACTGACCGTTCATAAACGCACAATTAACACTTTTTTTTTTTTTTTTTTAATTAATAAAAGCATGACGTCACATCATCTACATAGTTATTAAAATATTATTCCAAATGACCTCAAACATTTATCGTCATTATATTTTAAAAGTGGTCAGAAAAAATATCATTTATTATCGGAAAATAAAACATAACAGATCGCACAGCGCACGTAACTAAATAACAGCTTTGCATAGTGTCGGGACTTAATCACGCAAAACTATATAAAGAAATGCCCAAAATCTCATTTTCTCCATACCAACTGACAGATACAAATAAGATATTCAAGACTTCATAGATCAATCCCGACCTGTAATGTTATAACATTTATAAAATATGTTGAAAGGCAACTATAATCACTGAGTGGATGAAAGGCATTAGGACCAGATATGATACCAGTAAGATTCCACAGACATTATGCAAAAGAACTTGCTCCCCTTCTAGTGGCGGTGGTGGGAAAAAAGCGCAGGTCATTCCTGTTTTCAGGAAGGGTCATGGGGCACATGTAACTAATTATCTGCCTATATTGTTGATGTAAATCTGTTGTAGAATTACTGCACATGCTCTATGCTCAAGAATTATGACTCTTTTTAGAACAACAATTTCCTCTACAAAAAGATCAACATGACCCTGTGAATAGAGGCCCTGCCAAACTAAACAGAATCGCCCTGCCGTTTAGCAAAAAATCATATACAAGCTTATTGAGTACTGGACAAAATTTATGACTGGACTGGTGACTTCCTTGCAGAGAGAACTCAAAACATCACTCTTAACAGAACAAAATCAACAGATGTCAAGGTAATTTCTGGAGTACAATGAGGAAGTGTGATAGGACTATTATTGTTTAGCGTATACATAACTCATCTAGTAGAAAATATTGGGGGCTCCATATGGCTATTTACAGATGATGCAGTTGTCTACAATAAGTCAACGCCAGAAAGCTGTAGTAATTTGCAAAGGCACCTGCAGGAACAGAAGAGTTTCTTGGACGATGACCTCACATCCCGAAAGATTTACCAGCAGCTAGAAGTTTTTAAGCTGATAGAATTTAATGCAACGGTATTTCCTCCTGTGTTTCACAAAATTGTCAGCTTTTAAGCAGATCTGTTTGTAATGCCTAGTTCATAGTTCCTTGTGTATCCCTCGCACTAGCCCAACGAGTCAAATGGGGCATGATCGCAGGAGGTCGATACTATATCGAGTGTTGCTGCGTCTCAGGAAATCTGGAGCCTATTCAAATGAAAGTATTGTTAGCTAAGCCGTAACATTCAGAATTCTTCAAAGTAAATTTGTACAAAACCTCAATGACCAAACCCACATCTGTAAATGTACAACAACCCCTATATTAATCTATTAAACCTCAGCAGCAATAGTGTAATCTGGGAATATAAGACAACCCCATATTTTTCAAATGATGAATTTGGGAAAAAAACCTCGTCTTATAATTGAGTAAATATGGTACTTGGCACACCCTCACACTGTGAAGGATGACAGCAGCTGGAGGCATGGAGCTACAAATCAGTGTGGGTGGCTTTCCAGTACCCACTGTGTCCCATAGCGCATTCCACTTCACGTTCAACTAGGATGTCGAAAATGGTGAGTTCACGATTCTCTTCCACCTCCTTGGTGAACTTTATGATGGGGGAAGAGTGTTCAGATGTTGGAGGAATTCCTCAAGCCTTTGACGACTGTGTGGTCACACCACAAACGTATCATCAAAATACCTGAAAAATGCGGACCTCAGTGTCACTTTTTCCAGGGCTCTCTCTTCAAAATATTCCACGAATAAGTTTGTCAAAATTGGTGACTGATAGCACCTCATAATGACATCGTCAATTTCTTCACAATAGTCTAAAGAGAAAGAATAGAGATGAGTAAAAATTTGAAGAAATTAGTCACTGTGGTGCTAAATTTATTCATCAGTTAATAGGACTCAGGAAAAGGAAGACCCCATCAAAACTCACTGTCAGATCCTGGTTGATGAATGTGCGTAATTCTTGCCCCCTTTCAATGAAATGTACAAAATTCTTGACACGGTGCTGACGTTTACCGATCATAACGATGCTGTTAGGTATTTGGCCAGCTGATATGAGGAGCATTCAAGTTATAACGCCTTCAATTTTTTTCTCAGGACTGAAACAGACAGAAATGGTTTGTTTTAAATTACATACGCACTTGTTAATGCGTCAAAGATATAGCAGCACTGTCCGGACACGGAATTTTAGTGGCAGCGGCGAGAGAGAAGCATTTACGATTCTTCACATGGGGAAGTTGTTATTACAAGAACAGTAAACAATCATTTGTTTTCTCCATTTGCACACTGCGACATGACTCAAATTAACCACCAGTCGAGTCAGACACGCGGTGATGGTGTCCTGTATCTGTCTACTGTGTGGTCATTGGCGCCACAATTTGAAGAAGGCAGAAAGTCTTATCACCACAAATGGGACAATCTCAGCCTCGCACCAGCTGGTCTGACGATGTAATCCAGCAAGTGGTGATGCTCGTTTTGGAGGATTGCTGAACATGTGAGGACACGATGCTTTCAAAATTGGAACTGCTGTGGGATCTATGCACACGATCCCGCAAGAAGACCCAAAAACGTGGAAAGTGTCCTTTAAGTTTGTGCCACGAATGCTGACGTATGACCACAAGGCTGCATGCGTAGCAGCTTGCCAGACAATGTCGACGCATGATGACACCATGGATGGGACATTCTTTTCATCTACTGTGACAATGGGTAAGACATGGAGGCCATTTTTCCAATCCTGAAACACAATGCCACTCAGCTCAATGGATTTCTGCTTCTGCGAAAGCAGAGCTGATATATGATCTTAGAGACCGCAAATCCTTTCTGGTGCTGAGGGAGTTGTACCCCAACCCCATGATGGACTCATTTTGAATGGAGAAAAGAAAAGAAAAGCAAAGGACAACACACAGTAAAATAGACTACACAGATAAGTTCAGTAACACCTATGGTGCAAGTGGTTGCTGAGGTCAGCAGTCATAAATAGGGACCGGAAAAAAATCGCATTCTGTGACAAATGTGAAATAGATGTGAATTCTACCTCAAAATATGAAAACAGTAAAGTACTTAATAGACATTATTTCATAGCAAACTGTATCCAGATGGACTATTTTATCAGAGATAGGTTGAAATAGCTTTTTTCTGTACATAAATATCTAAAATGTAACAAATTTTCAGTTTATGGTAATTTACATCATTCGGTGAAGCCCAATTTGTGAAGATACGTTCGTAAGAACCTGTTTTCAAAATAAAAAGTGTACAAACACAACAACATATCAGTGTACTCGATGTAGCCATTCAGAATGCTTTGCGTCGTTCATCATTTGTTCTTTTCTTATTTTGAAATACGTGAAGTGACTAATCCTGGTCAGTCACGGATTTCGATTACGACCCTGATAACACCAGAAAAGAACAGTGATCTCTGTGACAATATGTAAGCCCTGCAAAAGTGAAGTGGTCCTCGTTTCCACACACCGTTCCTCTCTCCTCTGGCAGTCTACATCCTACTTTCTTTATGCTCGCACCCACCTGTCATTCTAGCCTATAGTGCCAGCACTCTGCTCTATAGTGGCTGGAAAGTAAAATACTCTGCTAAAATTCATCCCATAACATTACCTTACTTTCGGTTCTACTTCTATGCTAAGTGCCTCGTCAATTCTATCTGAAGCATTATCAATCACGGGTCGCAGCTATGAAGGCCCACAAAAGGTCAAAATTAATAGTCTGTAGAATTTGTGATCATCGAATTTGGTGGGAAAAGACGAATAATGTCCAGAAACATCTCAAATCGGAGACGCAGTCCCCATTCACCACAGGAAAATCTGCCGCTATTCAACAGAACAATCATTTTTGAAAGCTTAAAACAGAGGCTATTTCGGAAGAAAAAGTTGTTGATGTTTTTGCAAAGAAAAACATTCCACTTAAAAATTTCCCAGTGAGTGCTTCTTCTTTAACAGTCAAGAACTAAGGTTTCAGGGTTGCCACAAGTTTCCCCTAGTGAAATTCCGATATTTCCCTGATTTCCAGACAAGTTTTAGCATTTTTCTCGTGACAAATTTTTGAGATTGACAAAAAATACAAGGACTTCCGTATTTCTCTGACGTGTGAGCAGAAATCAAGTACTAACATCGACATCTTTTGTAATGAAATGTTTTTAGATGGAGAGAGCAAGTTAAATGGTATCTGTGTTTCATTAAGTCCACTGTTGTTATTTTATTTCAATAAAACAAAACACTTTTAGTGACAAAAATAAGCACTTCCTTGGAGTCGCAAGACAGATTTAACACGAAAGAAAAAAGTAGGCCCCTTGAAAGAAGTGTATAAGGCAGAGTTGTGCAAACCAACACTATAGGTGACCACCAATAAAATGTTGGTTCTCCTATGTTATGTTATTGTCTGTCTGCAAAAACCATCAGCAACTGCCACAATTTTTTTCCTTCTTATCGTCCTTACTTTCTAATATATAAATTATTTTCAAAGTGTACTAGAATAAATGTCTATAAAACTCTGCACTGTACAATTTACTTGCGGTGAGACAGTTGCAATTCCTGAGATACATCGGCCGTGGCCTCTGCCCTGCCGAGGAGCACCACAGTCCTGGGATCTCAGATAAACCACGAAAATGTACCACATTATCCCACACGCAAACAAACCTGGCCTGCTTGCACATTAGTGGGAAACTGTGGGCTTCAGATCGGCAGGCCAGATACCCGCACAACTGGCCCGCTGTTTTGCCCCACAGTGGTATTCCACTCGTGTGACTAGCTATTCTCGTGTCACAGACACTGTGTTGACGAAATGAGGCTGCGGCGATCGATCAGTGCGACAGATAACTTGTGCAAATACTCTGAGAATCGATACTAATGAGGAGAGGTAGCAACTCACTGTAAAGACGATCGCTGACCTGCAGGCGGGCACATCAAAAAGACATTCGAACTCGCAGGACTAAATTTTTGGCCGTAGCCTCTGTCTGAAAAGCACGCACACATTCACGTTCCGAGTGCAGACACAACTCGGACACACGCGGTCGCTATCTCCGGTCGCTGCGTCGACAATCTGAGAATCGGATCCGAACAAACCACTCCTCACAGCTCCCTGCCTCCCGTCGACAGCTGCTACGCTAGTGGCAGGGAGTGGTGGCAGCACTGACTGCAAGCTGAGGGGAATGGTAGGAAGGAGAGAAGCAGGAAGTAGGATGCTGACTGCCAGAGGAGAGAGGAACGGTGTGTGGAAACGAGGACCACTTCACTCTTGCAGGGCTGCAGCCTACAGCAGGGCTGACATATTGTCACAGGGATCACTGTTCTTTTCTGGTGTCGTCAGGGTCGTAATCGAAATCCCTCGTCCTACGAGGGAGTAGAGAAGCAGCACACGTGCTCAGCTGCGCCCGGCCAGCGACGATGTGTGACGTCTCAGTAAACAAATCGTTTAAGGGGCTCCGGAACGCCCTATACTTGCAATGTTAAAATAACGCTTATAAATTACATCTTTCCTCACAAAGTATTTGAGGTAGGAAGTTGAACTTTTTACAGATTATTTATTGGAATATGGGCTACAACTTAACACAGGGATTTTACAAAATTTTAGTTCAGTTATTAAAGATGATTTTTTTTCAATTGTAATGAAAATTTACAACATTTTTTTGCAATTTTTTATTTATATATTCAAAAATATACAGTTTTTTGGAAAAAGGCTGTGTTAAATTATGCAGAAGGTACTGTGTAACATTTACTGAAAGTTTGAAACAAATATGTTTGGAAGATCCTTAGAAAACATGTAATTAGTATGAGAAAATAAAAGTTTTGGAAATCGAGCGACAAAGATTGGATTAACTTTTTAGTGCATTCCAGGTCCATAGGATGGATTATCTTCATCCTCTGCAAACTCCTCCTCCAGCTTCCTCTTGTTCCTCCTCCTGTTTACTCTAGCTTGTATTTCTAGACTCTTTACAGCCCTGTCTGCAGCCCGAAGGCGTTCCTTGTCTAAAGCAAGCATCGCTCGTACCATGTTAGAACCTATCTTCATTCCCATATTTCTAAATACCTTGCACCTTACAATGTTGCCATCATTGAAAGCCGCAACAGCAACTTTACTTTTACTCATTATTATACTTCAACAAAACAGAGACTCAAGAAACAGAATTAATTACTAATATTTTCGAGATAATGACAGAGTAAATAAACATGAAACAATCGACAATCACACCAGTGATATATATTGAACCATCACAGGTTAGCCACAACACATACTTTATCTCACATCACTAAAATGTACCTGATGAACACGGACGTTAATAATCACACCATTTGACAGCAGTTTAACAGCGCCACAGTGGGTCACGCCCATGTAGAACACATTTCAAAAAAAATTTAAAAATAGTTGTAGTCTTCGGAATTGAATAAATTATATATCTATTAAAAGGTAATAGTCTGCAGATTCAGAAAACGCAAAAAAGTAAAAATTGAACTTTTCATGATTTTGAGCCTTTCCAGAACCCCTTAATCTACTGAGACAAAAACGAGATTTTTGCCAGTGTTTTTCAAATTTCACCAATTCTTCCCCGATTTCCCTGAGCCGTTTGAAATTCCCAGATATTCCCTGACTTCTCCGATTTCCAGAATTTGTGGCACTTTGGTTTTTGTTTGTCTTCACTCACAAAGTGTGACAAACTTTTAAATTTGTGCAAACCAAAAAATATATACACAGATTTTGACAAAAATAGATGCTACATTTTCTTTTCCCTAGTCACAACCAACGTAGTTAACAGTTTGAGGACTGAGCGCGAGTGTGGACGCTCAACCGGCTGGTACTGAGAGATTTCACTGTTTTTCTGAATTTTCTGCAGCAGATTCTATACCACAGAAAATAGATTGCTCTTTTGCATTTAAAAACTACATCCAATCCCTTCAGAGTACTGCAAAGGAATAAACGTTCACATTAGTGACGAGGGTTGTATATTAATTTGAGAGTATGCAGTTTTCACAGTGGGGGGGAAGAAAAAAAAATTGTTTTAGGACCTCTGAGGGACATAGGATTGAAGTTGTTAGTTTTAAATGAATAACTGTTGAAATATGAACTTTTATTATTTTATTAATAATCACACAGTTACATTGGCTTTTGTATGAAATACTTTGAAACATTTCGGAAAACAAAGCCCTACGTCACAGGTTTCACAAGAATATCGCGTGTCTTTCCTTGAAACTTTACCATATCTGGCCTTGCTTGTTTCTGCGCATACTTTGCACCTTCCTCTGAGGCCACTTAGACAATTTTGTGGGTGGAATTAATTTTGGAAAATGTCTTCCGCTTAGTCTGTTGATGGGTGAACTATTCTGAGAAGTGCACAAATCTAAGAGGCCACCTTTGTGAACCAAGTTCTCTGCCAACTCTGTAATGTATTCAACCAAACCTTTGTGAACCAAGTTCTCTGCCCACTCTGTAATGTATTCAACCAGATGTTTGCTTGTATTTCGCGACGTTTTGTACAAAATGTATGAATTTACAGTCATGAGGTGAAAATGTGAAAGAAAACTTTTTTCCACCACTTTATTTGTTTTCGTTCAAAAGGATAGTACGCCATTAGCCGGTCACTATGATCCACACCAGCTTTTTTACTATTGTAGCACAAAACACAGTCTGGCTTCATTTTTTCCTCCATTCCAAATTTAGTTTTTACACTGACATTTGTTGCCATCATTTTATGCTTTGTTCTCAAAAGAAAAACGTCTCTGTTGTCCTTACATTTTACAAACAGTAAATGATCTCATCTCCTTTCCTCTCCAATTTCTGGCCAACAAGATCCCTTGGTAGTTCTTTTCTATTTTTCTGCACAGTACACGGCCTTAGTTCTTTTCCCCAACAAATAATCCAGTAAATCAGGGCTGGTGAAAATCGGTCCATGTATAATGTGTGACCTTTATTATGAAACGAATGACACAATCTGTCTACAATGTGTAAAATGCTGTTATCGGCATTAGACTGTTTCCCAGAATAAATTTCACACTTCAGGACGTACCCACTTTCACATAGCATAAAAATTTTTACTCCATATTTATTAGGCTTATTTTTCATATACACTCTAAAACTCAAGTCTACCATGAAAAGGGCAAATTCCTTCATCTATAGTAATATTTTCGCCTGGCTTGTAAGCCTTTCCACTTTGGGTCACGCATCTGTCGAATATAGGTCTTACCTTATGAATAGGATCGTGACCTACCTGGTTTTTAGGAATATATGTTGCGTTATCTATGAGATGTAACATTCGTAGAATTGACAAAAATCTATCTCTTGGTAGACACTTTGCCACAAATGAGGACTGCAACATGGGATTTGTTGACCAGTAGTCAGACAGTTTTGGTTTCTTGACTAAGCACATATGCAAAATAATACTAAAAAATTTATACAGTTCACTGAGTTTCACTGTTGTCCACTTACGCCACACTGACTGAGGCTTCAGTTTTCCTGTAGCACTTAGTGTCTCTATTGTCATTCTAGGTTAGCAGTTTGTCTCTCGTTTGATGTCTCACCAGTTCTTCATCGAAAAAGTACGTGAAACAATCAAACACTGAAGAATGTTGGTCAATGCCATCTCGAATCCCACAGGATTCAGAAAAAACAGGAAGTTGGGGAGTGACTGTATCGTCATCTGTCCACTGGCCAGAAGAATATGGCAAATTGCAATGACCATTTGCGTTTGTTGTGACAACAATCTCAACAGCCGCATCTTCAGGTCTTCCTGACGGTTCACCGTTTGAGGGACCGTTTTCATCTATAAGAAAATTCGAAAAAATTATCTTTTTTCTGACCAGGAATCAAACCACGGAATTACGGATAATTTGGACAAAAAATAGCTTACCATCACTAATGTCAGAATCTGCAATTTCTTCATCTAATTCTGAACCACTATTGTTCAATAAAAACTCTATTTCTTCATCTCGCAAGGCCACGACGAAAATAAAGCGCAAAGCTATCAGCAGATAACAATCTAAAGTTTCGAACTGCCGCGCGCATTGTCGTAAGTCGAGCGTGAGTGCGGCAAAGCAAATTACTCAAAATATACTCTTGTACCACCTCCGATAGTGACATATGCTGCCATCTATAATTTTTTCTTGGTGCTAGGATAACCAGAGAGCACTTTTAAACCAGAAAGTCACGCACTGGGAGTCGTTAACATCGCCGATAATCGGCCGACGTAGGAGCTACGTCGATCGTCTCGAAAGTGTTAACATCCAACTTCTACCTCTAGCGTACCGTCCGACTTACCGACTGCGACGAGGCCGACGACAGCGACCTCCGCCGAGACGTCGAGGGCGGTGCCAGAGCCCTTCTGCAGGACGGTGGCGATGTTGGCGGGCACCAGTACTGCGAGCGCCACGCGGCAGGCGGGCGGCGCGCCCACAAAAGCGGCCACCAGCGCGCCTCCCAGCAGCACCAGGAGGTGCCGTCCGGCGCACACCAGCCGCTCCACACCGTCGCCTGTGTGCCAGGTACACTCTCAGCTCGCACTTTATCGAACTGTGAGTCACAGTTGCTCACCAGTTCTAACTTGCAAGAGGTGAAATACGAGACAATTCCATACTGATACAGAGATTACAATATTTGATGCAGAGCAATGCATCTATAAAAATTACACAAAATTTAAAACAAAGTTTAAATACATTTTCACACGCTTTATAGGAGTTCTAGGTGACTCCCCTCAGCCGCAGAGACAGTATCTGAGTGACAATCTATTTTGTGCCGTACCTCCCGACGCACGTGTAGTGAGGTCGACGTCGTCGCATCGCAATCGATAAGAGGACAGATACAAAATACGACCTCTGTGAGATGCACATTGTGGGGCTAACCATCTCTGATAACAACAATTAGTTTTACAGCTGTTTGTTTTTCAGTGCACCAATCGCTGAAGTACAGGTTACCGACGTAATTCGTCGCGAACACTCGGTCAGAGGAAGTATTTTAAAAAAATTCCAAGAAGTGTACTTAATTTTAGTCATAAATCAGAACGATATTGAAAAGTAATTCGCATGCAGAAAAGCTCGTTTGAGACTGAAGCACTCGTAAAAGTTAATGTTGTATTCTATTTCTCTACCCGTACTCCACAAACCACCTGACTGTCTGGCGGAGGGGACTTCTGGTACCACTCTCTGACACCCAGATCCCTGTGCCAACTGCAAACGGTGTGTACAAAGAATAACCGATAGTAAAGCTCCGTCTTAAGTTCTAATTTCTCTCATTTTCTCGTCTTGGTCAGCTTGCGAGACATATGTGGCAGGGAGTAATATGTCGCCCGACTCTTCTCCGAACGCACACTCTCAAAACGTCGACAGTAAAAACTCTCCACGATGCACGGTGCCTCTCTCGTAGCACCTGCAACTGGACTTTGTGGAATATCTTTTAACGCTCTTGTGCTCACTAAATGATCCCGTAACTTAACCTGCCACTCTTCGTTAGTTCTCGCATATCTCTTCTACTGATCTGACCTGGCAAGGATACCGGAGCGAGAACCGAGTACTCGAGAATTGGCCAAACAAGTGCTTTTAAAGCCACTTCTTTTGTGGATGATTTAATTTTTTAAAAATTCCCGCCTCTAACTGACAAACCAGGGACTCCTAAGATACGACTTGGCAAACAAATGGTAATGAGATGGGGAGCTATTAATATCAATGGGGGCTACTCTGGGAAGAAGGTAGAGCTGGCAGAGGCTGCAAGTAAGATGGGGCTGGACGTTTTAGCTGTTAGTGACATTCGGGTAAGGGGTGAGAAAGAAGAGGAAGTGGGAGAATACAAGGTCTACCTGTCAGGAGTCAAAGCAGGAATAGCACAATGGGGTGTACGGCTTTACATCAGGAAAGAAATGGAACCCAGCGTAGTTGCAATAAGGTATGTAAACGAACGACTGGTGTGGATAGATTTGACAGTGTCTAGCAAGAAAATTAGGATTGTGTTAGTATATTCGCATTGTGAAGGGACAGGTCAAGATAAGATGGATAGTTTTTATAAGGCACTCAGTGATGTAGTTGTTAGAGTAAAGGACAAGGACAGTGTTCTGCTCATGGGTGATTTTAACGCCAGGATTGGAAATCGAACAGAAGGGTATGAAAAGGTTATGGGTAAATTTGGAGAGGATATGGAGGCCAACAGGAACGGGAAACAACTCTTGGATTTCTGTGCCAGTATGGGCTCAGTAATCACAAACTCCTTTTTAAACACAAGAACATTCACCGGTATACTTGGGAAGGCAGGGGAAGCAGATCTGTCATTGACTATATAATAAGAGATCAGGAATTCAGGAAGGCTGTGAGGGACACACGTGTATTCAGGGGATTCTTCGATGACACTGATCATTATTTAATCTGTAGTGAAATTGGGATTGTGAGGCCGAAAGTGCAGGAGGTCAGGTCCATATGTAGGAGTATAAGAGTGGAGAAACTTCAGGATAAGGAAATCAGGCACAAGTACATAACAGCGATCTCAGAAAGGTAGCAGTTAGTTGAATGTAGTCAATTACAGTCATTGGAAAAGGAATGGACAAGGTACAGGGACACAGTACTACAAGTGGCTAAAGAATGTCTTGGAACAGTAGTGTGTAAAAGTAGGATGAAGCAAACAGCTTGGTGGAATGATACAGTCAAGGCAGCCTGTAAAAGGAAAAAGAAGGCATATCAAAAATGGCTACATACTAGAACTCAGGTAGAAAGAGAAAGTTATGTTGAAGAAAGAAACAAAGCCAAACAGATAATTGCAGCATCCAAGAAGAAATCTTGGGAAGAGTTTGGAAACAGGTTGGAGACTATGGGTCAAGCTGCTGGAAAACCATTCTGGAGTGTAATTAGCAGTCTTCGAAAGGGAGGTAAGAAGGAAATGACAAGTATTTTGGACAGGTCAGGAAAACTGCTGGTGAATCCTGTGGATGCCTTGGGCAGATGGAGGGAATATGCTCAATGTAGGTGAAAATGCGATCAGTAATGTTTCAGATTTCGAGGTAGAATGGGATAGGAATGATGATGGAAATAGGATCACATTTGAGGAAGTGTAGAAAATGGTCAATAGATTGCAGTGCAATAAAGCAGCTGGGGTGGATGAAATTAAGTCAGAACTCATCAAATACAGTGGAATGTCAGGTCTTAAATGGCTACACAGGATAATTGAAATGGCCTGGGAGTCGGGACAGGTTCCATCAGACTGGACAAAAGCAGTAATCACACCAATCTTTAAACATGGAAACAGAAAAGATTGTAACAACTACAGAGGTATCTCTTTAATCAGCGTTGTGGGTAAAATCTTCTCAGGTATTAGTTGAGGACCAATTGGATGAAAATCAGTATGGGTTTAGGCCTCTTAGAGATTGTCAGGACCAGATCTTTAGCTTACGGCAAATAATGGAGAAGTGTTATGAGTGGAACAGAGAATTGTATCTATGCTTTATAGATCTAGAAAAGGCATATTACCGGGTTCCTAGGAGGAAGTTATTGTCTGTTCTACGAGATTATGGAATAGGAGGCAAACTTTTGCAAGCAATTAAAGGTCTTTACATGGATACTCAGGCAGCAGTTAGAGTTGGCGGTAAATTGAGTTCATGGTTCAGAGTAGTTTCAGGGGTAAGACAAGGCTGCAACCTGTCTCCACTGTTGTTCATATTATTTATGGATCATATGTTGAAAACAATAGACTGGCTGGGTGAGATTAAGATATGTGAACACAAAATAAGCAGTCTTGCATATGCGGATGACTTAGTTGTGATGGCAGATTCGATTGAAAGTTTGCAAAGTAATATTTCAGAGCTAGATCAAAAATGTAAGGACTATGGTATGAAGATTAGCATCTCCAAAATGAAAGTAATGGCAGTGGGAAAGAAACCCATAGGAGGAACAAAGTTAGAACAGGTGGACGGTTTCAAGTACTTAGGATGCATATTCTCACAGGATGGCAACGTAGTGAAAGAACTGAAAGCGAGGTGTAGCAAAGCTAACGCAGTGAGCACTCAGCTACGATCTACTCTCTTCTGCAAGAATGAAGTCAGTACCAAGATTAAGTTATCTGTGCACCGTTCAATCTTTCGACCAACTTTGTTGTATGGGAACGAAAGCTGGGTGGATTCAGGTTACCTTATCAACAAGGTTGAGGTTACGGATATGAAAGTAGCTAGGATGATTGCAGGTACTAGTAGATGGGAACAATTGCAGGAGGGTGTCCACAATGAGGAAATCAAAGAAAAACTGGGAATGAACTCTATAGATGTAGCAGTCAGGGCGAACAGGCTTAGATGGTGGGGTCATGTTACGTGCATGGGAGAAGCAAGGTTACCCAAGAGACTCACGGGTTCAGCAGTAGAGGGTAGGAGGAGTCGGGGCAGACCAAGGAGAAGGTACCTGGATTCGGTTAAGAATGATTTTGAAGTAATAGGTTTAACATCAGAAGAGGCACCAATGTTAGCACTGAGTAGGAGATCATGGAGGAATTTTGTAAGGGGGGCTATGCTCCAGACTGAACGCTGAAAGGCATAATCAGTCTTAAATGATGATGATGATGAAAAATTCTCTCTGCAAATTTAAGTCTGTCATTTGCTTTTCCTATTATTCGTTTTATGTGGCCACTCCAGTTTAGATTACTCCAGATGGTTAGTAATAGGTGATTTAGAGTAGTTACTGCTGTCCAAAAACTTGGCTCAGCGAGTCAAGACACAAGCAGAAATTTCCCTCTGTAATGTCTGTGTATGTGCGCAAGTGTATACCTGTCCTTTTTTCCCCCTAAGGTAAGTCTTTCCGCTCCCGGGATTGGAATGACTCCTTACCCTCTCCCTTAAAACCCACATCCTTTCGTCTTTCCCTCTCCTTCCCTCTTTCCTGATGAAGCAACCGTTTGCTGTGAAAGCTTGAATTTTGTGTGTATGTTTGTGTTTGTTTGTTTGTGTGTCTATCGACCTGCCAGCGCTTTTGTTTGGTAAGTCTCATCATCTTTGTTTTTAGATATATTTTTATGTATACACCTACATACATACTCCACAAACAACTGTATAGTGCATGGCAGAATGTACTCTGTACTGCTACTGCTCATTTCCCTTCCTGTTCAACTCGCAAATAGAGAGAGAGAGAAAAAAAGACTGTCTATACGGCTCCATACAAGCCCTAAAACTCTTATCTTGGTGATCCTTATGCAAAATGTATGTTGGAGGCAGTAGAATTGTTCTGCAGTCAGCTTCAAATGCTGGTTCTCTACATTTCCTGAACAGTGTTCCTCGAAAAGAGTGTTGCCTACTCTCCAGGGATTCCCATTCGAGGTCATGAAGCCCTCTGTAATACACTCCTGGAAATGGAAAAAAGAACACATTGACACCGGTGTGTCAGACCCACCATACTTGCTCCGGACACTGCGAGAGGGCTGTACAAGCAATGATCACACGCACGGTACAGCGGACACACCAGGAACCGCGGTGTTGGCCGTCGAATGGCGCTAGCTGCGCAGCATTTGTGCACCGCCGCCGTCAGTGTCAGCCAGTTTGCCGTGGCATACGGAGCTCCATCGCAGTCTTTAACACTGGTAGCATGCCACGACAGCGTGGACGTGAACCGTATGTGCAGTTGACGGACTTTGAGCGAGGGCGTATAGTGGGCATGCGGGAGGCCGGGTGGACGTACCGCCGAATTGCTCAACACGTGGGGCGTGAGGTCTCCACAGTACATCGATGTTGTCGCCAGTGGTCGGCGGAAGGTGCACGTGCCCGTCGACCTGGGACCGGACCGCAGCGACGCACGGATGCACGCCAAGACCGTAGGATCCTACGCAGTGCCGTAGGGGACCGCACCGCCACTTCCCAGCAAATTAGGGACACTGTTGCTCCTGGGGTATCGGCGAGGACCATTCGCAACCGTCTCCACGAAGCTGGGCTACGATCCCGCACACCGTTAGGCCGTCTTCCGCTCACGCCCCAACATCGTGCAGCCCGCCTCCAGTGGTGTC
Source organism: Schistocerca cancellata (assembly GCF_023864275.1). NCBI lineage: Eukaryota > Metazoa > Arthropoda > Insecta > Orthoptera > Acrididae > Schistocerca > Schistocerca cancellata. The sequence goes on along the minus strand of NC_064636.1, from coordinate 145,204,886 downwards.
GCGACAGGCGTGAATGGAGGGACGAATGGAGACGTGTCGTCTTCAGCGATGAGAGTCGCTTCTGCCTCGGTGCCAATGATGGTCGTATGCGTGTTTGGCGCCGTGCAGGTGAGCGCCACAATCAGGACTGCATACGACCGAGGCACACAGGGCCAACACCCGGCATCATGGTGTGGGGAGCGATCTCCTACACTGGCCGTACACCACTGGTGATCGTCGAGGGGACACTGAATAGTGCACGGTACATCCAAACCGTCATCGAACCCATCGTTCTACCATTCCTAGACCGGCAAGGGAACTTGCTGTTCCAACAGGACAATGCACGTCCGCATGTATCCCGTGCCACCCAACGTGCTCTAGAAGGTGTAAGTCAACTACCCTGGCCAGCAAGATCTCCGGATCTGTCCCCCATTGAGCATGTTTGGGACTGGATGAAGCGTCGTCTCACGCGGTCTGCACGTCCAGCACGAACGCTGGTCCAACTGAGGTGCCAGGTGGAAATGGCATGGCAAGCCGTTCCAGAGGACTACATCCAGCATCTCTACGATCGTCTCCATGGGAGAATAGGAGCCTGCATTGCTGCGAAAGGTGGATATACACTGTACTAGTGCCGACATTGTGCATGCTCTGTTGCCTGTGTCTATGTGCCTGTGGTTCTGTCAGTGTGATCATGTGATGTATCTGACCCCAGGAATGTATTAATAAAGTTTCCCCTTCCTGGGACAATGAATTCACGGTGTTCTTATTTCAATTTCCAGGAGTGTACTTGCGTGTTGTTCAAACTTACTGGTGACAAATCTAGCAGCCTGCCTCCGAACTGATTTGATGTCTTCCTTTAATCTGACTGAGTGGGGCTCCCAGACAGTCTAGCAGTACTCAAGAGTAAGTTGCACTAGTGTGCTACATGCAGTCTCCTTTACAGATGAACCATACTTTCTTAAAATTCTCTCAATGAACCATAGTTGACAGTCACCTTCCCTACGACAATCCTTCATTCCATTCCATATCGTTTTGCAACGTTGTGTCAAGGTATTTAATTGACACGGTTGCATCAGGCAGCCCACTACAAATTCTGCATTTGAATATTACGTGTTTGTTTTTCCTACTCATCTGTATTAACTTACATTTTCCCACGTTTAGAGCTAGCTGCCATTCATCACATCAACTGGAAATTTTATCTTACATCTTACTACAGTCACTCAACTTCGACACCTTCCCGTACACCGCAGCATCATTTGCAAAAAAAACCGCAGACTTCTGCTCACCGTGTCACTCAGATAATTTATGTATATTGAGAACAACAGTGGTCCTTCACATCACCCTGGAGCACTACTGACGGTGCCCTAATCTCCGATGAACAATTGACTAAATACTGGGTTCCATTACTTAAAAAGACTTTGAGCCGTTCACATACCTGGGAACCTATTCCATAAGCTTGTACCTTTGTTAACAGTCTGCAGTAGGGGACTGTGTTAAAAGCTTTTCAGAAATCTAGGAAAATATATTGTGCCTGCTGCATTTCACCCATAGTCTGCACGATGTTATGTGAGAAAAGAGAAAGCTGAGTTTCGAACATGTGATGCTTTCTGAAACTGTATCGATTTGCTGACAGATGTTTTCCCATCTTAAGAAAGTTAATCATATTCGAACTGAGAATATGTTCACGAAATATGTTGCAATACGATGGTAGGCTATTTATCTACAATTTTGTAGGTCCGTTCTTTTACCCATCTTATATACAGGAGTTGTCTGCGCACTTTTTTCCAGTCACTCGGGACTTCGCGCTGGGCGAGAGATTTGCAATGAATGCAAGCTAAAAGACCCACGCCGTACAGTACTCTTTGTAAAACAGTATTGTGGTTCAATTCAGAGCTGCCAACTTATCGGCTTTCGACCCTTTCAGATGTCCCTCTACACCAAGGATGCCTATTACAATGTCCTCTACACGGGAGTCTTTGTGATGGTCAAACAACTGTATGTTTGTACAATTCTCCCAAGTGAACGATTTCTTAAATGAAGAACTGAAAACTTTGGATTTCGTTTTGCTATCTTCTAGTGCCACACCAAACTGCTCGAGTAACTGTACATAAGACTCAGACCCACTTAGCGATTTTACGTAAGACCAGTATTTTCTCAGGTTCTCTGCCAGATCTTTTGCTAATGTACGATGGTGATACTAACTGTACGTTTCACACAATCTTTTTACACATGCACACATGTCTCCTAACTTTTGGTTCAAATGGCTCTGAGCACTATGGGACTTAACATCTATGGTCATCAGTCCCCTAGAACTTAGAACTACTTAAACCTAACTAACCTAAGGACATCACACAACACCCAGTCATCACGAGGCAGAGAAAATCCCTGACTCCGCCGGGAATCGAACCCGGGCGCGGGAAGCGAGAACGCTACCGCACGACCACGAGGTGCGGACTCTCCTAACTTTTGTCTGTCATCATTTGCACATTCTCTTCTGAACTGAGTGTGCAACATCCTTCACTTCGTCAGCAATTTCCGAATTTTTGTTAAACCACAACAGGTCTTTTTCATCCTTAACCCACTTATTCTGCACATACTTCTCCAGAGCACAATTTACAATATCAGGGTGTATACGGGGACAAGGAAAAAAAATTCCCGGATTTCTCCCGGATATTCCATTTAAAAAATATGCTTTTTCCCGGGCGAAAATACACTTTTTCTGTGCTAAGTGACAGTTGGTTTTCCGTAGATTTTCCCTCGGAACTGTAAAACTTATCAATCCTTTGAATGATTAACGTTTTATACAATCGCGCAGAACTTCCTGGAAAAAAAAAAAAAGAAAAAAGAAAGAAAAGACGGGACAGAAAAGGTTTGGAAAGACCTTTGATTTGCAGCAACATATACGCTGCATATTTTCGTATTACGAAAGTATAAATTCGAATTGCACCAAGCACAGCGCGTTAGTTTCCGGAGCGTTGAAACCGAGGTTGCGATGTCCTTTTGTAAGCGAGTCATACCTCAAGCCACAAGATCTCGTCAGCCGATGACAGCAGCTATTCAGAGCATAGGACACGTGTGATAGTCAGCCAATAGCAAGATCACTGGTTACATAGCGCGGACAAGCAAGAGGAAAAGTTAACGGTTTACATTAATGTACACAGTACCGTATACACTCCTGGAAATGGAAAAAAGAACACATTGACACCGGTGTGTCAGACCCACCATACTTGCTCGGGACACTGCGAGAGGGCTGTACAAGCAATGATCACACGCACGGCACAGCGGACACACCAGGAACCGCGGTGTTGGCCGTCGAATGGCGCTATCTGCGCAGCATTTGTGCACCGCCGCCGTCAGTGTCAGCCAGTTTGCCGTGGCATACGGAGCTCCATCGCAGTCTTTAACACTGGTAGCATGCCGCGACAGTGTGGACGTGAACCGTATGTGCAGTTGACGGACTTTGAGCGAGGGCGTATAGTGGGCATGCGGGAGGCCGGGTGGACGTACCGCCGAATTGCTCAACACGTGGGGCGTGAGGTCTCCACAGTACATCGATGTTGTCGCCAGTGGTCGGCGGAAGGTGCACGTGCCCGTCGACCTGGGACTGGACCGCAGCGACGCACGGATGCACGCCAAGACCGTAGGATCCTACGCAGTGCCGTAGGGGACCGCACCGCCACTTCCCAGCAAATTAGGGACACTGTTGCTCCTGGGGTATCGGCGAGGACCATTCGCAACCGTCTCCATGAAGCTGGGCTACGGTCCCGCACACCGTTAGGCCGTCTTCCGCTCACGCCCCAACATCGTGCAGCCCGCCTCCAGTGGTGTCGCGACAGGCGTGAATGGAGGGACGAATGGAGACGTGTCGTCTTCAGCGATGAGAGTCGCTTCTGCCTCGGTGCCAATGATGGTCGTATGCGTGTTTGGCGCCGTGCAGGTGAGTGCCACAATCAGGACTGCATACGACCGAGGCACACAGGGCCAACACCCGGCATCATGGTGTGGGGAGCGATCTCCTACACTGGCCGTACACCACTGGTGATCGTCGAGGGGACACTGAATAGTGCACGGTACATCCAAACCGTCATCGAACCCATCGTTCTACCATTCCTAGACGGGCTAGGGAACTTGCTGTTCCAACAGGACAATGCACGTCCGCATGTATCCCGTGCCACCCAACGTGCTCTAGAAGGTGTAAGTCAACTACCCTGGCCAGCAAGATCTCTGGATCTGTCCCCCATTGAGCATGTTTGGGACTGGATGAAGCGTCGTCTCACGCGGCCTGCACGTCCAGCACGAACGCTGGTCCAACTGAGGCGCCAGGTGGAAATGGCATGGCAAGCCGTTCCACAGGACTACATCCAGCATCTCTACGATCGTCTCCATGGGAGAATAGCAGCCTGCATTGCTGCGAAAGGTGGATATACACTGTACTAGTGCCGACATTGTGCATGCTCTGTTGCCTGTGTCTATGTGCCTGTGGTTCTGTCAGTGTGATCATGTGATGTATCTGACCCCAGGAATGTGTCAATAAAGTTTCCCCTTCCTGGGACAATGAATTCACGGTGTTCTTATTTCAATTTCCAGGAGTGTATCTACAAGAAAAGCTAAGCTTTCACATATAATTTTGGTCTCTAACATTAACATGCTACAACAGAAGCTAACAAGGGAATATCCCCATCGCACCCCCCTCAGATTTAGTTGTAAGTTGGCACAGTGGATAGGCCTTGAAAAACTGAACACAGATCAATCGAGAAAACAGGAAGAAGTTGTGTGGAACTACGAAAAAAATAAGCAAAATATACAAACTGAGTAGTCCATGCGCAAGATAAGCAACATCAAGGATAACATGAGCTCAGGAGCGCCGTGGTCCCGTGGTTAGTGTGAGCACCTGCGAAACGAGAGGTCCTTGGTTCAAGTCTACCCTCGAGTGAAAAGTTTAATTTTTTGTTTTCAGACAATTATCAAAGTTCAGGCACTCACACATAATCAACTTCACTCTCCAAAATTCCAGGACATGTTCAGATTTGCTTGGACATATGCAGGATTTGACGGTCTACAAACGGAAAAATTTGAAAACGTTAAAAACATATATTTTGACAGAGCACAGGGGAAAACTGTGCGACTGTGAAACTGTTGCATTCATTTGTTGCAGTTTATGTGACAAACTATTATGTTTTCATCACTTTTTTGGGAGTGGTTATCACATCCACAAGGAAACCTAAATCGGGCAAGGTAGAAGAATCTTTTTACCCATTCGCCAAGTGTACAAGTTAGGTGGGTCGACAACATATTCCTGTCATGTGAAGCACATGCCGTCACCAGTGTCGTATAGAATATATCAGACGTGTCTTCCTGTGGAGGAATCGGTTGACCTATGACCTTGCGATCAAATGTTTTCCGTTCCCATTGGAGAGGCACGTCCTTTCGTCTACTAATTGCACGGTTTTGCGGTGCGGTCGCAAAACACAGACACTAAACTTATTACAGTGAACAGAGACGTCAATGAACGAACGGACAGATCATAACTTTGCTGAAATAAAGTAATTAAAATTTTCACTCGAGGGAAGACTTGAACCCAGGAACTTAGATGCTAATGCTAACCGCGGGACCACAGCACTCCTGAGATGAGATCAGCCTTGATATTGCCTATCTTACACATGCACTACTCAGTTTGTATATTTTGCTTATTTTTTTCATAGTTCCACACAACTTCTTCCTGTTTTCTCGATTGATCTGTGTTTAGTTTTTCAAGGCCTATCCACTGTGCCAACTTATAACTAAATCTGAGGGGGGTGCGATGGGGAGGTTCCCTTGTAAGTTTTCAGATGTAATATTGATGATTTTTTTTTTTTTTTTTTTTTTTTTTGTGTGTGTTACACTTTAAGATACATCACACAAATGTGCCAGTAAATTTAAAATTCTGACATAAATGTCTCGGCTCGAAATTCTTGTACGTGGCTGGTCCTCAAACTGTTCAGTTACGAACGCTCTGTGATTTAGATATCCATCCCACTTTCTCACATGTAACATAATTCAGAAATTTACTTTGAAAGTAACGCTTTTCTAACCACCGTTTGCAATACTATCCAGAGACTGGTAGAAATAGGTTCGATTTACCAGTTGCCAGAGAGCGCCAGAAAAACAGGCATTACTGTGCGTGTGCAACTGTATTGGTGTAGGAAGCCCACGTGTTCGTGTGTATAAAGCACTAACAGAGCTTACATTACACCATAAAAGAAACAGGTCATCAGAGGGTACTCCAAAGAGCATCGGAATTTCGTAAACTATACTAAAATGCATAATTCGGCTTGAGTGCAAATTGGCTTTTTCCAGATTCACAATGCAGTAGGTCCCATCTGATATTAAGCTTTTCAGTGTGGTTTTTGGGATGTAAAATTTCTTGGAGTACCAATACTCTGCGATCTCATTTTTGGTTCTTTATTATGGCATAATGCCATGTATGGCAGATGATGATAACGTGCACTTGAAATTCAGCGAACAGTTGGAACTAGGCAATACTGTAGAATGAAACACTTCGTTTCAAATAAAATGACTGCCTCAGCGGAAAGATTAATAAAGCCAAATTTCTTTAGCAAACTTGCAAAATTAACTTCACTGTTCTGCAAGGCGATTAATGTTTGACTGCTACAAACTTGGAAATAAAATAAAATCAGAAAACTGAAATTAATAATATATTTTTGCCCTCCGTAATTATGTGAATGTATTTTAATTCACCTGATATCTGTTTTGTTTTCATTTGATGTGGGAGCTGTACACGAAGAGAAGCAGCGAAATCACTTAACGTAAACACGGGTCACGTGGAGGTTAACCCCCTCCCCACTACAACTAAGTGCAAGAGTGAATCTGGCAGCCAGGGCGCGGGAGAAAATTTTTTCTCATTTGCATCTCGCTGCTTGCTGCTACTACCGATACAGCTAACAGCCAAACTTCAAGTAGCGGGAAGCGGGAGAAGTTACTGCTTATACGCGAGTCAAATGCGCATGCGCAACAGACCGCTGGCAATTGGTCAAATGAACCTAATGTGAACAGTTGTGACATCATGCTCATAGCAAGCAGTTTATTGTTACGAAGAATTACAGTCTGCGCCCTACGGCCTTTGACGTATTTTTGCTATTTGCAGACGCTTGTGCGTGCACGGTGTTTTGTTGTTGTAAATTGCACATTTCCTTTGCCACTGAAGTTTTATGTTTTTCCCTCTCGTTTATATTTTCTTGCTGCAGTATCATTCTCCAGTAGCAGGATAGAATAACATTCTTTGCTAGAGAATCAATTCTGCAGTCAAAATTACAAAAATTTAACTGAAAGCTAAAACAATGAAAAATTCCCGGAATTCGGAAAATTCCCGGTTTTCTCCCGGATGAAAAAATTCCCGGGTTTTTCCCAGATTTCCCGGCTGTCCTGGGTCGTAGACACCCTGAATATGTTTAAACTTTACACACAATTCCTCTACATCTGTTATCGTGGAACTAAATAATGTCCATTTATCGTCTAAATGGGATGCTAACAACTGCTTATCTGCTTTTTCTAGCATAAATACCCACCAAGCTTCCGTATTGACTTATTAACTTTACTAACCAAAGTCGCTACGATGACACTGCCACCAATCCCTGTCGACAAGGCCAGGCCTGTTTGTAGCTACAAGTTTTATAATATTTCCATTGCATGTGATTTGTCAAACTAGCTGCTCACGACAGTTTTCGGAAAACTGTGTTCAAAAGCACACTGCAAGACTTGTCTGTTTGTATCCCCTACAATGAATCCACAGACATATCAGTCTATACTCAGTAGGTAAAACATCCAACAATTAACATTTCATCTGTATCTCTTATACACAACCAGATAACTTCACTATCACACTCAAACTGGACCTCAAGAGACCTCTTAATCTGGCTTTTCGATACGTGTTCCACGACTCACTAAATATCTGAGCTTTCTACTTCGGGTTTCGGCACGAGAACTTACCTGGAGGGCAGTAAATTTGGGAGCTCTGATAAGGATACTTTAACAGTTTACTGATCAAATGTTTGAATGCGATCCGATTTCACTACCTTCGTGTCGTCTGGTGAGTGTTTATTAGAGAACCTCAACTTACAATTTAGCCTTAAAAATCGTGTGCACTGCAAAAGTACTCAGCTGTCCAAGTAGTTGCTTCCTTTGTGTAGCACACCCTCAACCTATCAACGGGAGTTCTACACAATAACGTGGGTCCAGAATTCCGCAGCCAAGACTGTGCAGAGTCGACAAAACGTTTGGTCGAGATCCTGCACTTGGCTCCAAATCTAAGAACCCTCACTGACTCTGGGAACAGTACTGCTAATTGCAAGCTCTGCTCGCAGCCTGTGTGCCAGGCCTGCAGCCTTCACCACCTGCGCCAGCCGCCTGAACTGAGGACGGCCTCAGAAGCGTGCAACAGGCGTTGTCAGTGCCAACGTGAGCCACAATTTTCAGAAGACGAGACCGCACCCCGCACACTCGACAGCCGCAGGTAAGGCCTCCTCCACATATCGGATGGGGTTCTGAACGCTATCTTGCTAAGGGGTTCCACAATGCACCTAACGTTGCAGGGGGAGGGGGGACCGAGTACAATTTTTGTGTTGACACCGCACTCTTTTAACACATATTAACTTTCGGTAAGTTAAGCTGAAGGGCAATTATGCACAAATCCTCTCCTGTATCTCATATTCGAATGTTGCGACGGTTAACCCTCACTTTTGCGGAAGACCGCTTCGTCGCTAAAACGAGATATGCCGCAAATGTTTCTTTGTCCTGGTTTCCAGCACTGATGCAGCAAAATTTAGACATTTATGTAGTCTTCTTGTTTCAATTACTGAAAAATTATGTAAGGCTGCACTTAAGTTTAATTTTGAGAAAATGGCAAAGCACAGTTTGTGCCATTTATAAAAGGGGCGATAAATAAGTAATGCGACCCATTTCTTTTCCGGGTCAATTTCGGCTGAAACAATTCGGTGTTTGTCGTGGGACTTCGTGGAATGTCCCCCCTCCCCTTCGGTCCTTACAGTTTCACGACATTCCGGTAGGTGGCGACACTACACGCGGCATTCAAAATGGCACACGTAACGGAGGTACGATGCAAGCGGAGAGCTCCGTCGGATCTTTTTTTTGTGGAAAATCAGAGATTCGCAGATATAAGTGCTAGCAGACTGTCTACAGAGACCTAGCAGTGAAGAAAAGCACAGCGAGTCACCGTGCGAGCTGCTATCCCGACAAGGTCGCGCAAACCTGCCGGATCTCCCACATGCCAGCCGGCCGCACACAGCTGTGCTTCCCACAGTGTGGGAACGTCCGGACACACAAACACCTCTGTCGCTGGTGCCGATACACTCGTCCACTGGTCGGGGTACTCACACGTGTGCGTCCGCCGGGTCCCTCGTCGTCTAGCAGAAGACCGTAAAGAGTGATGGAGGACCCCGTGAGCAGAACTGCTCGTGCGTTACGGGGCCGACTGTGAAAATGTTTTGTCGATCGTCGCCACAGCTGACTGAGCACGGGTTTGTCACTTTGAACCGGAAACAAAACGGCAACACGTGGAGTGCCGGCACACCGACTGTGAAGTATAAGTTCAAAGCCACGGCCTCACTCGGTGAAGCCACGACAATAGTATTCTCGGACTCTGACGGGGTCATTCTGTTCGACGTGCTCCCTCACGGTACGACGATCGACTGTGAAGTGTACTGTGCTACTCACAGAAATTCGAGGAACCACTTCAGCTCGCCAATGTCCGGTACGAACGGTAAATCCTGTCGCCGTACCCTTCACGACCAGGGCTCCGAACGGTGTATTCCTACAGGATAACGCGAGGCCCCGCACTGTGGTTCACACCGCAGCTGCCCTGAGAAACGTACAGATCTCGGACCGGCCTGCCCGGTTCCCCGGGTTTTCGGCCACAGGGTACGTCTGGAATGCGACGGAAAGTCGTACAGTTCCGTGCTAGCCTCAGACGGCCGTCTTCGTTAAAAGCACACTACGGTTTTCAGGCGTAGCAACAAATTGCTCAAGATAACATTCAGAGGTCGTGTGCTTTCACGTCACGAGAAACACGAGAGAGTATTTACGGCAGTGGGACGCGCCTCTTACTGACGATAATGGATATCAGTTCCAAAAAATGAAAGTATTACATCTCTAACAAAGTCACATAGCAATTTTATTCCTGTGACTCCCCGACGGTTTTTTATTTATTTTGATTTAAAAAAAGAGGTAATTGCACCGAGCTCCCAATTAGTCAGTTTAATGTGGACACGGCACTGCAAAGACAACTGAGAAACACGATTAATCAGAGACATTCACATTTTTCTCGTAAAGTGCTACTTACTGTATTTACAAGATATTCTGCACGTCACATGTGAAAGCTCACTGCATTAATTATGCATTAAAATGGATTGGAAATTATCAGCCTTTAGCTTCTAGAGAAGAGACTAGGTGAATATCAGAAAATCTGCCACACATATGTTAAGATAGTGGAGTACCCACATTTACCTGATACATGGAGCGGAAACAAAGGAATAATATTTTGGGGATGCCCAAATAGTTGGACTCTAGCATCATTTGTTTTCCCACAGTAAAGCATTAGTCACATGCACAACAGTGAATTTAAAATGAAAATAATCCTACCAGAATACTGCAGGCTTCATTCCTTATTCAGGAATATGCCTTGTTAGGTGCCTCAAATTTGATGTTTCTTCTGCATGTGTGCGGGTTTCGAACAGTTCTGAAAGAAGGTAGAGCTGTTGTGTATCACCAAAATGGCGTCTACATATGACTCTCATTACAAGCAGCATGATATAATTGAAATCTCGATTGCAGAAAAAGAAAACATGGTGACTATCCACAAATGTTAGTGTCCAGTATGTGCTAATAATGGAGTTAATAGTAGTACTGTGGGGTAATGAGTAGTGTAGAAGTGTCAGGAAGTACAGAAAATAAGTCCCCTACTTGGCCACATTTTAGACATCAATACGATACAGCAGTACCTGTGGTATTCTGATGACAATGCAATGTGGCGACCACAGCTGTTACAATTATTATCATTCCATTTTACAGCTGATGGAAGTCATTATTCGCAATTACGAATTCATCTGATGTGTTCTAAACATCATGCCCAGTGAGCGTGCGTATGCCGCTATTTGTGCAGGCTGGCACATCACAGCTCGACAATTTGCTCTACAGCTATTGGTGAGCACTGGAATGTGTGTACGACGATTGAAAACCTCAAATGCTCTAAGATGTGCTCCACGAAAAGACGAAAATAAAAAGCATTTGAAGTGAACTGTTGGAGCAGTTTGACATCAATGGAGTGGCCTTTCTGTTACATACCATTACAGGTGACAAACCCCGCGTGCATAACTCAGCTGGAAGCAAAAACACCATCAGTGGAGTAGCAGCACCCACAATCACAAAAAGAAGAAGAAACTCGAGGCAGTTCCCTCTGCTGGCAACGCCACGGTGACAGTGTTCTTGGACAGTGAACGTGTCATTCTCTTACCAAAAGTGAACCATTAATTCAGAGGCATATTTGAAGAATACAGACAAACTTAAGAACTATTTTTGACATGTTCAGACTGACAAGATATCAAAAGAAATCTTGCTCCAACAAGATAATGCAAGCCCACACACAAGTCTCAGACCTCGGCAACAAGTCAGCAAATTGGGTCGGACATCACTGCCTCATCCATCCTATAGTCCAAACCTGACGCTCTTTGATTCTTGTCTTTTTGGGCCATTTAAGGATTCTCTATGTGGAACGAACTTTAATGATGATGACAGCAAAATTTCTATAGTGGAAAGATGACCGAGTAGAGGACAAGCTCTTTTACCGAACAGGAATAAATGCTTTTACACAACTCTGGCATAAGGCCACAGAATGTCATGGAGACTACATAGAAAAATGGTATCTGTACATGAAATGTTGATGTTCTGGTGGAAAAAGTGGTAGATTATTTACTAACACATCTTTGTACAAATATTTAACTCACACCTAAGTAACTGGGAGCTTGCCGCCTGTAGTGTTTCGTGATATTTGGAAACATCCCAACACACCACTGGGAAGCTGTCAACAAGAGATGCTCTTAAGTAAATTGAATAAGGATAAATGTAGTTGGAAACTGTGTTTTTTCCTTTGTTGTATGAGGAGCAGTGTTGGAATTGTGAGAAGGGGACCAGTAAAACTGGTATTACAACCACTGGTTGCCCGAGTCATTTGTGCCACGGTGCAGCAAGTGCCTGAATCCGAGAACCGTGCAGTAAATGACGCACCAACATGGGTGTAATGAACAATGGAAGAGTGGTAGTTGATTTTCTGGTTTTTTTTTTTTCTCTCAGCTCCTTCAGTACGCACGTACAGACGTTTGAATGTACTCAAGAGAGTGGTATTACTGTAGCAATTGTTAGTTGTGTTGAGAAAAGTAATAATGAAAATGCTGGGCAAAATGTGCCCTTGTTTGTGAGATGTGTCGCTATTTATTTAGTAGCGCAATAGAGAGAACTTGCAGAAGCATTCCACAGATCTTCACCACAGTTGGATTGGCAGGGAGGTGGCGCAGAATGATCCGGACCACTCTGAGAAGAGAGGATAGAGGCAATACTACTATCATGTGGCGGTGTACTGGGGTCGGCAAACTACTGCCCTGTTATATCGGAGAGGGACACAACTTCCCGCTAGTTCTGGTATAAGACCCACCACAAATCTTACAAAATAAACAACAGCAGGAAAAGAAGGAAAAATACAGCACACGCCCTAGGCGGGACAGGAACTGCAGATAGCCACCACCTACCTGCATCCCCAGCAAGGCGGGTGACCCAGCCGAGTCGGGTGTCCAGCTCGGAGCGCGTGTTCTCCACCAGTCGCAGCAAGTAGTCCACCGTCTCGTTGATCTTGCGCAGCCGCTCCAGCGAGTGCCGGTACTGACGTGCCGCCGACCGCTGGTAGTCCAGCACCTCACGCGTGCTCCGCTCTGACACACATTGTACCTCGTATACATATTAGCGTCTAGAAGAAGTGCATCCAGGATGCAGGACACTGTAGGTACATATCACATAATATGTAGGGAGTCACATACAACATGTACCCCCTTTTATGTATGAGACAATGAAATGGGATTGTTGGTAAATCATAGTGGACAGAGGAACACACAATTTTGTAGTATGCTTAATACAGTCAACTGTCTTCACTCTCTTACCAATCAAGATATAGAACAAACATTTTTTTTTACAGAGTGATATACTATTCTTTTGACGGCATTCTAAAGGTCTCTAAAAGACAAGTACAGCATTGTAACGCTCTGTCCGTGTTGTACACTGACGGTGACAGGACGGAAAGGGTGAAACGGAATGCTGGCACACGGCCTACCTCTCCCAAATAACACTTTGGGGGTCCCTATCCGACGGACGTATCACTGTCGACAGTGTCACGTATGCAGTCTCATTTCACGAGCCGCTGCAAAAAGATTTGGAATTTCATCTGGGACATTGGTGCAAAAACTTGTCAGCTTCCCTCAGAATCAACTGCTGCCACCACACAGGCCTGTGTTGGCAACCTTGGTGATGAGGTAGGTACAGTTTTCCTAATCCCTTTCTACTATGCTAAAATTTCCAACAATCATAGCTGACCCTGTATCTACGTCATATAAAGCAATGCCGAGAGAAAATATTTTTATATTAATAGTGGAGGACCTGTCTCCTTGCTGCACATAGTGATGGAATCTGGCACTTGACAGGGTTTACACTTCAGTAGAAGATTCTGACCGCCTCACTTTAAGTTTAGCACATTTCTCGTATACTTCTGTGAAAAGTTTCAACATCGAAATTAAGAATGTGTTATATCACTTTACTCATCTTTTCAGGAGTTTTGACATATCATTAAAGTACATCATTCCATATATAAAAAACATACTTGCTTTAGTATCTTCTTTGATACAAGAGTTAAGAGTATTTCTCATGAAATGAAATTAAGTACCCCTGACTTCTATCACTTACAACAGTTTCTTGAACTGTCATCAGATAAAAGTGGTGCAAATTTTAGATGATAAGCCATGTATATCTAAGGTTCTTCGGAAGTAGGGGGAGGGGGTTGGTTGGAGAAGGTGAAGGGAATTAGATGTGTCTCTCAATAATGGTTACTCTCTTAACACCAAGATGGGTGGAGGCAAATCAGCTGGAAAGAAAAAGAAAGTAAGTAACCGAGAAACATATTCTTCAGTTAGAAAATCCTATAACAATTCTTCCAGGACACAGCTACACTGCTCTTGACACTCCAATATTGGGACACATACAGCAGTCACAGAAAGTCAAATTACACTAACAAAAATCAGAACATTTCCTACCTCTAAATATCGTATGAAAACAAACACTAGAAGTCTACTTGTTGGACTACTAAAGATCATATAGAAAACTGTTACGGCTTGCACAGAGTACACTGATATACTAGTAAATGTATCAAATTAATTTTCTGCTAAAGTAGAAAATCAAAAAGCATATAAATCAGATTAAATTAGCTCTCCAGCCCCTCCTGTTCATACAAGTAGTACTAAACAACTGTGGAAAGATGACTAGTCAGGCATAACGGCAGTTTTGTTTACACAGTGGAGGGTTAGCCGCCCACTGGATTCCATCATCAGTCCAGCAAGAGTAGCATTTTCTGTGTGACTTTCTACTGGATTTCCCTTCACATGCCTTAAACATTAACTCTGCACCAAAAAATATGCTATCAGCAGCTTAATATCTGATACATCCTGTATTACCAGTTGTTTAGGAAGTTGGAAGTTTCCAAGTAGCACTAGCTCTAGCTCACACCGGCCTAGTGCTGCAGTAAAGTGGCGTTACGCGATTCCAAGCATTCTGTCATTGACTTCTACTTGGGAATGGGATTGTTTTCATAATGGTGGGGCACTCGAATTCATTATAGTTTGGCCACTTACACACACTATTTATCGATTACACAGAGTAGTCGAAACGGTCTGAAAAACTCATAAGGGTGCGGTAAGGAAGTTTGCGCTGAGAAATAATTGCTAAGTAAAAAATATGATATGTTCCACCATTTCTGAGTTATTTTGCATTGACATTAGCGAGTCCGATCATTGCAGGTGGAAATTTATGCAGCCTGAGTGCGACAGTGGTGCCGAACGTGTCTGAAGAGTTTGTTTCCCTGCGAATTTCCACAGAAAGAGGCGCGGTAGGTCGATGACAGAGAGAGGCTTGCCACACACTTCCAACAGCAATGAACATAGTGATATTTGTATTGCACTCTTGTTCAGTCTGAGGAAATGAAACAAAGAACACGTCTGGCAATACTATTCCTGACAGGCTGCTCGAAACAGTGCGCGCAATGACCCGATCGGCTAACTTCGACGCTAAATGACTCTGAAACGGCATAATGCATTGAATTTTTTTCTTAACAATTATTCCTCAGCACACACCACCCTGTAACACTTTTATAAGCTTTTCAGACTGTTTCTGCCCACCTTGTACACACAAATCTTCTCCGTGACTCAGTCTCTCTACAAGTGAAAACCGTATCAAAATTCCTACAGTAGTTCTTGAGATTAGCCTTTAACACACAGACAAATTGTGGCAGGGAACTTAAATTTATGTATTTATAGAAGAAGACACAATAAGAAGATAAATTAAACAAGCCATTACCAATTAACTGAAGATTGCAAAAAAAAAAAAAAAAAAAAAAAAAAAAAAAAAAAAAAAAAAAAAAAAAAAAAAAAAAAAAAAAAAAAAAAACCACAACAACAACAACAACAACAACAACAACAACACCAGACTGAAGATGCAGATAACTGTAGAGAAAAACTAAAGATGACATGGTTTGCTTGTTCTCTCAGCAGGGAACTAGAGAGACCACTAGAAGGTTGGAGGATTGGAGGAAGGGAAAGAAGCTTTGAGAAGAGGACAGAAGGTACTGCCTAGTTAACTGTACAAACATGCTTATAGGTACACAGGGCCATTTAAACTGTCAAATATGGACCTGCTCACCACAAAACAAAAAGTATACTAAATTTAATCAAAATAAATTACAAGTACTATCCAGGCATGTCCTCACTTTTACTCAGTTGTTCTGGACTTCTTTTCGTGTAATGTTTTCACAATATCCCTGTTTCCTTTAAATATTATATGAGACCCTGAGATGTGTAACCAGATGAACTGATGGCAAATGTATCAAGAATGTTGTCTGTTGCAGTACACAAAACGAGTAAAGACTGAGGCCAAGATCCCTCAACGTGTACTCACGCAGATCACGGGTGTATTTAAATATTTATTATTGAGGTCGGAGCACCTAGAGCGCTGTGTAAATGACATCATTCAGATGCAAGAATCCCAGAGTAGAAGTCAGAAGTGGTGGCTGAAGCAGTGGTCGAGCATGTCGCCCTCCTGGCAGGCAGATCCTCAATACATAGCTATAATTACGATACATTGTTCAGAAAGAGTGTTTTTTTTTACTGAAAGTGAATATAAAAGAGTGTGTGTCATTACAGCAATGTTCCGAACCACCCCACCAGTCAATATTGAGGTGCAAAGTTGACTGGATTATAGTGTCCGATATACATGTATCATTACCTTTGAGTGTGACAATTAATATTTCAGTTTTGACCTCGGTTTAAATTTACTGTGGTTAGTTTGTAAGACGAGTTGGTGACTATCACTCATTTTTCGTCTAAGTGGAATACATTTGTCTGTAATGCAAAATTAAAGAATGATTTTAACTGCAGGGGAACTAAAAATTTAATTCACTATTAGTATGCAGTCATAATGCTATTGGAACATCTCCCTTTCCAAGCTAATTATTGTTATACACTAGCACAATCAAACTAATTTTAGGCTGGTTTGTTCTTCTTCCAAAGAATAGTTTTTACAATCAAAAGTTGTGAGTGTAACATAATGGTGGTGGTGATAATAAATTCTACTGCATAACTTTTAACCCTCCACAGTCACAAATTGTGTTGTCATACGTCCAAGTAAAAAGCAGTAATATAAAACATGCAGGGGGGGGGGGGGGGGGGCATGATTAAAAAAATAAATAAATAAATGATCTGTGCAATAAACTGATCTGCACTGCAACCTAAAAGCATAATCCCACAAGGACACCACTGTCTGAGAGTTATTAGTAACTAAATAAGTGGTTGGCTGGGATCTGATGCAACTGCACTGTTTAATACTTCAAGTGGGTCATTACTGTCTCGGTAACAACTGTCCAGGGTAACAGAGTGATATACTGCAAGCTTATTTCACTATTATTAAATTAAACAGTGCTTTAACTTATATTATACAAGTTTATTTTATCATCGTTTAATTAAAATAAGATTATATTGTGATTTTGCTCACAAATTCTTTGCACACATACAAACTGCACCACACACACCCTCGTGTTATGAAAAACGACCCACCTGTTCGAGGGTTAAGCTGTGATGGTCTTCTAAATATGGACCAGATTTTTGTGTTCATATACACGAACACACTCGGGTAAGTCATTACAGTATCGTTATGAGTGAACTGAAAGTACCATTACGTGTTGCGCAAGGTTTTATAATTGTTTTCTCGTTGACCGAGGTCTGAAATCAATTTACAGTCCGAAGAGAGTCCACGCAACATTGGTGATGCTACTCGAGTGTCGAATTAGACCCAGACATTTCGAAACAGTTTTGATATAGTGGAAAATCAAAGCCGTAAATGGTGTCCAGCAACCGGTGTCAATGCAGCTCGTGGAAGGCAATTGCCACAGCACTGTTGCCGAGATAGCTTCAGAGGTGGGCACAAGTGCGAAAGCGGCCGTACCATTTTATCGGGCGCATTCAGATACGAAAAAATATCTGAAGTGGGTTCGACATCTCACCGAGGCACACACAAATGTGCAGAAAGACACCTGTTGACGACTTCTGGATCACTTTGAAGTAAGAAAAGAGGCTTTTGTGGACCTTATCGTGACCTGTGACAAAATATGTGCGCTATCACTTTACCCCAGAGAATGAAATGACGAGTGTGGAGTGAACAGTGTTTGGAGTCTCGGGAGGGAGGAGAGGCACCAATTGATGCCAAAACAAGACTACGAGCAGGGAGAGTTTTGGCAGCTGTGTTCCATACTCTACGAGTTGTACTGTCGATCGACTTCTGTCACGGGCAAAAGACAGCGAACGCAGCCCACTACTGCGAACTCCCGGGCGCTGCCGAGACTCCTTTTCATGGAGTCCTTCTCCTGGACAACGTGCAGCTGCATATTGGCAGCTCTCACATGTGGGAAACTCTGAGCTACAATGCCACCCCTAGATCACCCACCTTACTGTCCAGATACGTTTTCCCGCAATCACCAGGTGCTGGGTCCACTGGAGAAGGCATCAGAAGAACATTTTGAACATAACATTACAGGCTAACAGTATGTGTGCAACTGACTTCTGGGGCAGCCAACTTCTGGAAAGTTTGTATCCAATGGACGGGGGGGGGGGGGATAATAATACTATTAATAATAATAATAATAATATGGAAGAAACTATGTAGAAACGTAAGGCAATCCATCTGCATCACCATTAAAACTGTGTTATAACAGCCTACTCAGTTTTTTATCAGAATGATCTCTGTAGTAGGGTCTCGAGTCCCAGCCACAAGCTGCCAGTAAATGTGTCACAGAGCGGCAGGGCTAGAGGTTTTTGTTGCTTACCGACTTGGGCCCAGACCTCGGCCGCCTGGCGCTGGATGGTGGTCAGGTCAGCCAGCAGCTGCTCGTGGTTGGCACGCTGCTCCGCCGTCTGAGAGTCCAGCTGCTCATTCGCCGCATCTGCCGACAGGACGAGTCGTTCGCAAAATACATTCAGGAGCATTCCACCACAATACAACTACCTCTGTACTGTCTATGCCACCTTACGCCGTGTAGCACAGGGCACTATCGATACTACTGATCCCCCCCTCCCCTCCCCCAATAGTGAGCAAGACAAATGACTGCTGGTATGTGGGAGGAAGTAATATGTTGTCCAATCGTTCCTGGAACCTAATCTCTCAGAATTGTGACAGTGAATCTCACCACAATGCACATCACCTATCTTCTAACAATGTGCCATGTGTAGCACTAAACCGATTACTCATGCCACTCCCACCTCACCACTGGCGACTGCGGTTTGTCCCTCTGGACAGTGAGTGTTTATTTGAACACGATTGGTGTGCTTAGTCAATATCTAATCTTCAGCATTCTCCTGTAGCACCACATTTCGAAAACTTCTATTCTCTTCTTGTCTAAACTATTTATCGTCCACATTTCACTTCCATGCAAGGCTACACTCCATACAAATACTTTCAGAAACGACTTCCTGACACTTAAATCTATACTCGATGTTAACAAATTTCTCTTCTTCAGAAACGCTTTCCTTGCCATTGCCAGTCTACATTTTATATCCTCTCTGCTTTGACCATCATCAGTTATTTTGCTTCCCAAACAGCAAAACTCCTTTACTACTTTAAGCCTCTCATTTCCTAATCTAATTCCCTCAGCATCACCCAACTTAATTCGAATAATTCCATTATCCTCGTTTTGCTTTTGTTGATGTTCATCTTATATCCTCCTTTCAAGACACCATCCATTCCGTTCAACTACTCTTCCAAGTCCTTTGCTGTCTCTGACAGAATTACAATGTCATCGGCAAACCTCAAAGTTTTTATTTCTTCTCCATGGATTTTAATACTTACTCCGAATTTTTCTTTTGTTTCCTTTACTGCTTGCTCAATATACAGATTGAATAACATCGGGGAGAGGCTACAACCCTGTCTTACTCCCTTCCCAACCACTGCTTCCCTTTCATGTCCCTCGACTCTTATAACTGCCATCTGGTTTCTGTACAAATTGTAAATAGCCTTTCACTCCCTGTATTTTACCCCTGCCACCTTCAGAATTTGAAAGAGAGTATTCCAGTCAACATTGTCAAAAGCTTTCTCCAAGTCTACAAATGCTAGAAACGTAGGTTTGCCTTTCCTTAATCTTTCTTCTAAGATAAGTCGTAGGGTCAGTATTGCCTCACGTGTTACAACATTTCTACGAAATCCAAACTGATCTTCCCCGAGGTCGGCTTCTACCAGTTTTTCCATTCGTCTGTAGAATTCACGTTAGTATTTTGCAGCTGTGACTTATTAAACTGATAGTTCGGTAATTTTCACATCTGTCAACACCTGCTTTCTTCGGGATTGGAATTATTATTGGTATTAACAGCATTTTTTTTAGTTTTATTTGAATTCTATAATTATTACCAAATAGCTATGTTAATTAACATAACTGAACAAGTAATTTTCAACAAAAATGATATCTCTTGTTTTTAATTACTAGATGTATGAAACTAAATTAAAATCTGAAGCATCCGTGCAAAACGTCTTGCTAAATAAAAAGGATTATATATTTCAACAATACCAGAATGATATTTTCACTCTGCAGTGTAGTGTGCCTGGTATGAAACTTAATGGCAGATTAAAACTGTGTGTCAGACCGAGACTCGAACTCGGGACCTTTGTCTTTCGCAGGCAAAGGTCCAGAGTTCGAGTCTCGGTGTGGCACACAGTTTTAATCTGCGAGGAAGCTTCAACAATACTGTCCTATCTCTAGATATAAAGAAAGGATTTTCTTTTCTTTTTGATGCTTCACGTTTTTAAGTATGACGCAAATGTAAGAGGGCTAGTCGTAAAGGACTCTTCATTAGATACCTTTTACTTCTAGTTGAGAACACCACTGTACCGAAACAAGCATCTCAGGGTGCTTCTCAAAAATTATTCTACTACTGTTTGATGATCTATGCAAACCTCTCATCCTTATTTTGGTGAAATGTAAAGGGTAATGAATATGTCTATTTATGTAACTTTGAGATTCAGTAGTATTCATTTGTAATTTAAATGGTTTGTCTCAAACACAAACAAAAAAGTTATGTCCGAGTGTAATTCTATGACAACCGCAACATAGGGCAGTGACAACACCTACTGGAAGCCTGCTAGTTTCCCCTTTCTACCCATCCTTCTCATATTCCCACTTGTGCAGATAGTGCCCTACGGAGACTGCACATTGCTTGATTCCAGGACTCTGTGGACTTCTGTTAAGCCACGTAACGTGTCACAACTACATCCCAACCTAAGAACAATAGGAAACAATATCTAAATATTTTATGGTATGATCATTTGTAAATTGATCTTCTAAAAGAAGACAGCTCAGTCACTAAGACGATATCTTAATATGATTTAATGTAAAAAGGGCTGAAGTATAGTGCTGAAATAATAACCAGAGTAATAGGCACAGAGCACATCCTATTATTTCAGTATATTTGAGATTCCTATGCCATAATTACTGGGCCAGAGAAACATCCAATAAAAGAACGACTGTTCAGATTTGACTGTGTGTCTGGGAGGATTACACAAACTTGAAAAAGATTTTGCGAATGAGGGATTGATGATTTCTTACTAGCTCCCTTAATACCCATAAAACCAGCCAAGCAACCAGATTGAGGTACATCTTGAGAAAACAAAGGCACACATTTAATTTCTTGTTTGTTTGCAGAAACACATCAGGTGGGCACAAACCACTGATAAAGTGCATTAATTCATTTTCTCCAATTGAAGGGGTACAGTAATGACTTGAGGACCAAGTTGATAGTTGAATTTATTCTGTGTGATAGTGAAATGTAGAGGAACATCACAGATATCAAGGTAATGCCATCCAAGACCATGGGCAGCAATCATCAACTGCTAACAACGAACCTGAGAGAGGGACTAAGGATGAGAAAGGGACAGGAAACCAGGATAGGCATGTTATGGAATGGAAGCTGGAAGAAGAAGAGAATAAAGTGCCTGGGAACAGTGGAGGAAAATCTCCCAACTGATGAACCATAAATGACAGAAGAGGAGTGGGGCAGATTTAAGAGGCTATCTGTAGGTAATCTGTGGGAGGACAAGCGCAACAAAAAGAGATGCAAGAAACAAAAGATACATCTACATCTACATGGTTACTCTGCAGTTCACACTTAAGTGCCTGGCAGAGGGTTCATCAAACCATTTTCATACTACTTCTCTACCATTCCACTCGAATAGCATGTGGGAAAAAGGAACACCTAAATCTTTCCGTTCAAGCTCTGATTTCTCTTATTTTATTATGACGATCATTTCTCCCTACGTAGGTGGGTGTCAACAAAATATTTTTGCATTTGGAAGAGAATGTTGTGATTGAAATTTCGTAAATAGATGTCGCCACAAAGAAAACCGTGTTTGTTTCAGTGACTGCCACCCCAACTAGCGTATCATATCAGTGACACTCTCACCCCTATTGCGCGATAACACGAAACGGGCAGCCCTTCTTTGCACTTTTTCGATGTCCTCCGTCAATCCTACCTGGTAAGGATCCCATGCCATGCAGCAATATTCCAGCAGGGGATGGACAAGTGAAATGCAGGCTGTCTCTTTAGTGGGTTTGTCACATCTTCTAAGTGTTTTGCCAACAAAGCGCAGTCTTTGTTTCGCCTTCCCCACAATATTATCTATGTGGTCTTTCCAATTTAAGTTGCTCTTAATTGTAATTCCTAGGTATTTAGTCGAATTAACAGCCCTTAGATTTGTGCGATTTATCGTATACCCAAAATTTATCGGATTTCTTTTAGTACCTATGTGGCTGACTTCGCACTTTTCTTTGTTTAGTGCCAATTGCCACTTCTCGCACCATACAGAAATTCTCTCTAGATCATTTTGTAATTGGAAGTGATCGTCTGATGATTTTACTAGACGGTAAATTACAGCGTCATCTGCAAACAATTTAAGGGGGCAGCTCAGATTATCTCCTAGATCATTTATGTAAATCAGGAACAGCAGAGGGCCTATGACACTACCTTGCGGAATGCCAGATATCACTTCTGTTCTACTCGATGATTTCCGTCTGTCACTACGAACAGTCACCTCTCTGAGAGGAAATCAGGAATCCAGTCACACAACTGAGACGATACTCCACATGCACACAATGTGATTAATAGTCGCTTGTGAGGAACAGTATCAAAAGCCTTATAGAAATCTAGGAATATGAAATCAATCTGAGATCCCTTGTTGACAGCACTCATTACTTCATGAGAATAAAGAGCTAGCTGTGTTGCACAAGAACGATATTCTCTGAATCCGTGTTGGTTAAGTATCACTAAGTCATTTTCTTCAAGGTGATTAATAATGTTCGAGTAAAGTATATGCTCCAAAATCCTACTGCAAATTGAGGTCAGTGATATGGATCTGTTATTCAATGGGTTAAACCTATTTCCTTTCTTGAATGTTGGTGTGAACTGTGCTACTTTCCAGTCTTTAGGAACAGACCTTTCTTCAAGTGAGCGGTTGTATATGATTGATAAGAAACGCGTTATTGTGTCTGCATACTCTGAAAGGAACCTGATTGGTATACCATCTGGACCGGAAGACTTGCCTCACTTAAGTGATTTGAGTTGTTTCGCAACACCTAAGGTATCTACTTTGATGTCACTCATGCGAACAGCTGTTCTGGCTTAGAATTCGGGAATATTTACTTCGTCTTCTTTCGTGAAGGAATTACGGAAAACTGTATTTAGTAACTCCGCTTTAGTGGCACCATCATCGGTAACATTTCCATCACCATCGCGCAGTGACGGTATTGACTGTTTTTTGCCACTGGTGTACTTTACATACGACCAGAATCTGTTTGGATTTCTACCATATTTTGAGACAATATTTCATTGTGGAAACTATTAACAGCATCTCGCATTGACGTCTGCACTAAATTTCGAGCCTCTGTGAAACTTAGCCA
Organism: Schistocerca cancellata; assembly: GCF_023864275.1. Classification (NCBI taxonomy): domain Eukaryota; kingdom Metazoa; phylum Arthropoda; class Insecta; order Orthoptera; family Acrididae; genus Schistocerca; species Schistocerca cancellata. Next base: position 145,181,104 of record NC_064636.1, on the reverse strand, counting down.
GTCTTTGGGATTTTGCGTCCTTCTGAATTTGGCATGCTTTTTTTGTTGCTTCTGGAACTGTGTTTTGATGTATTTTGTGTGGATCAGCCCTGTCTCTTATTAACTTATGTGGTATGAATCAATCTATTGCTTTCAATACTGTATTTTTGAATTGGAGCCATATCTGGTCTACACTTACATAATTAGTTTGGAAGGAATGGAAACTTTCTCTTAGGAAAGTATCAAGCGAATTTTTATATGCTGTTTTAAAGAGCTATATTTTACATTTATTTTTAGTGGTTTTGGTTGACATGGTTTTGAGCCTCGTTACAATGACCTCGTGTTCACTAATCCCTGTATCCGTCAAGACACTCTCTATTAGATCAGGCTAAGAGGTCAAGTATGTTTTCGCAACCATTTACAATTTGTGTGGGCTCATGAACTAATTGTTCAAAGTAATTCTCAGAGAAAGCATTTAGTACAATTTCGGAAGATGTTTTCTGTCTACCGCCAGCTTTGAACATGTATTTTCACCAACAAATCGATGGTAGATTGAAGTCTCAACCAATTATAATTGTATGAGTGGGGTACTTATTTGTAATGAAATTCAAGTGGAGAAGAAGAATATGTTGTTTAGGGAGCAATTCCACAATAGCACACTAGTACAAGAGAAGAGTATCAGGCAAGAAAGAGCTGAAAATTATTCCTGAAATTCAATTTAACTGTAATAGGTATAGATATACTACCTAAAGCAACACAAGAAAATTTGTGCCAGATTGGGACCAACCCAAATTTCCTCATGTCACACATCTATTTCTTCTCACACATTATTAATGCATTCAACCACATGCCCACATATTGGGAGCCCCGTGAAGGTTTTAGAATTAAGACGAGAAGTCATAGACTATCGTTGTCATTTTCATAACAGGCCCATCTTCGCCTTATATATGCAATTATTTTTGATGACATACTACAGTTTCAAATATTTAAATTTATTCCTATGAATATGAAAAGAAACAGATAGGTGCACGACATGGAAGTTTGGGTCGGTTCTGGGAGCATGCTCGAATAGCCAAATGGTAAGGTGACCACTCAAGATAAGCAGGAAATTCAGGTTCAAGTCCCAATCCGGCACATCTATACCTATTACAGTTAAGTTGAACTTCAAGAATAAGTTTCAATATTTGAATCTGTAGTCTATTATCAAACATAAATATTGGATAGAAAGAAAGAAGCTGAGAGAGTGGTGGCAGATGAGAGAATAAGGCGATGGAAGAGGGAACTAGAATGATGGTGGAAGATAATGACGGTTCAAAAAAGGTCCTGTACGGCTAAAACTGTGCGGCAGAACAATATGACAGACTGTGTCTGAATGGTGAACACAAGTGGTCAACAGGCAGAAAATAAGCAGGAACTTGAGATCAAGTGGGGGGAGTATTCTGAAGAACTCCTCAATCCTGGAGACCCGAACAAGGAGGAAGATGTGGAACTGCAAACAGAAGAGGACTTAAGATGGAGAGAAGTGGAAGATAAATTGAAAAAGACGAAAGAGTGAAATGGACTAGGTTTGGGTGAGCTGAGTGTAGGAATGGGGTGAGAGCAGGAGAGATGGGGGTATGATGGATCTATCATGTGATAAAAATTGTGTTTAAAAAGGAGGAGGACCCCAGAAAATTTGAAGAAGGGAATAACTGTCCTGATTTTCAAGAAAGATAATAGCAAATGAGTGCAAAAACTGTCAGGGAATCACACTTATGAGCCACTTTGGAAACTGGAAGTCAGGGAAAAATAGAAGGAAATACGATAGGACAAGAAGACGGTTTCAGAGTATGAAAGCCTACAGAAGATCTGATTGTCACTCTAATACAGCTACAGGAATAGCACTTTGAACATTGAATAGATATTCTGACAGTGACGGCCTTCCCGGGTATTGAAAAGCACACAATAGTAGTGCACGGTGGTGCAAGGTTTGGGAGTTCCACGGGAACCGATGAGGATAAGAGAAATCTACAACGATGGAAGTATAAGCTGTGTGAAAGTGGAAAGAGAGAGCTTGGTCTGACAGGAACAGAAGAATGGCTGAAGATGGGACAATCCACTCTCACCATTGCTTTTCACTGTGGTGATGAACGAGATAAGCAAGAGTGGCACAACAACTAGTGGAGCAAAGATGAAAGCAATGATATCTGCAGACGATTTCATACATGGGGAGCAAGGAGAAAGTGCAGGAGCAACAAACTGGACAATAGTATGGGATGAAATTTAGCATAAGTAAGTGTGAAATGACAATCAAGGCCGACTACGGAAGGTGGAGAGTTTCTAGTACCTTTGATCCACAATGTGGGAGAGGCGAGCAGTAGCGTTCTGGAAGTGTGTCAGAAGCCTGATCTGGAGCAGGGACATCCCTCAAAGCAGCAAAAGGGTTATATACTGGATGTACTGGGCTCCTATCCTCATGTGTAATGAAAGGAAAAGGGAGAAGAAAAATACAAGTTAATGAGAAATACTATTGGAGTGACAAAGATGGATTGGATAAGGAATGAGAGGATCACAGAATAAATGAAGAATGAACCATTACAGGACAAGGTAGAGGAATCGAGGCTTCGACGGCACGGAGACGTTAAAGTGAGTGAAGAGGGAACACGGGCAGGTGCAAAAATTAAAAGGGAAGGGAAAACAAGAGGAAGAAGAAGAGATGGCTGGCTGAAAGGCGTGACAGACTGCGTGCAAAAGACAGAAGAAGACAGGATCGAGCTGGAGAGCGAGAGACGTGGGAAGGCAGAAGTTGATGGAGAGGCTTATGCTCCAAACAGACCCAGCCAGTTTCTTGAAAGTTTATAAGATGATGATGATATGGAGGACAACACTGCAAACACACACACACACACACACACACACACACACACACACACACACACACACACACACACACACACACAAATAAATAAATGAATAAAATTATTCAAGCTGATCGAAGTGTACAGCAACAATGCACCATAATATGCCACAGTAGGCAGGAAATGCAAGTGCTTCCAGTGTCTTCAAGTCTGAATGACAAAGAATCAAAGGCACACATCTCTCTGTGAAGATCCAGGAATTGCAATAGAAGTGGAGGCCTCGGTGTTTGAAGACCTGCCTATATCAACGAAAGACAACAGTGAAAAACTGAAAATCAGTCAAGGATCAGTTTGCCGTCAACTCTAACATTTTCAACACACTGGGTTTCACTACTGTTCACTCCCACCAAAGAAGCCTACTGAACAGACGCAACAGTGGAAACGGCGCACCTGTGGCGGCTCGGTGCAGACTACTACAGCAGCCTAATCACCACAGACGAGTGTCGATGCAGAGACAGAGAAGCAAAACGAGTTGTGGAAATGTGGGTTCACCACCGCCAAAAGAGGCCGACACCCAACTGCCATAATAAAAGGTGATACTGGTTATTTTTTGTGTGGTGCTAACTGATTACGTTAGTGAGAGATACAAACTGCTACATGGCATACTAGTGAAATCTCCTCACGAGGTTACAGCATTTTGTCTCACCTCCCATAAACACCCGACACTGCGCACGGTAACTTCCTCTCATCCCCCACCCCGGACGAAGTAACCGTTGCGCGGCAGGCATTTCTACGACGAGGACAGGTCAGTTTTTGAAGTGGAACACTTTCCAAACAGCCTAAGTGTAGACTTTTATGACAAAGGTCTCTGAGGTCATTGGGAAAAATGTGTCAGATTGAAATGTGTGTACTTAGAACACGAATAACAGAGGCGTCTAGTTCAGTCACTTTAGGATTACCACTCGTAAAATGGCCCGCCTTCACCTGCACGCACCGAGCCTGTGCCGGACGTCCTCAGTCATGCGGGCAAGCTCGCGGTGGCCGGCGGCGATGAGCTGCTTCTCGCGCAGCAGGTCGCGCAGGTTGCTGCCCACGAACTGGCGGAGGCCGCGCTGCTGCTGCAGCAGCGCCTCCTGCCGCTCCAGCGTGCCCTCCGTCAGCTGGCCCAGCCGCTCCTGCTCACTCTGCAGGCACAGTCACTGGTTACACCACTTCGGTCCAACTTTTTGTGCTCCGGCACATTTAACTAGTGTGAGCCCTACCGACATCACAATCACTATCCTACTACTACTACTACTACTACTACTAAAAACAATTACAATTAAAATTTCTTAGACTACAACCTATATAATGAATGTGAAGTCTGGCACTGCACATTCCTTGTAAACTTATAAAAATCCCGTGTTTTGCCGGAACATGTTCATGCATCTTCTATCCGTGAGTCTGTCACGCTGTATTCGTATTTACTGTCGACGATGCTCATAGATGAAAATGTGACCTCACAAAGATACAACATGTGTTCAAAAGTATCCGGACACCTGGCTGAAAATGACTTACAAGTTCGTGGCAGCCTCCACCAGTAATTCTGGAATTCAATATAGAGTTGGCCCACCCTTAGCCTTGATGACAGCTTCCACTCTCGCAGGCACACATTCCATCAGGTGCTGGAACGTTTCTTGGGGAATGGCAGCCCTTTCTTCACTGTGTCCTGCACTGACGAGAGGTATCGATGTCGGTCGGTGACGCCTGCCACGAAGTCGGCGTTCCGAAACATCCTAAACGTGTTCTACAGGATTCAGGTCAGGGCTCTGTGCAGGCCAGTCCATTACGGGGATGTTATTGTCGTGTAACCACTCCGCCACATGCCGTGCATTACGAACAGGTGCTCGATCGTGTCTAAGATGCAATCGCCATCCTCAAATTGCTCTTCGACGGTAGGAAGCGAGAAGGTGCTTTAAACATTAATGTAGGCCTGTTCTATGATAGTGCCACGCAAAACAACAAGGGGTGCAAGCCCCCTCCACGAGAAACACGATCACACTGTAACACCACTGCCTCCGAATTTTACTGTCAGCACTACACACTCTGGCAGATGATGTTCACTGGGCATTTGCCTTAGCCCCACCCTGCCATCGGATCGCCACATTGTGTACCGTAATTCGTCACTCCAACAAATGTTTTTCTACAGTTCAATTGTCCAATGTTTACACGCTTTACACCACGCAAGGTGTCGTTCGGTATTTACCGACGTGATACGTGGCTTATGGGCAGCTGCTCGACCGTGAAATCCAAGTTTTCTCACCTCCCGCCTAACTGTCATAGTACTTGCAGTGGATCCCGATGCAGTTTGGAATTCCTGTGTGATGGTCTGCCTATTACACATTACGACCCTCTTCAACTGTCGGCGGTCTCTGTCAGTCGACAGACTATGTCGGCCTGTGCACTTTTGTGCTGTGTGTCCCTTCACGTTTCCACTTCACTATCACATCGGAAACAGTGGACCTAGGGATGTTTAGGAGTGTGGAAATCTAGCATACAGACATATGACACAAGTGACACCCAATCACCTGACCACGTTCGAAGTCCGTGAGTTCCACGTAGTGTCCCATCCTGCTCTCTCACAATGTCTAATGACTACTGTGGTCGCTGATATGGAGTACCTGGCAGTAGGTGGCAGCACAATGCACCTAATATGAAAAAACGTATGTTTTTGGGTGTGTCCGGATACTTTTGATCACATAGAGTATGTTGAACCAAATCAAGAATAAGTTTCCAAGTAATGCTAATGATCGTGGATTATTAACTGCTGTCCACCAGAGACCAGAAATTGCCTGAAGTTGTATAAAATGATTTCGAGGATTTCTCTCCTGAAGATATGAAATTTTCATTTCTAATTTTTCAAAATTCCAATTTCTGAAGCTCTCTCATACCCTGCCTCCAAGCTCAGTAATACAAACAGAAATGAATGGATTACTGGTAAACATAATAATCACTAGTTCAATTGTAGAAAACTGGCTCGACTTGTCATAAAATTCTGTGGTTAGCAGTTAAAGATGCTTGGCAAAAAGATTATCACAGTTATTGACATTCATAGTTCCCAGAACTAAATTCAAAGCTGGAAAGGGTAATACGGGATTTCTTTTTAAATGTGCAATCCATAATTTCGGTTTCCTCTGGAAACCATTTACTGTACTTTTCACAGCTGAAATTTTGCAATTTTTTCCTTGTAATTGGAGTTTTAGCTCACTTAATTTTGAGGTGGTATCTGCTGAGAAATCTAAATTCGGGAGGCACAATATCTTGTCAGTTTCTCGACTATAAGGCCTAGAACACAATTTCAGAAAATCTGGTTTCTCATCCAGAAGATTGCAGAATCATTGTAGAGTTCTCCCCCTAATAATGGTAAGCTCCACAACCAAATTTCCCAGAAACTTGGCTCAATGGAAGTGGGGTCAAAGACAGCGAACACGTGTCTCGGCTTACCCCTACAAACTCTACCATTTCCAGGAAAAAGACTACTAAAGTTTTCAAGGTACTCTGTATGCATTTTAGCACACAATGAGTACAACTGAAGCGGTCGCACAGTTGCTAGTGTCGTGGCTTCACATTCTCACACCCCATGGTTGACATCCAATTATTACTTTTATTTTCATTTTTCATTTATCTATTAATTCATCTATTAATTGTCTGTCTCACAACTGAATTAAAAATAAGAAGAGAAGAATGAGAAAATCTTAAATTTTTTTAGTGAAATCCCTGTAGTGTATCTTGATTCATAATCAATAACAGCTACCAATTTTCAGAAACAATGCTGCGAAATTATTGCCAACTCGTGAAATCTTCAGCAGTGTTAATGACGTTTCTTTCCCAAGTAAGATTCATACGAAGAAATATCACTGTGATAAACCTGCCTTTGCACGATGTTCATGGTGTTTGGAACTTCGTGTTTGCAATTGGTATCAACCAAGGAAATGCACCAACCCTTCCAGAAGAGTAAATATAAGAATAGAATGTAAGAATTGATATAAGAATGAAATATAAGAGTATGAGAATTTAAAAAGATTGAAATTCCTGAAAATACCATTCACATATAATCTTATGCATTTTGGTTGGCGAAAACCGCAGCTGTTTTTGTAAATTATGCAGTAAGGAATATTGAATTTTAACATACCCATATATAATGAATGTATGACACTTATTGTGAAACCCAGTTATAATTTTACATTTAATATAACACCCTTGTATTCTCTAATTTAATATGAATAATTTTTGTAGTAAATTTCTACAAACATGGGTAGATAAACGAAGTTAAATAAATTTAAAGAAGAATCGGGTTTCAAACATTGGGCACAAAAGTTGTAGAGCTGCGATGCTGCCCGCTGTCTCACTGCTTCGGTTCAACTTTCAGCAATGCTAGAACGTGTACAAATTACGGTGATAACTTTGACTGCCATTTTCTTAGAAACGGTCAAGTTTCTATGGGTAAGCTTATTTTGGACCCTCTGGAGTTCTGGGAAATCGGACAACGGTACCTGTCATGTTCTTCTTGTAAGCCACTTTACGTCTGCATGGAGAATTGTGTCACCATGCTCACACACTGATATATTCAAAAACATTTCTGAACAATCGGTGACATACAGAAGAGAAACAGATATAATTTACTACAGGAGTTATATCCGTAACATGGCTAAACTTAAAAACCTTTGCACATGAAGCTTTCTGGTGGATGATATAGTGATACAAGTTTGAAAATTAATCATCTTTAGCCCAAAGAACAAGAAACCCATTATTTTTTTCCATTCATCTATATCTATATTCCACAAGCCACCTGACAGGGGTGGTGGAGAGTACTTCTGGTACGGACTTTTCCCATCGTGGTCATTTCGTGAGGTATATGTGGGAGGAAGTAATATGTTGACTGACACTTCCCAGAATATGCTCTTTCAAAATTTCAATAGTGAATGTGTCTGTGATGCACAAAACCTCTCTTGCAATTCCTGCCACCATAGTTTGTTGAGTCCCTCTGTAATGCTCTCACACCGACTAAACAATCCTGCCCTCCCCCTCTCTCTCTTCCTCCCTCCCCCTCTCCCTACTACTCCTACCTGGTAACGGACCCAGAATACTCGAGAATTGGTCAAACAAACTCCTTGTAAGCCACATATTTCATGGATGAGCCCTATCTGTTGTTAATGCAACAAGCTTAGAGTGTGGAGAGTTGGTACCTTGAGCAAATTTCAGGAATGCATTAATATGTCTTCTCCCACCGGCAGCACTTCTACAAACTACTCCTTAATTGTAAAATCATGAAACACTAGTCTAACAAATAAACACAACTCTCCGGTATCAGAAATATACATGTTCTCATCCAACTGGAGCAAAAATAGTCACACGACTGCCAGTCCTGATATAACTTAAAGTCTAAATTTTTAGAAATTGCTTCAACACATCTAGCAGCAGCTTGGGAGTCAACTAAAGTCCTTTTATAGACGAAATAAGTGCATATTTATCTTTGTGGGCATCAAACAGATTCCACGGCATTGACCATTGTTTAGTAACTACTTTCCTGACACTGGAAGGTTTTTCTTTTTGCTAAAACTTAACATACTTAGCAAGAGACCATTGTCACATTACTAATTTGCTGAGCTGGCTTTGTAAACACAGTTTACTATCATGTTAATTCAGATTTTAAGTTTCTAACTTTATGTTTTAATAATTCAGAGTAAACTGGAAGGTTACTATTAAATTTTGTGTGATTTGTGGGAAAATGGCATTTTATATTACATTTCTTGGGAAAAGATAAACTGTTGTTACACAATAAACACATGGGTTTTCCTCTGAATTTGACAAAACAATCAGTCTGTGGTAAAACTGTAAGTTCTTTGCCTTTTAGCCACATTATTGTGGCTAAAAGGCAAAGAACTTACAGTTTTACCATGGACTGATTGTTTTGTCTTTTAGCAACATTGTATTAAGAATAATCAACCACACAAAAGACACATAACTGACTCTCCACTCACAAGTTCTCATGTTATACTGAATAGCATGAAAACATTGCACAGGAAGAACTATCCATATTAACAACAATGTTTAAGAAGTGCAAACTTATTATTTGTGGCAAAGCTTCATTGGGGTTAATGTGACTCTGTCTTCTATTCCCAACAATTGAGGTCTAATTTTTATTTGGGGAAATAATGAGTACGGCTTTGAGTGTACAAAAATAGTTTTTTTCTGAAAGTTTAGTTAATATCAGAATTTGTCAGAACAAAAATCTGTTTACGAATGGTACAAGAAAAAAATATCACAACGGTGCCCAGGGCCACTGTGTTGCACAGATGTGGCTTAAAGAGTGAGGGAAATTGTATTTGAAGTGTGACAGGTGAGCTCGCAAGTATTTACCTTCAAAACATACAATTCCCGGTACTGCTGACAAAATGTACACTCACAAGCCAAAACATTATAACCGACACACACTGCAAGGATGAATACACACTGGTGGAGCTGCGAACACGTGATACAGTATGTAAAGTACATAGGTAGAGCAGAAATTAATGGTGAATGATTGTAGCAATGATATGTGCTGCAAAAGGGGAAATCCACTGATGTAACTGACTTTAACAACGGGCAGAGTGGTATGGCCTAATGCCTGGGAATGATAATCTTGGAAACGAAGAAAGTGGTCAGCTGTTGACTTCCTAATGTTGTGAGCATCTACGATAAGTGACCGAATGGTGGAGAGAAACAAATAGGTGAAAAGGTGTCCGACATCCACATCTCATCACAGAATGTGGAATCGAAGATTTCCCCATTGTGTAAAATTGCAGCAATAGGATCTGTTGACAGAGTACAACGCTGGTGAAGGCACAACTGTTTTGGAGCACAGCATTCAGTGCTCTGCAGCAGATGCCACTTTTTAACCCAATGACACCAATAATTACGATTTCCGAGGGTACACGAGCATCGAGATTTGACCGATCAATGGAAATGTGCAACCGGTTGAGATGAATTGTATATCTTAATACACCAGGTTTGAACGGTTACCCAAAACACGCATTACACCACAGGTGCAGGCTTACGGACAGAGGAGTATGCTGTGGGGGATTCACCTGGACTTCCGTGGAACCTGAGGCAGTAATCGAAGGCACTGTGACAGCTGCAGGCTACCTGGACATTATTGTAGACCAGCCGCATCCCCTCACTCTCTACGTATGCCAGGAAGCGATGACATTTTCCAGCAGGACAACTGTCCACGTCACAGTGCCAGAACCATACTACAGTGGTTTGAGGAGGAGGATGACGGTGAATTCATGTCGATGTTATGGCCACCAAATTCACCCGATCTGAAATCGACGGAACACATCAGGGACACTATCTGGCACCAATTCTGCACCCACAAACCACTGGCCCACAATTTCCAGAAACTGTGTGACCTGTGCACAGACAACTGGTGCCGCATACCTCCAGAAACCTGCGAATGACTCGTCAAATCCGTGCTGCGCACAGTCGCTGCCGTACTGCGACCCGAAGGCGGACCAAAATACTATTAAGCGGCAGTCTCGATGTTTCCCTCATCAGCATACGAAATACACATACCTGGTGAGTCGCATAAGGCATAACTCTCATTTTATTTCACAAATAGTTCAAGATAGTAGAACAAGGGTCCTGGCAAACAGTGGGAGGTTGACGTGTAAAAGCACAATTCTGCAACAGTTGGAAAAATTTCTGCCGACCTAGGTGCACATACGGCTGACTATAAGGGTAGGGGGTACAAATAACCTCACAGATTAAGATACTTTTAATGGTGAGTGGAGGGGAGGGCTGACAGCAACACACGACGTTGACCTTAGTAATGTTATATAACTGCTGTTAGTACTTTCTATTTCACAATCTTACTCTTACGAGGGTTTACGAACGATGTTATACTTAAGAAATATAATTACAATATTATTATTATTTTTATTATTATTTTATATAAAAGTACTATTTGAAACATTTTGGAGGGTGACATTACAACATACAATCAACTTAAAAACATATACATCGTACTTACGGAAGAACTGACTACCTCTTTTTTCTAAAAATTTATGTACAAGAACATATTTAACAAAAATTCCTCTTTTATAGAAGTCTAAGAGAAGTTATGTTACTTGTTTCAAAGAGAAATGAAGAATGTAAAACATGTTATAATGTGTTAAAATTGGAATAAACAAACAAAATATCAAGAGGAAAAAACAGGTCGCTACTTATCGTAAATAAAACACATCGTGTTGCAGACAGACACAATTAAAAGAAACACATAGCTTTTGACCACAGCCTTCATCAGTAAGAGAGAGACCACTGATGTTATTTTATTTCAATAAAACGAAAGCCATTTGGTGACAAAAACACACATTTCCTTGGAGTCACAAGCTGGATTTAAAGCCCCTTCACTAATTTCAGAAATAACCTCAGAAAAAAGTAGGTCCCTTGAAAGAAGAGTATAAGGCAGGGAGGAATTGTGTAAACCAACACTATATGTGACTGTCAAAAAAATGTTGGTTCTACTATGTTTGTTGGTTGGTCGGTTTGGGGAAGGAGACCAGACAGCGTGGTCATCGGTCTCATCAGATTAGGGAAGGATTGGGAAGGAAAACGGCCGTGCCCTTTCAGAGGAACCATCCCGGCATGTGCCTGGAGCGATTTAGGGAAATCACGGAAAACCTAAATCAGGATGGCCGGGCGCGGGATCGAACCGTCGTCCTTGCGAATGCGAGTCCAGTGTCTAACCACTGCGCCACCCCACTCGGTTACTATGTTTGTTATTGTCAGTTATTACCCACTGTGTTATATCTACTATTTTACAAGTATTGTGTGATTTTTATTTAGAGAAATGTATAAGTACATAGCGTACAAACTGCCAGCGACTGACACCATTTTCTTCTTCTCGTCACCCATACTTTCTGACATATAAACTACTTTTGAAGTGCCGAAATATACTGCAACAAATAAAATGCCACACTGTACAACGCGCTCGCAGTGAGACAGTTGCAATTCCTGGAATCCATCGCCCACGGTCTCTGGCCTGCTGAGGAGCACCACAGTCCTGGGTCCAGACCTAAATCGTGAAAATCCGCTGCATTACGCCCCACACAAACAGACCAGGCCTGCGGGCAGATCGGTGAGACTAGATCAGACTGACAGGGCCCGCATATTAGAGGCAAACGAATGGCTTCAGATCAGCAGGCCCAGTCCATTACAGATACCCACAGAAACAGCCTCCAGTTTTGGCCCACCGTAGAAATCCACTCGTGTTGCCAGATATTCACGAGCCACAGACAGCATGTCGATGAAATAACACTGTGGTGATCAGTCCGTGCAACAGATAACTTGTTCGAACACTCTGAGAATCAATAATAATGAGGATAGGTAGCAACTCACTGTAAAGATGATTGCTGAGCCACAGACTGGCACGTAGAAAAGACAATAGCACTCACGAGTAAATTTTCAGCCGTAGCTTTTGTCAGGAAATTAGAGCGCGCACACACACATTCACACAATCACTCGGACACAACTCGTGCACACGTGACTACCATCTCTGGCCGCTGCATCTACAGCCTCTGAGAATCCCGAAACAAACCACTCCTCGTTCCTCCCTGCCTCTCGTCGGCAGTTGCTAGGCTAGCGGCAAGAAGTGACTGCGGCACTGACTGCAAGCTGAGGAGAGTGGCAGGAAGAGGAGAAGCAACAGGAATGAGGGAGTAGGGAAGTGGTACACGTACTCGTACGGACCCAGCCAGCGACAATGCACGACACCTCAGTAAACAAACCATTTCATCTAGTGATACAAAAATGAGATTTTTCCAGTGTTCCTTTCAAATTTCACAGACATTTCCCCAATTTCCCTGATGTGTTTGAAATTCCCCGATTTCCATAACCTGTGGCAACCCTGTACTTCCGTATCTCTGTGAATAAAAACATTTTGAGCGTTTATCATACACCATAAATGTTTCTTTGTGGCTATCATTAGCAAAGAACCATATTTCGATAATCTGAACCATTTATGAAATATAACTACACAGTCTATTCAAAAAATTCTGAAACATTCGTTATTTCTCGCCAGAATTTTCATTGTCGTAAGTCTGTTAGTTATTGTTCAGTGCTGTATCGAGCAGAACATTTTTACGCACAGATGCGAATTTCGAGATGGCAGAGTTAGAGGAGCAACACACGTGCATTAAATTTTGCGTGAAACTAAAGAAAACGTTCACAGAGACCCATCAAATTATGCTGGAATCCTACGGTGATGAGCGCTTAAGCCGTACTTAGTGTTACGAGTGGTTCACCTGGTTCAAAAATGGACGAACAGAAGTTAAGATGACCCTCGTTCAGGGAACCCTTCGACGTCTAACAAAAATGCTCGTGTCGGGAATGTCAAAGAAATTGTGTGTGGTAATCAAAGATTGATTGTCCAAGAGATTGCAAAACAGTGTAACATTTCAGTTGGGTCATGTCACGAAATCCTGACACGGCATCTCATAATGCACTGTGTTGCCACAAAAGTTCGTCACATAGCTCCCGCCTGTCCCCTGCGGACTTTTTTTATTCCCAATGTTGAAAACCCCATTGACAGGAGGAGGGTTTGCAACACTAGACGAGATAAAAGAAAATTTGTAGATGGCAAAGTGGAAACACCATTGGGAACGACGTATCAATTGTGGAGGAGAGATTTCGAAGGAGACCAGGCACAATAAGTAGAAGGTACGCACTGAAAAAGTTTGTGGACAAAGTTACAGAATTTTTAGAACAGACCTCGTATTGTTACGACCACACGATTCGCGATGTCCAGGAGCAGAATTGGGTGCACTGCGTGTGTCTATTTGCTGATATAAAAACCAATAACTTGAGATCTAAATGACAGATCATTCTGCTTTCAGATTTAAATAACAATTTCCATACCCTATCTACGTTCCACATAAGGCAACGTACGAGGTTAAGATCAACCAGACAAAGTTTATGCAATGCGTACCATCTCTCAGAACAGGTATCCACATTAGGCAGGCAGTACAGTGACAACAAAGCCGTGTGCAGCACAGAATGTAGAGCGCACATATGTAGCAGTTGAGCGGTTAAATTTCGTCTGAAAATGACATTCATCACAAAGCTGTATCAATCTCGCAAAATATCATGTTTCGTACTCGGCTGCCTCTTTGCTTCATCAATTAAAAGAAATGTAGGCTTCATTTCATTGTCATTTCTCATCAATGTAAATTGACTTCGAATATAAATTTGTCAGAAAAGGCATTAATTAACCACTGTGAAGTGATACACCGCTGTAGAGATAACATTAGCAGCTGATAACAGACTCGCTGACAACAGTTTCTCGCGTGGAGGTACCTGCTTGCGATTCCACCTTCCCCTCCCCTTTCCGCCCTTCACTCGCAGTCACTGTTAGTAGCAACGAGCCAGCTAATTGCTCACTGTAATGGTGAGAGTGTGAACCAGACTGATGGAGAGGCCAGTTTAGGTGATCACTGCTAAATCGTCAGCAAAAGTTTAACATTTGACAGTGATTTTGTGTCCAGATTCAGAGACCTTTGATGTGTTTTCTCCATCCACTCAGACCTTTGTCCAGAACCAAGTTAAACAGCAGGGGGAGAGGCCGTCTCCTTGTCCAAACTCGTATACACGTCGCAAAAGGCTCAGAGGGTTCAACAAGCGATTTTACCATTGATGGTGTGTTCAAATTAGTTGTCTGGTCTTCCTGCCCACTCTGAGGTCTTCCAGAGTGTCGAAAACACTGTCTCTCGAGAGAATCGCAAACCCTCATAAATCTGCAAAGCTGACTACTGCACTGGTACACTGGTGAATTCTTAATATTGTCTCCAGGTACCAAGCCCATTCTGTGCACGGTCGGCCCTTCCTAAATCCATTTGGTAGTCACCAATCAGGTGGTCAGTGTGTTGCTAAAGCCATTTGTGGGGAGTTTCGAAGGCACTTTGTATGTGATTGTCTAAAGACTGTGTAGTTGTTGGATCAGCTTTGTCGCCTTCCTTATGCAGTTGGAGCATCAATGGACATTCCCAATCGTGTGGAATTGTTTCAGTTTCCCAGGTTTTTAAAATAATGTGAACAATAAGAACTAATGAATGTGTCAGTAACTTTCGCATCACAGAATCATAAAAAATAGAATCACCTTTTAGAATTTTTGTGCCTGACCTAAAATTCAAAGCATATTTTATAAAAATGTGTAACAATAATCGAAATTGCTGGATGGAAAAATATGAAAAATAGTGGAAAGACAACAACTCACCTGCAGCTGACTGATGAGTGGCACACAGAAACATGCAACAGCACACAGTATTTATAGTAGCTTTCAAACTCTTTCTCTCTATCTCTCTCTCGTGAAAGTACTCACATTCACACAGATAACCACACTGACACTCAACTGCTCACACTCACGGCTGCAATTCTGTGCGGCTGGGTTCCTGTGTGGTTGTTTGTGTGAATATGTGTACCTTTACTAGAGAAAGAGCAAGATCTTGAACGCTAGTGTAAATACTGTTTTTCTGTTGCATGTTTCTATGTGCCACACACCAGTTAACTATATGTGAGTCGTTGCCTTCCCTATATTTTACATTTTATAAAAAAGTATTGTAACAAAATGCAAGTACTCATATTAAAATACTTACATGTGTATACATAATAAACAATCAACAAATCCATAATTGAGAACATTTTATAAAACGCATCCTTAATGAAAAACTACAAGGAAAATGAGTCATTACTAAAAAAGAGTTGCAAACATCATGACAATGATAAAAAAGTCAAAAAGTATTTAATTTTTTTAAAGTTTTATAAATTTCATTATTTGTGCTGTTGCCCATACTTTTAAAATATCAATTTTAAATGATTCCGAGTGTACTATTATCCACTGGCCTTCTTGTCTTAGTTTTAATACATAACTACAAAAATGTTATAAATTACCGGTGATGGGTGCAAACAACTAGAAAATATTTTGGGAACAATTTGAGATTGAACACAATGAACGAAAGGAGCTACAGCTCGGTACTCGACGATGAATGAAATGGAACAAATAATAAGTGACCATCCAAAAAAGATTGAAATGAAACCAGCCGGAAGGGGATGGTGAAGAACCATTCCTTAGAAGTTTCCTCGGCCATTCCATTCAGTTTAGTTTAGTGAATGCACATATCAGAAATACAGAATGGAACAAGGTCGGTGCGTGCGCATGTGGAGCAGCAGCACCAGAGGTGCCGGAGCGGGGGGGAGGTGGGAGGGAAGGGAAACAGTCGTGAGGGGGGCAAACTCTTCTCGATGCCTTTTCATTCTCTTTATTTGAGATACTATCCGAAGGCAACTTGTACTGAGAAATTTGAAATTTAGTACCTGCTACCAAAGCAACACTGTGTTGCAATCACTCCTACAAAGGCCGAGCCAACCAACTGAGTGGCAGCAACTTCACCACGTGAGTGCAAATCTTCCGCCACCGAACTAAACTGTCTTAAGTACTGTCTGACAATAGAAGTGACTAATGCACCATCAAGAGTGAGAAACACAGTCACTGAATATACACAGCAAGATTGTAAAAACCCATACATTGAGAATGAAACAAGTGACAAGAGAACTACAGTCTACAGTTTAGATACACAATCACATATGAATAAATAAAAATGCTGCATAAAACACCCCGAAGAGTCTACGTCAATAAAATGTTACTTTAAATTGTGCCGCGTCCCGTGTGCTACTAGCAACAAAGCAATGACCCTCTGAATGTTATCATTAGACCTTCTGCAATTAACTTGATGTCTGAAATACATGCAACTCTACCTTCAAAAAGTGAAATGCCATTACGAAACTCAACATGACTGCATATGATCAGAGACATCACCTAAATTTCACTGATTTGCAAAAACAGTAACAGGCTATTTAGGCACAGCTTTGTAGACAAACCTTGTGACAATGTTGACTAGAACACACTCCTTCAAGTTCTGGAGGTAAAGGGGGAGGGGGGGGGGGGTGAAATACCATTTACCAGTTGTACAGACACCGGACTGCACTTAAAAAGAAACGAAAATGAAGCAGTGGCTGACGAGGAGAGTGACACAGCAATGTAGCCCATTCCCAATCTTATCCAATAGCATTGAGCAGGCAGTACAGGAAACCAAGGAGAAATTTGGAAAGGGAATTACAGTTCATGGAGATTAAACAAAAATTTTGGGCTTTTCTGATGACACTGTAATTCTGGTTGGTTGATTTGGAGGAAGGGACCAAACAGAGAGGTCATTGGCCCTATCAGATTAGGGAAGAAAGTTAACCGTGCCCTTTCAGAGGAACCATCCTGGCATTTGCCTGAAATGATTTAAGGAAATCACAGGAAACCTAAAGCAGTACTGTTGGACACGGGTTCGAACTGTCGACCTCCCAAACGAGAGGTGCCACCTCGCTCGCTACATTGTGACTCTGTCACACAAGGCAAAGGACTCTGAAGAGCAACTGAATGGAATGGATACTGTCTTGAAAAGACACAATAAGATAAATAACAACTAAAGTAAAACAAGGATAATGAACTGCAGTCAAAATCAGAGGGTATTAGGCTAAGAAACCAAACACTAAAAGTAGTACACGAGTTTTTGTATTTGTACAGCGAAATAGCTGATGATGGCCAAAATAGGGAGGATATAAAACGCAGATGGGCAAAGGCAAGAAAAGCTTTTCCAATGAAGAGAAATCTGTTACCAATGAACATAAATTTAAGTGTTAATAAGTATTTTCTGAAGGACTTCGTCTGGGGTGTAGTCTTCTAAAGAGGTAAACAGGAACGATAAACAGTCCAGAAAAGAAAGGGGGATAGAAGCTTTGGAAATATGTGGATCCATAGAAGATCAGATTGGTAGACTGAGTAACTAAAGGAGGTACGAGATGACGATCCACCACGAACAGCACAGGTCTAGCACGACAGCCTTCTGGAGGTGGAACAGGTGGAATTAAGATAATTAACATACACATTATCTGCACTCAGAAATAGTTAAAGTAATCTTAAGCTCCCACGAATCTGCACATGCGCGTGGACAGTGACAACTCGAATGTGCACAGGAGGGTATCCTCAGAGTATCCTTTCTGGTTTTACTGTTTATGGTTTACTGTTGTTGTTGACATCTGTCAGCAGCTAACTTCGGGTTTTCGTATGGGAGATTTTGCAATTATCAGTGCTTAAATTATAACAAATATCGATATTCAAACAAAAGCAATATTTTTGGCTAAAAAGCTTTTTATTACAAGCGGTTTTTGAAAAGCATTCTTTGTACCGACTGCATCATATTCTAGAAGTGGAATGGACCATGAAAGCATCAAGTGTTCTATTTCACATGTATAGTGAGGAAAGGTATCGTATGAGCATCAACTTGCTGTATCATAATAAAATATGTCAGCAATCAATTATTTCTGAGCAAATGTGTGTATAACTTTATATATGCGATTTTCGACTTGTTTATATAGAGCTGTGCTGTAATGTACGAAAAGGCACAGTTGATATGATTGCATCTTTTGCTTTATTTCAATATGCCTGGCAGGAGGGTCACAAAGGGAACAACAATAATGACTGAGTGAAACTGCCTCCTACATTACTGTGTCTCCTGAGGAAATTCCTTCCTGTGTAATCAACAGAAGCTTGTTGAAATAAGTCGCATCCACTCTCATGAAGTTCTGAAATTCCTGAAGGTATTTGGGCCTAAATTACTTCATTAACAGGGAATATGTGCCCCTGCCCCTACCTTCGTCCCTTCTTCCCAGCCAGGTTTTCAGCTGACGACATCTGACTTTATGTTGTCGTTATCGTGCCCGTCCTAAGTGTTATAGACACTGCCACAGCAGTAGCTCCAAAAACAACCACATTGTCCATGCACAAAATTCTGTATAAACTTAAATTTAGATAAAGTTGCTACTCACCATATAGCGGAGATGCTGATTTGCAGACAGCCACAACAAAAAGATTGTCACAATATAAGCTTTCAGCCATCAAAGGCCACACACACACGGCTGGAGCCTCTGGCAGCTGAAGCCACACTCAGTTAATGAATAAATAGGAACCTTGAGCTCTCAGAAATTTTTAATTGGAGTAAACAACTTTGCAAGAAATCAGCCATTCCACTTTGACATTTGTGTGGTGTTGTCACCTAGTGCACATGTGTCACTTACACCAGCACTATTCCACGTGCATTGCGTAATCGGCCAACGTGAACCAGTCTGCAGCTCCTAATTTGTACACTTGGGGTGTTGCTGCATGTGTGTGCACCTTAGGTGCAACGTGTAAGACAGGCTTAATGAGGAGGTACTAATTTGAATTGGGGAATTGTTGGTTGGATGATTAAAGGCATCAAACTACTAGGTCATCAGTCCCTTTTTACTCTAAAGCACAGGTCTACATGACCGTATGTCAGAGATGGCCGACTGCAGAAAATCCACGGGAAAAAACCCCAAGGTCTACCAAAGGTCAACAAAGGCTAGATAAGGGACAAATAAAAAGAAGGGGGGGAGGGGGTGTATAGGAATAAGGCAGGTGAGATGGCCTATCTAGGAAGCAGTCGGAGGCCCCCAAAATCAGAATGCAATGAGGGGACATAAGAGGTCTGTTCAAAAATTTCTGGGATTTTGTGCACAAAATTTTTCTACGCTTACCTTTTACTTATTGTGCATGGTCTCCTTCGAACAACTCTTCTCCACAATCGATACACCACTCACAATGTCGGTTCCACTTCCAGAAGCAGTCTGGGTACACCTCTTGGTGGCTAGCATGAAATGCAGTCTATGAATTTTCCTCTCTCACCAATTGCTGCAAATCTTCATTCTTTCAATGAAATAGTCAACTTTGGGAATATGAAAAAAAAAAAAAAAAAAAAAAAAAAAAAAAGTCCGCAGGTGCCAGAATACAGAGGATGAGACAGCACAGTGATTTTGTTTTTTGTGCAATAGTCATGTGCCAACAGGGATGAAAATGCAGATGCATTATCGTGATGCAAGAGCTACGAATTTTCTCGCCACATTTCAGGCCATTTCCTCCTCACATTTCCTTGCAGGCATTGCAACATGTGCCCATAGTACCATCAATTAACAGTTTGTCCCTGGGACATGAATTCATGATGAACTAATCCTTCAAAGTCAAACTAAAATATCAGCACGGCTTTCACATTTGACCTGGTCTGGTGGGCTTTTATTGGTCTCTGAGAACCTTTACCGACCCACTGTGGAGATGGAACCTCAGTCTCATTTGTGCGATCCAAAAGCTCCTCAGAGGTTGCGACGCGAAGGTCTTTCTGGTCTCCACTCGTGAGCCGTGGGACAAACTTGGCAGCAACAAGATGCACTGTAACATGCTGTGTCAGTATTTTTCGACATTATCCAACTGAAATATTACGTTATTTTCCAATCTCTCAGGCAGTCGGTCTTTGACTGGCACACACAATTTCGTTGACATTCCTGACAAGAACGTCGTCGGCTGACGTCGAAGGGCATCCTGGACGAGGGTCATCTAACTTCCATCCGGCTATTTTTAGACCGTGTGAGCTATTCGTAACACCGAGTACGGCTTAGGCAGTCACCACTGTAGACTTCCTGTCTTTGGTGTGTCTCTGCAAAGATTTTCTCGAGTTTCATGCAAAGTTTAATGCACACACACATTGCTCCTCTAACTCCGTCATCTTGAAATTTGCAAACTGTGCGACAACGTTCTACTCTACACAGCACTAAACAATAACTAATAGACATACAACAATGAAACTTCTCGCAGTTACACATTAAACACAGACGCGGGCAAGGATCCAACCACGTTTCGATCCAACACCACATTGCTGTGAAGTTATGAATGTTCCAAAATTTTTTGAACAGACACGAGATTGACACTGAGGGAAGGACTGGAAGAACAAGAAGTGGTCACTAACACAAACGTCACTGTGGACTGTGGACTCTCCAGTGAGTGGACAGATGGGAGATGACAAGGACTGCAGATGGGAAGGTCAGTGGCCAAAAAGTACCATGCACCACAGAAGAGTGGGGGCACCAGTATTCAAGAGACAAAGATCAAGTTGTGCCAATAAGTTTTTGAGGTCTTGACCGCGACCCGTGATCTTCACGGGAATTGAAATTGCCCGAGATTAGGAAAGGTGGGGGGGAACTGAGAGGCCATTGCAAACAACATGTTCTGAGACACTTCACCATCAGGAGGGATGTAAACATTACAGATGGTAATATCCTGAAATTCCCTTACCCAAACAGCCACAGCCTCGAAAGGTGTATTACGAGGCCCCAGTTTGCTATATAATGTGTCCAGAACAAATGTGCAAACAACACCTGACACCCTGTCATAGGTAGCACTATTCTTTTAACATCCCTGGTACCCACAAAAGGCCGCAGTCCGCATTGCTGGAAACCGAGTCTCCTCAAGGGCAATGCAGAGCACAGGTGAAGCGCTTAAAAGATTATGTAGCTCAGCCAGGTGATAGAAAAAACCACTACAATTGCACTGGAGAACAATGCTGTCGATGTCATACGAAGTCATGCAGGGACCGAGGGGGTGGGTTATGTCTTGGGTCACCTGCTGCCACTGCTTGAGGGGTTAAGACACCAACACACATTGGTCCTGGTTCCATTGTGTGGTGCAACCAGGGACCTCCACAGTTGCCACAATCTCTGTCTCGGCCACAGGAGTGGAATAGGTGGCATCTGATGACGTGGGTGCCTCCAGAATCTGTCTCTCCTTGGAGAACTTTTTATTGTTTTTGGGTGATTGTGAGGGCTTCTCTAAAGGTAATGACGACGATCACGATGCACTGTGACCAGCAGCTTGTAGCTCCTTCAGTCACTATACGGTATCCGGTTGTAGACTGGCAGGAGCCTCGTAACGATGTTTCCTTCCTGGTGAGAGAAGCTGGAGGAAGCGGATTTGTCTCTGGCTGTGAGGTGAGGACCAAAGTCTCCAGTACGGAGGAAGCCATTGATCCCTAAGTAGGTAGGAGGAAGTAGCAAGAGGAGAGCCCCAAACAGTCAGGGGTAAGGGGGGGGGGGGGGGTCCGGATGTTGCGGCACACTCGGTCGAGCGGCCGTCAGGGCTCACTGTAGAAGGTGTAATAGAAGGGACTATGTTTACCACAGGGGCAACATCGTCATAGTTGCAGCATAGAACACTGTTATACATGCTGGCTACAACTGCTCACACTAGTTCTCGGCACCTTGATAGGTTAGTTTGTCCGGGGTCTTACATTCTTGGAAACGGTTCAATCTGGCGAGCAGGGAGACAGGGAGAATGGTGTTTTCCACCAAAGGCTTGATCACGGTAAGCAGTTTCAAGTGGATGTAGTTTGCAGTGGTTATGCAGAGATGAAGAGACTTGCACAGGATAGAGTAGGGCGGAGAGCTCAACACACCCTTCAACACACCATCCATTCCGTTCAACTGCTCTTCCAAGTCCTTTGCTGTCTCTGACAGAATTACAATGTCATCGGCGAACTTCAAAGTTTTTATTTCTTCTCCGTGGATTTTAATACCTACTCCGAATTTTTCTTTTGTTTCCTTTACTGCTTGCTCAATATACATATTGAATAACATTGGGGAGAGGCTACAACCCTGTCTTACTCCCTTCCCAACCACTGCTTCCCTTTCATGCCCCTCGACTCTTATAACTGCCATCTGCTTTCTGTACAAATTGTAAATAGCCTTTCACTCCCTGATTTTACCCCTGCCACCTTCAGAATTTGAAAGAGAGTATTCCAGTCAACATTGTCAAAAGCTTTCTCTAAGTCTACAAATGCTAGAAATGTAGGTTTGCCTTTCCTTAATCTTTCTTCTAAGATAAGTCGTAAGGTCAGTATTGCCTCACGTGTTCCAACATTTCTACGGAATCCAAACTGATCTTCCCCGAGGTCGGCTTCTACCAGTTTTTCCATTCGTCTGTAAAGAATTCGTGTTAGTATTTTGCAGCTGTGGCTTATTAAACTGATTGTTCGGTAATTTTCACATCTGTCAACACCTGCTTTCTTTGGGATTGGAATTATTATATTCTTCTTGAAGTCTGAGGGTATTTCGCCTGTTTCATACATCTTGCTCACCAGATGGTAGAGTTTTGTCAGGACTGGCTCTCCCAAGGCCGTCAGTAGTTCCAATGGAATGTTGTCTATTCCAGGGGCCTTGTTTCGACTCAGGTCTTTCAGTGCTCTGTCAAACTCTTCACGCAGTATCGTATCTCCCATTTCATCTTCATCTACATCCTCTTCCATTTCCATAATATTGTCCTCAAGTACATCGCCCTTGTATAGACCCTCTATATACTCCTTCCACCTTTCTGCTTTCCCTTCTTTGCTTAGAACTGGGTTTCCATCTGAGCTCTTGATATTCATACGAGTCATTCTCTTATCTCCAAAGGTCTCTTTAATTTTCCTGTAGGCAGTATCTATCTTACCCCTAGTGAGATAGGCCTCTACATCCTTACATTTGTCCTCTAGCCATCCCTGCTTAGCCATTTTGCACTTCCTGTCGATCTCATTTTTGAGACGTTTGTATTCCTTTTTGCCTGCTTCATTTACTGCATTTTTATATTTTCTCCTATCATCAATTAAATTCAATATTTCTTCTGTTACCCAAGGATTTCTACTAGCCCTCGTCTTTTTACCTACTTGATTCTCTGCTGCCTTCACTACTTCATCCCTCAAAGCTACCCATTCTTTTTCTACTGTATTAATTTCCCCCATTCCTGTCAATTGCTCCCTTATGCTCTCCCTGAATCTCTGTACAACCTGTGGTTCTTTTAGTTTATCCAGGTCCCATCTCCTTAAATTCCCACCTTTTTGCAGTTTCTTCAGTTTTAATCTACAGGTCATAACCAATAGATTGTGGTCAGAGTCCACATCTGCCCCTGGAAATGTCTTACAATTTAAAACCTGGTTCCTAAATCTCTGTCTTACCATTATATAATCTATCTGATACCTTTTAGTATCTCCAGGGTTCTTCCATGTATACAACCTTCCATCATGATTCTTAAACCAAGTGTTAGCTATGATTAAGTTGTGCTCTGTGCAAAATTCTACCAGGCGGCTTCCTCTTTCATTTCTTACCCCCAATCCATATTCACCTACTATGTTACCTTCTCTCCCTTTTCCTACACTCGAATTCCAGTCACCCATGACTATTAAATTTTCGTCTCCCTTCACTATCTGAATAATTTCTTTTATTTCATCATAGATTTCTTCAATTTCTTCGTCATCTGCAGAGCTAGTTGGCATATAAACTTGTATTACTGTAGTAGGTGTGGGCTTCGTACCTATCTTGGCCACAATAATGCGTTCACTATGCTGTTTGTAGTAGCTTACCCGCATTCCTATTTTCCTATTCATTATTAAACCTACTCCTGCATTACCCCTATTTGACTTTGTGTTTATAACCCTGTAGTCACCTGACCAGAATTCTTGTTCCTCCTGCCACCGAACTTCACTAATTCCCACTATATCTAACTTTAACCTATCCATTTCCCTTTTTAAATTTTCTAACCTACCTGCCCGATTAAGGGATCTGACATTCCACGCTCCGATCCGTAGAACGCCAGTTTTCTTTCTCCTGATAACGACATCCTCTTGAGTAGTCCCCGCCCGGAGATCCGAATGGGGGACTATTTTACCTCCGGAATATTTTACCCAAGAGGACGCCATCATCATTTAATCATACAGTAAAGCTGCATGCCCTCAGGAAAAATTACGGCCGTAGTTTCCCCTTGCTTTCAGCCGTTCGCAGTACCAGCACAGCAAGGCTGATTTGGTTATTGTTACAAGGCCAGATCAGTCAATCATCCAGACTGTTGCCCTTGCAACTACTGAAAAGGCTGCTGCCCCTCTTCAGGAACCACACGTTTGTCTGGCCTCTCAACAGATACCCCTCCGTTGTGGTTGTACCTATGGTACGGCTATCTGTATCGCTGAGGCACGCAAGCCTCCCCACCAACGGCTAGGTCCATGGTTCATGGGGGAGGGAGGGGGGGGGGGGGTGTAGTGGTAGCAGTAACATTTATACAAACTATTATCACACAACCAAAGGAAATTTGAGTGTTAACAGACCTTCACCAATGGGAAGGCTATCTCCAACAGCAGCAAATACTTATTGCCTGATGGGCAAATTTTGTGTTCTGCGGTAGGAACAGATGTGCACAGCCACAGAGCGAGAACTGACCTTCAGGGAGTCCATGGCAGAGACTTGCTGGCGCGTCGCCTCGAAAAGCCGGTCGACCGTCATCTCGGCAGCGGCACGGAACTGCTGCTGGCGTGCCGCATAGCAGACCGACCGTGCGCGGTTGTTCATCAGGTGGTAGGCGTTCCACATGTCCGCATCCATACGCTGAGTGCAATCCCGTATACTCTGGAGACAGAAAGGTGGAGGTGCACCTTTAGATATCTACTGTTTGTGGGAAAATTTACACACTGAGATGAGCTTACAAAATTAATGGATCATTAAATAACAATACAAGTTATTCATACATACCTGCAGGGTTTCAGAATAAGAATGCACGAAAACTGCAAGCCGAGTGGAAAAGGGGACAAGTGTTGGTGGATAGAATATATCTACCAGTTTAGATATGCAACACAGGGTGAGTCTCAAGGTTTTCCCCCAGTTTCTGGAGGGTGTTCCTTAGGTTATTTGGAACAAAAATGTAAATAAAGTAATGGGATCAGATCCATAATTAATGAGCTACAGTAGTAGAAAACCTCAGGAAAATGACAGAAAAAAACTTTTATTGTGGGATTTCACTATCAAAAATGCACATATAATTAATTTAAACAATTCTGTAGCAGTCTCTTGTACTCAGAGTGGATTTAAAACAAGTATTCACAATTTCCTCCCTGCATTTGAAGACAAAGATTCGCACGGGAGTGAACTGCGCGAGTAGCATTTCTTAATTTCACACACTCATTCCTTACTGATGTTACAGCATCGAAAATGCATAGTATCAATTCTCGTGTTTCCATTTTAACTTCGTACACGATGTCTTTCATCCATCCCCTGATGCAGTAATCTAAGGGTGTTAAATCTAGGGATCTGGCAGTCCAGTCGATTGGGCCCCCGCGACCTATCCATCGATGTGGGAATTGCTGATTAAAGTAAGCCGTTACCACACGGTGAAAGTGTGCAGGTGCCCCGTCATGTTGGACATACGTGTGGCATCTTGTTTCCAGACGAATGTCTTCAAGAAGCTGTGGGGAGTCTTCCCATAAAAAGTTATCGTACATCTGACCATTTAAATTTCCCGGGAGAATAAGCGGCCCCAGTAACTGGTCACACACAATACCACACTAGACACTGACACAGAATGTGTGTTGAAATCGAGATACTACCGTGGCATGGGGATTTTCATCTGCCCAGACATGCACATTATACGTGTTGTTGATGCCATCTCTTGTAAAGGTTGCCTCATCACTGTACATTATGAAGCGATAGAGATGCCGGTTTCCATGTAACCTGTTACAAAAGTGTAAACAGTTGGCACAATCATGTGGCTCTAAATGATGAACTTTCTGCACATGAAAAGGATACAGTCAATTCTCATGAAGGCTCCTACATACCTTAGAATGTGAAATGTTCAATCGGGTAGCTAGGTGTCTTGTACTCGAACGAGCACTGCGCTCTACTGAATGTAGTCCTATTCTTGAATGTCACGATGTCTTTCGGAGTGAATACGAATATGGGAAGAGTACCAGTTTCTAGCAATGTGGGGTACGTTCCACTAAATGTTTTGGCACTCAGGATCCTACGATTAGGATACCGACGGTGCTCTTCGGCAACAGCAGCTTTCGCATTACCGTCACAGAAGCCCAAAATGTACACCATCTCTCCATACTCCTGCGATGAAAACTTGCACAGCTTTGCAAAGTGTACTGTACACAGGTGACGATAACAGTAAACAGTGATTGCAGTATCAACAACACGGTTGTTATGCAAATGTACCACTTGCTGCACTTGTCTACCTAAGACTGACTGTGTGTTCTGTGAACACAAGTGTAGCACTCCGTAGACCGTGGCATGTTTCGAAACTCTGTTGTAGCCTCTGAATTACTGATCTGATCACATTACTGTATTTACATTTTTTGTTCCAAATAATCTACGGAATAGCCTCCAGCAACTGAGGGAAAACCTCGACTCACCCTGTATGCATTCTGGCAGAGTTGGACTGTGCACCAGTGGAGGCAGTAGTGCTGGAGCTCGCCATATAATGGAGCGACACACGTGTTGTTGTGTTCTCAAATCTGCAAAATTTGAGTTCACTGTGACTAGTCAGTTACAATTTCATGTCAAATATAAAGCAGAAGTTCCAACAGACGAAACGGTCCACAGGTAGTACAATATACTCCACGAGACTGTATGCTAATGTGGCATGAAGAATACTGGCAACTTGTGCAAATTCCTCAGTGTAACAATTTGTAGGGATGTGGAACCAGAAGAGCTCAGTCACAGATAAAGCAAGTGGCCAACTTGGGTCAATCAGTAGAATACTAGGGAAATGCAATTAGTCCACAAAAGAGACTGCTTACAAATCACTCTTGCAATCCATCCTAGAATAAGTGTGTGGGACCCGTACCAAACAGGATCAATGGGGAATATTGAACATATACAGGGACGGTTTGTTTGACCTGTGGGGGAGTGCACAGAGATGCTAAAAACACTGAACTGACGGACACCTGAGCCTGAAAAAGGCTACTTACATAGTTTCAAGAATGAGCTTTAAAGGATGACTAAGGATATACTACAACTCCCTACGTATCACTCCTGGAGGGATTGTGAGAACAATATTAGACTAATTACTGGGTGCACAAAGGCATTTAAACAGGCATTCTCTCCACGATTCATACTCGAATTGAACGGTACGAAGCACTAATAACTGGTACACTGGCAAGCACCATCT
The DNA here is from genome assembly GCF_023864275.1 of Schistocerca cancellata. Classification (NCBI taxonomy): domain Eukaryota; kingdom Metazoa; phylum Arthropoda; class Insecta; order Orthoptera; family Acrididae; genus Schistocerca; species Schistocerca cancellata. Next base: position 145,153,360 of record NC_064636.1, on the reverse strand, counting down.
ACCACGCACTTCACAGTTGTTTGCAGAGTACAGACATAGATACAGAACAGCCTCAACATTGGATTGGACGTGCTTCCCATCACGGCACTTCTCTTTTCCTGTGGCCCCTGTACTCACCTGACATAATACTGTGAGATTTCTTTTTATCAGGTTACATCAAAGATCATTTGCTCCTGCGTCTTAATTTGAAAGAGTTGCAAGGAAGGATAATTAATGAGGTCGCTGATATCGATCGTAAGGTGTCGGTGTGAGTAAAGCGAGAGTTTGACTGTGGTATTGACTTGCCTGTAGTGAGCACCTGTAATGAGAATTGAAAACTAGGATACATGCACTGCCCACTGGCGTGTGTGTACCGTATTTACTCGAATCTAAGCCGCACTTTTTTTCCGGTTTCTGTAATCCAAAAAAACCGCCTGCGGCTTAGAATCGAGTGCAAAGTAAGTGGAAGTTCTGAAAAATGTTGGTAGGTGCCGCCACAACTAACTTCTGACTTCGAATATGTGTAGCGCTACACGGGCATGCTTTGCAGGCACAAAGATAAATACTGGCGCCAACCTCTGCGTCAGTAAAAAAATTAAAAAAAAAAGGTGGAAGACGAGCTTTTTTCTCCGCCCCGAGTTTCGACCACTGCATTTTCGTACATTATCCGACGAAGTAACTACAAATTCCGTATTGTTCATCTTCGAATGTAGCAGCATTTCAATGTACTACGAAAATCCGACTGGCAAGACTGTTTGGGATGTTTGTCAATATGGCCAACTCTACGTTCTGAATTTTTTCCTACCTGTCAGAAGAGATGGTTGCTAATAGGAACTTTTATGAATTGTGAGTTACATGCAGTATTCTCTTCACCATAAGAATAATACGAATATAAACATTTTGCCATGCATTCTTTCGTATTTGCTGCTATCTCATTTAAATCCAGTATGCCTAATAAACTACAAAACCAGAGTGAGACAACAACAAACGCGGAAGAATATACATATCATGTAATGTTTATATTCGTATTATTCTTATGTCTAATAGTGATACAGTCAGAATTGAAGCACGGCAATTGACTAGATTTTTAAATCTAAGATGACTAATTTCTGTGCAGAATATAATGTACTAAAGAGGTATCTGCAAAGATTTTCAAACGGAGAAAAATTTTCGCTAAACTCTCGTTCAGAACATCTTCTATCATACGCAGCCTATTATTTGGTTCTTGTTGATCATTATCAAAGAAAGCAGCAGTGTAAGTAACAAAAAAAGCAGTCTCTTGCCATTGTTTCGATAATTAGACGATTCCTCTTTTTTTTGCCGCGAACGGTGACAGGTCGTAAACACTCATTATCAGAATGCGACAAACAATGCATGACAGTACAGTAATGCATTTTCAGCATTGAGTGACGTAAACACCTATAACAAAGGGAACGGCACTTATCAGATCAAAGAAAAATAAGCAATCAATTCAAACCAGACGAAGCACGTGAAAAAGGAAGGGTACCCATATAAATACGGACGGAGCGACTGACGCATAGCAATGGCTACCTGGTAAAGCTTAACTGCTAAGCTTACGACTCGAACCAAACTACTGTAGCTGTATCGGCATTTATTCGATCTAAATTGTGTCTCATATTACAATGGACCAACTTTGTTTCGATTTGGAGGTGTGGCCTAAAACTTTTCTCACCTCTTGAATTTCGAGTCTCAAACTTCAGGTGCGGCTTAGATTCGGGAAAATTTTTTTTTTATTTCAAGTCTCATTTTTCAGGTGCGGCTTAGATTCGAGTGCGGCTTAGATTCGAGTAAATACGGTACTTGCTCTGTGCCTTGTTTCATGCAGTCGTCTTGTGAAACCCCAGAAGTTCTAATGAATAACCCTGTACATTAAGCTAGGGTAGTTTGGAATATCCGGATGGCAACTGTTTCATCGAAATATTTCCCTGAGAATTTCAGATTTTTCCTGGTTCAAAATTTCCTGAACCAATTTCTGTCACAAATTGCAGCAAGTCTTACTTTATTAGTTTTCCTTGCCACAAATTATTTGGGTTGATGCGTCACTCATTAGTGATTATTCCAACTTCATCCATTACAGAAAATGTGATACCTATGAAACTAATGATTCTTTGTTTGTTTGTTTTTCAATAAATACTATTCAGTTGTAATACTCTGCACGATACTGAAGTCGAATTTTAAATATAACTTCCAGCATTACTGTCACCGAACCGTGCCATTCGAGTGTGCAGCACACTCAAATATACGAGACAGCCTCACAGGAATGCACACTGAAGTGTTGCCACTGAAATATAACATCGTGGACTTTGGTAGCAATGACACATCGTGTTTCAAACCAGACGATCATCACATTACGGTAACTGTTAACGTTAAGCTAGAGACAGAGAGAAATTCGGTAAAGTATTACTTTGAACTGAAATTAGTAAAAAAGGAATGTGACTTGACTATTCATTTCTGATCTACGAAACATGGAAACTGAAAGATAGGCAAGTATTTATATTAAAAAAATTAAAATAAAAAAACTTAACTATTGTGCAAGTTATGAATCTGCACTTACAAGATGAACTCCTAAGCATAGCTGCTCTCTCAGTCACAAAATGTGAAACAGACACCACCAATCATTTCCAGAACAGACCCTGTATTTCCAGTAAACAATTTCTTTGAGAATTCCCAGTATTCCAGACAAGCTCCACACCGAATATGAAGTGTGATCAAAAAATAATAGGATTTTTTTTAATTTCACAGCCTTTACACATCTTATTTTCAAACTTCTTTTATCTTGTGGGTAGAGATCTTTCTGATGAATGTTTGCCTTTTCAGCTGTTGTGAATATAGAATATTGTTGACAGTCAAAAAGATTGTGTGTGTTTTCAAGCGTTTCAAGAATTTGCATTAAATTTTGCTTTAAAAAATGGAATAAATTGCAGTCCGCATTCGAAATGTTGCCTATGGCTTTTGGCGAATCTACTATGAGCAAGAGAAGAGTTTACAAGAGGTATAAATGTTTCAAAGAGGATCGAGAAGACGCTGAACACGACGACCGCACTGAATGCTCCAGAACATCAATTGCTGATGACAATGCAGAGCAAGTAAAGAAAGTGGCTCTGGAAAATCAACAAATCACCATCAGAGAGGTTTCTGACAGTGCAAGCTGCTTCATCACCAAGTAACTATTGCAACCTACATTCTTCTGAATCTGCTTAGTGTATTCATCTGTTGGTCTCCCTCTACGATTTTTACCCTCCACGCTGCCCTCCAATACTAAATTGGTGACCCCTTGATGCCTCAGAATTGTCCTACCAAACGATCCCTTCTTCTAGTCAAGTTGTGCCACAAATTTCTCTTCTCCCCAATTCTATTCAATACCTCCTCATTAGTTATGTGATCTACCCATCTAATCTTCAGCATTCTTCTGTAGCACCACATTTCGAAAGCTTCTATTCTCTTCTCGTCCAAACTATTTATCGTCCACGTTTCACTTCCATACATGGCTACACTCCATACAAATACTTTCAGAAACAACTTCCTGACACTTAAATCTATACTCAATGTTAACAAATTTCTCTTCTTCGGAAATGCTTTCCTTGCCATTGCCAGTCTACATTTTATATCCTCTCTACTTCGACCATCATCAGTTATTTTGCTCCCCAAATAGCAAAACTCCTTTACTACTTTAAGTGTGTCATTTCCTAATCTAATTCCCTCGGCATCGCCTAATTTAATTAGACTACATTCCATTTTCCTCGTTTTGCTTTTGTTGATGTTCATCTCATATCCTCCTTTTAAGACACTGTCCGTTCTGTTCAACTGCTCTTCGAGGTCCCCTGCTGTTTCTGACAGAATTACAATGCCATCAGCGAACCTCAATGTGTTTATTTCTTCTCCGTGGATTTTAATACCTACTCCGAACTTTTCTGTTGTTTCATTTACTACTTGCTCGACATACAGATTGAATAGCATCGGGGAGAGGCTACAACCCTGTCTCACTCCCTTGCTAACCACTGCTTCCCTTTCATACCCCTCGACTCTTATAACTGCCATCTGGTTTCTGTACAAACTGTAAATAGCCTTTCGCTCCCTGTATTTTACCCCTGCCACCTTCAGAATTTGAAAGAGAGTACTCCAGTCAACATTGCCAAAAGCTTTCTCTAAGTCTGCAAATGCTAGAAACGTAGGTTTGCCTATTGTTAATCTATCTTCTAAGATAAGTCATAGGGTCAGTATTGCCTCACGTGTTCCAACATTTCTACGGAATCCAAACTGATCCTCCCAGAGGTAGGCTTCTGCCAGTTTTTCCATTCGTCTGTAAAGAATTCGTGTTAGCATTTTGCAGCTGTGACTTATTAAACTGATAGTTTGGCAATTTTTACAACTATCAACACTTGCTTTCTTTGGGACTGGAATTATTATATTCTTCTTAAAGTCTGAGGGTAGTTTGCCTGTTTCATACATCTTGCTACCAGATAGTAGAGTTTTGTCAGGACTGGCTCTCCCAAGGCTATCAGTAGCTCTAATGGAATGTTGTCTACTCCTGGGGCCTTGTTTCGATTCAGGTCTTTCAGTGCTCTGTCAAACTCTTCACGCAGTATCATATTTCCTATTTCATCTTCATCTACATCCTCTTCCATTTCCATAATATTGTCCTCAAGTACATTGCCCTTGCATAGACCCTCTATATACTCCTTCCACCTTTCTGCTTTCCCTTCTTTGCTTAGAACTGGGTTTCCATCAAAGCTCTTGATATTCATGCAAGTGGTTCTCCTTTCTCCAAAGGTCTCTTTAATTTTCCTGTAGGCAGTATCTATCTTACCCCTACTGAGATAAGCCTCTACATCCTTACCTTTGTCCTCTAGCCATCCCTGCTTAGCCATTTTGCACTTCCTGTCGATCTCATTTTTGAGACGTTTGTACTCCTTTTTGCCTACTTCATTTACTGCATTTTTGTATTTTCTCCTTTCATAAATTAAATTCAATATCTCTTCTGTTACCCAAGGATTTCTACTAGCTCTCGTGTTTTTATCCACTTGATCCTCTGCTGCCCTCACTATTTCATCTCTCAAAGCTTCTTCTACTGTATTTCTTTCCCCTGTTCTTGTCAATCGTTCCCTAATACTATCTCTGAAACAACTCTCTACAACCTCTGGTTCTTTCCGTACATCCAGATTCTATCTCCATAAATTCCCACCTTCTCGCATTTTCTGCAGTTTTAATCTACAGTTCATAACCAATAGATTGTGGTCAGAGTCCACATCCACCCCTCGAAATGCCTTACAATTTAAAACCTGGTTGCTAAATCTCTGTCTTACCATTATATAATCTATCTAATATCTTCTAGTATCTCCAGGGTTCTTCCATATATACAACCTTCTTTCATGATTCTTGAACCAAGTGTTAGCTATGATTAAGTTACGCTCTGTGCAAAATTCTACCAGGCGGCTTCCTCTATCATTCCTTATTCACCTACAACTTTTCCTTATCCTCCTTTTCCTACTATCGAATTCCAGTCCCTCTTGACCATTAAATTTTCATCTCCCTTCACTATCTCAATAATTTCTTTTATCTCATCACACATGATGAGATAATGTGAGCATGTTCTTTGGCTCACACCAAGCAACTTTTTGAGATGTTTTGGCATGAAAACTGTAGCAGCAAAGTTTGTTCCGAAATTGCTGAATTTCAACCAAAACCAATATTGCCTACACATCGCTCAGGAATTGCTCACTGAAGTCAACAACGTTCCAGAACTACCAAAGAAGCTTATGACAGGTGACGAAACATAGGTACAGGGATACAACATTGAAACCGAGGTCCAGTTGTACCAATGGAAACTGTGTGAAGAGCGAAGACAGAAAAAAATTGACAAGTTCGATCACATGAGAAAGTTCTTCTCACTGTTTTCTTCGATTACAATGGGATAGTGCACCACAAGTTTCTGCTTTATCGTCATGTGGTCAATAATTAATACTACCAGGAAGTTACACACTGTTTGCATAAAGCTATCTGAAGAAAACGACCAGAATTGTGGCAAAACCACTCACGAAAACAGCATCATGATAATGCTCCAGCTCAGACTTCAATGCTTGTTCGTGATTTTTGGAGAAAAAAGGAACACCATTATGTGGCCTCAATCACAATATTCGCCACACATAGCCGCTGTGACTTATTTCTATTTCTGAGGCCTGAGAGAACCACGAAAGGATGTCATTTTGCCACCATTAATTAGATAAAAACAGAATCACTGAAGGAGTTCAATACACATATTGCAAAGAAGGAACAGTCAGAAATTATTCAGTAGCAGCTCATTTTTTAAGTAACTTTTCAGACTGATAGACATTGTAACACAGGAAAAGGAGTCTGAAGCCAAGATACCTGCATCACAGAACTGCTGCAGCTGCTGCTTCCAAGTGCAAGAAGATGAAATTTATAATCTACAGCAGCTATAAAATACACACACAAACAGACCATTACAGACGTAGTTACATCACAGTCTGTCTGTGTCTATCAGTTAATGAACAAGCTGCCTAGCCAGTTTAGGTTCTCAGGTATAATTTACTGAGACTTCAAAATTTTCTTTCATATATGTAGCTGCAACTGAGCTAGAGAGCCCATTCAACGAAGGCCAAAAAAAGGGCGAAGATGGGAAAACATTGTGTAGTTGCAAATTTTTGTTCAGTGGTAGGGGGACTGGCTCGGAAAACATACTGAAAATCCCCATCTGTGGTGAGTGAGCATCACGAAAAGTCACTTTTTTATATTTTTCTTCAATTACTCTCACACAGCAGCTCCTAGTGAAAATGTTTCCGAGTACAAAATTAAACTACATTAAATTTCAGAAAAAAAGGTTCCTATTCATATTTTCTCTAGAACTAATAGTTCCTGTATTGCAGAGGTCTGAAAAATCACCAATTATTAAAAATAGTGTTTTAACAGTATAAAATTAATGTTTATTGTTAACTGAAGAGGGTTGAGACCAAATATTATATTACTGTGCAATGTCTAAGTATAGCAGAACCGAGCTGAGAGAGAAACTGTGTTCTGATGATGTGACTGGTGGAAGTGGGGGGGAGTGGGGTTGAGGTTAAAATGTTTGCTAGGGAAGGCAGGTCACCAGAGTGAAGTCACTCACTTCCGTCATTTGTGTCTGCAAATCGAAGAGCAAGCAAGTCAGTCCACACTTGTTGACCCTTCTGTAGAATACCTTGTAAATCAATGGTGACTTAGTGCGCAGATACACCTGGAGACAATTTATCTTCCACAAAGTGAGTTGTGCATGGCATGTCTGGGAAGTGTTTAATTTCCACAAAATTTGTTAACATTATAGTGTACAGGTATTAGTTACTAATGTAACTACAAATACAAAGAGAATCCATGTAAATCCACACACTACCTTGCACTGCTATTAGGGAAATTAACTGTTAGTCACCCTGAATGACTGTTGTGGGCTTCTTCCAGGAAAAGTCAGTCGCCTCACAACGAGAAATGCTCGCTCTTCAGTTTGCATACACAATAACTGACTATACCCTGCCTGGCATTTCCTGACCAGTTCTCTTACACGAGCAGACAAAATAACTTTACTGTGCTCACGTTTAAATAGCAGAGCGACTTTCGTTTTATTAAGTGAGTACTTATTTGCTGTAATTATAAGAGTTTTTATATAAAATATATTTGTATAAAAACGGCTGAGCTGTGTTCAATATGCGAGAGTAATGTCAGTGACTTATGCAATGATGGTGAGAAAGGAATATGTGGATAGTGTGACGCGATGGAGAGGCATAACCAATTTCATTCTAGTGAAGTGGGTTGGAGGATCCCCTGGTGCATTTGCCATCTTATCATCATCAGAGTAGTTTATTGCAGTAACTTTTTCAAATGGTGGGCAGCATGTTGATCTACAAGTATCATGACAAAATAGGGACGGACATGACCGGGCAAAGATTTACGAGAGATTCACTGGCCATCCTCCTTTTCCAAAAATGAATTCACGTATGTCTTTATCGACAGGGATAGTCAGAAACTCGAAAATTGATATCACAACCGTGCAAAGTTATACCGGTTGTAATTTTAATGGCATAAAACAGTCTAAGAAGAATGTGATATTGCCGTGGGCTAATATGAACAATACCATAAAAGTGCATGGTGAAGCAGTAACTGTAGACCCTGTGGAAATTTTCCAAATCGCAGCCATTGAAAAAAAAAAAAAAAAAAAAAAAAAAAAAAAAAAAAAAAAAAAAAAAAAAAAAAAAGTAATGATGTTGTAAAGCTTATGGAATACGAATGCCTATTCCCATTGGCTCTTTTTAATGAAGGGTGAATGAGAAAGGGAAGAAATCTTCTCTCTACAATGCTTTTCCAGAGGACAATTATGCAACTGATGACCTAAAAACGTAATAGATTGAGGCCTCCTCCTCCACTGCATGAAATGGAATGGAATGCAGGCACTAAGTCTCCCAATACTGTGGTTTTCGAAGGTTACTGTGATGTCAACAGAACAAAACGAGCTGAGCAGAAGAGAAGGATGCTCACAAACACTTCAGTTGACATCAATTTTAATGAAAACATCACGGTCACTGTTCAACAGGAGCATTTTCTTGCAAACAAAAAGAACAAAGCCAGTCTTATAGGACTCCTCAGTGATAAAATGACAGTGAGGGTGATAGGAACTATTGTTACTACAGGTGATGCTGATGGTATTATATTGAATGTGCATTAGAGAAAACTGCCCTGAAGCCCACTGCCACGATAAAAGGGGAGGATGTCGAATTGATTGCTTTACTCGATCCTTTTTCGCAACCAGGCACTAGCATATACTAGACGAAGACGTGGGGGCAAGGTTGAATCCAAATTGATTCCGACAGACAAACTCATATGACTTCCTTTTGCTAAAACTATCCTCCTCCTCCTAAATGTGTTTAGCACGTGTGACAAGACCTCTACCATTTACAACAAAAGCAAAGGAAGAATGGTTAAGCTGTTCACTCAAATTCTTAGTCAAATGAAGACAATATCCAACATCTTAACTAACCCCTCAACACTGACAGAACAGGCTGCAGAGAAAATTTTTCTGGAAATTTACCAAGTGCCTGAATATCAGTAAGATCTGAATAAACTCCAGTACGTTGCATTCTCAAAAGCCTCAAGAAAGCCAAATACAGACCTCGCCTCACTGCCGCCAACCACAGGAGCTGCACACCATTATTAGATTTATTGACAGTATTTTATTATTTTTTTGTTTTTACCTAATATTTTTATGCCACCATTTCTTTTTACTTACAGGTGTTTGGTTACTTATTTACAGACACAACAGTGGTTCAATAACCCCCTACCCGAGTCCGTGCGGGGTTGGAACTGACAAGAGGATGGACTACTCTACCAGTGACAACCAGAGACCCAGTAGCACCTGAAGCCATACTGAACATCTTTTGTCGATGTTCTACTGGGTGTGGGGGACGATGTAGATGACAAAAAGCCAGCATTACACATTCCGTGGTTTGCAGCATGTGCCACGGGATGTGTATACACGCTTCACTGTTACTCTATCTACAATATGACGACGTTATACAGCTGCTGATTTTTTAAATGTACCCTACAAGGTAAGATGTTATTTTATAATAAATGATGTAAATTTTCTGTTATTTCTGAGTTCAATGGGCATTAAAACATTACGAGAGCTGTTCAATAAAGAATGATCACAATTTTTTTATGGTCATAATTTCTCGTGCTAAAATGTAATCTTATGATATTCTCTTAGCTTAATGTGCAACAAACACGCCATAGTAGTTTCACTGTTGGGACTCCTGGTTCCCGCCTGTGAGAGGCAGGCAAGGTCAGGCACGTTCAGTATCGCCTACTGTCGCAGTGGAGGTAACACCAGAGGAACAACATGCGGCTTTGAAATTCTGCTTTCGTCTCAACAAATCTTCAGCTGAGGCCTATACAGTGTTATGGGAGGCCTGTGGAGAGTCTGTTCTTCCCTACAACACAGCTCGAAGGTGGTTTAAAATGTTTAAGGAGAGGAGACAATCAATTCCGAAGGAAGATAGACCCGGTGCTCCAGTTCTTTAGAAGAAAACATCAACACTGCTGTTGTAATTGTGAGAGAGGATTGACGAATTACCTTAAGATCACTTTCTGAAATACTGAACATTTCATTGGGTGCCACCCACACGTTGGTGACAGAAAAATTACACACGACACACATTTGTGCGCGATGGGTTCCGAGACTGTCGATTCCTGAACGAAAGGTCACTCTTGTGCAGGTCTGCGTGCAGTTAAAAGTTGATGTTAGAGGAAGATCCGGAGTTTCTTTCAAATGCAATCACTGCTGATGACACCTGACTACATTATTTTGATCCTGAGAGCAAACAGCAAAGCCCAGTGTGGAAATCTCCTTCACCACCAACCCCCAAAAAATAAGTGGTTGCTTCTGCTGGGAAAGTTATGGTCACCTCATTCTTTGATATTCATGGAATGGTTTATCAGCATGTTGTACCTATACACACATCAGTAACTGGAAAATACTACAGGGATGTCCTGCAAACATTGCAAGTTCATATCGGGTGCAAAAGAGCACATTTCTGTGAGGCAGGCTGGATGCTGCACCACGATGAGCGCAGCAGCATATTGCAACGTTGTTGCTGAATCTCTTGCAAAAATCAACACGAAGTGCATGCCTCACCCTTCCTATAGGCCAGATTTAGCCCCCTTGTGACTCTTTTCTATTCCCTAACACAAAGAAACGCCTTCATGGGAGGCATTATCAATCATCAGAAGCAGTGGTGAAGGCGATTTTGAAATATCTCTCAAAAAATGAAAAAGATCATCAAAATTATGAGGATGAGTAAAGGTCTGTTGTAAAAATTTATTATGGTCATTCTTTATTGAACAGCCCTCGTATTTTTAATAATTTGACATTTCTCCGTCTCCTGCAATGTGGAAAATATTAGTTCTAGAGCAGGAAAGGAATATGACCTTTTTTGAAGGAAATTTAGTATAGTTTAATTTTGTGCTGGGCGACATTTTCATCAGTAGCTGTGATCTTCAAATTATTTAAGAAAAACATAGAAAAGTGACCTTTAAATGCCTTCCCACCTCAACACTCACAACCCATACGTGGGGGATTTTCAGTATGTTCTTCATAACACTTTCCCCTATCACTATACAAAAATTTTCAACTACACATATGTTTTCTCCTAATTTTTGTTTGTTGAGTGGACTAACAGCCTTGGAACATAGCATGACTTCTTGCAGAACCTATGTGACCAACTGGTCTGTCCCTTCAGGACGGCAGCACTTCTTTCTGGTGAAAGGTGCTGACAGGGTACACTATCAGCTCTCTGCTGAATGCACTAAAGGTACCCATGCCAACGATCAGCCAGTGGGAGACCTGAGAAAGGCGTCACATGGGCGTGATTGCTACTGGCCCCATCCCGGGGGGCAGAATACAGTCACTTCGCTCTCTTGTGATCCAGCTTCCAGACAGAGCAGATGCCCTCAGTTTCTTTCCAATTTTCTGACGGAGCAGACTGACTGACTGACGGACGTCCGTCAGTCAGTCTGTCCGTCCGTCTGTGCTCTCTCCGACCAGATACCAGCTAGCTCAAACATGAGCCAACTTTCTCTCTCCTTCCTATTTCCTTACTTTGTGAACACCTAGACTAGCAGGCGCCTCAACAGTTCGGCCCAGGTGAGCCCTCATGTACTCCTTGACGGTACCATGAAATTCTGATAATCCCCTGTTTTCATTACAGACATCTCTTCAGTTACTCACAACCCATCCCTCACCCATCCTTGGCACATTATATACATAGTTTACAACATCTACTTCAGAAGTATTATCCTGCAGAGATGTGACATTTAGTAGTTTTCACAAGGGCGTGCCCTCTCTTTTCCAGCAACAACAAAGAGGGGTTGACTGCCATCAGATCAAGAGCAGGTTGCTTACAGCCCACAGTCTGTTCATCTCTGGTGTAAAGTGTTTACGAACAATAAATACGAAAGAAGTGAAAGTTTATATAAACTGTGTTGTGTAAAATCATTTTGCAGTTGTTTAAATTTCCTAATAATCACCAAGGAGAAGAACAGCCCTTAAGAAATTCTTCAAGACGTTAGAGTGTGCTGTCTATTCATCGTGTTTTTCCTGGGACAGTCATTTTTTTCCAAAATGTCCTGCCGTTCTGACAGATTTTTCGGGAACACTGAAATGTCCCACTTTCTTGCGATTCCCCTTGGCTGAAGCATTTTGTGATACCTAACGTTTGATTTTAAATTTACTGTGCAAGTATATAAGCTACAAAGTGCCACTTGTACAACTTGCACTTTGTTTATTTACAGTTAAATTTTTGCACTGTTGGTAGTGCTACCAATTCGTAATAAGTTGTATTTTCGATTGGTTTAGATAGGGAAAATTTTTCTTTCCACTGTGGTAAGCAGTCTGAAGACATAGTGGATACACGACAATTCTAAATTTATGCAATCACGTGATAAAAAACCATTCATGTGGTGATTTGTCTTGCAATTCCTGGATCAAATGCTACTGTGGAATACGGGTTTCTCTTATTGAACCCTTTGTTGTCAGATAAAAAAATACAGAATGAATGCTGAAACACACAAGGGTACAATGTGCTGACTCTTATAACAATGCGTCAAAAGAAAATGCACTTCTCAATAAACACACAAAACTGAAAATTACAGTGACAGGACAGCAGAATAACTGAAAAAAAGTCATTTCAGATCACCTGAGTGTGCAACGCCAAGTTAAACTACATTCATTAAATCTTGCCAGTACAATTTGTGTTCCTATTTAGCTTATTCTAGGTCTTTTTCTAAATTTTTTAAAATACCACCTTTACTAATAAAAATGAAATACACTCCCTACTTCGGACACACAAAAACCGGGTCGGTAGGTTACAAACTCTGGAGAAGGGCACGGCTGCGGCTGCAACAGGGGCTCTCACTCACCATCTGGTCGGTGCACGGGAACTGCTGGCGGCCCTCCACGGACGCCTGGCAGTTCAACAGGTTCACACTCAGCTTCGCCAGGTCCTCCTCAGACAGGTTCGAACAGGACTTCTGAATCTTGAGCACCACCTGAAACACCAGGAAACACTGTGCACTGCTCTCACACTTTACAAGGAGCTCTCGCTTCCCGTGTCCTGACGTGGCTAAATCCCAGACAAAAAATTAGTCACCCACAGGAGCCGACACACTAATATCACGTAACACTGCCTCGAGCCTCGATAACTGCCCGACTGTGGCAAGTAACAGTGTCCACAAGTTTCTTCTGGTACGCCATATCCAATCGAAGCCACTCACTGGCAATTACATCAGACAGACTTGCCAAACTCTGACGATGTTGTTCCGGGTAGTTGCAGGCATTTCTACATAACTAAGATCGGGTGATTCAGAGGGCCTCCGAAGTGCGATCGAATGCCCGAGTGTTTGCCAATCCTCAAATGTACACTGACACGGCTCTCGTCGTCCCGGAAGACGGGAGTGTCTGCAGCAAACTTGTCACAAAGATGTAGAAGAAAGTGTAACGTGTCGTCATCCTCTGTCATTTTCATATTAACACAAATCAGCAGGCACAAGTCACAACATGAAAAACATTCACAAAACAACACGGAACTACCTCCAGCCCGAGCTACAGATTCCACACGATGCCAGTTTAACACCTCGTCAGACTTTCAGTGCACTCGATACCTCACACTGTTCGTATAGAGGAGAAATGGCGACTTGCCGGACCACACTACACACCTCCACTCAGCTAACCGTGCAGTTTCTGCGTCGTGTAGCCCACTGAAGATGTGCACCTTCGTGTGCAACTGTGAACAGAGGTCTTTCGCGAGATACCCGACTCCGAGTGTCCACTGCGTGCAGTTCCCTTCTCATTGTTCACTCGGAAACTGGTCGAAATGGACCCGGATTCACAGGCAGCAGCAATTCCCGTCCCGTTCGGAACCAGTCATCGCCGAGAAAGCGGTCCTTGACAGTCGAGGTCCGTTTAGAACCACTACTCTTCGCCGTGTTACGTGGCTGCAAGTTGTGGACCATTCCCTGTAGAAATGTCAGACAGTCCACATTAACACTTTAACAAATCGGGCAAATTCACACACAGGATGGTCTCAGGAATGTCCAAACACAGTAATAGCTCCTTTCTTACGTTCTACGAGGCCTCCACATCGGCCCACCTTATTGTGCCGACTGGCACGTACCGAACGCCTGTACACTTCTCTGCCACAAATTGTGTCAGCGGTGGAGGATCACACGACCACCCGGTACTGGTTCTCCACTGTGTACAGCGCTCCAAAGCCACTGGAGCACTTTTCTAATTGTGTGACTAATATTTTGTGTGGTCACTTCATCTGAAGTCAAACACACAACTCGCCTCGTATACTGGACTCGAGAAGGCGACCACATCCCGAAACCGCGTAGGCTTGTCGATTGAAATTATCTCTGTCTCCCTCAACCAGAGAAACACTGAAGTGTCAAACGGGTTGTGCGTGGGAAAGCATAAATGTGAGATCCACTCCCGTATAACACCCACAATTGATAGCTGTTGGGGAAGTTCCCTAGATGTTTGCAACGAATGTTTAATTCCTCGTAAACTACTGACCCTTTCACTGCCGACTGTGCTGTAACAGTGCGCACGTCCGTGGGCGGTCGGGATGCGCCGCACGGCTGTACCCACCTTGCTGGGCACGGCACAGCACCGAGCACTGCAGCGCCGGCTGTGTGGAGTCACTATTGTTGCAGGCTCTTCTGTATTCATTCTCACCAATAAAATCTTAAAATAAACTGTATTCTGAATACTATTTATTGCTGAAGTTTCTGAAGCTAGATACCGTTACAAGGAAGCACATTTCAGAAAGTTTTTTACGTGATACATTTCAAAACGAGACACAGAGCACAGTTTACAGCAGTAATGCGATACCTACCGTTTTTGTTCTTGTCGCATATGATGCATTTCATTACGGGTCGGTGTTGTTTTACTAACGTTTCGACGGTGCCTCGAAAGTGTCTCTCTTGAAGGCACAATAGATTTTCCTCGTCCAATCGACGACCTCCCGATACTTTCCTTTCTTGATGGTACGTGTCTAAAATCTCTCAAGTAAGGCTGAGATGAAATTTGGTGTCTGAATTATTCTTTCCGGTAGTAATCTTTCAAATAATGTGGTAATTTAGCACACACATGTCTAAGGGGTGTACCATTTCAGTTTTTGTGTACACATCCCATTGAGCTAAGTAGCTATTTGTCCATTGCACCCACAGACTCAGAAACAAGCAATGAGCTTTGTTTAAACTGTTCAGTTTTTGTTTGCCCATCCAGTTTCATAGCTGATGTCATTGCAGCTGTATTGGCATGTCATCAATATACATACATCTCTTTTAACATGCCACTTCAAAGCCACCATAAATGTCTGTTGACCTAAATCACGTCTCATCTCTTTGCAGTTTGGTTTCAGGTCTTGGCGTACCTTTCCTATTCGTGAGAACAGAATATACCCGATTTTTTGTTGTTTTTTTTTTTTCATGCAAATAGTGGAAAAGAAAAAAACTTGTGTACCAGTTGTACACATAGAATGTACTTACTACGGAAACCTCAAAATGTATATACCCCATGTTAACACACTAGGTACGCTCAGCTCTTGTCATATACATACATCATTATTAAGTGAGGCACAATGACTGTGCACGGATATATACATCACTAGCAGTGAAAAGGGTTACTGATACTTTTGACAGAGAGGAGGCCAGTGCAAAATGTTATTTTAAATACTTTATCATAAACTCTCAAATGCCTGCAACTGTTATATTTAATAATTACATCCTTTAATCATCATTTTCCTGTTTTATTGGACTTCAGTTCCGAGTAGCACATTACTTAAGATTGAAAATAACACAATGAAAAAAATATTCTTTCAACCACAAAACATGTATTTCACCAATAATTCTCATCCATGTGAAGGACATGTCTTACACTAACAAGACACACACACACACACACACACACACACACACACACACACACACATACACACACACACACACACACACACACACACACACACACAGAGAGAGAGAGAGAGAGAGAGAGAGAGAGAGAGAGAGAGAGAGAGAGAGCACTCATGTTATGGAAAACAGTTAGAACTATCAACTTCACTTATTTTCACAGATAGAGCCTTGTTTTCATTCAGAGGTATTACTTGGCCAAAAGAACAAACTCGTTTCTCGACATACATCCTAAAAGGAAAATAATTGTGAACATGTAAGATATAGCACAACACATACTCTAATATATCTAAAAATAAAGATGATGTGACTTACCAAACGAAAGTGCTGGCACGTCGATAGACACACAAACATACACACAAAGTTCAAGCTTTTGCAATAAACGGTTGCTTCATCAGGAAAGCGGGAAGGAGAGGGAAAGACGAAAGGATGTAGGTTTTAAGGGAGAGGGTAAGGAGTCATTCCAATCCTGGGAGCGGAGAGACTTACGTTAGGGGGGGAAAAAAGGACAGGTATACACTCGCGCACACACACCCACATATCCATCCGCACATACACAGACACAAGCAGACATTTGTCACTCTCCTTCCCTCTTTCCTGATGAAGCAACCGTTTGTTGCGAAAGCTTGAATTTTGTGTGTATGTTTGTGTGTCTATCGACGTGCCAGCACTTTCGTTTGGTAAGTCACATCATCTTTGTTTTTAGATATATTTTTCCCACGTGGAATGTTTCCCCTCTATTGTATTCACAACACATACTCTAATTGAAATGGCACAAAAGCTACAGCCCTGACAAAATCCTTCATTTTCAGCACTAGTCAGTATTACATAAAGTGAAGACCGGCAAAGAAATGGGTTACTTAGCCCAATCCTTTAATTAACACACCACACCGACTGAAAGCTCTCAGTTCTCTCCTTCACCTTCCTGTCACACATGTGGTAATCACGGTGTTACTTCTCGGAATCCACTGTAATAAACTGCAGTACGTAAGAGTCTACCACGTCAAATGACTTTTTGTTGGAAGAATAATGCTCGTGCAGAATGGAAAAATCTGGCAGAAGGCAACCTTGGGGAAGATCAGTGTGGGTTCTGTAGAAATACTTGAGGCAATACGGACACTGTGACTTGCCACACAAAATGCTCTAAAATATTCAGTGGAATATACTCTTTGGAATTCTGAGGGCAGGAGGGCTAAAATACAGGGATCAAAGGCTCATTTGCAACTTGTACAGAAACCAGAGTGCAGCTGCAAACACTGAAGGATATGGAAGGGAAGCAGTAGTTGAGAAGTGAATATGACAGGTCGTAGTGTGTCCTCGAGGTTATTCAATCTGTACATTAAACAAGCAGTTACGGGAAACCAAGGATATCCCTGGAATGGGATTGAAAGTTCAAGCTGAGGCAACAAAATCATTGAGGTTTGCTGGTCATGATGATGACATTTTGTCAGAGACAGCAAAGGACCTAGAACTGCAGTTGAATGATATTGACAGTGTCTTGAAAGAAGGATACAAGATGAACAACAACAAAAGCAAAATGAGGATAATTTAATACAGTCGAATTAAATCAGGTGATGCTAAACGAATTAGATTATGAAATGAGGCACTAAAAGTAGTATTAAGTTTTGCTATTTGGGCAGTAAAATAACTGACAATGGCTGAAGTCCAGAGGATATAAAATGCAGACTGGCAATGGCAAGAAACGAAATTCCGAAAAAGAGAAATTTGTTAACATCTAATATAAATTTAAGTGCTAGGAAGGTATCTGTGTGGACAGTAGTTGTGTACAGAATTGAGATGTGAATGATAAACAGTTCTGACAAGAATAGAACAGAAACTTTTAAAAAGGGGTGGTACAAAAGAAAGCTGAGGATTAGATGGGTAGATCACATTACTAATGAGGTGGTACCTGTACGGAATTGGGGGAAAAGGAAATTAACGGCACATCTTGGCTAAAGGAAGGGATCAGTTGACAGGACACAATCTGAAGCAGGAAGAAACTGTGACTTTGGTAATGAAGAGGAGAAAGAGGTTAGGTGTGTGCGTGTGTGTTGGGAGGGGGTTAAAAATTGAAGGAGGAGACCCACAGATCAATACATCAACAGACTCAAATGGATGTAGGTTGCAGTGTCTATGAAGAGATGATGAGACTCACGCAAGACAAGACTAGCATGAAGAGCTGCATGAAACCAGTGTTCTGACTGAAGACCACAACAGCAACAACTGCTCAACCAAAATAACTTGCATTCTGTTCACCAACTGACCACTCCAAACCCAATGTGTTACAACCGTGCACTCGTACAAACCCACAAGCACCTTGTAGTGCTTGCATTACCCTCAAGCTCTAATTCACAAGAGCAACTTTCTTGTCTCATCTGACTATTGGTGGCAAGTGAATCCTATGCAGCACCCCTGGCGTATTATTCCCGTACCGAGACTCGTCAGTCAAAATGGTTTTTGTGTACATGTCGGTGAAAAAACTGCATGTATCGTGGAGGCTGTGTGCTGTGCAGTTTGGCAATCAAACAATGAAAGTGAGGTTGTGATGGGCTACTGTTCCTACAAATAGTCCAAATGTGGTACAAGAATTAAGGAACCAGGAATGACATTAGAGTTTATTAATGACCAAATCAAAATTCATAAGGATATTCTTGACATAGGTCATACGGTAAATTCTCCAAACTGCAAAGAACTGAAAGAATGTTAAACATATCACCTGAAAACTTCCAAACATCTACATCTTCTGTGAGAGAAAATACAAACACATCGAACAATACTTAGACGGCAGTAAACAGTCCCTTTTTACTTCATCCTATGCATTTTTTTAAAAATAAATACCACATAATACTGACAATTACTTTAGCCCTGTTTTCACTGTTTGAATAATTTCAACTAAAAACATTTATCCATTTACATTCTTATTTATTCACAGTGTCACATTTTCATTTGTCCAGGTATTGTAAAACCTAGATACCTTTATGATTTCAGATATTTAATCTCTCTTGTTGAAGAACACTGGTAAGAAAAATATCAGGACATCATGCAACCTCTGCAATATATCATAAAACAAGGGAATCAATGAAATTAAGATTAACAAGGAATAAAAGTACAAAACCCACTACTATAATACGAATCAGTGCTGCCAGAATCGATTATAACATTCTCCCACTAGTGTACGATGCCACAGTCTTCTGCTTATTCCGTGCACTGTCTGTAGCATACTCAAGATTATAAAGCACAACACTCTGAACAATCACCTGGTCAACTAAATTGTGGAACCACTCACGACACGGTTGGTAGCTGATTTATACACAAACACGTGGGACAAATCCACGACCAGTAGCCAATGTGGGTGGCGGAAGGTGCTCGTGTAAAACAGGCTTCGGCGAACGCTAGTTGTGGCCGCACTGTGTTTGACAAACACTTTACTCGGCTGCCACAGTTTCGAACGACTTCCACTGAGAAACCTTATTTCCCCCAACAGAAACCTGACAAAACCTGGGGCTCACACTGATACTGCTCTCAGATGAGGTTTATATGCGTCACACTGCGAGCTCAACACGCGTCTGAGACCACGGGAGCTTCAGCACTCATCTTTTCTTTTGTCTCCTCATAGAGCACAATTCCGCCAACATCATTTCTGCGCAACTGTCACTGACTAGGGGAAGGCCTCAGCTTGGCTTTGGCAGGTCACTTGTGTACCACCTGATTTGAAGGCCTCCAAAGATGGTTCGATTCACTACCCTCCTTCCACCATTTTTGTGAAAGTAGCCTTACATCCAATTGAGTCAAGATTGTCAAGGTCTATAGATAATTGAAAACTGAGAATTTTTCCTTGTACGTGCAGTCCGCAATAGCTCATTTCCTGAAAAACTGAGAAATGAAACTTCTACGACTGCCACTTATGTACCATGAAGGTTAACGACTGTGGCCCTGGCCGAGTGATAAAAGGCACGTGTTCCATTCCTACATGCATTCTGTAGCATACTTTTTCTCCATATCAAAATGAGTGGAAACAGGAGGGTTAATGAGGTAAATAAATCAATAACAAATAATAACAAGATAGGTGAGTAAATATCTCAACTGGTTTCACACATATACACTGATGAAAAAAAACTGCAACACCAAGGAGGAGCTGAAAGTCAGTAGGCACGTTTCTACAGCTGAAATATGCCTCGAGGTTGCCACAAGTTTCCCCAAGTCAAATTCCCCAATATTTCCCCGATTTCCAGAGAAGTTTTAGGATTTTTCCCTGAAAATTTTTAGATCTCAAAGGTAAGTTAAGACGTAAGTTGACAAGCTGTCTTTGCAGCCACGGTACAAGAAACAATAGTGCAAACAAGGAAATACCTAAAAAAATTTGCAATCAGATAGTGTTTCCTGATGTGAGCAAAAATCTTAAGTACTAACATCAACATCTTTTGTAATGAACTGTTTTTAGATGGAGAAAGCAAGCCGAATGATGTGTGTGTTTCGTTAAGACACTGATGTCAATTAATTCCAATGAAATGAAACACATTTGGTGACAAAAATACGGATTTTCTTGGAATAGCAAGACAAATTTAAAATACCTTCAATGATTTCAGAAATAACCTCAGAAAAAAGGAGGCCTCTTGAAAGAAGCGTATAAGGCAGGGAAGGATTGCGTAAACCGACACTGTAGGTGACTGCCAATAAAATGTCAGTTGTACTATGTTCGTTATTGTCAGTTATTACCCACTGTGTTATATCTATTGCTTTACAGGTATTGTGTGATTTTTCTTTCGAGAAATATATGAGAATATAGCGTACAAACTGCCACGCTTCCTAATGTATAAACTACTTTCAAAGTTTCAAAATGCACTGAAAGAAATAAAATATCTAGAAAATGCCACACTGTACAATGTACCTGTAGCGAGATGGTCGCAATTCCTGAAATCCACCGCCTGTGGCCTCTGGCCTGCCGAGGAACACGACAGTCCTCAGTCCACGGATAAACCACAAAATCTGCCGCATTATGCCACACACAAACAGACCTGGCCTGCTGGCAGATAAGTGAAACTAAATCTGACGAACAGGGCCTGCACGTCAGTGGAAAACGAACGGTTTCAGATCGGCAGACCCGATCCCATTACAGATACCTGCAGAAACGGTCTGCGGTTTTGGCCCGTCACGGAAATCCACGCGTGTGGCCAATTACTCACGAGCCACAGACGGCATGTCGATGAAATAAGACTGCATCGATCAATCCGTGCAACAGGTAATTTGTTAAAACTCTCTGAGAATCAATAATAATGGGGATAGGTAGCAACTCACTGTAAAGATGATTGCTGAGCCACAGATGGGCATGTAGAAAAGACAGACAAACTCTCACAACTAAATTTTCTGCCACAGCTTTTGTCCGACAACGAGAGCACACACATATTCGTACAGTCACTCAGACAACTCGTGCACACGTGACAAATGTCTAAGGCCGCTGTGTCTACAGTCTTTGACAACCAGGTCCAAGCAAACCGCTACTCGTGCCTCTCATCGGCAGCTGCTAGGCTAGCGACAAGAAGTAGTGGCAGCACTGACTGCAAGCTGAGGGGAGGGGTAGGGTGGGAAGGGGAGGAGCAGTAAGAATAAGGGAGTAGGGAAGCGGCACGTGCCTCCCCCCCCCCCCCCCTCCAATATTTCTCTGATCCCTGATTTCCAGAACCTGTGGCAACCGTGTGTCTATTCAAATTTCGCGCTAGTTGCATAAGAGGGACACCAGAAGCACAACTAGAAGGATGCAAATCATGTTTGCTTTATATACACACTGTAACAGTCTTGAGCTTCAGTTACCTTTGAGATGGACTTTGTGAGCTCATGTTAGTCAAGACTGCCTTTAAGGCGACAAAGACACTTATCGGCACCTCACCGAGCTAGAACGGGGTCATATACAGGGTGTCCAGAAAAGGGCTCCCCGATTTCAAAATTAAATATCTTGAAAACAAAGATCGACAGAGGAATACAGTAAATGGTATGTTTATTGTGAAAGCTGTAAGAAGTTTATACAGCAGTTTGAAATAATAGTTACAAAAGCTGCTAACAGATGGTGCTGTACAGCTCATATCAGCATACATAAGTGAAATAATCGTACGAAAACAATCTTTGCAAACAGTCACATCACAATGTTTTCAAAATGTTCACCATTGGCACTACAGAGGTGGCGCAAACAAAGAATGAAATTCGTCATCACATTTCGTAGTGTCTCAACCGAAATGGATTCACGTGCCACAGATATCGCCGATTCGAGCTCGTCCAGCGTGGCGAGACGCTTCGGGTAGACCGTGTCTTTCACTGTGCCCCACAAAAAAAAGTCACAGGGAGTCAAATCCGGCGAATATGGAGGCCAATCCGTGCCTGCACCAGTAAATTTGGGATATTCCAAAGCAATGACTCGATTCCCGAAGTATTCCTCAAGAAAGCGAAACACTTGTTCGGTCCGATGTGGTCGGGCTCCGTCTTGCATAAACCGTTCAGTACCTGGTCGATCCTCTAACGCTCGCCATGTGGCGACAAATTGTTCCAACATTGCAACGTAACATGCACCAGTGACCGTTTCTCGAATGAACAAGGGCCAGTAATGCCTCTGCTGCATACTGCAGCCCACACAGTAACTTTAGGAGAATACAGGGGTTTCGCTTCACACCAATACGGCTTTTCGGAACCCCAAAATCGCCAGTTCTGCTTATTCACGTATCCATTCTTCAGGTGGAAGTGTGCTTCATCTGTAAACCAGATGCAGCCAACATCAAATCCTTCACTATCAATCATTGTCAGCATCTGATTAGCAAAGGCAACCCTCTGTTGCACAGCTCGTACGGGTACGGCCTGGTGCGTTTGAATTTCGAATGGAAACACGTGTAGGCTCTTTCTCAGTATTTTCTGCGTGCCGGAACGCTTCAAACCAGTCTCAGATGCAATTCTACGGACGGACGACATCGGATTTCGCTGAATAATTCCAGAAACTGTGGTGATATTTTGAGACGTAACTGCGGTTTGCTTGCGGCCAACACGCCCCACTAGGTCATCAGTTACGCTGCCTGTTCGTCGAAATTTTGCAAAGAGCGTACGAACGGTTTTCGCATCGGGTCCTTTTGGAACATTAAATCGTGCTCGAAAACTTGGCCTCGATGCCGTAGGACTGTGGTACTCCAGCACCAGAAAAACGCGTCGTTCAATGGAGTACACAGTTTTGATCTCTTCCTTCGGTACGCTAACCTCCTTTCACGTTTCAATAGTGGAACTGATCGCTCTGGGCTTCGGATCACTATTTATACTAGGCATTACGTATGGCGATTACAGCGCCATCTGTTAGCAGCTTTTGTAACTATTATTTCAAACTGCTGTATAAACTTCTTACAGCTTTCACAATAAACATACCGTTTACTGCATTCCTCTATAGACCTTTGTTTTTGAGATATTTAACAGGGTGTCTACGTGGACAAGAAAAAAAATTCCCGGATTTTTCCCGGATTTCCCGGTTAAAAACACAATTTCTCCCGTACGAAATTGCGTATAAAGTGGGTGAAAATACATCCGGGTTAAGTAACAGTATACTTTCCCTCGGAGCTATAAAATGTATCAGTCCTTTGAATCGTAAAGGTCTTATACCGGCGGAGGACATCCCACCACTTTAGGAAATCCTGGAAAAACAATGCGTTTGGAAAGTTGTTTGATGCGAGACAATTATTTTCATATTGCGAAAGTATTTACACAAATTCCACAAATTACAGCACGGTAGCTCTAAAATAGAGATTGCGTTGAGCGATGCACTTTTGTCAGCCAGTCATAGCTCATGTCATGTGACCTCGCTAGCGAATGACGGCAGTTATTCGGAGCACGAGGCCTACGAGAAAGACAGGCCGCGGCGCCTACGTTACGAAGTTACGCCGAGCTCGCTCAACTCAGCTATGTACGTTTCTACACCGGTTAACTCGTAATCAGATGTGTATGTACGAACGAGAATTGCATCGTCTATTGACATCCACTGTTATTAGTCCTACAATGATAGGAAGTCCGTAGGCCTACTAACAGGCTCTAATTTGTCAATTAAAATCGTGCCAAAATGATCATCAGTTGCGTAGAAAAGTCGAAGTGCTCTGGCATGAAGAGACTTGTGACATTGCTCAGTAACACGTTATGCACATTTTTTTTGAAGGTCAATACACTTTTTGGCATCGATTGCATAATTTTTTATCTATGAAAGAACAACATTAAATATGAAAACTAACCTGAAGCTCGGTCTTTTTTTAGCGTTTGTTACATGTTAAGTCATATCAAATACAAATGTGCCGGTAAAATTTTAAATAGTGGCATAAATGACATCTTCTGGGCCCGACATTTTTCAAATAGCTGATCCTCAAAGTGTTACGTTTTGAATGAGAGTTATAAAGCCCTGTGATTTAAGAAATTCACTGCACATTCTCACACGTAACATAAATCATCTTGCATGGAAATTTACTTCGAAAGTAACGCATCTCAAGCCACTATTCGTAATATTTTCTGGTGATCTGTTAGAAATTTAAACAGTTGTGACGTCACGCACATCGGATGCACGTTAGTTGTTACGGACGTACTGCATAATCTTCGACCTAAAGCCTTTGACACTTTTCGGTGTCGGCAAACTGGTCTGAGCATTGTGTAAATTACCTATTTCCTATCCAACTAAACTTTTATTTTGGTGTTATTCTCTGATTTATGTTCCATTGCTGCAGTATTATTCAGCAGTAGTGGACTAAAGTTCTTTGTCAGCGTATTTGATCTTACACGTCAAACCTACAAAACTAACTGAAATCTAAAGCAATGAAAAATCCCAGAATTCTAAAAAATTCCCGGGTTTTTCCCGGATTTGTCCCAGATGAAAAAATTCCCGGGTTTTTCCCGGATGTCCCGGGCCGTATACACCCTGGTTAATTTTGTAATCGGTGAGTCCTTTTCTGGACACCCTGTAACAGGGCTACGAGAAGCTGGAAGTTCCTTCTGCAGCACTGCAGAAACACTCGGCAGGAATACGGCCACAGTACACGACTGCCGGCAGCGGTGGTCGTGAGAATGTACGATCGCAAAGAAGATCGGCTACGGCACTACCGAGAGGGAAGACCGTCGCGTTTGGTGTACGGCTCTGGCACATTGTAGTGCATCTGCAGCAACAGTATGAGCAGCAGTTGGCACCAGAGTGGCACAAGTAACTGTTGAAAACTGGTCACTTCAAAAACAGCTACGAGCTAGATGCCCTATAGTGTGCACTCCAATGACTCCAAACAACCGCCGTTTGCTACTCGAGTGGTATCGAGCGAGAGCTCACTACAGGGCAGGGTGGAAGTCTGTCGCGTTTTCTGATGAAAGCTGCCTCGGTGCCAGTGGTGGCCGTGTGCCAGTTAGGAGGCGCCCAGTCGAGGGCCCGCGACTGACGGGTCTGCATCCTACACACACTGGAGCTACACCCGGAGTTACGGTCTCTGGTGCGATTATGTATAACAGCAGGAGCAACCTCTCGGTTAGCCCACACACGCTGACTGTAAAATTTTACATCAGACTGGCGGTTTGACCTGTTGTTCTGCCATTCGTGAACAGCATTCCCCGAGGCTTCTTCCGACAAGATAACGCTCTTCCACATACCGGTGTTGAAACCCGGCACGCTCTACTAACTGTAGACACGTCGCCTCGGTCCACTCGATCACCAGACCTGTCTCCGGTCGGGAACATACGGGTCACCGTCGGACTACGACTCTGGCGTCATCCACGACCGGCATTAACCGTCCCTGTACCGACCGACCGAGTGCGACAGGCGTGGAACTCCACCCCGTAAACTGACTTCCGGCACCTGTACGACACAATGCGTGCACGTTTGCATTCTCGCATTCGACAATGTGGTGGCTGTACCAGTTATTAGTATAGCATCACTTCACATTTGCAGTGTCTTATCTCACACTTAAATTAACTTGTAATCTTGCCATGTTAATCATTTAAATATGTAACCTAGACAAATGTTTACCCAAAATTTCATTACTCTACATTAATTATTTTTTTGTGTTATATTTTTCTTCCGAAGGCGTATTTTCTTTGCGAGTTTTTACTATAGGCAACATCTATCTAGTTGTTAAAAGGAATGTGATGAGATATAAAACAGGAGTAAAAGAGCGATTGTAAAATGACCAGGATTAAAATTGTAAGGCTTCATTAATCCAAGTTGTTTCAAAACTTTATTTACCTACCTTGTTATTAGTCATTTATTTACCTTAACCCTCCTATTCCCACTAACTTAGATGTAGAAAGAGAGAGAGAAAAAAAATTTTACAGAATGCACATAGGAATCAAATACAGGTCTTCCACTCCTAAGGCAGTTGCTTGGTCATTTGGTCAGTACCACATTCGTGAAGGGCATTAACATTATGAGTTTATAAGCAGCGGTTTATCTTCTCTATTTCTCAGAAAATAAGCATTTGTGGACCCCATACATGATAATCAGAGTTCAGCTATATCAATCCCATCAGTTTTGTGTCGATAGCTAGTCACAAACTTTAGGGGTGACTTTCATAAAAATGTGCAGATGGTGAACCAAAATATCTTGAATTTAAGTGGTACACAAGTGACCTATGCAAACACGAGCCAAATCTGATGGCTGTAGAGGCCTTCCCCTTGTAAGTCATTCAACTGAACAGCAACACAGTTCAGATATAGGAGGTAGACTGCAGTCGCCACCAAACTGATGATGGGGAGCATTACTTGCTGAGTTTGCTCCCAGCCATACAATAACTGAGCTGAAGAATCAGCTGTCACCTATCCAAACCAACCATCCCAGCAACCATGTTAAGAGACGGAAGGAAAATGTAAAATAATCTAATTCTAGGCAGCCAAGCGAGAATTTCAACTCCACCCCTCCATAACATGGTTCATATAACGTAAGCTTAATGTAAGCTGATAGAATAAAACATGTTTTTTACCATAATGAAAGAGGGTTTTCATCAATCTACATTGCATCCAATAACTCGTACGTAACCCCATGCCAAAACAGTAATTTACATTGCACAAGTAATCCACCTTGGCTTCAAACGGATAGCACTAAATACCTACTGCAAGACGACTTGTTTGGTATAGCAGTGACGAATTACACACGATGCTTCCCCATGAATCACGCTACCTGTTAGTGAAAGCTTTATCAAAATCCTACTTCAGTTCCTGAGATTAACTTAACCAGACAGAAACTATAGTGGGGGGGACTTTCGGTATGTATGCATATTGGAATACCTAAATATAAAAACTATGCATCCAGCAGACCAGTATGTGCACCATCATGCCTTACACAAAGATCAAGGATGTCGAGTCCCGATTAATTAGCTGCAAACAGGACTTGTGAGCTGGCTCCTTTGTAATGTTTTCAGATCTGAAAGGGAGTAGAAGCCTTCTTCAGTTACCTAGGACAGGTGAGTGGAATGGAGAGGAGTGTTATTGGACTAGGAAGCATTCTGAATTTCTAGCAGGTATTGTTTCAACAGGTCAAGAATTTATGTCACATATATAGTGTCCCTCTCCTAAGAGTTGTCAGGTGTATTTTCTCTGGTGTTTCAACAGATATCTGCAATTACCTTTTTTTTGGGAGGGGGTGGAGGGGGAGTTCAAGTTCACTTTAGGGCACGCAAAAACAGCTGAGGTCTTAAGGATCCATGTCATAACGTTAAATAATCAAGATGTAAAAGAAGTTACAAGCGACAAACGTTAAGCCCGACCAAAGGAGAGAAAGAGCTAAAACAAAGGACTTCCTTTTTTTTTTTTTTTTTTTTTTTTTTTTTTTTTTTTTTTTTTTTTTTTTTGTGGTTTTAGGGCGCACAACTTCAATGGTCATTAGCGCCCTGACTACTCTAAAAATGCACCGCGAGCCACAAGTTGACAACAACAACTAAAAGGAAAAACACAAAAGGACTTCCCCTCGGAGGTAAGTCTACAAAATATGCCGTAGAGACAACGGAGGTCCTGAAGCACAGATTAAATGTCCTTTGTCCTACTGCTACGACGGACAAAAACTCGACTGCAGTCAACAGCACGCATGTAAACCTACACTGGAATGTAAGTGATTAAAATAAGGGCACCCACTCAGAAATTGGTGAACTATCAAAGATTGACAGTGAGCACAAACAAAAGGGGGATCACCACTTAACAAATGGCAATGGCTAAATGCAGGCCCAATACGAAACCTAGCTAAAATGATCTCTTCGCCACTGGGAGAGGTTTTAATTCCCCAGAGCTTCTTCCCGTGTGAAAAGACTAGGTACGAAAGAGCTAGCAGGCTGAGGTAGGAGTATTGCGGCAACGTCAGCGGCCTCATTTCCCACGAGACTGATGCGACCAGGAAGCCACACGAAAATCACGGTGGCTCTTTCAACAGCACGCAAGTAGAAGCTTTCTTCAACCCACTGAACAAAGGTACGGACTGTGTATAGCACACAGAGGCTCTGAAGGGCACTAACATAACCTGAGTGTACGACAATTAAAAAGCCCGTGTCGCCAGACGGATTTGGTGGGCAAATACGGGGCGAAGAGCTCTGCGTTAAAAATTGAGCAGTGTTCTGTAAGCCGACACCGAAAATGGTCGGTATCAATGACAAAAGCACACCTGACACCGCGGACAGTCAGAGTCATCAGTGTACACGAAGGTGCAATCGTTAGGTCGTGTGTGAAGGTACGGAGCATTTTCCTCGGGAAGCAAATTACGTTCGAGATGCACACGAGCCACTACGTGAAGCCGAGGCAGCGAAAGGTTCACACGCATGGGAACGTGGCAGGTAGTGTGAAGTCAAGCTGCCAGAGCAATAGCTGAAAGCGAACTCCAGAAGGTAATAGAGAGGAAGGGCGTGCCCCATACTGCCAGTCAAGGGAGTCATCGAAAAAGAGGACATAGGATGGGTGGCCAGGCGTGTCTGGGGAGGACATCACGCCCGTATGACAGTTTTAGTTCAGCAGCTTCCGCACAGAGACTCTCGACCGGGCTAAGGTAAAAGGCACCGGTGGCCAAATGGATTCCACGATGGTGGATTGTGTTATAAGGGTGTAAGAGGATGACTTGCAGATGCATAAACGAAACACCCACTGCCTAGTTTCAGATGCACAAGGGATCGGTACAAACGGAGGAGGGCGGTCCGGTCCGCTCCCTGGGAGGTACCGCTTACAACATACGACACTGAGGCAGCAGATACGGCACGCAGCCATGTACGACACGTGTTGGGGACCCAAAACGTTTCCTATTAAGCACGAGCCCCAGGAATTTCACAGTTACAGCAAAGGGAAGAGCAACAGGCCCAGGTGTAAAGACAGTGGAAGAAACCCATTGTGTTGCCAGGAACTCATACAAGCAGTTATGTCAGTGGAAAAGTGAAAGCCACCTTCGATACTTCACGAGTAAAGACAATTGAGATGTCACTGAAGATGCTGTTCAAGGACAAAGTCAGTGGAGAACTGCAACAGAACGCAAAATCATCAACAAAAAGAGAGCCGGAGATAACAGGGAAGAGAGAGTTCATAATAGGGCTAATGGGTGTAGCAAAGAGGATGAGCAGTAACTGGCCAAAACGCCAGAGAATGTGTGTGTGTGTGTGTGTGTGTGTGTGTGTGTGTGTGTGACGACGACTCTCAGGAGGAACACATAGTTACCTTACTGTAAGAGGTGTCTTGCAGTGGCTTCACTCTTGCAGCTAACTGGCCTGACACCTACAGCAGACAAAAATCGAACAACGGAAATTCCAGGCCGGAATATAAACAATGCAAGGGAAAGATAGGTCGCCACTTATCATAAAGATGACACGTTAAGCTGCAGACAGGCACAATTAAAAAACACTTATACATTAGCTTTGGTCACAGCCTTTGTCAGAAACACACACACACACACACACACACACACACACACACACACACACACAAGCAAACATGCCTCACATATACATGACTGCCACCTTCAGCAGCTCGGGCTAGAACGTGTGACTGAACATGTGTGTGTTCCCCTTTCTTTTTCTGACGAAGGTTGTGACTGAATGCTAATGTGTAAGTGTCTTTTAATTCCGCCTGTTTGCAACTTCACGTCATTTTTGTGGTTAGTAGCAACCATGTCTTTTCCATTCATTGCTGACCTTCTAGGGACATTTACATTATAGTATACTGTTCTTATTACTCTAACAATACTGGTTCACATCCACCAGAGACGAGCACTGTTCTACAACTTGTTCTGTTTACTTGAAGAGAATAAATGTATCTCACTCCATACCCTTAATTACTCAACTTTCTCAGAGATAAGTACTATGCCACGAGTCGTTCTAACTTTTTACAAAAACAAATATTGTCATGTTCACAGCTAAATGATAATTTATGTCAGGGACAGTAAAGATATAACTGGCACGACAGAAGAAGCCGTGAGGACCACATGATGAATGTGATGTTTGAGGACAATAAAATAAGCAATTTGCAAAGATTTGTAAGGTGAAGTACTCTGGCAATAAAATAACGAATAAGGCGACAGACTTAGATCTGTAGGAAATGAAAGCGTAATAACTGAGGCACAGAGTAAAAGATGTACGAGAGAAAGAAAGGGAGGCGTGTTGTGGAGACTACATTACGTCACGAGAAGCCAGTGAAATACTTGGGACGTAATTTGTAGCCATATAGGGAAAGGCTTCCTATCCCCTCAACTCAGATTCTGAAAGATGAAGAATAAGAAACAAAGGGAGCCAACAAGTCAACACAAAGCCCTTCGACATTACGTCATTTTGAGGACGGCGGGATCGAAGGGGAAAGTAAAAAAAATAACTAAACAATAAAACTCCAGAACCTAGCACCCAGCGGCAGAAGTCAGTGAGCAGAAGTCAGATGATAAGACACTAGGAACCACTTACAGGTCGGAGTTGATAAGCAACCCAACCACTGTACCCGTGTGTAGGACTCGGCTTTAACTTGGAGGTATCTCAGTCAGGAAAATCAGTCTATAAACTGAGATTAATAGTAAACTCAAATGTAATTTTACCTTCCAAGTTTCTTACTTCTACTTATCACTGACCAATCACATATATCCACCTTAGGGAATTTACATCAGACAATCAATTGTTTCTCGAAATCGGGTGGACTGTCCGGATTCCCTTCGATACGAACTCTAATCGCTCAATCCCTCGAAAAACTCTCACTCGGGACGTGACAATGTGTCAACTCCCTACCACAGACAAGAGTCAGTGGCACTCCAAAACTGAACACGGTCTTCCTCGTAGATTGCTTCCTGCTGCGCAGAACTCATTTCTGTCATGTCGAGGCTTCACCGCAGAACTGCAACCGTTCCTGTACAATGACTGCTGCCATACTACTGCTTGTCCTTGTGGTGTCCCCTTATTTACAGTACACCTACAGCTACTAGTTTCAGGTTCACAGGGTACATGTCACATAGCTTCCACTTTTCCTTACCGCTATCCTAGTTTATGGAGACTTACAATCTCAGTTAGGGTGATTTCAAATACACGTGTCCTTGCCAGCTTTCAGCATTTTATGTGCCACCTTGCCGCTGCTACCTACGGACGTGCCATCACAGTGCAATGGCCGCGGGCACACCAGCTCGCTCGCCCGAGTCACCTAATTGCCAGTCCTTCGGAATATGCATTGCTGGGGGTTGTTCCTCACGTGAATTCTCTTCCAGTTCACATTAATGAACTCACATCCGTGACACTATGTGTCCGTGTCCTCACTGACATCACAGGTTCTACGCTTCAAAAGCTTTCGTCAAGCAGTTTTGCACAATTTTTCATTAGTGTTGTGCCGACACAGCCACACGTGACTCGACTATTCCGCATAATGGGTTTCACTAGTGATAAGGTTCGGGGGCAACAGTCTGGATGATTGACTGATCTGGCCTTGTAACAATAACCAAAACGGCCTTGCTGTGCTGGTACTGCGAACGGCTGAAAGCAAGGGGAAACTACGGCCGTAATTTTTCCCGAGGGCATTCAGCTTTACTGTATGATTAAATGATGATGGCGTCCTCCTGGGTAAAATATTCCGGAGGTAAAATAGTCCCCCATTCGGATCTCCGGGCGGGGACTACTCAAGAGGATGTCGTTATCAAGAAAGAGAAAACTGGCATTCTACAGATCGGAGCGTGGAATGTCAGATCCCTTAATAATCGGGCAGGTAGGTTAGAAAATTTAAAAAGGGAAATGGATAGGTTAAAGTTAGATATAGTGGGAATTAGTGAAGTTCGGTGGCAGGAGGAACAAGACTTCTGGTCAGGTGACTACAGGGTTATAAACACACAGTCAAATAGGGGTAATGCAGGAGTAGGTTTAATAATGAATAGGAAAATAGGAATGCGGGTAAGCTACTACAATCAGCATAGTGAACGCATTATTGTGGTCAAGATAGATACGAAGCCCACACCTACTACAGTAGTACAAGTTTATATGCCAACTAGCTCTGCAGATGACGAAGAAATTGATGAAATGTATGATGAAATAAAAGAAATTATTCAGATAGTGAAGGGAGACGAAAATTTAATAGTCATGGGTGACTGGAATTCGAGTGTAGGAAAAGGGAGAGAAGGAAACGTAGTAGGTGAATATGGATTGGGGCTAAGAAATGAAAGAGGAAGCCGCCTGGTAGAATTTTGCACAGAGCACAACTTAATCATAGCCAACACTTGGTTTAAGAATCATGATAGAAGGTTGTATACATGGAAGAACCCTGGAGACACTAAAAGGTATCAGATAGATTATATAATGGTAAGACAGAGATTTAGGAATCAGGTTTTAAATTGTAAGACATTTCCAGGGGCAGATGTGGACTCTGACCACAATCTACTGGTTATGAACTGTAGATTAAAACTGAAGAAACTGCAAAGAAGTGGGAATTTAAGGAGATGGGACCTGGATAAACTGAAAGAACCAGAGGTTGTACAGAGTTTCAGGGAGAGCATAAGGGAACAATTGACAGGAATGGGGGAAAGAAATACAGTAGAAGAAGAATGGGTAGCTTTGAGGGATGAAGTAGTGAAGGCAGCAGAGGATCAAGTAGGCAAAAAGACGAGGGCTAGTAGAAATCCTTGGGTAACAAAAGAAATATTGAATTTAATTGATGAAAGGAGAAAATATAAAAATGCAGTAAATGAAACAGGCAAAAAGGAATACAAACGTCTCAAAAATGAGATCGACAGGAAGTGCAAAATGGCTAAGCAGGGATGGCTAGAGGACAAATGTAAGGATGTAGAGGCGTATCTCACGAGGGTTAAGATAGATACTGCCTACAGGAAAATTAAAGAGACCTTTGGAGATAAGAGAACCAATTGTATGAATATCAAGAGCTCAGATGGAAACCCAGTTCTAAGCAAAGAAGGGAAAGCAGAAAGGTGGAAGGAGTATATAGAGTGTCTATACAAGGGCGATGCACTTGAGGACAATATTATGGAAATGGAAGAGGATGTAGATGAAGATGAAATGGGAGATACGATACTGCGTGAAGAGTTTGACAGAACACTGAAAGACCTGAGTCGAAACAAGGCCCCCGGAGTAGACAACATTCCATTGGAACTACTGACTGCCTTGGGAGAGCCAGTCCTGACAAAACTCTACCATCTGGTGAGCAAGATGTATGAAACAGGCGAAATACCCTCAGACTTCAAGAAGAATTTAATAATTCCAATCCCAAAGAAAGCAGGTGTTGACAGATGTGAAAATTACCGAACAATCAGTTTAATAAGCCACAGCTGCAAAATGCTAACACGAATTCTTTACAGACGAATGGAAAAACTAGTAGAAGCCGACCTCGGGGAAGATCAGTTTGGATTCCGTAGAAATACTGGAACACGTGAGGCAATAATGACCTTACGACTTATCTTAGAAGAAAGATTAAGGAAAGGCAAACCTACGTTTCTAGCATTTGTAGACTTAGAGAAAGCTTTTGACAATGTTGACTGGAATACTCTCTTTCAAATTCTAAAGGTGGCAGGGGTAAAATACAGGGATCGAAAGGCTATTTACAATTTGTACAGACACCAGATGGCAGTTATAAGAGTCGAGGGACATGAAAGGGAAGCAGTGGTTGGGAAGGGAGTAAGACAGGGTTGTAGCCTCTCCCCAATGTTATTCAATCTGTATATTGAGCAAGCAGTAAAGGAAACAAAAGAAAAATTCGGAGTAGGTATTAAAATCCATGGAGAAGAAATAAAAACTTTGAGGTTCACCGATGACATTGTAATTGTGTCAGAGACAGCAAAGGACTTGGAAGAGTAGTTGAACGGAATGGATGGTGTCTTGAAGGGTGGATATAAGATGAACATCAACAAAAGCAAAACGAGGATAATGGAATGTAGTGGAATTAAGTTGGGTGATGTTGAGGGTATTAGATTAGGAAATGAGACACTTAAAGTAGTAAAGGAGTTTTGCTATTTGGGGAGCAAAATAACTGATGATGGTCGAAGTAGAGAGGATATAAAATGTAGACTGGCAATGTCAAGGAAAGCGTTTCTGAAGAAGAGAAATTTGTTAACATCGAGTATAGATTTAAGTGTCAGGAAGTCATTTCTGAAAGTATTTGTATGGAGTGTAGCCATGTATGGAAGTGAAACATGGACGATAAATAGTTTGCACAAGAAGAGAATAGAAGCTTTCGAAATGTGGTGCTACAGAAGAATGCTGAAGATTAGATGGGTAGATCACATAACTAATGAGGAAGTATTGAATAGGATTGGGGAGAAGAGAAGTTTGTGGCACAACTTGACTAGAAGAAGGGATCGGTTGGTAGGATCTGTTCTGAGGCATCAAGGGATCACCAATTTAGTATTGGAGGGCAGCGTGGAGGGTAAAAATCGTAGGGGGAGACCAAGAGATGAATACACTAAGCAGATTCAGAAGGATGTAGGTTGCAGTAGGTACTGGAAGATGAAGAAGCTTGCACAGGATAGAGTAGCATGGAGAGCTGCATCAAACCAGTCTCAGGACTGATGACCACAACAACAACAACAAGGTTCGGGTCTCGTGGTTGGCAGTTCTGTGGAGTTTAGAGAGAATGTCGAATCGCACCTAATCACGGCCTCAATACTATTCATCGAGGATCTCTGTCCCGCTAAAACTGTACGAGATTCGTTATTTCCTTCGAAGGCGAGCAGAGGTATTAACCACGTTTGCAAAGTACTAAAATAAAAATTTCCATTCACATTCCACTTTACTTAAAACATGGTCTGAACTGATACTGTAAAGGTAGACTCCTACTTTAACGTGCTGAGGATTTCTCTCCAACTCTTGATGATTTTCCTTAGCCCACAAAAACATTCCTCTTATGTGAACTGCAATATATCACACATTCATCAGGAAATAACACTCTCATGCGAGAGAGAGCATTTATAAATTGTGCCGACAAGCAGAGCGGGCTGCAACTCGCTGCTCCGTGGCAAAATTCAATCACAAATGTCGGTCTAAAACCTTTCATTTCCAATTTTTTTGATGTGATCAAGCATTGTTGTGTGCTGTACTTGAAGTTCAGTTGTTCTTTTGCAAATGGGTTTCACTGAAAACTGCCCGGTCGATTGAGTAACGGCGAAACATGCTTCCTCTCACATTTTATTACACAGCCTGTCTTTGATGGTGCCTGAAACAAAAGCATGTCTCTCATAATCAAGAAGGGTTGTTTTACAAAGTGAGGTCTTGACGAAGTGCCCTCTAAACACAATCATGGTCTTCATAATTTTTTGGACTGCCTGTGGATTTTCACACACACACACACACCACTAATCACACCTATATAGTGTAACATCAGCCGTATCTTCGCAACTGAAAAATGCAGTACTGTAAATAAACAAAAACTATACCGACAACAAAGCAGGAGTACCAATCAAACAATTACTTACTACCCCAAATTCTAGGGGGTCCAAGGACTTCTCAGATACCCGGTAAATTACAGCCAGAAACAAAATTAATCAAGGCCCAGGGATTGCCCACGTGGGGCTTCAACTATCTTGAGCACACTGAACAGAGGAGTATAAAGTTACATACACACACTAGAAGTCAGAAATTAGTTCCATATACTTGCTTTAAAACTCACCAGCGAGTCCTGTGACGTCATCTCTGTATGCTCTTAGATTCGACTCCTGAGTCTCCACCGTTGCCGACTTGTCATCAGAGTCAGTTGTCAGGTACAATTGACATCGACTCACTCAGAAAGGAGAGCAAGTACACGAGTCCACACACATAACTGCTGATTCACGACATTCCTACTACACACTCAAACTATTTGAAAGAAATTTTCACCACCATACTGTAAATTACTATTCATTTATTTCACATAATCATGATTTCACGTTTATAACCAAGTGAAAGTTGAAATGTCACAAAATGTCTGACCTGCCTAAATGACATAAGCAATGTATATGTTTGTACATATATATAATAGAGGGAAACATTCCACACGGGAAAAATACATCCAAAAACAAAGATGATGAGACTTACCAAACAAAAGCGCTGGCAGGTCGATAGACACACAAACAAACACAAACATACACACAAAACTCAAGCTTTCGCAACAAACGGTTGCTTCGTCACGAATAAGGGAAGGAGAGGGAAAGACGAAAGGATGTGGGTTTTAAGGGAGAGGGTAAGGAGTCATTCCAATCCCGGGAGCGGAAAGACTTACCTTAGGGGGAAAAATTACAACAGTTTTCGAAAAAGTTACAGAAATGAATTACAAGCTACACAACTCACTGTCACTGTCAGCCCACAAGTGCAAGTTGCCAATACAGAAACTGCGCACTTTTTGGTCGCAGCGATAACAGTGACATTGTTATGTGCCCAGTTTTTGTTTGATACAGGATGTTTAGTCATGGTGGGAATGAGATAAACAGGAATACAACAATTTTGCACACACTGGATGAAATTTATATCTCTTTCATATGAAATGTGGATTACAGAACGAAACTTATTCCGTGCGTCACTCTAGCTCTAATAGCACATCTCCAAATTATGTACTTTCCATTAGTTAATTTTTGTCAGGCACACTCCAGTCTCACAAAACAAAGGTTCCTCGAAGGCCACCTGATCTCGATAATAGCTCAGTTCACCTCACCAGTGCTACTTTACAGCAGCAAGATTGTGTACTCGTCTTCCGTACTAACGAGAATTCACAACTAGCCTCACACGTCTGCACGCTCCAGTAAGAGAGAGCGAGTAGACAAGTTGACGAGTACGAAGCTACTACAGCACCACAGTTCTCAGAGTCTTAATACCCGAGGAACTACAGCGGGAGCAACAGAAGTCCATTAGCACTAACGTAACGACAGGTGTCTTACTTCATAAAGTATGCAACCCGGAACAATAGACTCGTACTCACTTTGTTTCTGATCTATAGTACCCTCAGAAATAGTTTTTGTATATCACACCACTGAACTCAACACGTGGCCGAAGCCACAGGAGCTCAAAGCGGTCATCTTCGCCTTACTCTCATCACAGGTTACTGCAGGACGGAGTGACATATTGAGATAATGTATTTCAGCCATTCGTTTAATTTTAACTTCTCGGAAAGTAAGTAGTTTACCCAACTGTTTTGTTACAACTACTATGTTCCCTTCGTGACATTTCGGGACTGCAGCCGTATGATTTTTCACATCTTGCTGCAATATTTCAGTTGACAATGACGGAGCCATCTTCAGCTGAGTTTTACATTGACTGCAGATGCACATATCTGAAGTATACCAAAAATTGTCACAGTGGCACACTCACATAGGATATTTGAAAGCTAAATCATAAACTCGACCATTCATTGCAAAAGCACTTACTCACGCATGCTGAAGGTCCCTTCCTTTATCATCTGAACTATCTGCACATTAGAATCTTCATTGCGTGGAATACATTTACAAACAGTCATCCACACAAAATCCTTACAGTACCATCACTAACAGATAAAAACGTGTAAGTCAGCAGCAGCACTTTAACTTCATTTTTTTACCAGTTGTTGCACATTTGTGAAAATAATCGGCTAAACTTTACAAACAGCCATCCAAGCACTGCACTTACACATGGTATAGAGCATATCTGCATCTACACAATTACCCTACAATTCATAATTAAGTGCCTGGCAGAGGGTTCATCAAACCACCTTCAAACTATTTCCCTGCCATTCCACTCTCTAACAATGCTGGGAAAATGAACACTTAAATATTTTCGTGTGGGCTCTGATTTCTCTTATTTTATTAGAATGGTGTCACAACAAAATATTTTCACATTCGGAGGAGAAAGATGGGGAATGAATTTTCAAAAAAAGATCTCTACGCAATAAAAACATCTTTATTTCAATGACTTCCACCCCATCTCACTTATATCCATGACACACTTCTTTATTTTGCCATAACAACACAAATTATCTGCTCTTCTTTAGACTTTTTCAGTTTCCTCTGTCCACCCTATCTACTAACAAACACATACCACACAGCAATATTCCAGAAGATGAAGAACGCAGTCTCTTCAGTAGATCTGTTACATCATCTAAGTTTTCTGTCAATGAAACATAGTCTTTTTTTGCCATCCCCACAACATTATCAAAGTGATTTACTAATTTAAGTTTTTCATAAACATAACCGTTAAATATTTAGTTGAACTAAAAATCTTC
Source organism: Schistocerca cancellata (assembly GCF_023864275.1). Lineage (NCBI taxonomy): Eukaryota > Metazoa > Arthropoda > Insecta > Orthoptera > Acrididae > Schistocerca > Schistocerca cancellata. Next base: position 145,114,735 of record NC_064636.1, on the reverse strand, counting down.
AGTCTTGTGCGATTTATTGAATAACTGAAATTGAATGGATTCCTTTTAGTACTCAATACTGTGTTCCACAACATATGTTTCAAAATCCTGCTGCAAATAGACATTAGGTATATTGGTCTGTAGTTCAATAAACTGCTCCTATTTCATTTCTTGAGTATTGGCGTGAACAGTGCAACTTTCCAGTATTTAAGGTTCAAATGGCTCTGAGCACTATGGGACTTATGAGATCATCAGTCCCCTAGAACTTAGAACTACTTAAACCTAACTAACCTAAGGACATCACACACATCCGTGCCCGAGGCAGGATTCGAACCTGCGACCGTAGTGGTCGCACGGTTCCAGACTGTAGCGCCTAGAACTGCTCAGCCACACCGGCCGGCCTCCAGTATTTAAGTACGGGCTATTCATCGAGCAAGTGGTCGTATACGATTAAGTATGGAGCTATCGCATCAGCATACTCTGAAATGAATCTGACTGGTATACAATCTGGACTGGGAGCCTTCCCTTCATTAAGTGATTTAAACTGCTTCACTACACTGAGGATATCTACTGTAAGTTACTCATGTTGGCAACTGTTTTCCAATTGAATTCGGGAACATTCATTTAATCTTCATTGGTGAAGGACTTTTAGAAAACCGTATCTAGTAATGCCACTTCAGTATTATTGTCATCAGTAATGTTACCATTCATATCTTTCAGTGGAGGTACTGATTGTAGCTTGCTGCTGGTGTACTTTACATGCAACCAGAATCTCTCTGGATTTTCTACCAGATTTCAAGACAGAATTTTGTTGGCGAAACTACTCGTATTAAAGCCGTTTCTCATTGCAGTCCATGCTAAATTTCAAGCTTCAGTAAAATCTGGGAGATTGTGTTATGATTTTAACGCTTCCAACTGAAAACTGAAACCTGGTTGTGGTGACAAAATGATATGAATTATTCAAATTGTGTAGGCTGCTCTTTATTTTGTTTTCTTTTTTACTTTTACTGATATATAAAGTACTATTGCACTACCTATGTTTAAATATTACTAACAATTCTGTCTTGAAGGCAGAACCTACAATGTTATGACAGACTGGCCTGTAGTATAGCTCACAGTGTGGTTTAGCTGGGAAGCTGGAAGTTTCATTCCCATTATTTTATGTTTACCTATGTCCATAATCCTGTTGCACAGTTATTAATAATAAACACACAAGATGTGGGAAACGCAGCATTAAGGTATTTATTTTGTGTGTGTGTGTGTGTGTGTGTTTACTGTGAAAATGGATCGTTTCTCTGATAATTCAGTTTCACCGCATTCTAGCAGGTAGTATGTTAAGGTCATTATTACGTTAAATGCTCGATATTTGTCATGTGATTGAAACAAAACCAACATTATGTCACAGGCGACAAAATCAGCTGTTCTGCCACGATAACATCCAATGATTGCTTGCGACATGCATTAGCAATGTACACTTTGAGGTTAGAGCGAGGAGGACCTCTTGTAAAGTTTAAAAGCTCATTTTTTACACAAGATTAATAATGTATGATATTGTTCCACAAATACTGGATTTGACATCAGAACCATTATTTTGGATGAATAATTATGATTACATTTTTTAAGGGGGAACGTTGGCAAAACTGGTCAAAAATGATAAGAAAAACTATTTGCCACCAGATAGTTCTGCAACATGTTAGAAATACTGTCTCCAATTTTCACAGATTAATTCAAACTACAAATTTTTAAAAAAAGTGTCTTGTTCCAATCACTGTGCAGTGCCACGCCCACTTTTCTAGATGACACACTTTTGTTTGCAATGTTTTATTACTTTCTGCTGTCATAAAAACATCAGAAGAGTATAAAACACTGTGGACCCATTTACATCGTGTTAACTTTGTGCCTTCCGCTAGCTATCTTTGGCAGTTATTATTGTCTGTGGTGCAGAAATATAAACATTTCAGTTCTGCTGTCAGTGTGAGAATTACGACTGTGTTCAGCTTTTTTTTGTATGATTTACCATTTAAAATGCCAAGATATAGTGTTAAAGTGTTTAAGAAAGTGGCTAAATCTCACCATTTGTGTGTGAATAAACAGTTTCTACAAGGGAGTCAACATAATTCAGCGGAAGGTAATTGTGAAGCTAAGACGACAAGCAGTTCGCAGAAGAAACTTGGAACTGATATAGAGTTTCAGTCCACTAAAGATGAAGTGAACAGTGGGTTAGGGTAATTGATTTAGAAATTATGTTTTCTATTATTAGAAATTCATGTGCATGTGGTAACTGTGGCAGTAAATCTTTAAGATTATATGACAGCAATGACACACTAGGTATTGTATGTAATATGCACTTGTTTTGTGACAGTTGTCAAATTGAAATTCAATTCAAAACATCAACTGCTAAGAATTGGGTGTATGAAGCCAACATAAGATTCTGCTATGGGATGAGGTGTGTTGGTGTTGGAAGGGAAGGTATAAATTTGTTCTGTGCAATAATGAATATTCCATCTCCGTCTTCCTCGTACTCAACACTAAACAATCATCTTCTGAATGCCTTGGAAATAAGAATGCAGTACCAGTTTGTCAGCAGCAGTGAAAGAGGCAGTTTTATTTAACAAAGACATTCAGACAGACATAGACCCTTTGCCTTCTACAGATCTGTGTGTTTCATGTGAAAGCACTTGGATGAAAAGGGGCCACACCTCCCTACATGGTGTTTCATCAGCTATAAGTGTTGACACAGGAAAAGTTTTGGATTTGCAGACAACGTCTAACTATTGCTCTAGTTGTGCACAGAGGAAGGCGTTATACAATAAGGAAGAAGAGAGACAATGGCAAATAAAACACAAAATGATTTTCAGCAAGAATTATGATTGTTCTAGTTGTGGCATGGAACCAGCAGGAATGAAATTAATATTTGATTGGAGCAAAATGAGGTATGGAGTTAGATTTGTGAGATATCTTGGTGATGGAGATTCTAGTGCTTTCAAATCTGTGGTAGAAAGCAAGCCATATGGAAATGGATGCAACATTGAAAAGCTACTGTGTGTGGGGCACATTCAGAAGAGGATGGGCGGGAGACTTCTGAAACTGAAATGAGAACAAAAGGTGTAAAACTCAAAGATGGAAAGCCACTGGGAAAGCCATTGGGTGGCACCTGATTGACAAAGAGATCCACAACCTGCAAACATATTCTGGCAAAGCAAAAGCAAAGCAAAACACTGGAGACTTGAAAGCCATGCAGCAGGCAGTGTGGGCAATATTTTTTCACAAGTTGTCAACTGATGAGAAGCCAGTACATGAATTGTGTGATATATCATGAAGCAAATATAAGCAGGCAAAACCTATTCACATAAACACAGTCTTCCTGAAACAGTCAAACACCATGAAGCCAACATCCCAGTTCCAGCTCATCCAGATTTGTTGAAGAAATTTTTGTTGGAACACAAAACCTGAATGAGAGCTTCAGCAGTCTCATTTGGGAGAGATGCCCAAAAACAACATTTAGCTCATCTACTGTTGTTAAAATTGCCACATACAATGCATGTCTGGTGTTTAATGATGGTAACATTGGAAGAAGGACTAGGATATTTTGCAAGTTGCTTCACCGAGAAGCTATTGAAGAAGATAGATGTTGCGCATGTTGCACATTCTGAACTGTCTGTGAAGGGTACAGCCAAAAGGGCATGCCAACATCAGATAAAAAAGAAACAGGTACACAAAGAGCAGGAAGACAACTGTATGGTTATGGTCAAAATTACGTTTATGGCGTAAATCCTTATAAAATCTTTTATGTGCATTTCCTGAAACTTCCATTTTTCAGTGTATAAGAAACATTTTCCTCTGAACCATAAAATCTTTTCCACACGTTTGCTCACCTGATTTCTAAATGTTACCTATCACAATATGAAAGTTGTAAGTAAAGTAATTTTTGTGAAAATGTTCCTTGTGTGATAGCATGTGCTGTCAAAATTTCCAACAATGTCATGATCAAATTTTTTGAGAAAAAAATTTTGAAAAAATTGCAGAATGTAGCCCATAACATAATTAACTAATGTGCAAAACTTGGTTCCATTATCTTTCAAACACCAAAAACTGTGTTAGATTATTTAAACACGTCCATTTTCTCCTACGTCCCATCTTAAAGGACTAAACTACAGGGTCATCAGTCCCTCCACTTCGTAAGAGAAACGGGTAAAAAAAAAAAAAAAAAAAAAAAAAGAGTGGGGACCTGGCTGCTCCGACTATATAAGCAAGCCAAAGAGTTTAAAAAACGGGTGACAGTAGTTGCATCACGAAAGGAAAAAAACAAAATTGAGAGAACACAGGCAACATCGCGCACAAGAGGATCTAAAGGCACAACCAAGGTGAGGTGGGAAGACAGTACTGTGGTCACATTGTTGGGGGGGGGGGGGGGGGGGGGGAAGGGGCGGCTCCCCCCGCCCCCCAACGTTGAAAGTTGGGGAGTATTATGTAGTGTAAAATCCACTTTCTCTCAGAAAATTCAACACTTTGGCAGTGGCTGTCTTGTCATCCACAAGTATCTGGGGTAGTGAGGTGGGCAAGCTCAAGAGCATCCCACAGATCAGTCAGCAGGGCGCACTCAACAAGAATATGCACTGTCGTCAGCGGACTACCGCAGAAGGAACTTGTGTGTGAATCTCACAAGGCCAATGCATAATTGGCACAATACAATGGCATCTTTCTGAAAGACTCAGAAAGATGTATGCCGTATCTCAGTTGACCTCTTGATCACCCTTAATTTACAGGGTGTGGTTCAAAAGTTTCAAGACTTAACTTCGAACTAGAAATTTGTTGGACATTTAAGTACAGTGGTCTAAAATTCTTCAAAATAGGATCCTTCAGCATCAACACAGCGCTGCCAGCGCATCTTCCACTGTTCGTAGCCCTTCTGGAAGGCCTCAGGTGTCGTGCTGTGCACGGATCTCGTCGAAGCCTGCTGGATGGTGTCGACAGAGTTGAATCGCTTTCCTTTTAGGTCTATCTTGATTCGGGGGAAGAGGAAAAAGTCACTTGGAGCCAAGTCGGGACTGTAGGGTGGCTGCAGCAGTGTCGTCATGTTGAACTTGACCAAAACTTTGGCGGCAGTGCGCGACATGTGAGCGGGCGCGCTGCCGTGGTGGAGAATCAAATCGCTATCGATGGCCATGCGGACGCGGCTAACTCGGTCCCTCAGGCGGCGAAGTCACCTTTGACAGTCTGTCCACAAGCAACAAACTCCTTGTGAATCACTCCTTTACCATAAAAAAAAAAAGAAGAAAAAAAGAACCAAGCAGCATGCACTTGTCACACGACTTGCTCATGCGAGCTTTCTTGGCCTTTGGCGAGGAAGCAGTGTGCCAATCTGAGCTTTGACTCTTCAACTCGGGATTGTACTTGTAGACCCAGGTCTCATCACCAGTAACCACTTTCTCCAGAAGATTTGGATCAACATTCAACAGTTAGAGCATTTCCTGGCAAACAGTCATGCGCCGTTTCTTCTGATCCATCGAACAAAACTACCACACACTGAATGAGTCCCAGTTCATTGGCAATTAATCTAGTGAAACTTCCTGGCAGATTAAAACTGTGTGCCGGACCGAGACTCGAAATCGGTACCTTTGCCTTTCGCGGGCAAGTGCTCTACCAACTGAGCTACCCAAGCACGACTCACGTCCCGTCCTCACAGCTTTACTTCTGCCAGTACCTCACCTCCTACCTTCCAAACTTTACAGAAGCTCTCCTGCGAACCTCCGCTGTAGAGTGAAAATCTCATTCTGGAGACATCCCCCAGGCTGTGGCTAAGCCATCTCTCTGCAATATCCTTTCTTTCAGGAGTGCTAGTTCGCAAAGCCTCAAAACATTGTGTCGGACTTGTAATTTTGGGCATGGTATTCCAATGTCAAGTTGATCTCTTGTAGTTGTGTCTTTAGCTAGACGGTCAATAACTTCATTTCCTGGAATGCCTATGTGGCTCAGTGTTCATATGTAGGTCCTGGACGTTGACGACAATAAGGTTTTTAGGGTAGCACAGGGATATGTCTTTTAAGCAACTCAGAGAGTCGCTAAAGATCAGAATGTTCGCCATAGCAAGGGATTTGATGTACCACAGTCTGACACATGGAAACCAACTCTGCAGTGCATACATTGCACGGCACTCGGCAGAGTGTCCCCTCGCACGTGCGAAAGTGTAACAGACCCTGTCAGTGACCTTCAATCTGTCTGTGTAGATGCATACTGGATTAGAATAATTGTAGAGGATTGAATGAAACAGGTATTTGAGAAGGATAGGAAAAGTATTCTTCTCGGATCCTCAAAAGAGATCCATTTGTACCACAGGACAGGGTAGAGACCACAAGTGGTGTCGAGAGGGAGCCCTTGGAATACAGACTAACATAGGCTGTCGGAGGTCCTTCAGCAGAGAATCGAGTCGGGTCCCAGCTGGTCTACCCAGTTTTGGGCGGTGCACAGTCTGAACTGTTGATTGTGGAACAGAGGTGAGTGACGTGTGAGTATGCATCTGCCCAATTGTGACTGTGTAATTAGCCAGAAGCTGCTCTTGTCTAACCTGCACCAGTGGGGCACGCTTCTGTCAGGGAAACTGTCAAAAGGCTCGTACGGAAGGCCTCTGTTGCCAACTGCACACCACTGTGCTGAACAGGGTCCAGCAAGCTCAGTATGGACAGTGTTGCCGACACACAGGCAATACATTCATAGTCCAAGTGAGATAGAAACAGTGTTCTGTAAAAGCCCAGAAGAACTGTGCAGTCCCACGCCACGAGGAGTTACTGAGAAAACGGAGATCATTCAGCTTCTTCAGTCAAGTTGCCTCGAGCTGGTGGCCACGTGGCAGTCAAGTTAACTTGTCGTCAAACAAAATAGCTAAGAATTGAAAAGCTTCAAACGATGTCAAGTAACTGGTCATTAAGATAAATTCTTAGGTACAGGTGCACATCCTGAGTCAGCTAAACTGTACAACTCGTGACTTTGCAGGAGGTAACTGACAGCCACAATTCAAATCCCAGTCACGTACTCTCCAGACAAAGCCTGAAGTTGGCGGTCAGCAGTGAGCAGTGATGCAGAGGCATAGTACTGGCAAATATCATCCACGTACAGTGACAGAGACTGTGGGGGGCACTGCATTTACAATGCCATCGATGGCAATAGCGGACAGCATTAGGCTAAGGCCCGATCCCTGACGTACTCCAGTTCCCTGTACGTATTGCTCGTAAGAGTTGAACCTATCGAGACCTAAAAATGTCAGAGACGTAGGAAATTCTGGATAAAAGTGGTTAAATTGCCAAGGAAACCCAATTCGTGTAATGTAGAGGGGACATGATATTGCCAGGTTATATCATATGCCTTCTGCAAGTCTAAAAACACAGCAATCAGTGCTGGCAATGTGTAAAGCATTGCACATTGCAAATTCCACACGAACCAGGTGATCTGTGGTGGACAGGAAAGCCCAAAAGTCAAATGGAATAGTGATATATGCCCTTCAACTTCAAGGCACCACCAAAGATGGCTATACACCATTAGTTTGAATAGCATACGCAGCCTATTCATCATAGGGATCAGCTAGCAGTTAGTTAAAATTTGTGGATCCTTTCCTGGTTTTAGGATAGGAATAATGGTACCTTCCTGTCACTCAGAGGGAAATTCTCTTTCCCTCCAAATGCGATTAAAAAGTCTGAGGATATGTTTCATGCTATCACCACAAACATGTTTGAGCATTTGATTGAGGATCTTGTAGGGTCCAGGGGCCATATCTCGACACACTGCCATAGCACTGTGAAGCTCCCATTCACTAAAAAGGGTGTTTATGATAGGGAGCCGTGTGCACGGACGGGTAGTGGACGGCATTCGGTAAGGTGAAGATGATAATTACTGCAAGCGGACACTTCAGCGAAGTGTGCCGCAAAAAAGTCAGCAAGTACCATAGGAACAGTGCATATGTTACCACCGAACAGGATGCCAGGAACTGCCACAAGTGGTGGGTGGTCACAAATGCAGCAGTGTTTAATCCACACTTTGGACGATGGAGGATAGCATTGCACAGATGGGGTACATGTTGCTCCCAACACTGCTGCTTCCATTTCTTTGTTGAAGATCACGCTTTCACCAGGTGTCTCTTGTATGCTATTAAATTATCTATAGAGGGATGGCACAAGTGCCGTTTAAGCACCCTGCGGCATTCACTGACAGCTGTGGCTATATCTTCAGACCACCCTGGCACCAGCGGTTGACGGGATGAGCCGAGGAGTTGGGGATCGCTGGTGCTGCAGCTTTAATAACAGTATCCTATACCACTTTGTTGATATCCGTTGCACAATTGGTTGCAAAAGAGGCTCTAGAGAAGAAAGCCTGGTACTCAGTTTTCCAAAGCAACCAACGTGAAGCATATTCCAGATGTTTGTAAGTGGAGAGAGAGAGAGGAGGGGGGTGGGGGGGGGGGGGGGGGGGGTGGATAGGAAAATGGTCACTGTCACAAAGATCGCCTTGGAAATGTCACTGAATCAGGGGTAATATACTCAGGCTGCAAACTGAGAGATCAATACTTTAGTATGTTCCATGGGCCGCACTGAAATGTGTTGCAACTCCAGTGATGAGTAGGCAGACATCCAATTCTGTGAGGAGGGGTTCCAGCACTAGGCCTCTACGAGACACTGTCGCCATCCCACAGAGGATTATGGGCATTTAAGTCCCCAATAAGAGGGAAGCGACAGATAGCTGTTCCACTGACTGTAACAGCTCATGGTAATGGAAAGGTCCATTTGGGCTGGATAAACATTACATGTTGTCATCTGAACTGGCAGGTACACAATAAAGGCCAAGGCCTCTAGTGCAATGGTAAGGAGCACCTGCTCAGTGAAAATAACAGAGCATACGAGGGTACATGCCCCACCAGACACTCTCTCGACATTAACGTGACTGGTACAGCAGCGTTTGTAGTTTTTCAGAGCAGGGAGGTACGTTGCTGTAAACTGTATTTTCTAAAGTGCTAAGCCAATTACAGAGTACAGCCATTTAAATGACAGTTTGGTCAGATGGAGATAGCAACCATTACAGTTCCACTGAAGGAGTGCTCGTGTAAGGTGTGAGAAAGCGGCGAATGGAGAAGATGAATGGGATTACTTCACTACCAGCGTGCAGCCCACCTGATAGTAAGATCCACTGTCAGTGTGCGTAGGTTCAGCCTTTGCAGGGGCGGGGAGAACATCCGAGCCGGTGCACTGCTGGCGTCAGTCTCCATTGATTCCGATTGTCGTGAGTCAATTTTCGATGCCTGTTTGTCTTCTTCGCATCTTTGGTGGACGGCTATTTAACTGCCATGTGCGCACTCTGCAGAGGCTAGCATTCGGGTATCAACTGTGTGAGGGGCAGTGAAGTGTGGCGCTGGTGCGTGGCCGAGTCGGTACAACGTTTTGGAAAGATCTTTGATGTGCAGCAACATGTGCGCTGCATTTTTTCGTGTTACGGAGGTATAAATTTGAATTCCACCGAACACTGCATATTACATTCCGAAGTAATGAAATCGAGATTGAGACGCGCTTTTGTAAGCCAGTCATAGCTCAAGTCACGTGATCTCGCCAGCTGATGACAGCATAGGATACATGATGTAGCAAACAATAGCAAGATCACTCTTAAGTAACGCGAACACTCAAAAAAGAAAAGTTAATGGTGGAAATTAATAGATATAGTGTTGCTACAAGAAAAACAAAGCTTTCACAAGTAATATTCGCCTCTAAGATTAATAAGCTTCAAGAGAAGCTAAGATTCCACATATAATGCTGATGTTTTTGCACATGTTACACTTTAAGAAACGTCACACAAATGTGTCAGTAAAATTTTTAATAACAACGTAAATCTCTGATCATCTGGGCTCGAAATTCTTCTAGATGGTCGTCCTCAAAGAGTTGATTTTTGAATGAGAGTCAAACGCTCTGTGATCTAAGAAATTCATCGTACATTCTCGTACATAGTTCATCTTGCAGAAAAGGAAATTTACTCTGAAAGTAACACTTTTCAAACCATCATTCACAATATTTTCCCATGACCTGCTAGAAATGGGTTCGTTTTAGCAGCTGTCAGAGAACACCAGATAACAGGCGTCACTGTGCCTGCGCAGCTGCGATGACGCAGGAAACACGAATGTTCGTACGTGTAAAACATTAAAAGATCTTGCATTATGTCATAAAAGAAAAAAGACATCAAAGGATACTTCAAGAGCATCGGAAACAGCAAAATCACTAAACGTCAACACAGGTCACGTGGAGACTACCCACCTCCCCACTACAACTCAGACTGCTCTGTGCATCAGCCCCGGATCTACGATTTTCGAACAGGAGCAATTTAGATGGTGGTGCCAAGCCACACATCTGTAGCCAGAAGCGGGAGAAGGTACTACTAACACGTGACTCAATTGCGCACACGCAAGAGCCCGCCCGCAACTGCTCAAATGAATCTAATGTATGCAGCTTTCACGTCACGCTCATCGGAGACAATTTGTTGTTAGGAAGCACTGCATATTCTTCCTAAAGCCTTTGACACATTTTGGTGGGCAGACACTTGTAAGAGCACAGTGTTTTTTTGTTGTATATGGCACATATCCTTTGCGACTTAAGTCTTATTTTTTTTTTTTTTTATTATTATTGCTGCAGTATTATTCTGCAAAAGCAGGATACAGTAATATCCTTCGTTAAAGTATTGGTTCTTACCAGTCAAAATCACAAAAATTTAACTGGTAACTAAAACAATGAAATTCTCCACTACACGCAACAAGCGGCTACACGGGTAGCAGGGGTTGTGTGGCGTGGGCTGGGCGGTTTTTTAGGTTAGATGGCCTTGGGCAAGTACAGAAAGGGCAACAGCCTCAACGGGTGCGGGGCAAAGAGTGACATGCGGGGACCAAGCAGCAATCGGTATTGTAATTGTAAACTGTCGAAGCTGCGTTGGTAAAGTACCGGAACTTCAAGCGCTGATAGAAAGCACAGAAGCTGAAATCGTTATAGGTACAGAAAGCTGGCTGAAGCCAGAGATAAATTCTGCCGAAATTTTTACAAAGGTACAGACGGTGTTTAGAAAGGATAGATTGCATGCAACCGGTGGTGGAGTGTTCGTCGCTGTTAGTAGTAGTTTATCCTGTAGTGAAGTAGAAGTGGATAGTTCCTGTGAATTATTATGGGTGGAGGTTTCACTCAACAACCGAGCTAGGTTAATAATTGGCTCCTTTTACCGACCTCCCGACTCAGCAGCATTAGTGGCAGAACAACTGAGAGAAAATTTGGAATACATTTCACATAAATTTTCTCAGCATGTTATAGTCTTAGGTGGAGATTTCAATTTACCAGATACAGACTGGGACACTCAGATGTTTAGGACGGGTGGTAGGGACAGAGCATCGAGTGACATTATACTGAGTGCACTATCCGAAAATTACCTCGAGCAATTAAACAGAGGACCGACTCGTGGAGATAACATCTTGGACCTACTGATAACAAACAGACCCGAACTTTTCGACTCTGTATGTGCAGAACAGGGAATCAGTGATCATAAGGCCGTTGCAGCATCCCTGAATGTGGAAGGTAATAGGAATATAAAAAAAGGGAGGAAGGTTTATCTGTTTAGCAAGAGTAATAGAAGGCAGATTTCAGACTACCTAACAGATCAAAACCAAAATTTCTGTTCCGACACTGACAATGTTGAGTGTTTATGGAAAAAGTCCAAGGCAATCGTAAAATGCGTTTTAGACAGGTACGTGCCGAGTAAAACGGGAAAAACCCACCGTGGTACAACAACAAAGTTAGGTAACTACTGCGAAAGCAAAGAGAGCTTCTCTCCAAGTTTAAACGCAGCCAAAACCTCTCAGACAAACAGATGCTAAACGATGTCAAAGTTAGCGTAAGGAGGGCTATGCGTGAAGCATTCAGTGAATTCAAAAGTAAAATTCTATGTACCGACTTGACAGAAAATCCTAGGAAGTTCTGGTCTTACGTTACATCAGTAAGTGGCTCGAAACAGCATATCCAGACACTCCGGGATGATGATGGCATTGAAACAGAGGATGACACGCGTAAAGGTGAAATACTAAAGACCTTTTTCCAAAGCTGTTTCACAGAGGAAGACCGCACTGCAGTTCCTTCTCTAAATCCTCGCACAAACGAAAAAATGGCTGACATCGAAATAAGTGTCCAAGGAATAGAAAAGCAACTGGAATCACTCAACAGAGGAAAGTCCACTGGACCTGACGGGATACCAATTCGATTCTACACAGAGTACGTGAAAGGACTTGCCCCCCTTCTAACAGCCGTGTACCGCAAGTCTCTAGAGGAACGGAAGGTTCCAACTGATTGGAAAAGAGCACAGGTAGTCCCAGTCTTCAAGAAGGGTCGTCGAGCAGATGCACAAAACTATAGACCTATATCTCTGACATCGGTCTGTTGTAGAATTTTAGAACATGTTTTTTGCTCGAGTATCATGTCGTTTTTGGAAACCCAGAATCTACTATGTAGGAATCAACATGGATTCTGGAAACAGCGATCGTGTGAGACCCAACTCGCTTTATTTGTTCATGAGACCCAGAAAATATTAGATACAGGCTCCCAGGTAGATGCTATTTTTCTTGACTTTCGGAAGGCGTTCGATACAGTTCCGCACTGTCCCCTGATAAACAAAGAGCCTACGGAATATCAGACCAGCTGTGTGGCTGGATTGAAGAGTTTTTAGCAAACAGAACACAGCATGTTGTTATCAATGGAGAGACGTCTACAGACGTTAAAGTAACCTCTGGCGTGCCACAGGGGAGTGTTATGGGACCATTGCTTTTCACAATATATATAAATGACCTAGTAGATAGTGTCGGAAGTTCCATGCGGCTTTTCGCGGATGATGCTGTAGTATACAGAGAAGTTGCAGCATTAGAAAATTGTAGCGAAATGCAGGAAGATCTGCAGTGGATAAGCACTTGGTGCAGGTAGTGGCAACTGACCCTTAACATAGACAAATGTAATGTATTGCGAATACATAGAAAGAAGGATCCTTTACTGTATGATTATATGCTAGCGGAACAAACACTGGTAGCAGTTCCTTGCATAAAATATCTGGGAGTATGCGTGCGGAACGATTTGAAGTGGAATGATCATATAAAATTAATTGTTGGTAAGGCGGGTACCAGGTTGAGATTCATTGGGAGAGTCCTTAGAAGATGTAGTCCATCAACAAAGGAGGTGGCTTACAAAACACTCGTTCCACCTATACTTGAGTATTGCTTATCAGTGTGGGATCCGTACCAGATTGGGTTGACGGAGGAGATAGAGAAGATCCAAAGAAGAGCGGCGCGTTTCGTCACAGGGTTATTTGGTAACCGTGATAGCGTTACGGAGATGTTTAGCAAACTCAAGTGGCAGACTCTGCAAGAGAGGCGCTCTGCATCGCGGTGTAGCTCGCTCACCAGGTTTCAAGAGGGTGCGTTTCCGGATGAGGTATCGAATATATTTCTTCCCCTTACTTATACCTCCCGAGGAGATCATGAATGTAAAATTAGAGAGATTAGAGCGCGCACGGAGGCTTTCAGACAGTCGTTCTTCCCGCGAACCATACGCGACTGGAACACGAAAGGGAGGTAATGACAGTGGCACGTAAAGTGCCCTCCACCACACACCGTTGGGTGGCTTGCGGAGTATAAATGTAGATGTAGATTTCTAAAAAGTTCCTGGGTTTTTCCCAGACAAAAAAATTCCCGGATCTCCCGGATGCCTGGGTCGTATATATCCTGTATTATATTTTGGCCATTAAATGGATGTGAACCTCGTACCTGTCAGTAATACTAAAAGAGTAGCTTACTCGAGTGCATTAATCTGATAATACCTTTAATTTGCTACAATTGCTTAAAATCAGATCATGGAAGCAGGGGTTATGTGAAAGACAGTTCCTATGCAAGTCACGAAGCATTCATTTATGTCAGTAAATTTAATTAGGGCTGGTTTTACAAACGTTGTTCTAATTAGTGAAAATTGCTTCAGTAAATTCTGAAAGATCTGTGTCTGTGTTTGTAATAAAGAAGTGTACGGCAACTACAAAGCGGTTACGTGTTTAATTTCGATGTGTCGAAAGGAGGATTACATTGCATCCGAAGCCCCAGAAAGTAGTTTATCTTCCTGCTTATCCTTCTTATCCTTGTGAGTCTTCGATTCCTGTGAAGATTTCCCCATTTTATCTTGTGGGAGTGAAGAGAACAGTACTTTTCTTCGGCCCGCAGACTGTGGCTGCAGGTCCTTGTCTCGACAGGGAGCCACCTCGAGAGGTGCCCTCATCACTCACGACACCAAAGGACGACTAGGCATCTCTGGCCGCACCGACGGCGTGGGAACCACCGGTGCTGCAGAGGTTGGGGGCACGGAAGCTGACATCCCCTGCCCAAACTGTGAGGCAGGCTCTGGAATGCTACCACGGCCACGAAGTTTCGTGCGAGACCTTGTTGCGAGGTGTGGACTGTGACAACAGTCGCAAAACTGGAGACCGTATAAGTCGGATGAACCCTTTCAAACTTTTTCTTTGCCTCTCGATAAGACAGACGGTCGAGTGTTTTATACCCTCGAATTTTCTTCCCCCTACTTAAACACTAAGCTTTGTGGTGAATGAGGAAGGTCCTCTTTCGGACAGTTGACACACTGAGGGGGTTAGTCATGGTTGCCCTCGAGGGATGCCTGTCCACATGCCAGACAGACAGACAGACACATTAGAACAGCGGGACAACGGGTGTCTGAACCTCTGGTACTTGAAACATCTCATCAGAGGAGGAAAAAAAGGCCTGAAATAACACCTTTCAACCATGACCTTAACCACCTCAGACAAAATGTTACCATCACAGGCCAGGATAAAAGCTCCTTATGTCCACTCTATTATCTTTGGGTCCCTTTCGGATGTGGCGAACAAAATGAACTCCACACCACGCCAGATTAGTATGCAGCTCTTCATCAGTTTGTAGACTCTGATTCTGATGGAAGATAAGACCTCGAATTCTACTGAGCTTGCTACGAGGAGAAAGGTGACTGTGTATCTCCTATCTTTTACACAGGCCTGAGATGCCCGTGATCAGTCGGCCTGTGACGCTTTGATCAGCGAAGATCCATTTCTCGTCTTTTCTATTGCTGCAACCTCCCAAAATTGATCTTCAATACTTTCAACGAAAAACAATGGCTTCGTCGTAGCGAAAGTTCCACCGTCAGTTAAGCAACAAACTGAGAACTTAGCAAACTGTCCACTTCCATTTCTCCTTACCTGGCTCTCCACCCGAAGGCACGGTCAAAGATGAAAATGTCATACGATTGTAAACCTGTGCATTAAAACCACTGTTGCTGACAGCTGAGATGGCCACGCTGGCACGGTTACCGTTAAGTTCAGCCCGTTTCATTGCGGACGATCTGCCCCCATCTCACTCACTCTGACTGGAGGCTCTCTCGTAGGCACCACCCGGCCGAGGCAAACGCCACCTGGCACAGTAGCCGTTGCCCCGAGTGCCAGTACCCCGACGTGGGCAGGGACCTGCTCCTCGGCTGCCACGGGGAGGTTACAGCTCGGGAGTCCGCCGTGCCATCCCTGTTACCTAGAGGCTACGTGACAATCCCACCACGAAGGACTGGCTACTGTGCTGGATTTCGGGTGCAGAAGCAAATCCACTTAGATTTGTTGGTGTAAAAGATGAGAGCACACAGTGAGAATTAACGCACCACTGTGAGGCGTCCTTCCCCAAACGGACCGCACTACTGTAAAACTTGGAAAGTGGAGGTCAAACACAAAATGGTGACCAGAATTTAAAAAGCCAAAAAAGGTGAGGGGAAGAAGCATAAAAAAAAGTCAAAATCTTCAGAAGTCCAAAGTATAGTCAAAATACCACGGTAAAAACGTAACCAAATAAAAACAGTCCTATTAGTCGCTTCTTACGACAGGCAAGGAAGGGCCGCAAGTCTATTCTAGCCCCTAATACTGCACGGGGGATTATTTCAGATGAAGAACTTGCTGTTGGAAAGAAAAGTAGTTTGTGGATAAATTTAAACACATTTTTTGCCTATACTTGCATTAAAATAACTTTCTGACTGACTTCTCAGAGAGTTAATTTGTAGGGCCAGCCAATAACAGTCCTGTCTCAAACATCAGGTGTGTTGTTCAGTCACTTGTTTTGTCTCATTCTGTATTCTGTGGGTACATGCAGACTCGTCACATGTGGCTGTTTACACACTGACGTAATTAAGCCTAATGCACTTTATGAACTTCAAATACTGGTCATTTCTGTTATTTCATTTGTAAGACAATAACCTCATACAAAACTATTTATATGTAAACATCATTTTTGCTAGCTGCTGCTTACATTTAATGTGAATAAAGACATAACTGTAAATATTATGAAGTTATTTACAATATTTCCACACAATTGTTAACTTCATTTAAAGAATACGTACATGTCAGTTTAAATTCTGCTTTTGCCACTGTTTTAAGTAATTAGATCCCTTAGCTACATGCTACAAGTATGACCTCTCTGTCCTTCCTCACTTGACAGCAAGTGTGTTGTAAGAAAGAGTTTTGTGGGGTGAATTGAAAAGACACGCCATGTTTTGTGCAGATGTAGCGAACAGTTGGAATTTTTTAGCTCGTGTGAGCAGATGAAAATCATATTAATGCAGAAGCTGCATAAATACTGTGAGTCAGTTATCCAAGATTTTTAAAATACAGAAACGAAAGGAGTGAACTATTATTGTTTCATACTAAAAGTTAAAAAAAAAAGAAAAAAAAAAAAAAAAAAATCCTGGAAAGTTCCAGATTTTATTTGTATAGCAATTTCGATACAATTGTATTGTGAAAAAGAGATCAATGTCAGCTTAAAAACAAGCCAAGTATATGATTAAGTCACTTAAATGTCGACACGGGTACTTAAAAAATTCCACGAAATTGACCAATATCAGAGCTTTAATGTGTCAGTGGCATGTTGTTATGAAGGTGGCAATTCTGTCCTCCATCACTGAAGCCTGTTCTTCACAAGTTTTTTTATTCAGGGTGTAGCACCTCACCCGTCAATAGCCAGTCCTAAATATCCACCTGTTGCCAACAGAAACCACATATCATTATACGACTCGAGTACACCAGCGTCAGGGAACAGAGAGTGCCACAAATGGGATCTGCCCACTGCCCTCAGATACGAGTTTCGATATCATACTGCTGTACTCAACACGTGGAAAAACCACAGGAGCTTCAAGCAGTCATCTTCGCCTTACTCTCATCATGGGGTTCAGCTATTTACATTCCAAACTCTGCACTAATGGTAAAACGAGCACATAATCAGGCCTAACAGCAGAAAGAAAGGTGGCAATTCTACATGACAAAAACACTTCTTGGTAGCTACCTTTCGTGCAATCAGATTATGTGACGATCAGATGTGAAATCAGTCTGGACACAAACTTCCAGATGTTTCTTATCTGTGCCCGACAACAATTCTGCTGACAATGAAAGTCTACTGGCCTATTTCTGCATAATACATTACAATTAACTTTAAATGCGAACATTTTAGGTTAGGCTTTACCGTGACTGTTATTGACATTAAATGAAACAACAAGTTTACTGTTACCGGTCGGTGTTTATCTCCACGGTGGGTTTCAAAGTTTTAAACCTCCATCAGGTGAATTTACATTTGTTAGGGTGACATTTGTGTCTGTGTGTTGTGTTACGATTTTTGGAGGAAGTTGTAGCACTGTCTCCAGTGGTCACAGGTTCCTTTCAAGGCATATTTGTTTGTTTTGACATCAAGATCAATCGTCTCTGAAGATTCGAGGAAGACATCAGAGAGGATGACGTCGAAATTGGAATGTGTCCTTCCTGTCTCCGCCAGTGGTTTATTCTTCACCTTCAACTTCGATTTTTCTGTCTGAGGAGGCTTCGCTGCCACAACCCTGGAAGTGATAGTGGCTGTGTCAGACAGCGGACAAGACTGGACCTTTGAAGTGGCAGGGAGTTCCATGTCAGCAACAAGGGTCTTTTCTGAAGTTCTGTGAGAAGGGGCATGCTTTGAAGTGACCGCAGCAGCACAAGTGCATTGAGAAATGCAGGTACTAGTGCTGATATTAGCAACCTCTGTTTGTGTAGTCACATCATTTTTCGGGAATGGCTGTTTGAGAATGGAGGCAAAGGAGGCAGCGAATGTGGGTGGCTACGTGAACTCTAATATCTTTTTCGCTGTGCCATACGAGATGCACTTTGTTGTTTTTATCTCCTCGATCTTACATTCTTCAAGGAAGAAACTGCAGTCCCTCCCTCCTGATAGGCAGGACAATCCCCAGAGCAGTTGACAAATTTGGAGGAAATGAACAATGAACTCCATCACGGGCAGCTTTACCGCATTTGCCACACGTGGCTTCTGCCTTATAACAAAGAGCAGTGCGCCCAAAATGATGACACATTGGGTTGGGGAAATAAGGCTGCACACTTAGACAAAGGAAACCTGCCTTGACATGCTCTAGAAGTTTGGTGCTGTTAAACGAAAGTATAAAAAGTCAGATTTGAAAAGATTGCCACCCACACTTCTCGTGACATTTTGCATGTCGACAATGGCTTCCGAGGACCACTCAGCTTTCAGTTCTTCTTGGGGAATGTCAACTAGATACCTTCATGTCACAACATCTTTGCTGTAGTTCAAGGTGTTGTGCCGTTCAATTGAAATTGCATACTCCCTGAAGCATTGAGTTTTCTGTAGGTTCTTCACTTGTTTGGAATTATCGACATTTTGAGCAACAGCATTCCATTTAACAAGCACTTGACAGGTTTTACGGTTAAAGCTATGCCCTCTAAATCTTTTTTGAATGTAGAATGGTGAAACTTTATCGAAGCTGCCCTCTTTCTGCTCAACTATTATAAATACCCATTCTGACAAGCAGCAAGCGTTCTGTTACTATTAGCTGGAGGATTGGGTGCCTGAGCCCCCTTGTTTGATCGTGTGTCAGTACCTTCCAGTAGCCCACCCTTTCCACTGGGAGGAGGAAGAGAAAATTTCAAATTATCCATCTCGGTCCCACAAGCAGCTACTGAAATAAAAGTCCACCCAGAGAGAGAGCCCGCATGCCTATGTAAGCCTTATACAACTGAGGTGTGGCAGGTTTCCCAGAGGTTGCCCACTAACGACTGTTCAACCTCAACAGCCACGCATCTCATCAGGACGTATTACACCTCGCAATCCAGCCCGTAAAGCCAAAATCCCCATTCCCTGTGACACACAATATTCCACCATTGTGTCTGTCAGTGGCCACTTAAGCCTGCCTAGAACTTACAGCAACAAAGAACTGGCTTAGGAAACCTGGGCCCGCCTAGCCCATACCCAGAAAATGAATACTGAGTCCCCGAGTGTGCACATCCTGCAGAGGTCTGCATTACAAAAACTTGTTATTCAGGTTTCTGACAGGTGGTCACATTACCGTGACTGGAGAGTGTAGTAATGATGAGTCTGTAAAATACGTTTTGTTACCTGCTTCCCGCTCCATGTTTAATTTGTGTACAGAGTGATATCTTGTGGCAACAATCGGAGCTAACATCTGGTTGGCTACAGAGAAGACGGCATCTGGTGGGAAAAACACTAAAGTGAACTCCAGAAAGCAGTGAAGCTTGGCCTAAATCAATACATTACAAATTAAAGTAGATCTCCCCCCCCCCCCCCCAACTTTTCTGTCTGTATGTGAAGGCTAAGCACAGGAACTATTACAGGGATTTTGCTATGGGTTTCACTAATGGATAAACTAATTCACAAGGAAGGTTTGTGTAAATAATTTAGAAATATTTTGGGAAAATTAGCTGGATTATGACGATGTTTGTCAATTAAATCATCTCTGCTGACAACCTTCCTGGAAAGTAGTTCTTAGATTGTTTACATTATACTGGAATTTGGGGTCAATATATGGTTACCTAACAATGCTCTCTGAATTTTAATCATAGTTCCACACAGTGGCCCTTAAGCACAATTACTGCTGCACTAGGCAGGTCATCTGGCCAAAGGAACTTACCGTGAGCTGTGTGAAGCCAGGGTGAATCGCCATTGACAGCTAAATTTAATCTAGCAAGTTAGAAAGAAAGCTGCTACTCGGCACGAGATCATCATAGCCAACACCCGATCCACCTGTAAAGCCCTTATTTTTACAAACATCTAAAACACAGAGGTGAATTCGGAAATGCTGCAATAGACGGTAAACAAACTACAAAAAAGTATTGTGGAGCATCTGATTTACACCGACTCAGTGTCAACAGTGAGCAGAGGGAACCCCGTTACGCAACTTTCACTCAACTGTCGTGCGTCCCTCTGTCACACTCGCACAGACAGTACAGATGAGGCCGTCAGCCCTTACACACCTTGTGCTGACACGCGTCCAGGTCAGAGACACGCCCCTCGTAGCGCTGCACGGCGTCGATGAACTTGTCCTCGACACTCTTCGTCTCAAAGTGGACCTCGGGCACGTCGACTCCCGATGCCGAGGCCGGCCGGGCAGAACCGTTTCCGTCAGCCTCACCGCCTCCCCCGGCCCAGGACGGGAGTAGCCACCCCAGGATGGACGCGCCACCACATTCTGGGGCTGCCAACGTTAGCCACAGCAGGAAGAGCAGTCTGGCGGACATCCCAGAGCCCTGCAACATGCGCCACAGCTGTGACAGTAGCAGCAAGCCGAGTGATGCTGCCCAACACGTTAAATCACATTACGGGGCAAGGCACAGACCCCAATGTTTCCTGGATACTGTTAAGAAGTTTCACAACAGTGCAAACTTGCTACAGGGTAGAATATTCAAGATGGATTACAGCACTAGGTCTCTCAGTGAGGCTTTAAAAACTATAATCTTTCTTCCTTCCTGCCTTCAAGGCAACATTCACCACTGTAATCCCCGTATCTAATCCAGCCTCAAGTGATGCTGTTCTGTCGTAGGTTTCACACACATTTTTGTGTGGCTAATAGGAGAATCTATGGCAGATAAAACTGTAGAACAGAACAGTACAACTCCAATTATCCAAACTCCAACTATTTGGATCACTTTGAGGAGAAAGAAATTTGTACCCTATGACTTAACCTGTTTGTTTTGTCCTTTAGTTATTACAGTATACAGTACACTATATGTTACTTTAGCATTCTAAAAAAATAAGCAGTCAATGTATTACAAGACAAAATCTTCCAGTGAACAATGAACACAGCACGCACATTATTGTGTCTGTGGTGCCTGTAATTCAATGCAGCATACATAAGCCTGTGTCGTGTCTTAAAATATACAATGATTTGTTGCTACACGTTCATTTTCTGTATCTTTTATTTTGTTTTGCGTGTTTTGTTTTTCTTTTTTTTTAAAATTGTGTTGTAGTTTACTGTGCAGGATATGTCTTCTAATAGGAAACACACTGTCTTATCGTCGGCAGCCTAAATAAAAGTCATTAAACAATTAGACAAAGGCTCGAGTGATAAGCAGTTAACTAAGATGTTTCGTGTGGGAACAACAATTTCAGACAAAAAAGTCCTCAATTTTAAACTTCATATCTGTCCTCGAGAATGTAGATGGGAGTTCATTGAGACAAGCAAGGAAAACAGCAGAAAACAAAGAGGTTGAAAAGGCCATATTCAAGCAGTTTTCATCAAGCAAAACTTGTAGCCTAGAAAATCGATAGTTTGTCTTCTTTTAGACCAAGAAATGGATGGCCGCGAAATTTCAAGACGGGGCATAATATTTGTGAGCTGAATTTAAGTGGTGAAAAACTATCAACAGACCCAAGAACTGCAGAAAACATTGTTGAAAAATTGAAAATCGAAGCAGAATCTTATGACAATGAATGTCAATGTGACATAGATGAGACAGGTCTTAATTTGGGAGCTTTGCCTGAAATAACTTTAGCTTGTAAAATGCTCCTAGCCATAAAGTTTGTAAAGATCATGTTATCACACTCAACTATGCTAACTCTATGGGATACCACAAAATACCCCTTTTGTCAAGAGGAAAATCTTGAAACCTCAGCCTTTCAAAAATGTTACAAAAACTTCCATCTTTTACAAAAATGAATGAAAGGCCTGGATAACTGCTGCTTTCTTTTGCAAATAGTAGGTTTTAATTCTGTCAAATTCACCCAAATAGGGCCTTCTCAGTACAGAAGAAGGGTATTTCAAAAGACTCATTCTGCCGCCAAACTTAATGAGTTTGTCGGCAGCCAACAGACTGATCAGTTATCGAAACTATGAAGCGGCTCTACAGAATACAACAGTTGAGGGAGCTGATCAGCAAAAACTGAATTTAAAAGACTGCTCCCACACAGCGGAAGAAGCACGAAATCTGGTGAAGACAACCACATGAAAAAGAGCTTGGAATAAATTTAAAGACATTTCAACCAAAGATGAGGTACAGAAAGACAAAGAGGAAAGAAAAAGTGAGTAAAGGAAGAGGAAGAAATAGAAGCAGCAGAGGATAAAATACCACTGGAGGACATAAGAAAGATCCTTCTCAAAACTCATTAACATCCGATTGTAGTGCAGAGAATACATAGGCGAGTGGCTTTCTTGTGATTATTTAGACCCTGGATTCCAAATTCTCAGTCGCAATGAAATCATTCAAAGTGTGAGAAACGAAACTGATGGTCAGGAGGATAATATGGTCACTGAACCAGATGGAGAATGTCAGCTGGTGAGGGATTTGTGTGACTCGACACTGTGCCGGCACGGATGGAGCGGCATCCTGAGTGTGACCACACACAGCTTCTCACCGTCAAGCACAAAAACAACTGAAGACAGCAAAATAACTGACTCTGATCGATATGTTCAATATATGTTCAAGAAATGACACTGTATGTAAGTATCGCACTGCCCAAAATCTAATCAACATTGCTTTGAAGTCATTAAATTAATATTACAGTAGTATGTATACACAAATATAACTAAAAAAGAGGGAGAGGGAGAAATGACCTCTTTCACGATTTATCCAATATCGCAGATGGGGTCTGGTCCCAAGTCGTCAAGATAATTGGGAGTTTTACTGTATTCCAACATCTGTCTACCTTGGTTTTTGTTCTCTACAGCTTCCTCTACTACCACAGGACTTATTTTGTGATGCATTACCACACATCATACCAGCCTGTTTCATTTAGTCAGCGTTTTTCTCACTTTCCCGCCCTCACTAGCTTTGCAGAGACCCTAGTTTCTTACCTTACAACCATTCTTAATTTTCAGCAGCCTTGTATACCCACCTCACACACATCAATTTTCTTCTTTTCCAAGTTTCCTACCATCCACAATCATCTTCTACACAACACTGTGCTCCAGACATACATCCTCAGAAGCTTTCACTTCAGATAACAAAGGCCCAAGTAGATTAACCATTTGTACAATATTACAATAGTATTCCTGATTTAGTGTTAGAGAAGATATTTGGTGACCTGTGACTATGATAACTAGAAACTGAGCTGCATTTTCTTAACGTAAACGTCTCAAGAGTCACGTAATACCTGGAAAACAATTTATAATGAATAAATTATGGTTTATAACAAAACACTCTGAAATGGAAATGCACAACATTATTACTAAAAGCGCTAGTTTAAAGTCCGATGACTGTATCTACATAATTGTGTTAAGAATTAGACCTATAATTAGAAACAAGAGCCACTACCAACCTGGGTAGTTTGAAACACACAAGATAGCAAAGGGCAGCAATTTTGAAACACTCTTATATGGAAAAAAAAATTTGTTCAAAAAGTCAGAACACCTCCTGAAAGACAAAAGAATACAAGCACCAGGAAGTACCATCTTCCTCAAAAAGAAACGCAAATACCTCTGGTGGCACGATAAATGTGACGAACAAACCCCGAAAAGGTGAAGAGCACGTAACATACGAAAGCAAATACAAATGACAAGAATCAAAGGGGGAACAAGAAGATAATTCGATACGAGTCATCGGCTTGGGCCACTGACATACACTAGTGTTAATGGCTGCTATTACATCACACTTCCGTGTATACATTCACAGTTTTGTTGTTAGTTGGTAAAGTCAATGGACACGAAAACGAAAAAGAACTGGTTGTGGTGACACATTAACTGTAGCTTAGCCTGAGGTACAGGTCAGGTTGGAAGGCAACAGTCTGCTCGCGTGTTTGCTGACCCAACAAATCTGGTGCTACAGAAACCTGGTTGTGCTGACAGACTGATCTGTAGCTCAGCCCATTTGGAGGGGGAAAAAAAAGTCAATAACATCACATTACAGTTTCTATGTTGTTTATGGTAATTGTTGCATGTTTCCCTTGTTACTGATAAAAGCCAACAGTGTTTATCAAACATTCCTCTACATCCTCTAGGGGGTTAATTATAAAAGCCAGGAAAGCAACATCAAAAAGTCTTAAGAGAGTCAGACTACAACATCTGAAAGGTAATCACTCCACAGAGAATTCTGCAAATCTTGAGTATCAGTAGACGTCAATAGAACTAGAGTTTAAACAAATCGACATTAGGGGTTTCCACAGAGCATTCAAGACCAGTTTAAGGGAATATACAACACCAACCTTGTAAGGTTGCCAAAAATGTTCGAAACTGCACAAACAACATTGAAAATTGAAAAACGCTTACAAAATATTTCAAACAACAATGTAACTCCAACAAACCACATGCAAATTTCAGTTTTGACAATACAACATCGAGTGAACCAGACTAAGTCACCATCACCTGAAGACATATAGTGCAGAATTATGAAAGAACTCTCGTAACAATATGATAGCGTGCCAAACAAAATTAATTCAAGAAACTTGGGAAACAAACATCCTCTCAACTAGAGGAGCAGCTGCAATAATACGTACCCAACACAAAAGGGGGATAAAACAGATCCCAACAATTACAGAGGAACATCCCTCTTGCCACTGACTTACTTTAATGTGACCAGCGCCTAAGTTCGACATCAGCCTGCAACAACCACTCTCAGATGGCAGGTGGCAATACCAGCAGTAGAGGGTGTATAAAACATGCCGGATAGGTAGAGCGGGGAGGATGCACAAAACAGTGCAGACATTGTCATAATACAGAAACAGAGTAATTTACCTGATGTCCAAAAGGGCACAATCACTCACTGACTTTTAGGCCTTGGGTGAAAGCATTTCTGAAACAGCTAAGTTTGTAAACAGGACGTTGAATCAAACACCTTTGAGACATCTAGTTTCCAAACATATTTTATTCAGCTACCTGTTTCGGCAATTTACTAACGCCATTTCCAGGCCCCTGATCGGCGTGTAGGAAGGTTCCACCTCGGTTCTGGTCAGAACAGGGGCCAGCATTCGAATACTGGTATCTGTAGATTTCTGCTCGCTATAGCGATCATTTCGATCGTCATCTGCTGACTCGGCCGAAAGGTATTTGATTTGGTATCCTGAATCGAACAGCCGAGTCTTGCAACCATCTCTGAATAGATGTACAAACAGACAAGTTTGTAAACTGTTTGCGTGTCACCGTAATTAAAGTACACTGTACATGACGAAATGGTGTTATCTAAAACAGCACCAGGGCAACTGTAGTACACCACAGACTGTAAATGACAGGTGTGAACAACAGCCGTAGAGATGTGTACAGGCAAACAGACATGCAACTCTCGAGTAAATGACCGCCCAGATAAACCGAGGGGTTACCGACAATGTCTACTCGTCGACCGTTCAGTGAACATCGCAGCATGCGGGCCTCCACAAGCAGGTGTCTGGTTCGTAGACCTGTGATGACTGCTACTGAATGGTGATGAAGACTGGGCCAACACCACAACTGGGGGTCACTGAGCAGCAAGAGGTTACCTTTCCAGATGAATCACATTTTTTGCTCTATCTGACATATGGCCGTTGGCACATATGAAATGAAATGTCAAAGCAAACCCCCTGCAACAATCGTCAGCAGGGTCCATGCCAGGGTTCATTCCCTGAGTGATCTCGTTGTTCTGGAAGGTACAATGCATCAAACAGAAGTATGCATCTATTCTTGTGAACCATGTTCACCCCTACATGCAGTTTGTTTTCCCTTGGCTTGATAGCACGTAACTCTCAATCGGGCTGTTTTCACTGTGGATCCTCAACTGAGATACCTAGCGTAACACGCCACAGCACTGGAGTTGGCGTGACTCCACATCCGTGTTGGTACCTTCCACAACCCCACTGACACACTTTGTGCACATCTCACAGTGGCCTGCACAGCAAAAGTTGGTTATTCAGGCTTTCTACACGTGTTCACAGTAATGTGGCTCGACTGTGCGCAAGATCCCCTGGCGAAGGCACTTTTAAGCAGAGCTGAAACAATACTTGAGCCACAGTTAGGGGAGTATCGAGGAAGATCCAGGAAGAGCAGAGCATGTGTAGATGAAGCTATAAATTTAAAATCCATCTTAGAAATTAGGAAAATGAAAAGCTTGAAACATGTGACACCAAAAGCAATTTTAATAAACAGAAAATTGGAAGACAAACAATGGAATAACAACAATATGGAAAGGATATACTACTAATCACTGTATACAGGAGCTGTTGAGTCAGACAGGTACAACTAGTAGGCCCTATCTTTCCCATTGTGCTGCATGCGACTCAACGCCTCCTCTATGTGGTCAGTAGCAATTTCTATCCTTTCCATATTATTATTACAAGATGAAAAATAGAATTTATGGCAGAACTGATAGAATATTTTGAAATGAAACCAGGTGGCTTGCTGCCATTTATTTTTAACTGTACATCAGATAAACTGGTTAGAGAATGGAGGACAGCCATAGATACTGAAGGTGTACAACTAGGAAGATAGCCAAACAGGAGCACTTTAGACTGTCAGCAATTTGCACATGACATGACATCAATTACCGACTGATTTGAAAGTTCGCAAGAATAAATCACAGAACTACACTGTAAAGCAGCAAAAGTAGGGAAATACGTAAGCGTCTGATCCCGCCCATCTGCTTTGACCCATGACGTCACAAATATGGCGGAAACAAAAACAAACACACACACTTTCCACAAGAAGCCTAATGACACTAACGGGACAAGCGCGGGAAATGGGGTGTTTTGGGTGGGGGGCAAACTAAATATAAACAAATTTAGACGCCTTGTGTAGCTACAACGTGTAAGTGAAGACAGCCATGCATGAATACCCGCCCACCTCCTCAGGGCTCGTAACCCTTGCAACCCATAGAAGATAAAGATGCTTCAGTAGCTGATTAGTGTTTTTTGTCTTAAAAAAAAAAAATAAAATAAAAAAAAAATAAAAAAAAAATAAAAAAAAAATCTCACGGGATAGAACGAACAGATCAGAAAGATAAATATAATAAACTAAAACAGAAATTGGAGGAAACAGATAATTAAAATAAGTAATAAGTGTTTTTAAATTTTTAAAAAAATCTCACGAGATAGAACGAACAGATCAGAAAAGTAAATAAAATAAGATAAAACAGAACTGGAGACAGCCACACTCAAACAAAACTCCGCGCCGTCATGACGTCACACACGACAACACCCTTACGTCACGGGTCAAAGCCGACGCGTGGGATCGGACGCTTCTGTCAACCCAAAAGTAGAATTACAAATGACATTTGAAAAAACACATAACACTACTTCTAAAGTAGACTGTTACAAATATCTAGGAGAGCCAATATTAAACAGCACAGAGGTAAAAACAGCAATAAACACTAATGTGCTCATAAAATGGAAAGGGCCTTTCAAATAACAAGAAATACACATTCAAAAAAAAAAAAAAAAATCTTTATACTGGAACAGGAAACTGAAGCAGTAGTCAGACCAAGGAATACTATATGCAGTGGAAATTCTTTAAACTGACTACAAAGGGATGGACTGAAACATTAGAGAACATAAAAAAGAATCCCCAAGGAAACACAAACCCAAAAGCAGCAGTGAATCATAATACAGATTAAGATCTAACACAAAACTATATCTGAAAGTTGAAAACAAATTTAATGAGAAAAAAGGAGATTAAAATTCTATGGATACGCAGTATGAATAACAGAATAAAAACAAATCTTTGACTTACTAAACAATTACAAATCCAAAATCACATGGCCGAGAGGATAATTAAAGGGCAGTTAAGGTGTTGGTGCTTTGAAGAGAGATCAAACATGTGGAAGTCAACATAGACACAAAAAGAAACAGAACACTTATTAAAGGAGGAAAAGAATTAGGGCAGGTTTTCAAAACAAGAAAATATCATAAACTGTAGAGAGTGGACACAAGAAGAAATGAGATAACATTCTTGAAGAACGAAAGAAGTATGGTTGGAACTAAACGGCACAACAATATACATATATTTTCCAGGATAGGAAAGTAAGAATTATCATTTTACAGAATTAAATGCTAGTTAAATGTTTGAATTATTTATCAATATCTGAATAGCTTTAGTATTCATAACATCTAGTTTACAAAGACACAGCGTAGTGGAGCCTAGCAAACATACGAAAAACAAACAACCGGAGACTTACTTTTGTTGCAATTATTTTAAGCACACTGGCCTCAATTCTGGTAACACCAAACAAAATGATGTTGCTTGTTGGTTCAGACGCAGACTGTAAATTTGAAAACTTTCTACTTCCCACTCAAGCCAAGAGGCTAAGCGTCATAATTTTCGGGCCCACTTTCGGTCAATGACTTATTGACATGTCATATAAACACGTTTCTTTACTTTGCCTACAACACAAAATGAAGTTCAAAATTTATAATCAATAATATTCAAATATATTCAAACACGCATGACAAACGTTAGGGCTGAAGGGACGACAATAAAATCAAATAGCAGAGTAAAAGAAAATCTTTTAACTCTATAACGAAAATTTGAATATTACTTCAGTTTCTTTCACCTCAATTCTGCATTAAATCTTATGGTATAGTGACCACTGCACACTTTTGTGACGAGTTAAGTAGCAACAAATTTTCAAATCAACGCTCACTGTTTAACGCTAACTTCGTCATTCCGTCGTGGTTTCGACCAATGTTTTAACGTAAACAGCTCACGTTCACAGCATGTAATGTACATTATGTATTAAACAAGTACCCATAATTCTTCCTTATTTATAGAAATTCTAGTTGCACATCACCTTGAAAACACTCTCACTTAAGAACGCGCGGGCAATCGGCAATTTTAAAAATAAGAAACGCAATCTATTTTTGGTGATACGTGTTGCACAACCGACAAACTTATAGGACGTCTACAGCGACTACAGCACTATGACACGTACTGTTTTGACACTTACTGGTAAATAATCACCTACCTAAACATAAATCACGTTAACAAGATAACAACAAACAGCTGTAAAGCGAAAATATCAGCCGGTGCTTCCTCAGCAAGTTTGAACTCGCCGTTCTCCGTGCCCTTTCAACTGTTTTCTCGTTTGGTATTTCGCCGATAGAGTACGGCGGGGCGCGCGAATTTTTAAATGCGGAATGTGGATGTGGTAACTTAGGCAGAATATTCGAAAATTGTATGCCTTTGGCTCAGTCGGCTTAGAAACGATATATAACATATATTAATAGGAGCATCTAATTTTTGTGTATTGTGGAAGTTACACCGTTTACCTTTGTGCAGGGCTAATTTAAATCAGCAAATGTAACTATTCCTTACGTTACATGCAGTATAATACCACATAAAATATCTACATCTATATTTATACTCTGCGAACCACTGCGAAGTGCATGGAAGAGGGCACGTCTCACGGTATTAGTTGTTAGGGCTTCTTTCCGTTTCATCCACGCATAAAGTGGGGGAAAATTATTGTTTGAATGGCTCTGTGCGCGCTGTAATTAATATTGCCGTGAAAATTCTTCATAAAAGCCGGTGCTGATAGGTTTGCCGTCCATCCCGATATATCGGAACCGACAAGATCCAATTTTGTCCCGATTTTGCAAAATACTGTTACGAGCTTGGCTCAAGTACTGTAGTAACGCCGTCTGTTAGAGCATTACTATTTGACTGGATGACGCTATCTGAAACCTCAGATTAAGTGTCGATTGAAAACACTGTTATATACCTGACTAAAAATGGTGTGAAAATTTCAGGCAACAATTGTTTCCAGGAATATATGTAGCTGAAGAGCTTTTTCGACACTAAGTGTGACTCAGAAGAAAGAGAGTCTAAACACTTCGTGGAAAGTAGATGCATTTACGTTCTTAAGAAAACCGAAAATCCTGGATGAAAATACCAATCGCTAAAATCATGCAAGTACTTGTTTTCTATTTCCGCACACAACGCCCCTGTGGAAAGAGTATTTTCGCTGGTGTCGGCTCAGTAGACAGATGATAGAAACCGTCTGCCAGGAACTTTGGAATCAATCTTACAGTTCCAGTTTAACTACAAGCTGACATGCATGGTGTTTCATAAATACATAAAAGAGAAAAAAACTTTTTGAAAAAGGTGAAATCTTCCGAAAAATTTGGCGCTATCATCTACTTCTGCCGCAACAAGTTCCATGTAATTGCGTTCTAAATAAAAAGTAATCATATCAAATAAAATTTGTATTTCATTTTCATACCCTCAACTCACAGTGTCCCAACGACATCCTAGCTAGATGTGGAAACCCTATGTGCTGAAAGAATTCAGGATCGTAAAATAGGTTAACCTTTCCAGCAAGAAACTGATGATCGTAATGAATAGAATAATGTGCCAGTTCAACTGTTGTTACGTCAGGCACGTTTGCCTCAAAGTGCAGTGGATAAGTTTGCAATGTGACTCAGTTATTGCTCATTTATTAGTGTTTCTTACAGTAGTTACATGTCAAGCACAGGCGATGGCGATGCAATGCGACTGTAATGTGGAGAAAAAGAAAAAGGAAGAAGAAACGTAACATGTGGCACAAAGAGTTGTTAACAAAACATTAATGAAAACGCAGAATGCAGTCTACATCTACCAGGTGGTCAAAAAGTCAGTATAAATTTGAAAACTTAATAAACCACGGAATAATGTAGATAGAGAGGTAAAAATTGGCACACATGCTTGGAATGACATGGGGTTTTATTAGAGCAAAAAAAAAAAAAAAAACCAAAGTATTGCTAGACGCATGAAAGATCTCTTGCATGCGTCGTTTGGTGATGATCGTGTGCTCAGCTGCCACTTTCGTCATGCTTGGCCTCTCAGGTCCCCAGACCTCAATCCGTGCGATTATTGGCTCTGGGGTTACCTGAAGTCGCAAGTGTATCGTGATCGACTGACATCTCTAGGGATGCTGAAAGACAACATCCGACGCCAATGCCTCACCATAACTCCGGACATGCTTTACAATGCTGTTCACAACATTATTCCTCGACTACAGGTATTGTTGAGGAATGATGGTGGACATATTGAGCATTTCCTGTAAAGAACATCATCTTTGCTTTGTCTTACTTTGTTAGGCTAATTATTGCTATTCTGATCAGATGAAGCGCCATCTGTCGGACAGTTTTTGAACTTTTGTATTTTTTTTTTTTTTTTTTTTTTTTGTTCTAATAAAACCCCATGTCATTCCAAGCATGTGTGTCAATTTGTACCTCTCTATCTACATTATTCCGTTATTTATTCAGTTTTCAAATTTATACTGACTTTTTGATCACCCGGTACATACATACTTCACAAGCCACTGTTCGGTGCTTGGCGGAGGGTACCCTGTACCACCATCAGTCATTTCCTTTCCTGTTCCACTAGCAAGTAGAACGAGGGAAAAACAACTGTCTATAAGACTCCAAGTGGGCCTTAATTTCTCATGCATTATCTTCGTGGTCCTTACACAAAATGTATGTAGAATCGTTCTCCAGTCAGCTTCATATGATGGTTTCCTAAATTTTCTCAACAGCATTCCTCGGGAAGAAGGTCACTTCTATTCCTGGATCACCATTTGAACTCTTGAAGCATCTCCATAACAATCGCGTGTTGTTTGAGCCTACCAGTCACAAATCTAATAGGTTGCCTCTGATTCGATGTCTTCCTTTAACCTGATCTGGTATGGATCCCAGAAGTTGAGCAGTAGTCGCCAATAGATCGCACTAGTGCCTCCTTACAGATGAACCACACTTTCCCAACATTCTCCCAATAAACCAAAGCTGAACATTCGCCTTCCCCACCACAACCACAAGAAAGCCTGAAAACGACACTCAGCATTTCCACCACTTACAAGCCCCCACTGCATAGCCAAACACCTATACTAACACTGTCCTAAACTTCAGCCCCTACCCCTCTGCGATCAATCTAATCCCACATATTCTCACAAATACGAAGCAAAAACCCCTCTGAACAAATTCGAATGGTCTCTTTCCATTCACCCTACTGACAAACCACAGAATGCAAACAACTGACAATACAGGATGGTCCATTGACCGTGACTGTGCCAAATATCTCACAAAATAAGCGTCAAACGAAAAAACTACAAAGAACGAAACTTGTCCTGCTTGTAGGGGGAAACCAGATGGCGCTATAGTTGGCCCCTAGATGGCGCTTCCATAGGCCAAACGGATATCGACTGCGCTTTTTTAAATAGGAACCCCCATTTTTTATTACATATTCGTGTAGTACGTAAAGAAATATGAATGTTTTAATTGGACCACTTTTTTCGCTTTGTGATAGGTGGCGCCGTAATACAAACTTATCGCTCATAATATTTAGATGAACAGTTGGTAACAGGTAGGTTTTTTAAATTAAAATACAGAACGTGGGTATGTTTGAACATTTTATTTCGCTTGTTCCAATG
This sequence comes from Schistocerca cancellata, assembly GCF_023864275.1. Lineage (NCBI taxonomy): Eukaryota > Metazoa > Arthropoda > Insecta > Orthoptera > Acrididae > Schistocerca > Schistocerca cancellata. Next base: position 145,082,059 of record NC_064636.1, on the reverse strand, counting down.
TGATTCATGTACCTTTGTGAACTTATCATTTCTGAGAACGCATGCTGTTACAGCATGATTACCTGTAAATACCACATTAATGCAATAAACGCTCAAAATGATGTCTGTCAACCTCAATGCATTTGGCAATACGGGTAACGACATTCCTCTCAACAGCGAGTAGTTTGCCTTCCGCAATGTTCGCACATGCATTGACAATGCGCTGACGCATGTTGTCAGGCGTTGCCGGTGGATCATGCCAGACAAATATCCTTCAACTTTCCCCACAGAAAGAAATTCAGGGACGTCAGATCTGGTGAACGTGCGGGCCACGGTATGGTGCTTCGATGACCAATCCACCTGTCAGGAAATATGCTATTCAATATCACTTCAACCGCACGCGAGCTATGTGCTGGACATCCATCGTGTTGGAAGTACATCGCCATTCTGTCATGCAGTGAAACATCTTGTAGTAACATCGATAGAACATTACGTAGGAAATTAGCATATATTGCACTATTTAGATTACCTTCGATAAAATGGGGGCCTCCTCCCATAATGCCGCACCATACATTAACCCTCCGAGGTCGCTGATGTTCCACTTGTCGTAGCCATCGTGGATTTTTCGTTGCCCAATAGTGCATATTATGCCAGTTTACCTTACTGTTGTTGGTGAATGATGCTTCGTCGCTAAATAGAACGTTTGCAAAAAATCTCTCATCGTCCCGTAATTTCTCTTGTGCCCAGTGACAGAACTGTACACGACGTTCAAAGTCGTCGCCATGCAATTCCTGGTGCATAGAAATATGGTACGGGTGCAATCGATGTTAATGTAGCATTCTCAACACCGACGTTTTTAGATTCCTGATTCTCGTGCAATTTGTCTGCTACTGATTTGCGGATTAGCCGCAACAGCAGCTAAAACACCTACTTGGGCATCATCATTTGTTGCAGGTCGCGGTTGATGTTTCAAATGTGGCTGAACACACCCTGTTTCCTTAAATAATGTAACTATCTGGCGAACGGTCCGGACTTTCAGATGATGTCGTCCAGGATACCGAGCAGCATACATAGCACACGTCCATTGGGCATTTTGATCACAAATATCCATACATCAACACGATATCGACCTTTTCCGCAATTGGTAAACGGTCCATTTTAACAGGGGTAATGTATCACGAAGCAAATACTGTCCACACTGGCGGAATGTTACATGATACCACGTACTTCTACGTTTGTGACTATTACAGCGCCATCTATCACAAAGCGAAAAATGCGGTCCGACTAAAACATTCATATTTCTTTACGTACTACACGAATATGTAATAATAAAATGGGGTTACTATTTAAAAAAAAAACGCAGTTGATATACGTTTGACCTATGGCAGCGCCATCTAGCAGGCCAACCACAGCGCTAATTGGTTTCCCCCTTCAATCTAGATGAGTTTCGTTCTTTGTAGTTTTTCGTTCGATGCTTATTCCATGAGATATTTGGCCCGGTGACTATCAATGGACCACCGTGTATACAGCTCCCACTACCATATATATCATCCGTTTCACCACCACTGTCCCTCAAAATATCCACAAATCTGAGTGTGCACATATCCTTCATCAAGTGACCCTCACTACCACACACTCTCAAGACCCCTCCCATTTCCTATTTTCCCCAACTAGACACCATCACATAATAGTTTTCCACACAAAACCGTGCAGCACAACCAAACCCACTGCACCCAGCCCCACACCACAACCCAGCTAGATCCCTCCCGTCGCCACAGTCCTCACACTACTCACTTAACAACCTTTCCCCCATGCCTATAGCTCCAGAAACAGTTCCCTTTCCTCATATTCCGTCCACTCTCCAAGATGAGCTCTCCACACCTATTCATTACCTGGAGCTGGTCATCAAGCAAGAACCAGTCTCAGCATCAGTTTCAGAAACTTGCCTCCACTGACCAGAGCACCACGCAAGTCATTTCCACCAAATCAGCATCACCCTGTACTCAGCAATATCATCTGTGTCACCTGTCAATGTTTTCTAATACAACTATTCCACATCTACATTTATATTCCGCAAGCCAACCAACGGTGTGTGGCGGAGGGCACTTTACGTGCCACTGTCATTACCTCCCTTTCCTGTTCCAGTCACGTAAGGTTCACGGGAAGAACGATCTCTCTAATTTTACATTCGTGATCTCCTCGGGAGGTATAAGAAGGGGGAAGCAATATATTCCATACCTCATCTGGAAACGCACCCTCTCGAAACTTGAACAGCAGTCTACACTGCGATGCACAGCGCCTCTCTTGCAGAGTCTGCCACTCGAGTCTGCTAAACATCTCCGTAACGCTATCGCACTTACCAAATAACCCTGTGACGAAATGCGCCACTCTTCTTTGGATCTTCTCTATCTCCTCTGTCAACCTGACCTGGTACGGATCCCACACTGATGAGCAATACTCGAGTACAGGTCGAACGAGTGTTTTGTAAGCTACCTTCTTTGTTGATGGACTACATTTTCTAAGGACTCTCCCAATGAATCTCAACCTGGTACCCACCTTACTGACAATTAATTTTATACGATCATTCCACTTCAAATTGTTCTGCACGCATACTCCCAGATATTTTACAGAAGTAACTGCTACCAGTTTTTGTTCCGCTATCATATAATCGTATAATAAAGGATCCTTCTTTCTATGTACTCACAATACATTACATTTGTCTACGTTAATGGTCAGCTGCCACTTCCTGCACCAAGTGCCTATCCTTTGCAGATCTTCCTGCATTTCGCTACAATTTTCTAATGCTGCAACTTCTCTGTATACTACAGCATCATCCGCGAAAAGCCGCACGGAACTTCCGACACTATCTGCTAGGTCATTTATATATATCGTGAAAAGCAATGGTCCCATAACACTCCCCTGTGGCACGCCAGAGGTTACTTTAACGTCTGTAGACAACATGCTGTGTTCCGTTTGCTAAAAACTCTTCAATCCAGCCACACAGCTGGTCTGATATTGCGTAGGCTCTTACTTTGTTTATCAGGCGACAGTGCGGAACTGTGTCGAACGCCTTCCGGAAGTCAAGAAAAATTGCATCTACCTGGGAGCCTGTATCTAATATTTTCTGGGTCTCACGAACAAATAAAGCAAGTTGGGTCTCACACGATCGCTGTTTCCGGAATCCATGTTGATTCCTACAGAGTAGATACTGGGTTTCCAGAAATGACATAATACGTGAGCAAAAAACATGTTCTAAAATTCTACAACAGATCGATGTCAGAGATATAGGCCTATAGTTTTGCTCATCTGCTCGACGACCCTTCTCGAAAACTGGAAATACCGGTGCTCTTTTCCAATCATTTGAACCTTCCGTGGCTCTAGAGACTTGTGGTATACGGCTGTTAGAAGGGGAGCAAATTCTTTCTTTATGTTTCAAACACATGCAAGCTGAAGGGTGCCCCCTTATAGTGGAAGAAAATTACAATAGAGAAAAGAAAAGAAGGGAAGGAGAATCTTTCTAGTGATGATACAGGCTACAAACGGGGGGAAATCGACTGAAGCAAGTGTCTTTTACAAAGGGCAGATTGTTATGGCCTGGCACCTAGAATGGTAATTTAGGAAATGGTGAAGCTGATTGGCTGTACATGTGCTACTGTCATGAGCATCTGTGCAAAATGGTTAAAGGACTGTGAATAGGTGAACAGGTGTCAGATGTCTGTATCTCATCACAGAACTTGGAGGATGGAAGACTGCTAGCCCTGTAAAGCAGTACAACCAGCAATCTATGACAGATCTGATTAGAGACTACAATGATGGTGGAGGCAGGAGCAGTTCCCACACTGACCCAATGACATTGTCAGTAAGTGTTGCAGTGCGCACGGGGTCATCGAGATTCGATTGTGGATTGAGAGTAATTTGTTGCCTCATTGAACAAATTGTGTTTCTTTCTACACGAGGTCGATGTCTCGATACACTTTCATCCGAGAAAGTGGCTGCCCGAAACATACTCTGCAGCACGGACACAGGCCGGTGGAGCTGTACGAGGTGTGGCTAGAAAAAAACCGGACTAGTATTGGTGAAACAATAAAACGAATGCAATAAGGCTGAAAGTCGCGTGGCCTGTCACGTGACTCTCGCTCCGCCTACTGCTCGAGTTTCATCTGTGATGATGATGTTTGGTTTGTGGGGCGCTCAACTGCGTGGTTATCAGCGCCCGTACAATTACCCAATCTTTGCTCAGTCCAATTTCCCTACTTTCCTGGATGATGATGAAATGATGAGGACAACACAAACACCCAGTCATCTCGAGGCAGGTGAAAATCCCTGACCCCGCCGGGAATCGAACCCGGGACCCCATGCTCGGGAAGCGAGAACGCTACCGCGAGACCACGAGCGGCGGACAGTTTCATCTGCCACCTGCACTCAGTCTGCCCATGGCGTCTGTTTTAAGTAGTTGACGTTTTGTCTGTGCGTCGGAAAATGTTGAGTGTACAGAAAGAACAGCGTGTTAACATCAAATTTTGTTTCAGACTAGGAAAATCTGCAAGTGAAACGTTTGTAATGTTACAACAAGTGTACGGCGATGATTGTTTATCGCAAACACAAGTGTTTGAGTGGTTTAAACGATTTAAAGATGGCCGCGAAGACACCAGTGATGACACTCGCACTGGCAGACCATTGTCAGCAAAAACTGATGCAAACATTGAAAAAAATCGGTAAACTTGTTCGACAAGATCGCCGTTTAACAATCAGAGCAGTGTCTGAGTTAACAGGAGTTGACAAGGAAAGTGTTAGGCAGATTCTTCATGAAAGTTTCAACATGAACAAAGTGTGTTCAAAAATGGTTCCAAAGTGTCTCACAATTGAACAGAAGGAACGCCGAAGAATGATTTGTTCTGACATCCTGGAAAACATTGAAAGTGATCCCACCTTCTTACAAAATGTTATTACTTGCGATGAATCGTGGTTTTTTACTTACGATCCCGAAACTAAACGCCAATCGATGCATTGGAAAACTCCTGGTTCTCCACGACAAAAAAAAGCACGAATGTCAAAATCGAAATTCAAGGCAATGATGATTGTTTTTTTTTTTTTTTTGACATCAAAGGAATTGTGCACATTGATTGGGTACCAGAGGGACAAACAGTGAATCAGCATTACTACATTAGCGTCCTGGCTACCCTACGTGAGTGAGTACGGAGAAAACGGAACGATTTGTGGAGAAAAAAGTCACAGATCCTTCACCAAGACAATGCCCCAGCTCACAGTGCGTTGTCAGTGAAGACGTTTTTGGCAAAACACAACATTCCCATCTTAGATCATCCACCCTACTCACCTGATTTGGCCCTCTGTGACTTTTTTCTTTTCCCTAAAGTCAAGTCAGCTTTGAAAGGAACTAGATTTGAGACTGTTGAAGCAGTAAAAGAAAAAGCGACGGAAGTAATGTATGGACTTACCGAAAATGATCTGCAGAATTGCTATGAACACTGGAAAATTCGTATGGAGTGGTGTAGAGACCGAGGAGGAGAGTACATTGAAGGAGATAACATGAAATTGTAAATAATTGTAAATAAATGTTTTTTCCAGCATCAGTCCGGTTTTTTTCTAGCCGCACCTCGTATTATGCTATGGCGGCAGTCAGCGTGGCTTTTGTGTGTTCTGCTGTAGTAATCAAGGGTGCCATGACAGCTCTGTACTCCGTGAATGTTGTTGAAAACCACGTGCACCCTCCAAGCTACATGTCTTTCACAGTGTCAATGGTACCTTCTGGCAGAAAAAGTGTCCACGTTACGAGGCCAGAATCGTGCTATAGTGGTTTGAGAAGCACGATAGTGAATTCACATTAATGCCTCAGTTGCCAAATTCGGCCGATCTGAACTCGGTGGAGGAAATGAGTGCTGCCTCCATACCAATGAACCGTCACCGCCATCCTCATCGTGATCTTGAGCAGTTTCCGGCCCCACACTAGGTCTCTTTGGCAAATAATACTCACCATCTAGTTCTGTTTTCGCAGCACCTTTCTGTGTTCACTCTAGTCCAGTCCTTTCCACTTTTTTCAACGCAATCCTTCACACCTTTCAGCCATCTATCCACTTGTCTTCCTCTCAGTAATTTCCTTCGTGTCTTCGTTTCGTGTATCTATTTGGGAATCCCCTTGTTTTCCATTCTCTTTAGGTACACGTACTATTTTAGCCTCGAAACAAAAGAAAAATTCGGAGTAGGTATTAAAATCCATGGAGAAGAAATTAAAACTTTGAGTTTTGCCGATGACATTGTAATTCTGTCAGAGACAGCATGGGACTTGGAAGAGCAGTTGAACGGAATGGATGGTGTCTTGAAGGGAGGATATAAGATGAACATCAACAAAAGCAAAACGAGGCTAATGGAATGTAGTCGAATTAAGTCGGGTGATGTTGAGGGTATTAGATTAGGAAATGAGACACTTAAAGTAGTAAAGGAGTTTTGCTATTTGGGGAGCAAAATAACTGATGATGGCCAAAGTAGAGAGGATATAAAATGTAGACTGGCAATGGCAAGGAAAGCGTTTCTGAAGAAGAGAAATTTGTTAACATCGAGTATAGATTTAAGTGTCAGGAAGTCATTTATGAAAGTATTTGTATGGAGGGTAGCCATGTATGGAAGTGAAATATGGACGGTAAATAGTTTGGACAAGAAGAGAATAAAAGCTTTCGAAATGTGGTGCTACAGAAGAATGCTGAAGATTAGATGGGTAGATCACATAACTAATGAGGAAGTATTGAATAGGATTGGGGAGAAGAGAAGTTTGTGGCACAACTTGACCAGAAGAAGGGATTCGCTGGTAGGACATGTTCTGAGGCATCAAGGAATCACCAATTTAGTATTGGAGGGCAGCGTGGAGGGTAAAAATCGTAGGGGGAGACCGAGAGATGAATACACTAATCAGATTCGGAAGGATGTAGGTTGCAGTAGGTACTGGGAGATGAAGAAGCTTGCACAGGATAGAGTAGCATGGAGAGCTGCATCAAACCAGTCTCAGGACTGAAGACCACAACAACAACATTTCTATCGTGCCCTGCAAGGGTTTTTCTTTCACTATTTCTTTTACTCTTTCCAGCCTCGTCCTGTCTCTCCTTATTAGTCACACCCCACTCCTGAGGAACTTAATTTCAGATGCCTGTAATGTGCTTACATCTCATTTCTTCATTATTCATGTTTCAGATGCACAGGTCAGTATTAGCATGTATTGACTTCTGACTATTACTTATTCGTCATTTTATGGGGCATCTTTGTGTGAAACTGGGCTGCTAACACTTCACAGGAATGCTTCTGCCTGTGTGCCACATTCACTGATCTCTTTCTCATTTCTTCCATTTTCCTCTGTCACACTTCCCAAGTATTTGACACTTGCTATCTTCTTCAATTGTTCACCTCCAGTCCTTATTCCACTAGCTGGTCTACCTTTCTTTCTAGCTGTGATGACGATCTCACATTTGATTACATTAAATTTCATCCCATACTATCTCACAGTTTCTTCCCAAGTACCTAGTTGTTCCTGAATTTCCTTCTCCCCGTTTTCCTAGACCACCGAGTCATCTGTGACGACCACTGCCTTCATCTCGTCTTCTCCAGTTTTTACTGCCGTCTCAGTCATTATCTCATCCAAAACCACCATGAAGAGGAGACGCAAAAATGCACTGCCTGTTTCTTACTGTGAACCTCCGGACCATAATTTATGAGAATCGTGTGACCTGCGTATAAACATCTGGTGCCACGTACCTCTGATAACCTTCTTTATTCCCCCACGACGATAACATGGAGGGGGGGGGGGGGGGTTGGTGCAGGAGGGTGCTTACAGCAACACTATGCCACTCTTCAGCTGAGTGAGTGATACATTTTTATTATCTGTTCCATATTTTATTAGTTTTGGACTGACATCTCGTGGCAGTAATGGGAGCTACGAACTGGTCAAGTACAGAGGAGGCAGTATCTGCATCTACATCTACACTCTGCAAAACACCGTGAGATGCACGGTAGAGGGTACACCACATTGTACCAGTTATTAGTGTTTCTTTTCATTCCATTCATATATGGAGCGCAAGAAGAATGATTGTTTGAATGTCTTTGTACATGAAATATTATGTGAGCAATACATATGGGATTGTAGTATGTTCCTAGAGTCATAATTTAAATCTGGTTCTTGAAACTTTGTTAATAGATATTTGTGTGTGTCTTCGAGTGTTCCACTTCAGTTGCTTCAGTATCTCTGTGGCACTCTCCTATGGATTAAACAACCCTGTGACCATCCATGCTGCTGTTCTCTGTATACGTTCAATATATTCTGCTAATGCTATTTGGTATGAATCCCACACACATGAGCAACATTGTAGAACCAGTGATTTGTAAGCAATCTCCTTTGTAGACCGATTGCACTTCCACAATAGTCTACTAATAAACCAAAGTCTACCACTTGCTTTACACACGACTGAACCTATGTGATCATTCCATTTCATATCCCTACATAGTGTTACATCCAAGTATTTGCGTGAGTTGGCGAATTCCTACAGTGACTCATTGATATTATATTTATGGGATACTATGTTTTTTCCATTTTGTGAAGTGCAAAATATTCCATTTTTAATCATTTAGAACAAGTTGCCATTCTCTGCACCAAGTTGAAATCTTATCAAGATCTGACCGAATATCTATGCGTCTTCTTTCAGATACTACTTCATTATAGATAATTGCATTATCTGCAAAAAGACTGATTTTACTATTAGCATTATCTAAAAGTTCATTAATATACAACATGAACAGCAAAGTATTTCCCTGGGGTACACCTGAAGTTACTTCTACATCTGACGATGACTCTCCATCCGAGATAACATGTTGCATCCTCCCTACAAAAAAAGTTCTGTGTTGTAACCGCGACCAGAACGGTTACAGGGGGCAGAGAAAGTGTACAATATATTCTGCTAATGCTATTTGGTATGAATCCCACACACATGAGCAACATTCTAGAACCAGTCACACAAGTGATTTGTAAGCAATCTCCTTTGTAGACCGATTGCACTTCCCCAATAGTCTACTAATAAACCAAAGTCTACCACTTGCTTTACACACGACTGAACCTATGTGATCATTCCATTTCATATCCCTACATAGTGTTACATCCAAGTATTTGCGTGAGTTGGCCAATTCCTACAGTGACTCATTGATATTATATTTATGGGATACTATGTTTTTTCCATTTTGTGAAGTGCAAAATTTTCCATTTTTAATCATTTAGAACAAGTTGCCATTCTCTGCACCAAGTTGAAATCTTATCAAGATCTGACCGAATATCTATGCGTCTTCTTTCAGATACTACTTCATTATAGATAATTGCATTATCTGCAAAAAGACTGATTTTACTATTAGCATTATCTAAAAGTTCATTAATATACAACATGAACAGCAAAGTATTTCCCTGGGGTACACCTGAAGTTACTTCTACATCTGACGATGACTCTCCATCCGAGATAACATGTTGCATCCTCCCTACAAAAAAGTTCTGTGTTGTAACCGCGACCAGCACGGTTACGGGGTGGCCGAGAAAGCGTTCAATATATTCTGCTAATGCTATTTGGTATGAATCCCACACACATGAGCAACATTCTAGAACCAGTCACACAACTGATTTGTAAGCAATCTCCTTTGTAGACCGATTGCACTTCTCCAATATTCTACTAATAAACCAAAGTCTACCACTTGCTTTACACACGACTGAAACTATGTGATCATTCCATTTCATATCCCTACATAGTGTTACATCCAAGTATTTGCGTGAGTTGGCCAATTCCTACAGTGACTCATTGATATTATAGTTATGGGATACTATGTTTTTTCCATTTTGTGAAGTGCAAAATTTTCCATTTTTTAATCATTTAGAACAAGTTGCCATTCTCTGCACCAAGTTGAAATCTTATCAAGATCTGACCGAATATTTATGCATCTTCTTTCAGATACTACTTCATTATAAATAATTGCATTATCTGAAAAAAGACTGATTTTACTATTAGCATTATCTAAAAGTTCATTAATATACAACATGAACAGCAAAGTATTTCCCTGGGGTACACCTGAAGTTACTTCTACATCTGACAATGACTCTCCATCCAAGATAACATGTTACATGTTGCATCCTCCCTACAAAAAAGTTCTGTGCTGTAACCGCGACCAGAACGGTTACAGGGTGGCCGAGAAAGCGCGGCGGGACCAAACGGAGAGCGGCCCACGAACAAACAAATGAACGGAAAGGACGGACACGAAACGATGACGGACGATCGAGAGAGACCTTACGAGAACAACAGGCAAGAAGCAATGGAGTGACAGAGACAACCAAACGAATCCGAGACATCCACTAGTAATGACGCACGCAACGATTAGACTCGCTGCCCGAGCAAGAGGCAGGCGCTTAAATAAACGATTGGGGGCGCTGCTACTGGCCGCTGGGACCACGTGTTCCACTGTGGCGCCCTCACACCAAATGTGGGCCAGGAGGTGCGCACCACCACGGCTTACGGCACGATGGTGCAGAGACCTCCAGGGGTCTTCGACGTCCGTGACGTCTGGCGCGGATTCAAATTCCGCAGAGCGCAGTACCAGATTCTGAGTCCGGTCACAAGTTTTTCTCAATACCCTGTACGATCGTACTTTTGACAATAAATGTAGGTGTGGTGCCGAGTCAAATGCTTTTCGACACTTGAGAAATAACTGCATCTACCTGATTGCCTCGCTCAAAAGCTTTCAGTATGCCATGTGAGAAAAGTACGAGTTGAGTTTCACATGTTCTATGTTTTTGGAATCCGTGCTGGTTGGCATTGAGGAAAATCATTCTGTTCAAGATACCTCATGACGTTTTAGCTTAGAATTTGTGCTAAGCTTCTACGACAAATAGATGCCACGGATATTGGACGGTAGTTTAGTGGATCACTTCTACTACTGTTCATGTAGACGGGTGTGACCTGTGCCTTTGTGCAGAAATTGGGCACAGTGTTTTATTCACGGGACCTATGACAGATTATACACTCCTGGAAATTGAAATAAGAACACCGTGAATTCAGTGTCCCAGGAAGGGGAAACTTTATTGACACATTCCTGGGGTCAGATACATCACATGATCACACTGACAGAACCACAGGCACATAGACACAGGCAACAGAGCATGCACAATGTCGGCACTAGTACAGTGTATATCCACCTTTCGCAGCAATGCAGGCTGCTATTCTCCCATGGAGACGATCATAGAGATGCTGGATGTAGTCCTGTGGAACGGCTTGCCATGCCATTTCCACCTGGCGCCTCAGTTGGACCAGCGTTCGTGCTGGAGGTTCAGACCGCGTGAGACGACGCTTCATCCAGTCCCAAACATGCTCAATGGGGGACAGATCCAGAGATCTTGCTGGCCAGGGTAGTTGACTTACACCTTCTAGAGCACGTTGGGTGGCACGGGATACATGCGGACGTGCATTGTTCTGTTGGAACAGCAAGTTCCCTTGCCGGTCTAGGAATGGTAGAACGATGGGTTCGATGACGGTTTGGATGTACCCTGCACTATTCAGTGTCCCCTCGACGATCACCAGTGGTGTACAACCAGTGTAGGAGATCACTCCCCACACCACGATGCCGGGTGTTGGCCCTGTGTGCCTCGGTCGTATGCAGTCCTGATTGTGGCGCTCACCTGCACGGCGCCAAACACGCATACGACCATCATTGGCACCAAGGCAGAAGCGACTCTCATCGCTGAAGACGACACGTCTCCATTCGTCCCTCCATTCACGCCTGTCGCGACACCACTGGAGGCGGGTTGCACGATGTTGGGGCGTGAGCGGAAGACGGCCTAACGGTGTGCGGGACCGTAGCCCAGCTTCATGGAGACGGTTGCGAATGGTCCTCGCCGATACCCCAGGAGCAACAGTGTCCCTAATTTGCTGGGAAGTGGCGGTGCGGTCCCCTACGGCACTGCGTAGGATCCTACGGTCTTGGCATGCATCTGTGCGTCGCTGCGGTCCGGTGCCAGGTTGACGGGCACGTGTACCTTCCGCCGACCACTGGCGACAATATCGATGTACTGTGGAGACCTCACGCCCCACGTGTTGAGCAATTCGGCGGTACGTCCACCCGGCCTCCCGCATGCCCACTATACGCCCTCGCTCAAAGTCCGTCAACTGCACATACGGTTCACGTCCACGCTGTCGCGGCATGCTACCAGTGTTAAAGACTGCGATGGAGCTCCATATGCCACGGCAAACTGGCTGACACTGACGGCGGCGGTGCACAAATGCTGCGCAGCTAGCGCCATTCGACGGCCAACACCGCGGTTCCTGGTGTGTCCGCTGTGCCGTGCGTGTGATCATTGCTTGTACAGCCCTCTCGCAGTGTCCGGAGCAAGTATGGTGGGTCTGACACACCGGTGTCAATGTGTTCTTTTTTCCATTTCCAGGAGTGTAGTTCGACGTGGGGCTAAGTCCATGGCAAATGAAGGATAGTATCTGTTAGGGGTTCCATAGGGCCATGGAGCTTTGCTCAATTTTAACGATTTCACCTGTTTCTGAACACCACTGACACTAATACTTGTTTGATTCATCTTTTCAGTGGTAGAAGTATCACATTGGGGCAATTTTCCTGGCTTTTCCTTTGTAAATAAACATTTGAAAATGGAGTTAGGAATTTCAGCTTTTGTTTTTCTACTCTGTATTTCAGTTCCTGTCTCATTCACTAGGGACTGGACACTAACTTTGGTGCCACTAACAGCCTTTACATAAGACCAGAACTTCTTTGGGGTTTGTGAAATGTCATTTAACAATATTCTGCAATGATAGTCATTGAAGGCATCACATTCCTCTCTTGACAGCCAAATGCATTTCATTCAGCATTTCTCTATCTGCATCCTGACACTTTGTTTTACACCTATTATGCAGTAATCTCTGTCACTTTATAAGTTTCTCGACAGTGACTGTATACTACGAAGGTCCCTCTCATTACGAACTGTTCTACTGGGTACATACAGGGTGTTTCAAAAATGACCGGTATATTTGAAACGGCAATAAAAACTAAACAAGCATGATAGAAATACACCGTTTGTTGCAATATGCTTGGGACAACAGTACATTTTCAGGCAGACAAACTTTCGAAATTACAGTAGTTACAATTTTCAACAACAGATGGCGCTGCAAGTGATGTGAAAGATATAGAAGACAACGCAGTCTGTGGGTGCGCCATTCTGTACGTCGTCTTTCTGCTGTAAGCGTGTGCTGTTCACAACGTGCAAGTGTGCTGTAGACAACATGGTTTATTCCTTAGAACAGAGGATTTTTCTGGTGTTGGAATTCCACCGCCTACAACACAGTGTTGTTGCAACAAGACGAAGTTTTCAATGGAGGTTTAATGTAACCGAAGGACCAAAAAGCGATACAATAAAGGATCTGTTTGAAAAATTTCAACAGACTGGGAACGTGACGGATGAATGTGCCGGAAAGGTAGGGCGACCGCGTACGGCAACCACAGAGGGCAACGCGCAGCTAGTGCAGCAGGTGATCCCACAGCGGCCTCGGGTTTCCGTTTGCCGTGTTGCAGCTGCGGTCCAAATGACGCCGACGTCCAGGTATCGTCTCATGCGCCAGAGTTTACGCCTCTATCCATACAAAATTCAAACGCGGCAACCCCTCAGCGCCGCTACCATTGCTGCACGAGAGACATTCGCTAACGATATAGTGCACAGGATTGATGACGGCGATATGCATGTGGGCAGCATTTGGTTTACTGACGAAGCTTATTTTTACCTGGACGGCTTCATCAATAAACAGAACTGGCGCTTATGGGGAACCGAAAAGCCCCATGTTGCAGTCCCATCGTCCCTGCATCCTCAAAAAGTACTGGTCTGGGCCGCCATTTCTTCCAAAGGAATCATTGGCCCATTTTTCAGATCCGAAACGATTACTGCATCATGCTATCTGGACATTCTTCATGAATTTGTGGCGGTACAAACTGCCTTAGACGACACTGCGAACACCTCGTGGTTTATGCAAGATGGTGCCCGGCCACATCGCACGGCCGACGTCTTTAATTTCCTGAATGAATATTTCGATGGTCGTGTGATTGCTTTGGGCTATCCGAAACATACAGGAGGCGGCGTGGATTGGCCTCCCTATTCGCCAGACATGAACTCCTGTGACTCCTTTTTTGGGGACACTTGAAAGACCAGGTGTACCGCCAGAATCCAGAAACAATTCAACAGCTGAAGCAGTACATCTCATCTGCATGTGAAGCCATTCCGCCAGACACGTTGTCAAAGGTTTCGGGTAATTTCATTCAGAGACTACGCCATATTATTGCTACGCATGGTGGATATGTGGAAAATATCGTACTATAGAGTTTCCCAGACCACAGCGCCATCTGTTGTTGAAAATTGTAACTACTGTAATTTCGAAAGTTTGTCTGCCTGAAAATGTACTGTTGTCCCAAGCATATTGCAACAAACGGTGTATTTCTATCGCTGTTCGTTTAGTTTTTATTGCCGTTTCAAATATACCGGTCATTTTTGAAACACCCTGTATCTACAGTGTATGGTCAACTATTCTTTTAAACTTAAGCCAGAGTTCCTCTACACGCTCCTGTCCTGTGCTGAAAGTTTCAAGTTCCTCACTGAGATATGACACTACTCACTTTTTATCTGGTTTATTGAACATAGATATCTTCCTGCTTGTTTTAGTTGTCCTTTGCATCACGGTCACTGATACCAGTTTCAATGTGGACATCTTCAAAAAGGTCAGGTCTATTTGTTGCCACTAGATCCAATATATTTTCATCACGAATGGGATTCCTAACTATCTGTTCTAGGTGGTCGTCAGAGAAGGCATTTGGTAAAGTTTCACAGGCTGTCTTATCACGCCTGCCACTAAGAAAATTGTAATTTTCCCAATTAATTGTTGGAGGATTAAAGTCTCCACCAGCGATTACGGTATTACAGGGGAACTCACATAAAAATTGACTGAGGTTTCCTCTAAAGTTTTTGGTTACATCAGGAGATGTAGACGGGTCCAGTTGTCATTTTATGCCCACGCTTGATGCTGAGTCTTGGCCAAACAATCTCACATGCAGCTTCAATTTCTACCTCGGTGCATTTGAGTTTCTCGTTTACTGCGATCAATACACCACCTCCGTATCCCACTTGCCTATCCTTTCGATATAGACTTAAATTTTCCCCCAAAATCTCACTGCTATCAATTTCGTGTTTCAACCAGCTTTCTGTACCTCGTATTATGTGAGCTTCACTGCTTCTCACGAGTGCTTCAAACTCTGGCACTCTGTTGCAAACGCTTCGGCAGTCTACATTAGGATTTTAATACTCTCACCTGTGGGAAGCATTTATTTCGATCTTACACTGACACTTCTGGGTTTCCTACAGCTATCGTTACCTGGACTGCGAGGAGAGTCGCCACAATTAAAAAACCCTCGTGTGCACCTCACGTACATTCAGCTTCCCGAGTAGGAGCCTTCGATGTGTAGTGCACACCTGCCCTACGTAAAATTATCGACCCTATGTCGCATTCCGTGAAGTAGCAGCCTAGTTTCTCACAGAACCTTCGAAGTCTCCGGTTCGGTCCTTCCACTCGACTCAAAACCGAAGGGCTATGATCGGTTCTCGTGACAGTGCTGCAAATATTGAGCTTCGTTGAAACTCCACGTGCGAGGCGGTCTTCTCGACCGTCTCTGCCAGTCGGTGGAATGATCTGAGAATAACCTGAGAGGTCAGATGATGGGCATAATTTTTCCAACGTGAGCCACAATCTGCAGTTGACTGCACCCTGTTCCCTCAACGATTCCCGGAACAGCCTTGTCGAGATGTAGAATGAGGCCTTCAGGCATACACACTGAGTGTCCTCTCCTGACCCTTCCTGCCATTTCCCTGAGGTGTACCGTAATTGACCGTAAATTTTAGCCACCAAAGATTAATAGGCCCCTACCCTGTTGCGTTTGCTTCCTCCCAAAACTGGTGGAGTGAGTGCTACTGGCTCAGTTTCAGTGGAAGACAGCACCTCAAACTTGTTGGTTAGAGGAATGGGAACAACACTCTGAATCCTTCCTGGTGCCCGTCCACCCTGTATGGGACATCTGGATCTACCACTGACACGCCAACAGCAATTGTGTGAACAAGTAATGACAGATCCTGTGCTTTCTGCAGAGCTGACAGGATCCACACGAGAGGTACTTCTGGTGCAGGTATCAAGGATGCACAACTCTCGGAAGCTCTTCCGACACACCGATTCGCAGTAGTTGCCAATCGCTTGGCAGCAGTCAGGGCGATTTCCAGTTGTTTGCTCAACCGACTCATACCACCTTCAAGAACAGTATAACACTCGTACTGATAACTTATGAAAATACAGTTTTGTAAGCGTCCGTAGATTCTTAAAATAATCTATTTGTCATTATATTGTATTGTGTTATATTTTATTGATCCAGGCAATCATAGTATTGTACAGTTGTACATATGATATTGGACAGGTCAAGAGAGCATATTTACAAGTAATTTTTACAAATTGATTTTTACATTATTTTGTAGCGAGGAGATTATCTATCTTAAACAAAATAGTCAATAGAAATCATAGAATTGTACGGTTGTACATATGATATTGCGCAGGTCAAGAGAACATATTTGCAAGTAATTTTTAATAAATTGGTTTTACATTATTTTGTAATGAGGAAATTATCCATCTTTAACAAAACAGTAAATACAAATGTGGTATAGTAAAATACAAACAGCCAATACAAATATAATAGTAAAATAATCCAGTATATTTCATAGACATGCAAAGTATATAATAATCCAGTATATTTCATAGACATGCACAATATATAATTTTCAGACCTAATTGAACATTTATTAGAAAATTGTTTACAATTTTAACCCCTTTAAAAAAAAATGATCAACTGCATAAAAGCATTGGTCCAATAGATATTTTGTTAACTTATATGTGAAGGCTCTTGTGTTCTTCGTTGCTTTGATTTCATTTGGTAAATTATTATACATTTGTATCCCCACATTTAAAACACATTTTTGGTAATAGGTAGTTCTGGACTGAATCATATGTCTAGGTCAGATTGCTGCCTTGTTGCTTAGTTATGAACACCTCCATTGAATTTTAATGTGCAGTCACTGTTTAACAGGTATGACTTGACAAATGAGACGATATCATAAATGTAAGCAGAGGGCAGTGTCATAATGCCATTTGTTTTGGAATGTTGTCTACATCATTCGTTATGTCTTAGGTTACATATTATGCGTATTGCCTTTTTTTGAAACTTCCTGGCAGATTAAAACTGTGTGCCCGACCGAGACTCGAACTCGGGACCTTTGTCTTTCACGGGCACTTCGAGTCTCGGTCGGGCACACAGTTTTAATCTGCCAGGAAGTTTCATATCAGCGCACACTCCGCTGCAGAGTGAAAATCTCATTCTTGCCTTTTTTTGCATTTTGAAAATATATCTACCCCCAGGTGAGTTCCCCCAAAATATGATTCCATATTGTAATGTAGAGTGGAAGTAAGCATAATATACCTGTATGAGAACAGATTTGTCATGTAATTGTACAATGAAATGAGAACAATTGTTTTTAACTAGGACACGCCTACTGTTCTCAAAAATTTTAAAAGAGCGCAATTAAGTTTAAGCTTGCAATAGACGATAAAAGTAGGAGTTTATTGCGGCACTCGAGAATGGTCGAAAATTCACAACATATCACAATACAAACGGGAATCAATAGAACAATCAATAAAAGACTACGCAGAAACGACGCGAACAGTAAAATTTGGCTTTTACATATAAATGAACGTGCGTATCGCACGGATTTTTCACCTGGCTTGTTCTGTGGACACTTCTATTAAACTGGCGTGCCACGGAAAAACACGGCAGCGTGAGTTTATCTCAATAAAAATCACTAAAATGTGCAGGACAAACAAAGCACATCTTCTGCTTGTACCTTTATGCCGTATTCGCGTGGTGTCATTGACATGTGCGCATTTCACGTGACTGACTGTACACTTTCTTCCACACTGCTTGCTTTGCACAAGTGCATGCTGAAAAGTAATGTCTCCAGATTTTTTATGTGAAAACTCTCAAAACTTTTTAAATAAAGCAAACGTTATTAACATTCTACATCTTTATTATTTATGTCCACGTATTTTCAGCCCTCCACCACTAGAGAGCTCCAAATTATAACATATAACACTGTGGAGTGTAACATTACTCGAAGGCGCATGCGAAACAGTGTGCCGTAATCGAGTTTCATATTCGAAGAGTTTTTCTACACACCGAGCACCCCTCCCCGTCTGCACGATAATGTCAGTTCACACACGAACACTGTGACATCAGCAACCAATCATTTCGGCCCCTTCCGATTTCTGCCCGTTTTCAAAGCTTAACGAACACAAGGACTTTATTTTGATAGTGATGAAGCAGTGCAAACAGAGGTGAGGTTGTAGCTCCGCCAACAAAGCCAAACATTCTACACTGAAAGTAAGAATAAACTGGTCTCTTTTTGGGAGAAATGTGTCCCATGCCAGATCCTCAACCTGTCAAACTTTGTCAATCCAATACCATTTCTCAGAAGTTTCATATCACAAGCTGGTATTTTGCTTCTCTCTTCCTTTCATTTCCTAGGTATCCAAGGCACACGTCAGGATTGAAACGTAGTACACTCGATACACAACTTTTTTGCTGTTTTGGCTATAGCCTTGTTCCACGTCAGACTTCTGACAATCCTCCAGAAAGCTTCTGTTTGTCTTCCCCCTGCTCATTTATTTCTCTGTCGTTTCTTCCATTTTCCTGTATTATACTTCCCACATACTTGAAACTCTCCATGTTCCTCAGTTGTTCCCCACCCATTGTTATTCCAGCTGTGACTCTCCCCTCCTTTCTGGGTGTGTTATTCATTTCACACTTACTTATGCTAAAATCCATCCCACATCCTTATACTATTTGTTACTCTAAGTCCAACAGCTCCTGCACTTCCTCCTCCTTGTTCCCCCACACCACCAAATTATTGGCAAATACCATTACTTTCATCTTTCCTCCTCCAGTTCCTTGTTGGTCACTATCTAATCCATCACCACAGCAAAGATCAATGGCGAGAGTGTGCTCCCCTCTCTTGAGCCGTTCTTCCATCCCGCCATGCTGTTCTTTCTCCTCCCACCCTTACACAGCTCAGCCCCCCCCCCCCTCCCCCCTGTTGTAGATTCCTCTCATCCTCCATATAGTTTGCATTTCTATTCCTCTATCTTTAGGGACTTCTATACTTTGTTTCTGCACACACACCATTACATATTTGTTTAGTAGGCTATGAGAAGATTTATTCCACAATGAAAGTGATGTTCCTGTGCCTTACAGCAAAAATTAGATCTACTTCAGATGTCCTGCTCCGAAGCCACGCTGTCAATCTCTCGTCCTCATTTCCACTATTGTCCAAATTTGTCTTTCCAAAACTTTCCCAGGGTTCTTTGTACAACTGTAATAAAATGTAAATAATAAATTTCTAAGTGTTACTCGTGTTTTGTTAGTTTATATCTCGACCTGTACTATTGAATGAATGTGTGGAACTCTATCCAAACCTGCACCTATTATGAGAACAGTTAATGAAATACTTGAATGTCTTGTGTCATACCGAACCCTTTAAAGTTCATCAGTCAAATAATCACATAATGGTTCTTTGTGAAACTCTTGTGGAAAGAAATCAGAGAAGGAATTGTTACTGGTGTAATCTAGTAGAGTAGTCTTCATGAGACCTGACATAAACCAATGCAGAAAAAGAGAAGTTTCATTTTCTTCTGAGCTGTTAATGGGACATTAATACTGCAATCTTCCTTCCTTCCTCTAATTCTCTTTTATTGTCTCAGGTTTAAAATAAAACTGCTCCATATTACAGGCACCACTATTCTTAATACTATTTCATAATATTACTTACAACGCTGTAGGAAAATGTAGGTTGCTACTTACTGTAAAGATGACACGTTAAGTTGCAGACAGGCACAATTAAAAGACACTTACACAAAGCTTTCGATCACAGCCTCCAACAGCACAAGAGAAACATGTACCATTCACAGCCACAGGCAAGCACACCTCACGCACACATGACCACCAACTCTGGCCTGAGCCTACATTGTTGATATTCCTACCTAGAGTTTCCATTGTTTCATAACATTATCTGATCTTCACACATTAGTCTAGAGTAGGTGCTGAAATAAAAGACAATCAGCTGAGGTCCTTTCTGCTGAATATGGTATATTTTGATTGAACTTATTAATTTTTGCCCATAGTTCCAGCAAAAAAAAAAAGCATATATTTTCTGTTATTATTATAATATGTTCTATTCTATTATACAATTTTCATCATATAACATGATCAGTAACTACAACCTATATTAATATTGTCCTTAAAATTTGTACTTGCTGAACCTGTCAACTACTGTCATTCATTTTTGTGGTAAAAAATTAGTAGTTTCATTTTAACTCAATGGCCATGCAAAAAATTCATCATAAAACTATTCATATTTAGCAAAACAATTTCTTCACATAACTCAACTTGACAGATTCTTACTGCATCATCTTTCACGGTTGCATCCAGGGGAGGAATATTTATTCTTCCAGTATTTCAGCTGTTAACCATACAGCCATCTTCTAGCTATGTTGGTGACTAAAATTATTATTTGGTGTTTGTTTTCTTAATTACTTCACTGAATATCGTTATATGTCACGTGGTGCACATCAGTAACCGACTCACTTCAAAGATGGGCGAACAGCGAGGCGTTACGTTTCACCCTGGCAGAGTAACGTGTAACCCCACATCCACCTTGCTGACGAATGATGTTCCTGATCTGTAAACAGTTTCGATATTTAGGAGAGCACAACTGTCGTGAAAATCTGTCATCGTTTTTTCGCGTTCGGTCAGTCACCTCGAGGGAAGACACGTGTCTCCGAGGTGGGACGACGACCGCATTAACTTGACGAGTGGCAGTACCTGTGGTGGCGTCGGTGCGCGCTCCACGGAGGTCGACGCCCAGCTCGGAGCAGCACATCGACCCTCGAACGAGGGCCAGAGAGCACAATGGGGAAGGCGACTGTAGCAAACCAATGAACCCATTTCAAATGCACTCACTGTCGTTTGTGTACTGGGCCGTCAAGTTTACGTCTGTATTCTTATAAGAGCCATATACGTTACGTCCCTGTATCGAGAAAGTTTCGTTCGGAAGATATTGTTTTTGAAGAATATATGGAGAATGCTACAGAAGAAATTCTTTGTATTTAGTTACTAGTATGTACTGTTTAACGGAACCATCTTACTTCCAGCATTATTGCAGACTGGAGATGAAAAGAAGTCTGACAGATTTCCACAGGCACAGTCAAGAATTTCAGCAAATTATAGCTCAGTCCAAATCAGCGCGCCAAGAAAATAAGTACAGTCGAAGCAACAAACGTAACGGGAACATTCGAACAGTCGACAGCCGAAATATCGGATGAAGAAATATTGTAGTCCCGGATGTAAGCCTGAAAGACAATGGACTATTCTCCCCATCAGAAACACTTTACAAAACACTCGGCAGGTTATACTGGGCCACAGCCTGTCGGGTACTTTGCTGGTGTGTGGTCTGCAGCTGGGCCACTCTTATACCCAAACCTCCAAATGTCACACACATTGTATGTCAATACAGTATTCGATTTAGTTCGTACGATGTGCTGTCATCCAGCAGGATGGATGTAAATGTTAATTAAAAGTAACACTAGAACTACGAAGAACATCAAAAGTGTAGCTGTAAGTTACATGTAGCTTCTGTGGGGAAGTTGATACAGAGTTAGATATTCGTACCAAGTGTCCTGGGATCAAACCCCTTAACGACTAGGGTTTCTTTTTTTCCCTGTATTATATGTGAAAATGTTACATGGGACAACATGTTTATGACATGCAAAAGGGCTGTTTGGAGTTTACAGCAATGTTCTCTTGGCAGGCTGCTTTTGCTTCGTTTCTTTGAAAGTAGTAAACCTATAAAGTACATTTCTAGTTTCACAGAATATACTATCAAAACAGAAAAATAAAGAGACAATTGTGTTGCATGTGCAGAAGTAATAATAATAATAATAATAATAATAATAATAATAATAACTACCCGTGGAGGCCCGGGAAAAGAATAGGCCTCTGGTATGTTCTGCCAGTCGTAAAAGGCGATGAAAAGAACAAACCACTAATAGGGCTAACAACACCACATAACAAACCTGACATCATACTCACCAATAAAAAGAAGAAATTAACACAACTAATCAAAATATCCATACCCAATACAATAAATATACAGAAGAAAACAGGAGAAAAAATTGAAAAACACATCCAACTGGCTGAGGCAGTCGAGGACATATGGCACTGTTTTTAAACCACACATCTTTACAACACAGCGCAACATTCTCTTTCTTTGAAGTAAATCGGTCAACGACTTTAAGAGACAGTAACAATGTTTCCCAGAGCATCTTGTAAAAATTTGAAATAAAACGGTCAAGAACTTTTCGAGCTTTTCAGTAAGAATGTCTCGTCTTTATATAGCGGTATCGATATGCCAGATGTAGACTCGGTGACACTTTCGTAGAGCCTGTTTAACAAGGCTGATGTCCCTATCGCGAGGAAGGAAAGACTACAAGGCCTTTGTAATTTGTACACCAGTCACCCTTCCCTCTTGCACTCTAGATCCTATTTTTCTTGAGACAAAATGTATGTCTCAATGTCTTTTTGGACTGCACATCACTTTTTTCCCCTGCTAAGCAGGGTTCTGTCAATTCACAACAACACACAAAAACCAGTAATAATCCACACACTTGTAGCAAAATAGTGGGACGAGAAGAGTTAAATATGGAAGGTAGCCGCCTTCAGAGTTGCAGCTGGTACACGCAGAAAAGTCCTCAGCCACGGACTGAGATCCTTTCTCCGTGGAGTTACAAAACACGTGTGTCGATTCCTGTGCTCTGCGAGTGTGGACCAAGGTTCTTTGGTCGTAGTACGTTACATTAATCCTTAGGTGTTTTATTCTTAAAATAATTCAATTTCTCAAAAATAGTGTGTCGATTCCTGTGCTCTGTGAGTGTGGACCGAGGTTCTTTGGTCGTAGTATGTTACATTAATCCTTAGGTGTTTTATTCTTAAAATAATTCAATTTCTCAAAAATAGTGTCTGCTGCTCTTCCCGTGTGGGTTGATTCACATAGCTTTTCTATCACTACCGTACATATCAGCACTCATTCCATAGCCACGAGAGAGGACTTGTCTTACTCTACATCACACAAGTCGTATTCCACAGGTCCTGAAATGATCAACATCACAATGCTGGAAAGAACTCTAAGTTTAACTGAGACACAAATAACCAACACAATATTACAAAACAGCAGTGCCCTTCAGCACTAATATTAAACATTTTAAGAGTTTTTGTGAAGATTCTCTTCAGTTGAGTAGTAGTAGTTTTCTGGGAGAAAGCTCACACCATCACGTTTATGTTGTTTAGTACTTTTTGTCAGGACACAGAATACATACACTGTGATCAAAAGTATTCTGCCACCTGGCTGAAAGTGACTTACAAGTTCATGGCAACCCTCAATTGATAACGTCGGAATTCAATAAATATTGTGTTGGCCCACCCTTAGCCTTGATGAGAGCTTCCACTCTCGCAAGCATACGTTCAATCGGGTGCTGGAAGGTTTCTTGCAGAATGACATTCTTCATTCTTCACGGAATGCAACACTGAGGAGAGGTATCGATGTTGGTCGGTGAGGGCTGGCACGAAGTCGGTGTCCCGAAGCTTCCCAAAGGTGTTCTATAGGATTCAGGTCAGGACTCTGTGTAGGCCAGTGCGTTACAGGGTACGTTATTGTTGCGTAACCACTCCACCGCAGGCTGTGCATTAGAAAAAGGGGCTCGATCGTGTTGAAAGGTGCAATCGCCATCCCCAAATTGCTCTTCAACCGTGGAAAGCGAGAAGGTGCCTAAAACATCAATGAAGGCCTGTGCTGTCATAGTGTCACGCAAAACAACAAGGGGTGCAAGCTCCCTCCGTGAAAAACACGACCACACCACAACCCTACTTTTTCCAAATTTTACTGTTGGCACTCCACATACTGGCAGACAATGTTTACCGAGCATTCGCCACACCCACACCCTGTCATCGGATCACCACATTGTCTACGTCATTTGTCATTCCACATGTTTTTCAACTGTTCAATCGTCCAATGTTTACGCTCCTTACACTGAGCGAGGCATCGTTTGGCATTTACCGGCACGATGTGTGGCTTATGAGGAGCTGCTGGATCATGAAATTCATGTTTTCTCACCTCTTGCTGAACTGTCATAGTACTTGCTGTGGATCCTGACGCAGTTTGGAATTCCTGTGTGATGGTCTGGATAGATTTCTGCCTATTACACATTACGACCCCCTCAATGGTCGGCAGCCTCTGTCAGTTAACAGATGAGGTCGGCCTGTGTGCTTTTGTGTGGTACATCTCCCTTTATGTTTCCACTTCACTACCACATCGGAAACAGTGGGCCTAGGGATGTTTATGAGTGTGTAAATCTCACGTACAGACGTATCTGGCAGTAGGTAGAAGCACAATGCACCTAATATGAAAGAAATGTTTTTGGGGTGTCCGGATACTTTTGATCATATAGTGTATGTTTGCTTGCACAGTTGTTTCTGCACTAAAGTTAAGCTATAGTAGTCTTTGTTGAGGTTGGTTGTGGTCATTGTATAACATTGATGTTTTGATTACAACTGAGCATGTTAACAAATAAACGTATTATGAAACTGTTGTCAGAATGTCACACATTTCGAAGAAATTGCTGCAAGATGTTCTGGAACTAACGCCAGATGTCATCCTTATAATATGGTGAAACCAATATTGCAGTTAAGGTTGTCATCTACCTGCAGCTCTAAAACTAATCACTCACTTCTTGCATTTCATTGACTAGTCTGGAGTTCCAGGAAAAGTATTGAATTACAAGCACCAAGACCTGTTAAAATTTTGCTTTTGTAGCATTTAACATACTTCCTGTGACACACAAATTGTTGTTCAATTCTCCTACAAATTGAGGAATGCAAATTTGTGTTCAATTTTGATGTAATTGACAAACCTGGTATCTATAAGCACTCAATGCTACTGTAGATAAAAAGGATTAATAGGTAACTAAAAAGTAGATACTCAATTTGCCTTGTGCCATCCGTTACTGTTTTCAAACATTTCATTAACACACTTTTCAGTACTATGACTGGTATTTTTTATTTATATTCTTCTCTCATTTGCAAGGACTTCCGGAAAATGTTTGACTCTGTGCCCTACTGCAGATTCCTAACTAAGGTACGAGCATATGGGATTGGTTCCCAAGTATGTGAGTGGCTCGAAGACTTCTTAAGTAATAGAACCCAGTACGTTGGCCTCGATGGTGAGTGTTCATCGGAGGTGAGGGTATCATCTGGAGTGCCCCAGGGAAGTGTGGTAGGTCTGCTGTTTTCTTTCTAGATAAATGATCTTTTGGATAGGGGGGATAGCAATGTGCGGCTGTTTGCTGATGATGCTGTGGTGTACGGGAAGGTGGTATCGTCGAGTGACTGTAGGAGGATACAACATGACTGGACAGGATTTGTGAGTGGTGTAAAGAATGGCAGCTAACTCTAAACATAGATAAATGTAAATTAATGCAGATGAATAGGAAAAAGAATCCCGCAATGTTTGAACACTCCATTAGTAGTGTAGCGCTTGACACAGTCACGTCGATTAAATATTTGGGTGTAACATTGCAGAGCGATATGAAGTGGGACAAGCATGTAATGGCAGTTGTGGGGAAGGCGGATAGTCGTCTTCGGTTCATCGGTAGAATTTTGGCAAGATGTGGTTCATCTGTAAAGGAGACAGCTTATAAAACTCTAATACGACCTATTCTTGAGTACTGCTCGAGCGTTTGGGACCCTTTTAGGTCGGATTGAGGGAGGACATAGAAGCAATTCACAGGTAGGCTGCTAGATTTGTTACTGGTAGGTTTGATCATCACGCGAGTGTTACGGAAATGCTTCAGGAACTCGGGTGGGAGTCTCTAGACGAAAGGAGGCGTTCTTTTCGTGAATCGCTACTGAGGAAATTTAGAGAACCAGCATTTGAGGCTGACTGCAGTACAATTTTACTGCCGCCAACAAGACCACAAAGATTAGAGAGATTAGGGCTCATACAGAGGCATATAGGCAGTCATTTCTCCCTCGTTCTGTTCTGGAGTGCAACAGGGAGAGAAGATGCTAGTTGTGGTACGAAGTACCCTCCGCCACGCATTGTATGGTGGACTGTGAAATATGTATGTAGATGTAGATGAAAAAATCTGCAGCTTCAACCCATGTAAGATAGATAATTTATGTGTATCAGAAGACCCAAAATATAATCCTGTGGTATCTCGTGTCATTAGCACACTATATTTTACCCCACATGTAACTGCTTTGAACTAGAGGTTAGTTGTTCGCAAACAAATGGGTACAAAGGAATGGTTCACTGAAGTGCACAAGAGGACTGAGGATGACTTGTAAGGAACAGTTGCTCACCATTCCCTTTGGTTGCAGTCGGTCTCGTTCCCAGGAATGCTTATTCACACTTGACTTCGCCGGTGTCCTTTCCGCATCAGTCATTTGGCCATTTCATTCTTGTTCTCTCAGTTTTTTAAAATAATTATATAACTAACATAAAAGTTAAGTTGTATGTGATACATTTTTCAGGCAACAAAAAGAGAACTCTGCCTATCTTATCATCATTCTGATGAACTGTTGGAGACACATATATTACAAGTCAAGTTGTTTCCTTGCTTGATCAAGAAAAACAAGTAGCCATTCTTTTATTTGTAGATTTTTTTTAAACTTCTATTTGCATGATATAATGACTAGACTTTAATATGACTTAATGATTTTTTTTTTTTTTTTTTTTTTTTTTTTGCAATTTCCTTATTTCTTGCAAAACCAAAACATGAGAGTTAGGGTTTCTCTTTGGTGCCTCCTAGTTTAGTTTCTTTGGACAAAAATAAGTTGTGTGTGATTTCAGCTCAGTAAGGAAAGGAGAAGCAGTGCCCCTCCGCTTAAAAAAAAAAAGTTTAAAACTTTATTTACTTTTTATCACAAAAAATATTGTTCAGAAATTGTTTTTAACAAAATATTTTTTTTTACTTTCAACTTTATTAATAATGTAATGCTACATTACTTTAATAACAACCTACAAACTTATTTCTTAAGTGTGCGAGGCAAATATGATAAAGTCACATTTTAAGCACACATTCTTCCATAGTCTTTTTGCTCTGAAACCTTATGGGAATACCCAGACACAACCTGAGGTGTGTGTGTGTGAGTGTGTGTAGGGCATGATGACACCTTTATTTTCATACCACTGAAAAAAGCTATGTGGAGGATATTGTCACAAATCAAATGTATTTAAAGATACTCTGATATTAGGCCTATTAGAAATGAACTGTTCAATCCCATTAGTCATAATTTTTGGATTTGATCGATTCTTACTTGAAACCTTACATATTTTCATCTGCTGGTTCTTCACAATTTATCGCAGTTACTGTCTTCATTTCTGATTCAGAAGATTAAGGTGATGTGGAAAAGCAACCATAAAAGATTTTTCCATTTCTGTAAAATCACATGTAAGGTATCACTATTCAGGACCTGATATATGTAATATAAAGCTTTGAAAAAATTCAGAAATCTAAATACAGTGCTTTGACTTCTGAAGCAGCAAGAGATCATGCCGACTTACACACTGGTATGGAGAATACGAACAGAAAAAACTGCAGTCTTCTAGTGGTCATTTTGTTAGCATCGTGTGACGTGATGGAAGTTTCAAACTAGAAGTCTTAAACAGAATAACAAAAGGATCTAGCTTCTTCCAACAAGTACGAAATCTAATCTAGGACAAGGAAGTCCCTCTAAGAGCCAAACAGACCGTGTATAAAACTTATCTCCTGCCAATCATGACGTATAGTCTAGAGGCCTGTGTCCTAAATAAGAGAGAAGAGAGTCAAATACAAGCATGTGAAATGAAGTTCCTTAGGTCAGATCTACAAAGAACTAGGAGAAGGGGGGGGGGGAGGGAGGGAGGGAGAGTCAGGAATGATTATGTAAGGAGACACCTGCAGGTAACATTGACTAGAGGACAGGATGAGTGTTTTGAGACTAAAGTGGTTCGGTAATGTGAAGCGAATGCACCCGACTAACTCCACACCAGTATTTGGAGATTGAGGTACCAGGAAGAAGAACAATTGAGCAGCCTAGAAAGAGATGGACAGACCAGGTTAAGGAAGATCTCAAGAGGAAATGAGTACCATGGGATGTAGTGGAGAGGGGAAAGTTATGCCAGGACAGAAACCATTGGAGGCATATCGTTCACAGAGTTCCTACCCGGCTCGCTGGAAGGAAGTCCCGACGATGACTGTGGTCATAATTCAACTCCGTCACGAGATGACCTTTTTCAGTACGTAAATGGCTTTCACCATCCATCTCGCGTGATAGATCCCCTCAGAGCACGGAAAGATACTCAACGAGATGGTTTCTCAGTAAGAGATAGTGCGTCAAAACAAAAATCGTCAATACGATCCTCCCACATCTTATACCTCCACGGTATCTATGAGATATCTTTTTCCCAAATGTTTTTAACCAAAAACACATGCAGCTCTAACAGTAGTCATAATTTATGCTGTAGTGAAACTAATGATTTAATTAAAAAATCATTCAGCAGGAGTTTCACACACAACTTTTTTCTGTCCTCTTCTATGCAAAGGTAAATGACTGAAATATGCGTAAGCATTGAACTTTTCCTCTATTTTCAAGTACATTGGTGTGTAAAATTTATATTTCAAGCACGTTAATAGACAATTAATTGTTGAATTTCAAATTAGTTTCACTGTTGTCTGTTAATGGCAACCTGTGCTTACTCAGCTGTTTTATTTCTCAAGTAACTGATAACTGATTCCATACATGAACTGCCAGGTCACTTTCAAACAAATACTGATCAAAAACTGATATTTTTCGGCTGTAAAGATCTTCAAAGCAATGATGTGTGCTATGGCATGAAGGTTTTCAAGGAAAAAAAGTAGTTATGTTTATTTCACTTAGGAAGTTTCATTGATCTCAGAGCATATTTATGTATTTATCCCCTCTGTTGACACATATCTAATTTTAGCAAGCCGTTTCTCAGCTGCTATGTCAGAAGCTGTGATTATTCCAAATAAACCTTTACTTCTCACACATACACAGCATAACACTTCGATGCCGAGTTAATTTTCACGCTCTGCACATTGTATGAGTAAACAGTGTCGGTTCAATGCAAGCCAGATTATTTAAAGTTATTTCACGCTAGTAATGCAATCGCAAGTATATATTATTTTCTACGAATGAACTTAAAACGAAGACAATTTGCTCGCTACAATTACTAGCTTCCCTCAAAAGGAATGGCGGCTGGGGTGAATGGTCCGTGCTGTGTTGTAACTGGTTTTCCTAATTCCTACTTCCATTCGGTCTGCTCCGACACCTCTACCTGGCTTTTGGTCACTGGTCCCTCATGTCACACGAAAAATGTGATTCATTCAGCTAAGGAAATGAAGTAAATAATCTGTCCACATGAGGCAATCAACAAATGTACCATGCAGAAGGAATACTTGGCATACTTTATATTTTTTTCTTACAAATTTATTTAAAATCCACATAGGATGCGCAGTTAAATAAAGGGAAGGTGAACGAGTAAAAATGAATGGTTCAAAAAAAGAGGAGCCAGTGAACTGGTTCCCACAGATGAATGAGTATGCCCATCTCTACTTCAGAATGCTATGTGGTCAACACGGAACTCTTGCACTCCACTTTCTCTCGTGCCGATAAGGTACAAAACGTGAAGTACCACTCTTGTTAAGTAGCATATCAATTCTATTTTTAACAGATGTGTCCATCTTCTTCAGCACAATGAAACGAAACATATTACAAAATTATAGGAGGAAAATTTGTACTGAACACAACATAATTTGTGCCAATGAGGGTTGCGATCACAATATTTGTGTTTACAATTGACACAGTTGTATACTGTTTGCTCCAATTATCTATAATTTTTATTTATGGTTACAGTTCTATATATGAGGAGAAAGCTGGTGTTTTCATATGCAAGGAAAATCGGGTCAATTGCAAAAAAAAAAACGTAAATGAAGTCAAGTTCCACAACAGAAATTTTTGGCTTTTAATAACAAAAAAACAACAAAAGTATCAATATGTACAGTTTAACGATGTGCTATGTACAGAAAAAAGTTTGTTTTCATCGCCCACAAGAGGTGCACAATCTATGTACAAGTTTAGAATATATACTGGTATTTGGTTTGCAGGAATGATTCACAGTTTGAAAACACTGTGGAACTGATACAAAAGTAAATACTACATTTTATGCTAAAGGTAAAGTCAATGAAGAATGATAACAGTGGGAGCATTGAAACAGCTAATCTTTGGAACATGGGCAGTATATACTGTATAATAGAGTCACAATCACAGAGCTTTAGACAGGAAACTATCTTGCATCACTTACAAGAAGCATTTTAGAAGTGAACAGTGTTTGCTTTTCTTTACTATTTCCTTTCATTAATTTTGGATCACTGCATTCCTATTTTTAATAACATATTATCAGATTCAAAATTATCAATTTTGCACCGTACGGAAAAATAACGTTTGGCTGTATTTCTGTATTCGTACATCTGTGGCAGCTCAGTTGAAAGGACAACAGTATGAGGTGCAGAAAAAAGGTCATGTGAAGTAAAAAAAAAACTTAATACTGACATTTGCTCTGTCCTTTGTGGTTGCTGACACAGAATGCTTTTACCAGCATTAACTGAATGGTGGCATTATGAAATAATTATGGGCTACACGAGGTGTGTGAAACTGTAAAACTTTCCCCTGTGAACCTGCTGCAGAGAATCTCGAGTTACTTTCTTTTTAACATAATGTGTCAACAACCTTTAGGATAGCACAGAAAATAATGAGTGTAATCAACATTATAACAGTTTATTGCCTAATTTTATTGAAACTGTGGAATCCTCTTATTTGAAATTGGTAAAGTATACTCACATTGTCTAGACAAAATTAGAAAAATTAATTCCCATCACAAACTATGCTAGCTCCCACACAATAGAAGTGATTTTTATAGCTATTTTACAAATTGCAAAACTGTTGAAAAATTTGTAGTACGGAAAGGCCCGGTGTAAACAAGCACCAGTCTCGGTTCAAAGATCTGCGTAACAAAGGAGGAAGACTAACAGGAGAGACATGGAAACTTTTGACCCTGTACAAAGCAGAAGGCTGCATTCTGAACACTATAACAGAAATGAGTAGAGCTACAATACCACATCCATACAGAAGTGCCCATTATTTTGCAGAGCTCAAATACTGGACGTACGTGGTTTTGCAAGCATTTTCCAGGCCTCCAGTAATACAAAAGCTGCACCCTCCAGCTGCCATATTTTTTATGGGAAATTCCCACAACTTCCAACATCCACTGCAATCTGACAATAGCAATTCCAGTGAACAGCACAGCAATCTGATCGCAGGTACGGACTTTGAAGCATAAAAGCTGCTACACGTACCACGAGAGCAGGAAATTGCAGGACTATCACTTACAACAGGAGAGATTTCCATAGTACGATTCAGATTGGATAAAACATTTGTAGTCAACTTGCAGAGTAAAATGTGGATAAAAATTAGGTGACGCATTCAAATCAGACTGTGATAACTTTAACAGTGACTCTACACTCTTATGAGGGAAGTGCACACAAGACACTTCTTCAGCGATCTTTCACGCACTTTTAGTACGTACTTAGATATAACCAATGCCACTCTAGTATGAAGCACTTTGAGCATTTCTGGGACTGACGTACGTGTTACGAAGTTGTCAGATACCGTACGAGAGGGTCAGCTGTCTAGGAGCAACGTTACCATAACCAGCTAAGGTGAGAGACTACTCTACTCAAACCTACTCTGTTGCCTTCCTGTCTATTGATATTTTTTCCCCCAAATATTCCTCTAAAGACTTCAATATTGCAACAGATCAGATTTTTTGGAAAGCAGTAGAGCTCAAAAAAGGATCCTCAAGGAATCTACAATGGTCAGAATCACATATGCTGCGACTCTGAAAGGACCTGCTTAATCGGTTGCAAATATCGAAGCTTCTTAAATATTTGAGAATGAAAGTATGGAAGAGTGATTAGACGCTATCCTGCCCACAGGACAACTGACCTACGTACTGGTCTCCAGATGTGAAATTCACAACTTGCTGGTCACACCCACCCACTTTTGGCAACTACCCAGAAGCCAGACAATTTTGCCATTTCCTGTCCGAACTGCAGGAAAGATCGAAATTTTTCAAGTCGCAATATCCAGTAGAAAGAGTACGGAGATTACAAATCTAAGTTTGAGTAGGACATAAATGTGGCTACAGAACACTAAATGTCAGTAATTAGATTCAAATCGACCCCCAGAAACACTAGGAAAACCTTGAAACAGATCATATACTAATAAACTTTGACAAAGGGTCACAGACTTCCA
Organism: Schistocerca cancellata; assembly: GCF_023864275.1. Classification (NCBI taxonomy): domain Eukaryota; kingdom Metazoa; phylum Arthropoda; class Insecta; order Orthoptera; family Acrididae; genus Schistocerca; species Schistocerca cancellata. The sequence continues at coordinate 145,049,446 of NC_064636.1, read as the reverse complement.
GTAAAACTCTTACAAATCAACGCTTACAAATCAAATCTTAAGATGCTTGTGATAGAGATCTCTTCCATAAGAAGTTGGTGACAAACAGGCTATACCAAGACGAGCGACCAAAAAGAAAAGGCTCTCCTTGTGGATTGAGGAACGTAAGCAAACCCAATCAAACTCTGCGCTTCAAAGAAAATGAAGTTCACTGCCAAATATAACAGGACTTAACATGGTCCTCGATGGCCAGAAAATAATAATAATAATAATAATAATAATAATAATAATAATAATAATAATAATAATAGTAAGAAGAAGAAGAAGAAGAAGAAGAAGAAGAAGAAGAAATAATGATGGTGGTTGTTTTGAAAAGCATCTTTTTATTTCTAAATACAGATCAAATCCAACTTGCAGATTGCTTGGAGAATCTGGAGGTATTGAATGACTGTATATCTGATCTCTTATCAATGACAAGAAACTATGATAAGGAAATAAAACATCAAAATCTCCTTTGTTAAGTCTCGACAGCCAAACTCTCCACGATCTGGCAGAACCGGGCAACATCCAAAACAAAGAAGATATGCTCGATGGAATCACTGGCGCTCCCCGTGTCGTTATACAGCTGCGAGACTCGGACTGCGTAAGCTAGTCACACGAGCAGAATTGGTGCCTTCGAGATGCGGTGTTGGCGGAAGATGTGTGTACCTCTGACAGGAAGAAGAGCCGGAGCTTATCTTCTAGAAGAATTTAGCATAACAAGTTTAGCTTTCTGCATCGGTCAAAGATAGATACAGTTTTCTTGGGCGCATTTTGAGAAGGGAAGGGGATAATTTCGGAAAGATTATTTCGTGAAGCAAAACTGAAGCCAGAAGACTACGAGGAAGAGCAGGAACAAGTTGACTGGGTGAAGTGAAGAAGATTACTGGGCTATCACTCCACATATTGGGACGCGCTGAAGATCTCCGAGTGGAGGTACTCGAGAGATAAGGTCACGACACTCGGCAATGAGTAAACTGACTGACTAACGATGGACCACTGTCACACATTCACAGTGAGCTGTAACTGAGGTGCGATAATGGACGATGATGATGATGATTGACGACGACGATATTCGTATGCATATTTCAATAAATTTCACACTATTCTAAGCAGGTATAGCCTGGTATAATTTTCCTGCAATACAAGCTCGAATGTATTACTATGATTATTATACTGATATTTTCTAAACAAACTTTCATTGTACCAACAAGAGTGTTTGGAGGACAATTCAGATGCAGTAGGATCAAGCAGGCTTTTAGTAGGCCACTTCAACCGGTCACACCGACACCGCCGCTCGACAACCGGCACTTTCGTGCGGTACGTGGCAGGATCGCAAGGCTCTGAACTTCTGTTTCTCAAAAAAAAAGACTGAGAAGTGTGCTGTACCAAAGTGGTGTCAGTTACATCTAAATATAAAACGGAAGTGCACAAAAGATGAACACCGTCGCCGACCTGCCAGCTGTGCATCTCCCCCGTTAACGTCACGTGAGAGAAATACCAGGCGAGGAAGCGGCGTACAGTTTACCACACAGAGTGTGCGAGTGACACCGGCCAGTGTGCGTGTAAACTCACCGTCTGGCATGAGGGGGCGACACTTCGGCATTCCCCACCCCGTAATGTCACGACGACACAGGGTGCCGAATCGCGAGACTGGGAGCCGTGGTCTCACTCGAGTCAAACTTGAGCCCCACCCAGACTGCCGAAATATGTCTGACGTCATCTGAATTTCACCAGTGAGTTAACCGAGAACATTTTACCTGGAGATTCTGTTGTGAAAAAAGTCAGTATCGATCCCGCAGTTCGCTTTTACTCTTGCACTCTCCAAAACTGTCAAATCCTGAAAACACTCGGGTAGCACCATATATCTAGTACTGTCATAACTGGCAGGTACATCTAGCAGAAAAAAACTTAACTAAAGAGGAACATTACTGAGCTAAGCAAGGTCGCCACAGTGTCGACACGGGCCAAGACGAAAAGGAGGCGCAGAGCGCAGAACGGCGAGACCTCTCCCGTACGGCGAACGCCTCCGACTGCCGCACTCACACCGAGAAGCTCTCGCCGCAGCCACAGGTGCCTTTGATGTTGGGGTTGTTGAAGACAAACTCCGAGGCGAGACGCGTCTCGACGTAGTCCATCTCGGTACCGAGCAGCGTGAGCTGCGCCTTGCGGTCGATGATGACGCGCGCCCCGTCCTGGACCACCTCCTCGTCCAACCGGCCCTTCTCGGTGGCGTATTCCAGCGTGTAGCTCAGCCCGTTGCAGCCGCGCTGCCGCACGCCCACCTGGGGAATAAGGGCGGTGCGGCATTAGGACACTGAAATCTGACAGCCTTACATTTTACATAGGACATTATTTTATTCGTAACAGTTCAAGAATCTTGCAGTTGTTTTTGTAAATACACACGAAAAGGAATGTTGCTACTCACCATATAGCAGATATGCTGAGTCGCACATAGGCACAACAAAACGACTATCAGAAACAAAGCTTTCAGCCAGTAAGGCCTTCATCAAAAATACACGACACACACACACACACACACACACACACACATACACACACACACACACACACACACACACACACACACACACACCTAAAGCCACACTAGATGTATTGCACAACTCCTCCTTCGGACACCTGGGAGGGGGATATAAACAAATGTTGGTAGGCATATTTCTACATCTGAAGGATGATTCTTATGCACCAGCTGCATAAGAGTGGCACTCTTAATGCCACTACCAGGATGCAACTCAGATTTGCTTTAAGTACCTGCTGTAACGGTTGTGACTGCTAGTTACCTCGGAGACTGGACGTGGTGAGCTGATGTTAGTGAGGAATTCCTTTAAGACGACGAAGACGCTGTTGTCGAGACCTCACTGACATCGAAAGAGTGTGTGAGATAAGAGAAGCTGGAGGTTCCTTCTCGGACACTGCAGAATGACTTGGCGGGGATGTTGCCACTGTACACAACTGCTGGCAGCGGTGGTCACGGGAATGTACAGTCGCAAGGAGACTGAGCTCCGGATAGTCGAGTTTAAAGCAGCATTGGCACAACAAATCAGGGCTCACACAGAAAAATTTAAGCACTCGTTTTTTCCCGCACGCCATTCAAGAGTGGAACAGAGCCTGTAGCACACATCCCACTGACCTCGAACCACCACCATTTGCAACTTCAAGTGGTGTTAAGTGAGACCTAAATGGAGAACAGGGCAGAGATCTGTTGGTGTTCTGGTGAAAGCTCATTTTGCCTCTGTGCCAGTTACGGTCGTGTCTTTGTTACGAGGAGAGCAGTAGAGTACCTGCAACCGACCTGTCCGCGTGTTAGACACTCCGGACCTACACCTGGAGTTATTATCTGGGATGCAAACCGTATGACAGCAGGAGCACTCCAGGTGTTGTCCCACGCACCCTGACTGTCAATTTGTACGTCAGTCTAGCGATTCGACCTGTCGTGCCGTCATTCGAGAACAGCATTCCAGGGGGTGTTTTCCAGCAGGATAAAACTCACCCACATGCAGCTGTTGTAACCCAACACGCTCCACAGTGTGTCGACATGTTGCCTCGGCCTGCTCGATCACGAAATCTCTCTCCGATCGAGCCGTACGGGTTCTCATCATATGACAGCTCCGACGTCATCCACAACCGGCATTAACCATCCCTGTATTGACTGACTGAGTGCAACAAGCTTGGAAAACCATCAGACAAACTGAAATCTTGCGCCTGTAAAACACAATGCGTGCACGTGTGGGAGTTTGCATTCAACGTTCTAGCTGTGACACTGGTTACTAATTTACCAGAATTTCACATTTGCAATGGCTTCTCTCACACTTACATTAACCTGTGATCTTCTAATGTTGACCACTTAAATATGTTATCTAGAAAAACGCATTCCCAAAATTTCAGTACTCTACATTAATTTTTTTGGGTGTTATAATTTTTTCCGTCTGTTTGAAGGAAAAAACTGCAATCAGTTCCACTTTTTGACGAAAGCTTTATTACACTGTAACTAGTTTCAGACCTGAGCCTACCATCAGACAGTAGTGAGGTTTTCTTGTGGAAATTTCACATTATTTTGGTCCTGTAATGTAACACGAATCTTGTCTTTTTGTCACGTTCACATTTAGCATTCTCCATATTAAGTTCGAGTCTCGGTCGGGCACACAGTTTTAATCTGCCAGGAAGTTTCATATCAGCGCACACTCCGCTGCAGAGTGAAAATCTCATTCTGGAGACATCCCCCAGGCTGTGTCTAAGCCATCTCTCTGCAATATCCTTTCTTTCAGGAGTGCTAGTTCTGCAAGGTTCGCAGGAGAGCTTCTGTGAAGTTTGGAAGGTAGGAGACGAGATACTGGCAGAAGTAAAGCTGTGAGACCGGGCGTGAGTCGTGCTTCGGTAGCTCAGATGGTAGAGCACTTGCCCGCGAAAGGCAAAGGTCCCGAGTTCGAGTCTCGGTCGGGCACACAGTTTTAATCTGCCAGGAAGTTTCATATCAGCGCACACTCCGCTGCAGAGTGAAAATCTCATTCTGGACTCTCCATATTAATTACACACAACCCTATGCCGTACTGCATAAAGAATAACCTTCCCTAAAGTAAATAAAATATAAATATCTTTAACATACTGACAAGCCTCCAGAATGAATTTTCACTCTTCGGTGAAGTGTTTGTCAATTATGTCAGATTAAAACTGTGTACTGGACTGCAATTTGAACTCGGGACGTTTGCCTTTCGCAGGGAAATGCTTTACCAACTGAGCTACCCGAGCACGGCTCATGACCCGGCCTCACAGCTTCAATTCTGCAAGTACCCCATCTCCTACCTTCCAAACTTCACAGGAGTTCACCTGCAAAACCGAGCTCGAGTCTCAGTCTGGCACACAGTTTTAATCTGCCAGAAAGTTTCATGATGAAAAGTTTTTGTAGAGAAAATAAACAATCTCCTGACATTTCATTTCATAGGACCAAAATAATATGAAATTTATGAGATATCCTCACTGCCACCTGACGAGCTCAGGCACGAAAATAGTTACGGTGAAATAAATCTTTCATCGAGAAGCACTGGTTGCAGAACTTATACTAGAAATGTGATACATGACTTTAAATGTATTATTGACAAACTAACTTATTTTGTTGACAGCAATGCACAACTCTGAAGGCAGCAGTATAAAATACAGAGAGGAAGAGGATATTTACAACTTTTACAGAAACCATACTGTAGTTATGAGAGTCTAAGGCCACAAAAAAGAAGCAGTCATTGAGAAAGGAACGTGGCAGGGCTGTAGCCTATCTCCAGTGTTATTCAGTCTGCACACTCAGGAAGCAGTAACGGAAACCAAACAGAAATTTGGAAATGCAATTAAAGTTCAAGGAGGAGAAATGATAACTTTGTGATTTGCCGATCACGTCTGTAGCTTTTCAACATTTGAAGCTGTTATGCCACTGCCACAATATATGGTACAGTAAGTTACACTATTTATTTCAATGAACGATAAACAATTTTACTACATCTTCGGGAAAATAAACGTACAATGATATGCTAAATCGAGACAAGAAAGTACACAGATAATTTACATACAAGACGCAACATTATATGAGCCTTCTCAGATTACAGTAGCACAGCACAGTACATTTTAATTTTGTCAGAAGGCAAAAGACTAGCAAGAGCAGTTGGACAGAATGGATAGTGTCTTGAAAAGACACAAGATGAACACCAATAAAAGTAAAACAAGGGAAATGGAATATAGTGTAATTAAATCGTGTGATGCTGAGGGGATTACATTAAGTAATGAGACACTTGAGGCACTATAGGAGTTCTGTTATTTGGATAGCAAAATAACTGGCTATGGCCAAAGCAGAGGAGACATAAAATAGCCTCCGGCAATAGTCAATATCTGAAAAAGAGCAATTTGTTAATGTCAAACAAAGATTTAAGTTTTAGGAACTCTTTTTCTGGTGGTATTTGTGGAGTGCAGCCATGTATCGAACTGAAATGTGGACGGTAAATAGCTGTACATTTACATACATACTCCACACGCTACCTCGACATCTTCCTGTACGCCACAGCACCGTTCGGCAAACAGCCGCGGATTCCTATTCACTCTGTCCGTCGTCCATCAGATTTTTTTTTCTTTTGAGCTATCAGTCTTCTAACTGGTTTGATGCAGCCCTTCACGAATTCCTCTCTCGTGACAATGTTTTCATTTCAGAGTAGCACTTGCGACCTACATCCTCACCCATTTGCCGGATGCATTCGAATCTCTGTTTTCCTCTTCAGTTTTTACTATCTACAGCCCCGTCTAGTACTACGGAACTTACTCTGCGATGTCTTAGCAGATGTCCTACCATCTGTCCCTTCTTGTGGTCAGTTTCTATATATTCCTTCCCATGCCGATTCTCTGGAGAACCTCCCAATTCCTTACCTTACTAATTTTCAACATTCGCCTATAGGCCCACATCTCAAATGCTTCGATTCTCTTCTGTTCCAGTTCTCCCACAGTCCGTGTTTCACTGCCGTACGATGCTGTGCTCCAAACGTAAATTCTCAGAACTTTCTTCCTCAAACTGAGACCCACGTCTGATACTAGTAGTCTTCTCTTGGACAAGAATGCTCCGTCTGCCAGTACCGGTCCGCTTTTTATGTCCTCCTCCATCCGACCGACGTGGGTTATTTCTCTGTCTAGGTAGCAGAATTTCTTAACTTCATCTACTTCACGGTCACCAGCCCTAATGTTAAGTTTCTCTTTTTTTGTACGTAAAGAACGAGAGCATTCCTACCACACTTCCCAGAGGCACTCCTGACGGTATCCTCGCTTCGAAGACTCGCTGTCGAGGACAACGTACCGGGTTCTATTAAGTGAGAAGTCTTCGAGCCACTGACATCTGGGAACCTATTTTGTATGCTGGTATCTCCATTAACACTCTGCAGTGGGGCACCCTGCGAAACACTTCCCAGAAATCTAGGAGTACGGAACCCACAGTTAGCGAGATATCACGTCAGAAAAGAACAAGTTGAGTTTTGCGCGAACAACTTTTTCTAGCACTGTGCCGATTCGCGGACAGAAGTTTTCCCGTCTCGAGGAAATTTATTGTATTCAAACTCAGAATATCTTCAAGAATTCTGCAGCAAACTAATGTGCTGCAATCGTGCAGGTATGTTCTTTTACCTTTCTGATGTACAGCAGTCACCTGCACTTTCTTCCAGCCACTCAGGACTTAGCACCGAGTGAGAAATTTGCAATAAATGCAAGCTAAGTAAGGGACCAATGTCTGTAAAACCGAATTGGGATGCCATCTGGACTTAGTGACTTATTTGTTGTTCAGACAAGAAGAGAAGAGGAACTTTTAAATGTGATGCTAGAGAATAATATTAGAGATTGTATAAGTAGATTAAACAACCAGGAAAGAGGTACTGAGTAAAATTGAGTAGGAAAGAAATTTGTGGCACAACTCTGCTAAAACAAGGAACTGTTTGATACGTCGCGTCCTGAGACATCAAGGGATCACCGTTTGGTACTCTAGTACCAAATGATGATTCCTTGATGCCTCAGGGTGTGTGTGCATGTGAAGGTGGGTGGGGGAGGGGGTGGGGGGCAGGCCTTAATCACAGAGGAGGACCAAGATGTGACTACATCAAGCAGGTTCAAACGGGTATAGGATGCAGTAGCTATGCAGAGACAGCAAGGCTTCTAAACAGCAGACTGACACGGAGAGCTGCATCAAACGAGTGTGTGAGGAAAGGGAAGTGTTAGCCAACAGCTATCTATTGACAACGATGAACATGACAGTTGAAAGTATTTTCATTTGTTAAGTAATGTAGGATCCAACTGTTCGGAAGTTTTTGTTATTGTTTGTGCATGTAAACTGTTTACTTTTTCGGGGCAAAGGGGGGTGTCAATTTTAAACTTGCCATCCCTTCTCTCATCCCAACACTCATAAAAATCAAGTTTCATAAAAGTAATATAAGTAATATATTTCAAAACAAATACCACCATCTCATTACATTAACTTATTTTATTGATTGAATTAAGATTAAAGTCAAAACAATTTAAAAATCCGAAAAAGTAAAACAAGATAACCAGTACTCATTGCGCAAATATTAAATTTAAAATTTCAGTTTCCGAATTTTTTTGCTGCAAAAATATTTATGATCTCATCATAGTTCATGGAAGTGGCACATTGTGCTCTATGACTATTATACTCAGATTCAATCACCTTAGCTGTGTTTATTGGAATGTATTAAACTGGGGACCTAGAAACGACAGGCTTCGTCCCACCGCAGCCCTCAGTGGTTCACAACCCCGCAATAGGCCACAGCAGTCCACCCACCCCACCGCTGCCCCACACCGAACCCAGGCTTATTGCGCAGTTTGGCCCCCAGTGGTCACGTCACCCCCCCCCCCCCCCCTCTCCCCCAGGAGCGTCTCATAACAGATGAGTGTAGCTCCAATGTTTGGATGGTAGAGTAATCATGGTGTACACGTACGTGGAGACAGTGTTTGCGCTGCAATCACCGACATAGTGTAGCCGAGACGGAATAAGGGGAACCAGGTGGCATGCGCCAAGACAGATGGAAAACCACCTAAAATCATCCACAGGCTGGCTGCCACAACGGACCTCGCCACTAATCCGCCGGGCAGATGACATCGAAAAAGTACAAAGAAGGCCAGCTCGTTTTGTATTATCGTGAAATAGGGGAGACAGTGCCACAGACATGATACGTGAATTGGAGTGGCAATCATTAAAACAAAGGCGTTTTTCATTGCAACAGGATCTTCTCGTGAAATTTCGATCACCAGTTTTCTCCTCCGATTGTGAAAACATTATGTTGGCACCCACCTATACTGGGAGAAATGATCATCACAATAAAATAAGAGAAATCAGGGCTCACACAGAAAAATTTAAGTGCTTGTTTTTTCCCGCACGCCATTCAAGAGTGGAACAATAGAAATACAGCTTGAAGGTGGTTCATTGACCCCTCTGCCTGACACTTTATTGTGAATAGCAGAGTAATCATGTAGATGTAAAAGAACATTGTATTCAATAATAGTGTAAAATAATATGTCATCCTGCACAGTACACAGTAAAATGCATTAATGGTCTCCATTCACTGTACTTGACAATGGTGTGAAATCTGAAATCTAGATTGTACATAGGGAATATAGAGTCAAATGGCAGTGTATTCCTTAAAAAAGTTTTTAATTCGTTTCAGCTGGCTGGAATTGCGTTCTCTAGAGGAAACAGAAACTGGCACGGTAAGGAATATTTTTATGGCCCTCTACCAATTTATTTTTATAAATTATCTAAACGTGGATGATGCAATATGATCTTGCTAGCCTCTCTACATTGCCAGATCACGGTGTTCGAAACTTTCAATTTCAAAAATAAATTCTTGCTTGTTACAATATTCTACATAGATACCTGCCAATTCTGCTGCTTTGACCTTTGACTCCCTCCACTTCCATTTCTCGAGCTTGTATACCACAGAAAAAACCAATTTTCTCCAGTATTTTAAACCTGGTTCTCAGCCCCATTACCATTCTCTCAATTATTTCCAGCAGGGGCGGCCTTAACAAGTCTTCCTGTGAATATTCTGATACTACATCTACTATACAGCTTGCACTTACGTGCCTGGCAGTGTTCACCTAATCACTTGCACACTATTTCTTTACTCATACACACACTAACATAGCTAAGGAAAAACATTTACTCACGAATCTATGTGTGCGAGCACCTGACTTCTCATACTTTATTACAGTGATCATTTCATATTTAGAGGAGGACAATGGCGATTGAAATTTCTTGAAAAGATCTCACTGTAACAAAAAACACTTGTTTTAAAGATTACCACTCCAACCTGCATATCTTATCCATCACACTCTCTCCCCTATTTTGCGATAATACAAAACAACCCGCCCTTCTTTGAACTTTGAGTTTCTCCGTCAATCCTATCCACTACTGCTAGAACACTGTTCTAGCAGTAGCGGACACCAAAAGATCCTGAGGAAGATCCCAGAAGAAACGTGACGCGGCCTAATAACCCAGAGGATTTTAACTTCAGTGACAACGGCCACAAAAGCCTGCAGATTAACTTGGAAGAACTTTAGTTTTATTGAATTGCACTTTTTTATACATTGATAGTTCTATGACTATTTTTTATCAAGATTTGGCATAAATATTTTATACTTAATCTAAAAATAAAATTCCATAAAAAATTTGCTGCTCCAAAATTCTGCCGCCTGGGCAAGTACCTCCTTTGCACCCCATTCAGATTTGGCCCTGATTCAGCACATCTTCAAGGTGAAGCAACAACAGCAGTTTTACTACTTCTTGTGACACTCGCTCATTTGGCAGTTGCTCTGTGCTGCAGGTTCACATGCAGAAGGAGCACAGTGTACAACCGAGTAAATTGTGCCACGACAACGAAGAGGACGACACGGAGAACGAGAAAGAATCGCTTATCTGTCAAATATGTATTCTGTGCTGTTGTCTTATCTCACACTGCCCACCATTGATGAAAAGATTACTGCAGTGCTCCTGATAAATATTAATAGGAAAAGCTACTGTCACTGAAGCCAAGAATATGTCATGTCAGTTGAAGCAGTACCATACTCATTTACAAAATTTCATGTTACATTGAGCATGATACTTCCAGTAACTAATGTAATATTTTGGTAACAGCATCTGCTCACGTACACCGACGACTTCAATCTATTACCCGGAACCTACCCTCCTATATGAAAGATACCAACCATTTCCTCCACTGACACTACACAGTCCGTGTCCCTTGACCACACAGTGCCTCGCTCATCATTATTGATGCCACCTCCCTTTACACCAACATCCCTAACGGCCATGGCCTTATTGCTTCTGAACACTTCCTTTCCCAATGCCTGACTGTTTCCGAGCCGACAACCTCCTCCCTAATCGCCACGGCAAGCTATATCCTCACACACAATTACTTCTCCTTCGAAGGCATTACCTGCAAACAAATCCGGGGTAAGGCTACGGGCACCCAGATGGCACCATCCTGTGCCAACCTATTCGTGGGCCATCCAGAGGAGGTTAGGTTAGTGGTGTTTAACGTCCCGTCGACAACGAGGTCATTAGAGACGGAGCGCAAGCTCGGGTTAGGGAAGAATGGGGAAGGAAATCGGTCGTGCCCTTTCAAAGGAACCATCCCGGCATTTGCCATCTAGAGGAATCCTTCCTCCTAACTACCCAGTATCCTAAACACCTCACCTAGTTCAGATTCACTCGTGACACGTTTCCGATACGGATCGAGAGCTAGGACATCCTATCCACGTTCCTCCAGAACCTCAACAGCTTTCCCCATTTGCTTCACCTGGTCCTACTCGACCCAACAATCCACCTTCCTAGATGTTGACCTCCACCTCAAAGATGGCTACATCAGTGCCTCCGCCCATGTCAAACCTACTAACCACCAGCAATACTTCCACTTCGACAGCTGCCACCCGTTCCGTACCGAGAAGTCCCTTCCGTACAGTCTAGCCACTCGTGTTTCTCACACCTGCAGTGACGAGCAGTCCCTTTCGAAATATACCGACGATCTCGATGAAGCCTTCACAGACCATAATTATTCTCTCGACCGTGTACGAAAACTAATGTCCCACGTCTTACCTTACGAGTCTCCTACCACCTCCCAAAGTCTCACCGTCCGGCCACAGAGGAGCATTACCCTCTTAACTCTGAACTACCTGGCACTGGAGCAACTGAATTACATTCTCTGCCAGAGTCTCGACTAACTATCGTCGTGCCCTGAAATGAGAAATGCCCTGCCCACTATCCTTCCCACTAGAGATGAGCAAAGTCACTAGAGATGAGCAAAGTCGTTCATCCTTAGGAACCGGTTCACTGGTGATCGCTCTTTTTTGGAAACCATTCATTTTTCCTCATTCACCGCTCATTGTACATGGTTCTGATGAAAAATTGAAAATTAGTAGCGTAGGTGACTGAAGATGGAAGGCTCCGAGAGGGGGCACTTGCCTCCCTCCTGGAGTAAAGAGTTTTTATTCTAAAAGAATTCTCTCACACTTGTAATTTTCGTGATTCTGCAAAACATCTCGTTTAGCCAACTGTAGCGTTATGAGGCTGATCGCAGTGAATTAATATGAGGTGGCGCACGAAAAACCGGCCCCAAGTACAGACCGCACTCCAACTACGCACGATTTGTTGACCGCTACGAGCAGACTGGATAAACGTGTAATAATTAGGCAGTGAAGGAATAAAAAATGAGCTAATGCAAACAACTACTTCGAAACAATAGATGACGATTGGTAGGCAACAATGAGCAGTCCAGAACTCTGGGCCTATTTTTCATGGGCCACCCTGTACCACTGAAACAATATTGTAGGAGTTATCCTATTCTCTTTGCAAAATGTGATACCATACACTCGATTACGAAGCGCGGGCTTCATCCGGTTGTAAGTTGCTCTGCCTTCCATAACAATGAACACGATCTTTTACCTCGGATAAAACAAAGACAGATTATGGTCACTTGTGTGTGCTGTGCTGACATCCTTTGCCTGTGTAATAACAAAAAATCTTGCTTTTTTACAACATCATCTGATGTTTATCGAAATAGTGAAGTAAGCTGATACGCCTTTATGTTACCTGGAAATATGTACGTATTACATACCACATAATTTTTATGTAGTTTACGTAATTATAAAATACATTTAAATTGCCGGTCGTGGTCGCTGAATAGAAACAGAAGTTCAGAGTTCACAAAAGGTTTGAAACAGATCTAGAATGGGCGTGCGAAGCGAACGAAACGAATAAAAACTTCGTACCGAACTAACTACGAGCAGTCGGCAGTGGAACTGCGACGAGTGTCCACGCGAAGAAGGACGAGTCCGCCCTAGCGAGACAGAGACCGAGACAGACAGGAACGGGGCCGAGGCTGAAACGTGTTCCCCTTCCCAGGAACTGTAAGTAGAAAGCAGAGACCGAGACAGACGGGAACGGGACTGAGGCTGGAACGAGACCTGCTGACGTGCCGTTGCAGGAACGAGAGTGACCGTTTCCTGTTCCTGGGAACTATAAGTAGAAAGCCGCGACCGAAGTGAACTATGAAAGACCGTTCCTTAGAATTCGTTCATCGCTCGTTCCGTTCATCTCGGTGAACCGTTCCTTGGGACCTGTTAGTTCGCGAACGACCCACCTCTATTTCCCACCCCTCCCACCGTAGTATTCCGCCGTCCACCGAACCTACACAATGCACTCGTCCATCCCTACACAGCCCCTGCTCCCACCCCTTACCTCATGGCTCATACCCCTGTAATAGACCTAGATGCAAGACCTTTTCCATACATCCTCGCAGCACCTACTCCAGGCCAGCCACAAGCATCAGCTATCCCATAAAAGGCAAGGGTTACATGTGAAAACTGTCACGTGATCTGCAAGCTAAGCTGCAACCACTGAGCTGCGTAGTTATGACAACCGACAAGCTGTCTGCCCGCACGAATGTCCACCGACAAACTGTGGCCGAGAAACGACTGGACCACCCTGTGGCTGAGCACTCTCCCCAACACGACATCCTTCATTTCATTTCAATGACTGCTCAACAGCCTCTGCCATAGGGATGCTTCCCACCAACACCTGTTTTTCTGAACTGCACAGGTGGGAACTTTCTCTGCAATACATCCTCCGTTCCCGCAACCCTCCCGACCTCAACCTTCGTTAGTCTTTCTCCTCAGCCATGCAGCCCCTTCCCTCTTCCCATTCCAGCAGTACACAGCCCTCATTCCACCACTGCACCTAGTATTTTTACTTGTCCCCCCTTTTGCACTACCCCCCCCCCCCCCCCCCCGCCCTCTGTCTAACCTCCCAACCCCACATAGCTGCCCTACCCTCTCTCCACCTCATTCCTGCATGCTCCCTGGCAGCACTTCATTGTCACCCACTGCTACCCTGCTATCCCTCCCCCACCCCACCCTTCTCCTTACCCCACCCAGTCACCAATCCCATTATGCACTGGTACTGTGGTACTGCTGCTCACAGTGTGGCTTCAGTTGCCTGAGACTGCAATTTTGTGTGTGTGTGTGTGTGTGTGTGTGTGTGTGTGTGTGTGTGTGTGTGTGTGTGTGTGTGTGAGTGCGCGCGCACACATCTCTGCTATATGGTGAGTGGCAACTTCCCTTTTCGTAACTGTGTTTTTTATGTTATACTTTCAGACACGTTCCACACCCACAAGAATCCTCTGATTTTTGGACCTAAGGAACGAAAACTGAATCTAATGTAATACAAGATAATGCAATCTAAAGTAATACACACCTCTAAGGCTACATTGTTGATTTCTAATGAGAGAGCCTTCGGTGGCTTAACTATAAACTGTTAGCTGGACAAGTCAAATTAATATTTGCAATGAATCTATCCTATTTTTTATGTAAGTAACAAAAAGAGTATGAACTTCATTTACCATCGCATGTCGTATCTATCTTTTCTATTTACTAGACACTTCAAATTCGTACTAGATGGTTGGCTGATTATTTTCAGTAACACAATCATTAAGACTTAATGTCTTTGTCATTAAGAATATTATTTTGTTGGCAAAGAGACAGGACAGCAAAACTTAAAAGTAATTCATGTTATTTAATAACTGATGAAACCAGTATTAATCACTTTGATATTAAAGTAATTACAGCATCTTTGTACTTGAAAAACCTGAGACAATATTCCAACACACATTACACCTGAAAAAGACAATAAAGACATCACACACCGAGATAAGTATTAGATCGGGAAAACATTCGAGGGAACGTATTTTCTGATGCACTGCATTCAAATGACAAAGCTGAATACGGGAAGTACAACACTGAAACTTCCAACTTTTGTAAGAGGAGTGTTAGAACAGATAGAAAACTTGGGTAGAGATAATGGTTTGGCGAGGTGATAAGGCTAGACTCTGATGTTATGGGGGTCAGGAGACTGAAGGAAGTTGATACTGGGCAGTGTGGGCGTCATCATTTCAGGGCTCAGCTTAAAGTAGCAACCTTGACAGAGTATTGAGGCATAAAAGACTTGTATCATTGTGGATGACAAAAAGGAGAGAGGCACTTCTGAGTTATTTTGCAAGCAGGAGCTGTATTAGTCAGAGGGCGAGAGAAGGAGAGCACCTTTGAGGTCTGAGGGCTATTTGTAGGAGATGAAAGCCTGAAAGAGATGGTCACAACAGGCACCTAGGGATTTGGTGCTGGAGCAGGTATGTTTGCTGTGGGTCACTAGGCTGTACGAAAGGAAGCATTTCGTGTTGAAAGGGTGGTGGTTTAACTGCACGTACTTTTGTCTAATGACAAGTTTTCTATGGACTGGGGTTTGGATGTGAGTCTGACTGACATGGAATCTCTAACGTTACATCCTTAGATATCATATAGTAGCAAGTGATACAAGATTTTAATGTACTACTCGATACGTCGTAACTTTTGTTATGTTGTCAAATATGTATGATTGTATTTATTCCTTTCATCTGTGCTAATCGATACGTTACACTATATGAAGTACTTTATCGACCTGAAGATAACTAAGTTCATTATATCATTTCATACGCAAGATTACGAAACTGAACAATTTTGAATTTCATGTATACAAATTTCTGTTCAGTTTAATAAATAAATTCAAACCCAAGATGATAGTACTTCACAAATGAAATGCAATTTTTGTATATACAATATGCAAAATTAGAGAATAGAAATTTGAGGAAAAAAGTTTTATAATGTCTTAACCAATTACTCAAATGTAAACACTAAAGTCATTAGTAATCTGCAACAATTTAAAAGACAGTTGAAATGTATGAAGTAATAACTTCAGCACAGAAACTCCTGTAAATAAAGAATCGCAATAATTGAGTGCTGTAGATGAAACCTGCACATTTCCAAAAATAATAGTTTTGAAAATAAAATTTTATGAAATCCTGGAAAAAAAAGTAATATACAAGAAAACAAATTCTTTCAATCTCTTCATTAATGTTAAAGATATTGCCACTTTTCAATTTTTCTGAATATGTAATTTTTCACTGTAACTTTACAAAAGTACTGACATTAATCAAGAACCAGTTGTCACTGATTCTTACTTTTTTTATATATAAGGACTGATGCAAGACTAAGCAGTTTAGTAAGATACAAGAAGATGAATATTACCAAATCATACTAAACACGCTATAAGGTCAAACAAAACTAGATTTGCATTTAAACAGTTTGCTAATTCAAAAAAATTGTTTTGACAATGGTGACTGAAGATACTCCTTGAAGTTCTAAAGGTAGCAGGGTAAAATATAACTTGTACAGAAAACACACAAATCAAAATCAAAGGACCTGCCAGTGGTTGAGAAGCAAGTGAGACAGGATTGCAGTCTACAAATACAGAGAAACATGGAAAGGAAATTGAAGGACAGGCAAAAGAAATAAAAACTTTGAAGTTTGCTGATTACATTTTAATTCTGTCAGAGACAGCTAAGAGCAACTGAATGGAATGGATAATTTCTCGAAATGAGGATACAAGATGAACATTGACGAAAAGAAAATGAGGGTAATGGAATGCAGTGAAATTAAATAATGATACTGAAGGTATTGCATTAGGAGATGAGACACTAAAAATAGAACAGAAGTTCTGTTATTTGGCAGCAAAGTAACTGACGATGGCCAAAGTGAAGAGGAAAAGAAAGACTGGATGTAGCAAAAAAAGCATTTCTGAAAAAGAGAAATGAATATAAAATTGGTGGTTAAAAAGTCTTTTCTGAAGGTGTTTGTCTAGTGTATCGCCTTGTTTTAGATTAGATTAGATTAGATTAATACTAGTTCCATGGATCATGAATACGATATTTCGTAATGATGTGGAACGAGTCAAATTTTCCAATACAAGACATACTTAAGTTAATTTAACAACATACTTAAGTTAATATAACAACTTTTCATTTTTTGTTTTTTTATTTTTATTTTTTATTTTTTTATTAATATTTTTTTGTTTTTTTTTTGTTTTGTTTTTAATTTATATCTAAAAATTCCTCTATGGAGTAGAAGGAGTTGTCATTCAGAAATTCTTTTAATTTCTTCTTAAATACTTGTTGGTTATCTGTCAGACTTTTGATACTATTTGGTAAGTGACCAAAGACTTTTGTGCCAGTATAATTCACCCCTTTCTGTGCCAAAGTTAGATTTAATCTTGAATAGTGAAGATCATTCTTTCTCCTAGTATTGTAGTTATGCACACTGCTATTACTTTTGAATTGTGTTTGGTTGTTAATAACAAATTTCATAAGAGAGTATATATACTGAGAAGCTACTGTGAATATCCCTAGATCCTTAAATAAATGTCTGCAGGATGATCTTGGGTGGACTCCAGCTATTATTCTGATTACACGCTTTTGTGCAATAAATACTTTATTCCTCAGTGATGAATTACCCCAAAATATGATGCCATATGAAAGCAACGAGTGAAAATAGGCGTAGTAAGCTAATTTACTAAGATGTTTATCACCAAAATTTGCAATGACCCTTATTGCATAAGTAGCTGAACTCAAACGTTTCAGCAGATCATCAATGTGTTTCTTCCAATTTAATCTCTCATCAATGGACACACCTAAAAATTTGGAATATTCTACCTTAGCTATATGCTTCTGATTAAGGTCTATATTTATTAATGGTGTCATACCATTTACTGTACGGAACTGTATGTACTGTGTCTTATCAAAATTCAGTGAGAGTCCGTTTACAAGGAACCACTTAGTAATTTTCTGAAAGACAGTATTGACAATTTCATCAGTTAAGTCTTGTTTGTCAGGTGTGATTACTATACTTGTATCATCAGCAAAGAGAACTAACTTTGCCTCTTCATGAATATAGAATGGCAAGTCATTAATATATATTAAGAACAGCAAAGGACCCAAGACTGACCCTTGTGGAACCCCATTCTTGATAGTTCCCCAGTTTGAGGAATGTGCTGATCTTTGCATATTATGAGAACTACTTATTTCAACTTTCTGCACTCTTCCAGTTAGGTACGAATTAAACCATTTGTGCACTGTCCCACTCATGCCACAGTACTTGAGCTTGTCTAGCACAATTTCATGATTTACACAATCAAAAGCCTTTGAGAGATCACAAAAAATCCCAATGGGTGGTGTTCGGTTATTCAGATCATTCAAAATTTGATTGGTGAAAGCATATATGGCATTTTCTGTTGAAAAACCTTTCTGGAAACCAAACTGACATTTTGTTAGTACTTGTTTGTTACAGATATGTGAAGCTACTCTTGAATACATTACTTTCTCAAAAATTTTGGATAAAGCTGTTAGAAGGGAGATTGGACGGTAATAGTTGACATCAGATCTATCCCCCTTTTTATGCAAAGGTATAACAATAGCATATTTCAGTCTATCAGGGAAAATGCCCTGTTCCAGAGAGCTATTACACAGGTGGCTGAGAATCTTACTTATCTGTTGAGAACAAGCTTTTAGTATTTTGCTGGAAATGCCGTCAATTCCATGTGAGTTTTTGCTTTTAAGCAAGTTTATTATTTTCCTAATTTCAGAGGGAAAAGTGGGTGAGATTTCAATTGTATCAAATTGCATAGGTATGGCCTCTTCCATTAACAGCCTAGCATCTTCTAATGAACACCTGGATCCTACTATATCCACAACATTTAGAAAATGATTATTAAAAATATTTTCAACTTCTGACTTTTTGTTCGTAAAGTTTTCATTCAATTTGATGGTAATATTGTCTTCCTGTGCTCTTGGTTGACCTGTTTCTCTTTTAATAATATTCCAAATTGTTTTAATTTTATTATCAGAGTTGCTGATTTCAGACATGATACACATACTTCTGGATTTTTTTAATAACTTTTCTTAATATAACACAGTAGTTTTTATAATGTTTGATAGTTTCTGGGTCACTACTCTTTCTTGCTGTCAGATACATTTCCCTTTTCCGGTTACAAGATATTTTTATACCCTTAGTAAGCCATGGTTTGTTACAAGGTTTCTTACGAGGATATTTAACTATTTTCTTGGGGAAGCAGTTTTCAAATGCATTTACAAAAATGTCATGAAATAAATTATATTTTAAATTGGCATCAGGTTCACGGTACACCTCATCCCAGTCTAACTGCTGTAGGCTTTCCCTGAAATTTGCAATTGTTAAATTGTTGACTGAACGTACTACTCTGGAGGACTGTTTAGTATTGCTGAATGGAGCTATGTCATATATTGTAACTAGCTGTGCACCATGATCAGAAAGACCATTTTCAACAGGCTGAGCATTTATCTGGTTAAACTTATCTTGGTCTATAAAGAAGTTATCTATCAGTGAGCTGCCATCCTTTACCACCCGAGTAGGAAAGTGAAACATGGGAGGATAAGCGTGTCAGACAAGATGAAAATAGAATCCTTTGAAATTTCGCCCGATTACATGGGTAGACCAAATAACTAATGATGTGGTACTGCATTGAACTGGGGAGAAAAATTTATGGTGCAATCCGATTACGAGCAGGGATAAGTCAATATGAAACATCCTGACATGTCGGCCAATAAGCAGTCTTGTTATGGAGGAAAAAATGTGTGTGGCGGGAGAGGGGTGGGCAAAAATTGCTGTAGAGGGAGATAAAGGAAGAAAGACAGTAAACATCTTCAAATGGCTGTAGGCTGCATCAGTTGTGCAGAGAGGAGTGCTGCATCAAACCAGTCTGTGGACTGAACACCACAGCAACTAACAGATCACTACAGAGTTCTAACAACTACTGACAACAATCAACACAAGATGGTTGTAATGTAGGAAAGGAAAGATAGAGTTCAATTTTTCACAAATACCAACTTTATTGCAAACAAAACATTAGCTATATTAAAGAAAGATGAGGAAGGAAATCTGATACAGCGTTGCTGGCGAAGATGCAGAAGGTTATGCAGAGAATCCACACAAAAGCTAAATAATAAAGACTTGACAGGTATTAGAATATCTCCCTCACAAAATAAAATCCCCAACAAAGCAAACTCGGGATTAACAAGTCTGCCTCAACCTGCGACATTGAGATGTTGCTCACCCGCATTTCAATTTGGTGACAGCGACGTTAGTCATTAGAGCTGCAAACAAACAATCCATGAAATATTTTAATTCCAGCAACAGTATGAAACTAAGGAGACAACAGCAATAAGTAGGAGTTTTTTGGTGGGGTCAAACTAAATTTCTGCATCTACATGGATACTCTGCAAATCACATTTAAGTTCCTGGCAGAGAGTTCATTGAACTACCTTCACAATTCCCTATTATTCCAAGCTCATAGAGCGCGCAGAAAGAACAAACACTCTTATCTCTCTGTGCAAACTCTGATTTCCCTTACGGTGATCATTTTTCCCTACGTAGGTCAGCATCAACAAAATGTTGACACTTTCTGAGAAGAAAGTTGGTGATCGGAATTTCGTGAGAATATTCCTCCACAGTGAAAAATGCCTTTGTTTTAGTGATGTCCATCCCAAATACTGTATCATTTCAGAGACACTCTACACCCTATTTTGCAATAATACAAAACATGCTGCCCTTCTTTGAACTTTTTCAATGTAGTCCGTCAATCCTATCTGTTAAGGATTCCACACCATGCAGTAGTATTCTAAAAGAAGACAGACAAGCATAGTATAGGCAGTCTCCTTAGTAGACCTGTTACATTTTCTAAGTGTCCTGCCAATAAAATGCAGTCTCTGGTTAGCCTTCCCCTGCAACATTTTCTAGGTCTTCCTCCCAATTTAAGTTGTTCATAACTGGAATTCATAAGTATTTAGTTGAATTTATGGCCTTTAGATTTGACTGATTTATCGTGTAATGCAAGTTTAACGAATTCCTTTTAGCACTCACATGCATGACCTCACACTTTGTTATTTAGGGTCAATTGCCAATTTTCACACCATACAGACATTTTTTCTAAACCTGTTTTGCAATTTGTTTTGATCTTCAATAAACGACAGCGTCATCAGCAAACAGAAATACGACAGCGTCATCAGCAAACAGAAATACGGAAGCGTCTGATCCCGCCCATCTGCTTTGACCCATGACGTCACAAATATGGCGGCAACGACCATAAACCACGATTCCAATATGGTGCATATAAAGTCGATACGTACACATTATGGGGGCGATAATACTTCGAAAAACACACACACACACACACACGTTCCACAAACAGCCTAATGACACTAACAGGACAAGCGCGGGAAATAGGGGGTTTCTGGGTGGGGACAAACTAAATATAAACAAATTTAGACACACACACCCCTCCATACAAAACCAAGCAAAACGACGAAAAAAACAACCGACATCACAAAACTCCCCAAATATCACTAAACACAATATTATCTGGAATCTGACAGTTCCCTTGACCTATATAGCTCAACAGAAGCTCCCGATCCCATAAATTAGGACCTAACACCTCCCTTGACCTATATAGCTTAAAAACACCTCCCGATACCAATACCAACATTCACGGCCACACACTGGGATCAAACACTTCCCTTGACCTGTTATCCTTACGACATCTCCACATACAGCCGTCCCTGGCAAGAGATGCCGGAACTTTAAGTAAGCCTCATTTCTTCACGACACACTGAACACTTCACGACTTCATCCAAAAATCCGAATAGTTGAAATTTTATTAGAGACAACGCACTGTCCCCATCATAGCCGACAACCGAAAACTGTTGACCCTGTCAGTCATATCCATACCTACTAAAGACATAAAAAAAGCAATTTACCAAAATTCACACACGACGCCACACTCTCAAACTAAACCAAAAACATCACCTAACACACCTCCAGAGAGCACCACCGATCACATCAAAACGACACCTACAAACACGCCACTCTCACAAACTAAATTCTGCGCCGTCGTGACGTCACACACCACAACAGCCTTACGTCACGGGTCAAAGCCGACGGGTGGGATCGGGTGCTTCGGTCGACCCAAACAACCTTAAACGGCTGCTCACATTGTCTTCCCAATCGTTTATATAGATAAGGAACAGAAAAGGGCCTATAACACTGCCTTGGGGAACGCCAGAAATCACTTCTGTTTTACTCTATGACTTTCCGTCAATTACTACAAAATGTGACCTCTCTGACAGGAAATCATGAATCCAGTCACATAGTTGAGATGATATTCCATAAGCACGCAATTTCACTACAAGCCGCTTGTGCAGCACAGTGCAAGAATCTTCCAGAAATATGGAATCAATTTGAAATCCTCGAAAATAGCACTCAACATTTCATGTGGGTAATTTATAACAATAACATTAACACTACCATTCCAAAACAAATATAAAAAAAACAAGTGTACAAAATTCTAACATTCAACACAATCAAAAAATGCAAAAACAAAATCCATTGGTACCACGAATTTTGCTTCATTTATACAGGATGATTTTTTCCACCATGTACAACCTCTAGGGACTGAGCAATGAGTGATATGGAACAAAAAAGGTCTTATGAACCTATGTCCGGAAATGCATTGTTTCCACGCTAGATACCATTTACTCAATCGTACTTTGTTGCAGAGACAATATGCGCTCTACCATGTAGCAAAAGTTACAGTATATGCTGAAAATAGTTTCCGTGTGCAACACGTGCATGTACACGCCATAGCATGTTCCCCTCACACGTTCACATCGACCAGGCTGCATCCGAACAGTGTCGAACACACCACAAATGCACTGCACCAGTGTCTCCACATCTGGAATGGGTTCTGCATACAGATACTTTTGGGATGGCCGCATAGCCAGAAATCACATAGGTTGAGGTCCAATGAATAAGCAGGCTGTGCAATTGGATCCCCTAGTTCGATCCGTTGACCAGGGAACACACGACTGAGATATGTCCGGACGTTAAAAGCAAAATGGGCTGGAGCACTATTATGTGGCAGCCACATGACCCTTCGAATCATCAATGGCACTACTTCCAGCAGGGGAGAAAGTCATCTGCAAGAAATGGTGATAGTTCCGGCCTGTTAGGCAACGTGGAAGAAAGATTGGTCCCAAAATACTTTTTTCAATTATCCCAGTCCAAACATTCAGCCTGCACCGAGGCTGATGATTCATTGTGACAATACCGTGACAGTTCTGCAAACTATCCCACAGATGACTATTATGGAAGTTGAAGATACCACTTTGGGGTTGACAGAAGCGTCCGATCCCACGCGTCGGCTTTGACCCGTGACGTCATGACGGCGCGGAGTTTGGTTTGTGAGTGTGGCGTGTTTGTAGATGACGTCGTGTTGTGGTTTGTTGTGCCCTCTGGTGGTATGTTCAGGATTTTCGTTTGTGTGGTGTAATGGGATCAGTTTGCTTTTGCTCATTATCCAGAATTGTTCGAGTGTCGGCTGTGTTTGTAGTGGAATTCGTTTCAGTGAGTTAACGATTTTGTGTGAAGGTTAATTTAGTGTTATTCGCTGTACATCGTGTGGTAAGTTTAGTAAAATTAATCGATTGTTGTTTCTGTTCAGGAATGGATATGACGGATAAAATTTACAGTGCGCAGGTCAAGTGAAGTGTTTGGTACCAGTGTGTGGCTGTGTATGTTGATATTGGTATCGGGAAATGTTTTTGAGCTATATAGGCCAAGGGAAGTGTTGGATCCTAATTTATGGGATCGCGAGCTGCTGTTGAGCTATATAGGTCAAAGGAAGTGTCCGATTCCAGATGACATTATGTTTAGTGGTATTTGGGGAGTTTTGTGAAGTAGGTTTTTTCGTTGTTTTGTGTGGTTTTGTATGGGGTGGGTGTCTAAATTTGTTTGTATTTAGTTTGCCCCCACCCAAAAACACCCCATTATCCACCCTTGTCCCGTTAGTGTAATTAGGTTTTTTGTGGAAAGTGTGTGTGTTTGTTTTTCGATGTATTTTCGTCCTTATAACGTGTACGTACCGACTCTATGTGCGCCATATTGGAATCGTGGTTTATGGTCGTTTCCGCCATATTTGTGACGTCATGGGTCAAAGCAGACAGGTGGGATCGGACGCTTCCGTATTTCCCCACTTTCTCCTAAAATACAATCAAACTAACGGGACAACGGGGGATTTTAGGGAGGGGACAAGCTAAATCTGTGAATAGGATGGATGACAAAACCTGGAATTGTGGTTACCTGGTGAAGAAACCACTGACAAAACCCCTCCTGATGTGGAAAGTCAGTCACTGGTAAGTCCTCCACATATTGTAAATGATTAGGGTAGTAAAAATTGTCGTGGAAAAAGTTACACACGATTGTTCCATTTACCCTGTACTCGCAGGCCAACTGCCTGATACTGACATGGTGGTTGCCTTCCGCAGTGTTAAATCCTATTTTCCTCCAAGACTGGAGTACGAACATTTTGGGTATGTCCTGCATGATCTCCAGCTTCGTGAAACGGCCCTGTCTCAGAAAAACGGTGAATGCTGTGGTGGTTGTCAGCGGGGATAGGTCTCCTGATACAACCTTGCTGCCTGCCAACCACTGCCATTTGCCTTTAGGGTTTACAGAAGTGTCCGATTCCACTTGTCTGACCCATGATGTCATCAATATGGCGAAAATGGCTATGCTAAGCGTCTCCAATATGGCGCCAATGATATAACTACATACACATGGCAACAAACATGAAAATACTTATACATAAGACAATAACATCTTTCTCCTAAAATACAATCAAACTAACGGGACAACGGGGGATTTTAGGGAGGGGACAAGCTAAATATAACAGTAAAAAAACACCACGATCCCAAAACACACAAAATGATGAACAAACAAATAATTACAAAATCTACAGGAATCTGACACTTCCCTTGACCTATACAGGTCAACCACAGCTGATGATACCAAAACACCAATGCCTACAGCAAACACTACGGAAATTGGAATCAGACATTTCCCTCGACCTATATAAGTAAACCATGACTATTGATACGAAAAAACCAACACCTACAACTACAAAAAACAAAACCACAAAACACACACACACACACACACACACACACACACACACACACACACACACACAGAGCCAGCAAACACAACAAGACATCATCTACATCCACATCAACCAACTCAGTGCCCTAATGACATCACATACCATCACACCCTTACACCATGGGTCAAAGCAGACAGGTGGAATCATCAGTCAATCCCTAGAGTTTGTAAATGGTGGAGAAAAGTCACCCTGTGTAGCTCAAACAAAGACCCAGAATACCAGTAAGCGATACAAAACTCGAAAACTTGGTACCACAAATTTCTTTTGACCTGTATAGCACATACGAAGGCCTCAAATATTACAAACTCACACACAACTCTAAAACCCAATACCACAAATTTCACTTACCTACATGGCAGCGAAAATGAAGTACTAAAAAAACAAACCACTCAAATCTTCAAATTCATTATTCAAAACTTTATGTACCCTATCTATAATGAAGTCTACAGGACAACAAAACAAAACACATAACTAATATCAAAAACATAACATAACCAGTGATTATAAACCAATAACCATAATACCTAACAACCACAGTTCAATACAATTACCAAACGCAAACAAGGAAAACCCCCAAATTCATGAAAACTTTCAATATCACCAATTTTCATATACTCAAAGAAATCAGTTGCCCATGGCTTCTAAAAGCTGATGACATTGTTCTATTTGACAGCGAAAGGGAAATTACACCTCTGACATTTGCTAAAGCCCTTGGGGAAACTGGTTTCAAATAAAAACAACTGTACACTGTCACGCTCCCCACAATAAGCTGAAAGTCTAAACTGAAATACCAAAGTGAACTGAATTTGATCCTATGTGATTACATTGGTACAGCAGGTGCACACAGTATTTAATATAAGATATATCAACAGCAAATCTTTCAGTATCTTCCATTTCCTAGAGACAGCCATTTTGATTAGTCACACTACCAAGACTAATTACGAATAACAACATTTGTAAATTAAATTAAACATACATTATCTAAGACGGCAAAATTCCTTTTCCACCAGATAACCTTTGAGAGTTGGAAATTTGGTGCCATGGATACTATCTTGTAAGTTTATTAGTAGATAACCGAAGTGCAGTGGTCCTTTTTCAAGAATTGTCAGCCAGTTGGATATGGTTCACATCTAGTTATCTTCCGTATGTTACAAGTGTGTATATCAGCTTTCCAAACCTACTTTAAACTACTTTTTGACTTGAACAATTACATTACTATGTTCTTCAATACAGAAATTTAGGAACAGAGGCAAGGTATAGTGATGGAGACCCATTAGGGGATGATGTATTTGACTGTTTTATATCTATGAATGTAATTTTTTTTACATCTACATCTATACCCTGCAAACCACTTGCGGTGTATAGTAGAAGGCATCACCCAATGTACCAGTCATTGAGGCTGCTTCCTGTTCCAATCACATATGAAGCACAAAAGAATGATTGATCAAATGCCTTTCTGCAGTGCAGTAGTTATTCTAATCTTATCCTCACAATCCGTACGTGAGCAATTATTTAAAGCCTTAACAGACTTTCTTGGGATTGTTTACATCTACCTTCAAGAGTCTTCCAGTCCAGTTCCTTCTGTGTCTGTGATACTCTCCCGCAGATTAAACAAACCTATGACCATTCGTGCTGCCCTTCTCTGCATGTGTTCAATATCCTCAGTGTCCCGCACACTTAAGCATGACAGGTAGACTGACTGCACTTCCCCCAATATTCTACCAACAAACCGAAGTGTGCCACCTACTTTACCCATGACTGGACCTATGTTATCATTCCAATTCATATTCCTACAAAGTTTTACACCCAGGTATTTTTTAGGAGTTGGCCGATCACAATTCCTCCACAAGCCAGCGATATATGGGCTAGGTTGAAAAGGTATAGTTCGGCTGCGAGTTTGTGAAGCCACTGTCTGCCTGTTTTATATAAACTGCGCATTCCAGAGTGGAATTCGCGAGCATGATCAAAGCACTCTTTTCCCATTTTAAAGTTTTTCATATATGTTTAATAACAGGAATATTCGCAGCTCAAAACCCATAAGCTTGCAGAGATCTCGTTCGTCAGATTTTATTATGCTGTTGTTATTGACATATCGTTGGCGGTTTCTTAACAGGGTACATAGGTTTCTTGTGGTCGTATATTCATCAGGTTAAAGACATCATCGGTAGGCCTATATCGGCGCGGTATCGCGTCGTTAACTAATCCCAAAATATTAATAGATTTTTGGCAACGTACTTATTTTCAAGAGTTTTCCAATGTATTTTCGAAAAGCAAGTCCGGTATGATTGATGCCAAAATTATGTCACTAGGGTCATCAAGCATACAACTAAGTCAATCTATCTGGTGCCCATACTCAGTGTGATAGAAAATGACAAATAATGCTGACGAAACAATGCGCAAGCCCTCGGCATTGCGTAATGCCAAACGAAAAACAACAAACGTAAGAGACAATCCTAATCTGGGGTCATTACATCACGGTTGTGAACATTCACAAAATTCCAGAAGTTCACCTTCAATCCTATGCTATCCGGACGCGCCTTCATCAGCTCCTTCACTTTGTTGACAGCTGCTGGCGTTAGTACGAGTGCTGCTCTAGTTGGTATTGCTTTCCTGACACCTTTTACTGCTTTCACCGTCGCAGCTGCCACAACACGGGCCGCCATCTTGCAGACTGATCACAGATGTAAATAGAACCCAATCGACGCTTTCGACCACAGTCTATGGAACTCGACGCGGAAAATCAGCTGTTCTGTTCAGAGATATTTGCTCACAGAGCGCCTAGCGTCTTGTCGTCTGCTGAGGTATCAACTGAGCATAATAATTATTTAGTGAAAGTGCTCTTGCCCCTGACTAGCATTCTTACCATTTGCCGTTCCAGTAAGTTTAACGAGTTGGTAGTGACACTGACCCATATGAAAATTACCTTTTTTCCTTTGTTGTTATTTCATTTCTCTCCACCGCGCATAATCGCATATGGATCGCGGAACGAGGGTGGGCTGGGCTGTCAGCAGTACAAACAGCCAATCCGCTCTTGAGCCAATCAGGGGGCGCCGACTTATAACAAATATAGGAGTGGAGGGGGTCTTGCCCCGGGAAATTTTATAAATTTTAGATGAAAACTAGAGAGTTTTAAAGTTTTTTTAAGCGTTTTAGAATCATTCGATCAACATTAGAACCCCTAAAACTGGACTCTCGATAACACGACACTCCGGGAAACTCGATAAGCCTGACACAGTTCTTGTTTTTTAAATAAGAAACAAAACATAAACACGCGCGGTATTTTCGTAAAAAGCTAATAATAATAATAATAATAATAATAATAATAATAATTTTATTGTCATTCGGCCATTACAGCAATAGACAACGTCATATACATACTAAAATACAATGAATAGTTTGAAAGAAACAACAGGTTTCTTGTTAACATTATAGTATTATATTACAGTTGATAAATTCTCTTATGTCATAGAATGGGTGGAGGACTAGCCAGTCGTGAATTGTTTGTTTGAATAATTGTTCAGGTAATTCTTGAACAGATTGAGGAAGATTATTAAATAATTTGTACCCCATGATTTCGTAGCTGTTGAGTGACTTTGACAATCTGTGGTAAGGAATATAGAGGCACCTATTCCTTCTTGTATTGTGGTTGTGTATATTTTCTCTGGTTTTTGTTTCTGGTAATTTCTTCTTCGTATAAATTAGAACATAGTATATGTACAAGTTTATAACAGTCATGATTTTCTGTTCACAGAACAATGGTTTACAGTGTGCCTTATATGCAGAACCAGTAATTATCCTAATAGCTTTTTTTTGCAGTATTAATATGTCATGTACACAGCTAGAGTTCCCCCACAAAATAATTCCATATGTTATTATACTTTGAAAGAATGAAAAATAGGATGTTCTAACATATTTTTCAGAAACACAATCCATAAGTCGCCTTAACAGGTAAATAACTCTTGACAATTTACCACTAATATATTGTACATGTTGACCCCAAGATAATTTATCATCAATGTATACCCCCAAAAATTTGACATAACTTGGATCATCTGACAGAAGCTTGTCTCTAAGACTACAGACCATCTGCTGCGTTTTGTTTTCATTCAACAGGAATCCATTTGCCTTGAACCAATAGGATGCTTGGTCAATTGTCTTTTCTGCACAAGTTTTAAGGCTATTGAAATCCTCACTAGCATGAAGAAATGTTGTATCATCTGCATACAACACAGTGGTGGACTTGATAAATGACGGCAGATCATTTATCATTATCAGGAACAAAAAGGGGCCCAGCACAGATCCCTGCGGAACACCTACCTTGACTTGCTCTATACTCGACATTTCTCTCCCTACACAAACAACTTGCTTACGATTCTGGAGATATGATTTCATTAATTTAAGGCTGTTGTGTCTAATGCCATAGAATTCCAGTTTTTCTAGGAGTGGCTTATGCTTTACACAGTCAAAAGCTTTGCTTAGATCACAAAATGTGAGTTGAGCATAGCCCTTATCCTCAAACACTTGATGTAAGTATTTGACTACAAAGTCTATAGCATCCACAGTAGACAACTTTTTCCTAAAACCATACTGAGATTCACTAATTATTCCTAATTTTTCAAAATAGACAGATAGCTGTTGGTAAATTACACATTCCAGTATTTTAGAAAAAGCTGGGACTATGGAGATTGGTCTGTAACTGGAAGGTGAGTCCATATCTCCCTTTTTATATATTGGAATTACCCTAGCCACTTTGAGTTCTTCAGGAAAATATCCTTCAGATATGCATTTATTTATACAGAATGTTAAGGGGTACACAATATAGTCTATTACTTTCTTTAGTAAATTACAGGATATGTCGTAAATATCTACACTGTCTGAAGATTTCATCCGTTTTACAATGCTTAGGACATGACTAGGTGAGACCTCGGAGAACATAAACGTACCTGTGTCTGTTGGTATTCTGCAAACATTTTTAGAAAGTAACTCTGATGAACTGATATCAGGTTTGATTATAGTATTTCCTACATTTTCAACAGATTTAATAAAGAAATCATTGAATTTTTGGGGACTTATATTAATTTTTTTGCTTCTCACATCTTTAGCAGCACCATTTATTAATTTCCATGCAGCTTTGCACTTATTTGTGGAATTATCAATGGTATTGAAATTATGTGCTTTTTTGGCTTCCACGATGGCTTTTTTATACTCATTCCTGCATTTTGTATAGGCTAATCTGGCATGTTCTGTTTTCTGATTGCTAAATTAATATACAGTAATAATCATGCTTATAGACTATTACTAAAACAGTGAATACATAGCTCTGAAGAAACTGAAGTTATATTTAAATAAATCCTAAACTATCATTAAAAGAATAAAACATACAATATTGCTGTCGCACAGTAATAGCATTTTGATTAATAAGTGAAATAGCTAATTTAAGCTTACTTTGAAAAATGCTCTGGGTTCATTAAATAAAAACAAAATGTCAAGGTCAACGCATTAATACAGTTAATACTGTATGCTTAATACTTTCAGTCAAAAAGCATGTAAATAGCGGGTTTTAATTGGGTCTTACACCCTAAAAATATTTAAGTATTTGAAAATAACTAATACAGTACTATAGTAATATACTAATACACTACTAAACTAGTACTAATATTTCGAAACTGAAAATTTAACATTATGTATGGATTTAATTCCCTATTTTATAAAGATTTTTAATATTGCTGTAAATGCCATTATTAGGGCTAGAGTGTCTTTAGAAAGGTGCAAATGTCGACCGTCTGACTGGATGTCTGAAAATGAACTCGTTGATAACTGGTCGGATATCCAATTCATCCAAAACATCTCGGTGGGCATGAAGATCTCAAAAACTCCCGACCAGTTTCAATAGTTCCCATTTTCTCGAAAATATTTGAATCTCTTATTTATAACCAATTAAACTACTACTTTGAGTCGCATAACTTACTCTCTAATAGTCAATTTGGCTTCCGCAAGGGAAGAAATACCACCACTGCTGTTCTTTCAATTGTGAATGAAGTAATAACAGCCTTTGAGAATAAAAATAAAGACTCACTTCTTTTATGTGATTTAAGTAACGCATTTGACTGCATTTCTCATGATATCTTACTTGCTAAACTCAAATTCTATGGTGTACAAGACACTGCATTGGCAGTAATTGAATCATACCTAAACAATAGGAAGCAGTTTGCCTCTGTCAGAAACAAAGACTCAGAATTGCTAGAAGTTAAGACAGGAGTCCCACAAGGTTGTCCTTGGACCCTTCTTTTTTATAATTGCAGTTAATGATTTACCCCATTGTATCCCAAATATTGTTATTTGTTATGCTGGTGACACAAATTTGCTTGCTTAGCATGAGAACATATCAGTTCTGCAATGATGCAAGATGTCCTGGAAGCAGCACTAAATTGGTTCTCATCAAATACACTGCTTTGCAATCCTGATAAAAACCAACAGATTATACTAGGATTGTCAAAAGAGGTAGAGGTGAAAGCAGTTAAAATTCTAGGAATTCATGTAGACTCTAAGTTAACGTGGGAAACACACATCAACCATACCTGCACAAAATTGTCTCGAGTTATGTATTTAATATGGAAACTGAGGAGCCTGCTGACAAAAGAATACTTAAGAGTTATTTATTCTGGACTGTTTCAGTCTCCTATAGAGTATGGACTGCTGATATGGGGACACTCGCTTCTCATCACTGAAGTTCTAAAAATTCAGAAGAGAGTGATGAGGGTAATGAGCAATTCTGGTAGATTAGAGCACTGCCGGCCACTGTTCATTCAGCTGAAAATATTAACAGTTATTAATCTTTATATATACACCTCAGCATTGTATGCAAAAAACAATATAGCAGATTTTGAAATGAGGGAAAACATACACCACCATAATACCAGAGGCAAAACAAAATTAGACGTACCTAGGCACAGGATGACAAGAACAGGGAATTCCCATCTAATCAATAGTCTAAAAATATTTAATAAACTTCCATTTTCTTCTCAGTCGGCTCACATAAGTAGCTTTAGGAGCAAGCTACTAAACTGGTTACTAATCAATCCTTTTTCAATATAACAGAATTTATGAATATAAAATCAATCGACATTAATTTTTAAGGATTTCATTATGTGATGCCACTGAATGTATTTATCTTATGTTATGGTGTATGTTATCATCTATGGGCACTATTTGCAATGCTCATTTAGATTTAAGGTACTATTCAAGGAAAATGTTATATGATATCCATGTAAATTGCCTATTCCACCTCATGTGGTCAATGGTGAATAAAGAATCTGAATCTGAAGTTGTTCAATCACTTCTGTCCCTTTGCTTATTGGAGATATGACTTCAGACGTCTAAGGGAGCTAAATGGCCATTCTGCTGTTGCTGTTGTGATTGGAACTACTTGGAGAAGCTTAATGCACTTCACTACTTCACATTACATACCTCCAACTGCAGGCTCTTGTGTAATGTATTTTCTTACATCAGGCATGTTTTTTAAGACCAGTATTTTTATTAGTGATATCAGCTAACATATTCAAGTGTAAGTGCAGTCTCTCAATTTCTAGGTCATTTTTGAAAAACTCAGTTGATTTTTCCAAATTTGTTTTACCTCTGTTTACTAAAAGCAAGTGCTCTTGTTCAACTGCAGTGACTTGTGTGAGTCCAGTTGAAATAAACCACTCAGAAATGCAAGAGTGCACTGTTTCACAAATTTCAATGTAAATAGCGTTGTAGTATTCCTTTGGGGTTTTGAAAGTGTGCGGTGAGCTGGCTTCATTGTTTTCATACTGCTTTGGTGTACTTCGATTCTGAGGAAGTGAAGGATCATCAACTTGTGAAGGATTTTCTTTTAAACACAATTCCCAAAAGTGTTCAAAACTATCACACTTTCCATTCAATATACAAATCAAGCCCTCAAATATTTTTTCCAGATCAGCAACACTTAGATGAGGACACTGAATTTTTTCATTGGCATCCTCTACTGGCTTCAATGGATGGCAATAAAGATGTAAAAAGAAATAAGTCTTGAATTATAACATTGTCTCGAAGTAGAGTGCACATTTGTAACCTGCCTCTGTTTTGTCCTCTGCAGAGGACTCTAGAAGTTCTTCAAAGTTTTTCAATGTTCTCAAGATACGAGAAGCTCGCATAGTCCATCGAGTTGGGCAAAGGGGTCACAGACCAGCTTGGTCGTTGGTGCTCTCAAAGCGTATGCTTCAGAAAAGTCCCATCCTTTTATTGGATTTCCTTATGGTGTTTATTAAGTCCTTGTCTAAAGCCATAATATCCCTCATAGACGTAAGATGGCAGAGACTGTCTACAACTGCCAAGTCTAAACTGTGAGCAGTGCAGTGCACGTAATGTGCTTTTGGTTGCATATCCAAAATTAACTTTTTTTAGTCCTTTGAAATTACCTCTCATATTCTAGGCACCATCATAGTACTGCCCTCTTAAGTTATCCATTGACAAATCAAGATGAGCAAAAACATCTTTTAAAATACTAAACAGTGTTTGTGATTCAGTGTTGGGGGTCTCGTATAAGCCAATAAAGTCTTTGTTGATGATTAAGGAATCACTGACAGTACAAATACAAAATGACACTTGTTTGTGAATCGAAGAATCACTTTTTTCGTCAACCATAATAGAAAAATGTTCAGTCTTCTTGATTGAAGCCAATACCTTTCTCAACACAGACTTTCCTAGTAGAACAATGATCTCGTTTTGAACATTATGCGGCGTCCACTTATACCCCAAATGCCCTAACCAATCATTAAACTCATGTATGACATTCTTTTGGAGTTCCGACAATTGAAAAAAATTGAGTTTACATCTTCGTGCCCTCTAATTGTTAGTCCTTGTCAGCATAGAAATTGCATGGTAGTGAAAATTGTCTCAAGAGCTAACGGCCTTTCCTCATATCACTATCTAACTGTTCACTCAATTGGGAGGCCACACTTCAGTTAGTGATAGAATGTAGTTTCAGAACACCTCCTTTATGCGTAAATGTATTTTCATGAAGACGGAATTTTTCCAAAGCCTTTAATAACCCTACAGAAGGAAATGCAACTTCATTTTTTGAAGAAAATTGTAATAGATTTTTAGCATCTGCCTCTTTGCAGGTTTTGCAAAAAACTTTTTCAGTAGATGCTTCATATTCTAGCCACGTATATTTGATCAACCAAGACTTCTGAAATGATCTTCCTTTACCGGATTGTCTAGGTTTCGACTGTGAACGGTTCTCACCTGAAGATGATGAAGCAATTGATGGCACAATAATTCTTTGAGGTTGACTAGCAGTATCATCAACTTCCAAGCGCACCTTTTTAGTAACAAACTTATCCATTACAAACTTAACTCACAATACATTAAGAGACTAAAGTAAAGGAATAAAATATAGCCATATAAAATAGTGCACTAGACACTAAAGTCGGAACACTAAACATGTTTGCAGCATGCACTGAACGAAACTATCCGCACTGAATGACTCAGACAGCAGGGTGGGCTTTATATAGCCACGGCATCGTGAAGTCTCAAAGTGTCAAGGCGACGTGAAGCGCTGTGTTCCAGGTGCTTCTGCTCCAGTCCTTTTGATGTCAGCGTGGCCGCAGCGCTGCCCCACTGGCGCCAGACTTTACCCGAAGGTTCGCGCACCGGGACAAACTCTAAGTGTGCCCACAGCACCGTAACGCAATCATGATTCACACCACTCGTTTTCAGGGAACCTGCTTACGACTGTAATAATTATTTGTTTTAACTCATTACTGAATGTATTTTAAAAGGTAACTATCATCAAACAAGGAAAATAAAAAAAACTCCAACGTAATTTTGTGATTTTACAAAGCATAATATAACTAATAAGTTTCTTAAATTATTGGAGGTGATCCGCCCCCCCCCCCCCCCCCCCCAAAGAATTTTAGAGGGGGATCGGGCCCCCTCCGGCCCCATGGAGTCAGCATCTGTGCAGCCAGTTGACAATAAAAATTAAATGAGACACTTAAAACACAATGCCAAAACACTGATATTTGCAAAAAAGCAACTGGAAGGACCGACTCTGGGCTAGCGGGTTGAAGAGGGAAAGGTTGGCCTGTGAGAAGGTTGGAAATGTGGTGTCATAAGGATGGAGGGCTGGTGCATAGAAGGTAGGAGTGGCTGTTCTGGCAGAAGAGGGGGTGGGGTAGGTGTGTGTGTGTGGGGGTGGGGGTAATTGATGAGGCTAATAGTTATTGGAAAAAGGGGGTGGGGTAAGAAAGGCACACAGAGGAAAAGGAAATGTGGGGAGAGGAGGGCGAGGTAACCCTGATGAGGTGGAATAGAAGGGGTAGTCTTATAGCTGGTAGGATGGGTAAACGTCGGAGCAGAGTTCACGGCCTGAGAGGGGGAGGTGGTCGAAGTTCATTTGGTGGAATATGTGGAGGATGTGTAGATGTAAGGTTGGTGGAATGTAAAACTTCCTGGCAGATTAAAAATGTGTGCTGGACCAAGATTTGACCTTTGACTCCTGAGTTCGAGTCTCGGTCCGGCACACAGTTTTAATCTGCCAGGAAGTTTCATATCAGTGCGCACTTCTCTGTAGAGTGAAAATTTCATTTCGGTGGGATGTGTTGGTGGATGGTGGGGAAAAGGGAGTAATCAAAAGAAGGGTATCAGGTATGGAGGAGATGTTGGAGGTATAGGATGCAAAGTGGTCAGCTTTGCTCTTGTTGTTAGGTGGAGAAGTGGGTAGTGAGGTACGGGGTTACTGCCAGTGAGTTTATGGAATGCTTTCCAGTACTTGGAAGAGTTAACAGGGAGTATAGTGTCGAGTCTGGTGCACATCCGGTGTCAGTCACAGCTTCTTTTAGCATTTAGTAAATTCCTGATGCGTCTCCGTATTTACCGGTGGCGAACGAGTGTATCCCGGTTGTGAGTCCTCAGGGAGGAGTGGTATACGTGATGGGGGCTCTCTAAGGAGTAGGGATCGTGGGGGGAGAGTGGGGCCAGGGGGTTTGTGGGTGGATACTGCTTCCGACAAGGTCTCCCGCAGGGAGGCTGCGGCACGGGAGAAATTGTCGGGACGGTCGTGGCTTCCACTCTGGTTATCTGTGGATTCCTGACGGGTATTCCTGTCGGCACGGGAGTTTTCGAGGGGAGTAGGATGGGGTGCGTGCGGAAGAGGTTGTGTGTTGGAGACAGTGAGGAGAGCTACTGTGTGGTCACTTCGACTCGGATCGAGGACCTCCGCAGTGAGGCATCCGAGGAGGTCGAGAGGTGCTCGGACGACACTGGGGGACGTGTCGCTTTCGGGACGGGCGAGCTGTGGGATGCAATGCCACCTCAGAGGAGGTCTTTAAACTGACCCCACTGCAGAGTTTAGGAGGGGATCTACTTTCGACGTCGATATCAGCGGCAGTAATACAGATGGAAAAGGCACGGTCAATGAGGGTGAGGAGATTACAGGGGATGGGATTATTAGGTCGGTTGTAGATAGCAGTTTACCTCTACCTGTCTGTATTGCAATTTATACTTATGTTTTTAAAGTGTCACTTTGGCTTTCTCGAAGCCACCAGTAGATCTCTGTGTTGTTGATTTTTTCTTTCTTTGAAAGGGTAAGTGGAATTGAAATTTTGGTGAAAATAATTATTTATTGTCTTGAAATATTTTATTGGACTTCCTCTACAAAATGGGGTATTGCATGCTGTTTTACTACAATTTTATTCATATTAATTCACCAGTTTTGCCAGGTGGTGCAAGTAGTTTTTGTTAC
This sequence comes from Schistocerca cancellata, assembly GCF_023864275.1. NCBI lineage: Eukaryota > Metazoa > Arthropoda > Insecta > Orthoptera > Acrididae > Schistocerca > Schistocerca cancellata. The sequence goes on along the minus strand of NC_064636.1, from coordinate 145,012,673 downwards.
TGCAGACAGTCAGGGCACTGGAAATTTTCCAAACTTTCATCGTGATGTCGAGACTCCTATTTTCCGATGATTAGTTTCACTGTTTGCCAACCTGGAAACGGTGCTTTCATTTTCTGTTTACATCTTTGACATACGTATATTTGTTACGTGTATTGTTATTTCCAGAAAATTCTTGATTATTGTTTCTATCTACACCTAGTGCACACAGGTGACTTTTGTCTCTGTGACTGTTTTGTCACTCTTAACCTGTCTGTGGATCTATACACAGCTGTGCCCGTGTTATGACGTGACTGTGGGGTGGCACTTTCTTCCACCAGCCTGCAAATGATTCCACGTCAAAACTGTTACCTCATCACTAAGTTTTTTATTGCTGTGCATGCACAAGTGACAAAATTGTCACTCTGCATGCATTCTCTACTCTGTATTTGTTTTTCAACTAATCACAAAGTGACATGTAATCACAGCATCAACATCTTTGCACAACATGGCTGTGCACAAAGATGATAATGATAATGATATTCTAACAGAAGAAGTGGAAAAAAGACCAGGACTTTTCAACACAAATTTGAAGGATTATTCAGATATAAATCTGAAAACTGAAGCACGAGTAGAAATCAGTCAAATAATATTTTCAGGTGCTTAGGACAACTTGTGTTCAGCTGGGACAGACACTTTTATGTTTGTATCTTTGTATGTTAACACAAATAAAATGCAAAGTAAGTCATCAAAACTTTCAACCCTCATTCAAAAATATTGAAAAATCTTTTGGTTTTTGTTTAAGTTTATGAAATTTTGTGTAAAACTTTCCACTTGCTAGCCTGTCACTCAAAAGGGGGTGTACCCACTGCTCTTCTTTACATTTTGTTGTACGTCTCAAGAGTTTACAAATAATGACCATCTCTTCAAAATCTGTATCGACAAATGCCGCTCGAATTTCCAAAAAGTCTAGTGATTGTCATCCTTCATGGGTGCACTCCACTTCTATGGTCTGATATAATAGCAATGGAAATTTTTTTGTCACGGTGACGAAAGTTATTTGGGAAGACAGCTGGGGGCTATTGGAGAGGTATTCAAAACAATGTGTTAATTAGCATAAGAAACTGAAGAACAACTTGTAGTCAATGGGAAACACTATTTCAGTATGCGACTCTTCAACTTCTTTTGGCATAATTCATGATGAAATATTTCACAGGTCAATGACCAGATGTTAGTGTCCAACAGGCACAATATTTTGGCGTAGGTGCGCAGACAGACGTAATGATGGTAACGTGGTGATTTGATGAAATATTTTGTATCTGGACACTGACATCTGGCCTTTCATCCGTGAACTATTTCATCTTTGTTTCACTGTCTTCAACAGTGGAAGAACCTAGATACATCAATGGAGTAGAAACACAGAACCCCAGAAAGAATTGTACACCTTCCCCTGTTACTAGTACGTCAAGTAGGAAGCTCAAAGGCACTGAAAACTTGTGCAAAATGCTCGATAAGGGCAATGAAGGTTTTGAAATTATCTACATACACAAAATTGTGCAAAGTTCTCAAACAGAAGTGGCATTGCAAAAAAGTTTTACAGGGGAAATGTTTTTCTACAGGTTGAATGCCATATTGGTCTGGCTGTTCAGTTTATACTAGTCTGCGGTGAATGTATGCTTTCTGGTTCTGATTCAGAGAAAGTTAATGACACTGAAGTTTCTACTGTGCACATAAGGTTAGTGTAAGGTCTGTGAGGTTTTTTTTTCATGGCTCATAAAGTAAAAAATATGTATTTGAATCATGAAACATAATTCTGCAATATTGTTGTTTCAGAACTGATGGGATGTGAGCATAAGAAAAGCTCTGTAACTAAGACAAAACTGGTACATTATAGGCATACCACATAAAATTTTACATTGTGCATGTGTCAGTTAAAGTTCTCCTTAAAAGTGAGGAACCGCCAAATTCATACTCATTATTTATAAGCTGTTCGTGTTACAAAAAGTGCCTCGGTAACATCTCGATAGTAACTAAGTGGTATACCCTGTTGTTAGACTGTGTAATATGAATTGTCCAGCATGTAGTAGTAGTTGTTGTTGCGGTTTTTAAGTCGAATTATTTACTCAGGAGAGGTGTGGTGGGTGGAGGTCAAAGTGAATTGATTGATTTTGAAATTATACCCTGATTATTCAGGTTCAAGAAGCACATCATCAGGTGTTTCCTTGGATTAGATTAGATTACGAGGGCGGTTCAGAAAGTAACCTCTGATCGGTCACAGTGGGGGTTGTGGGGGGAGTAGCGACGCCATCTGTGCGTTCACGCACTCAACCGGTCAGTCGGCATCAAGCCGTGGTCGAGTGAACGTCGTACCTGTGCTAGTTTAGTTTTTGTGGCAGTTTGAAATGTGTGCTGCAATAGAAAACCCCGCCAAATG